>NC_143039.1:34702500-35302500 GCF_057628025.1 Oncorhynchus mykiss | reverse complement strand
AGAGCTACCAAGCACCCCATCAGAGGAGCAAAACAAGAAGGAGACCCAAGAAGCCCTCTTCTTGTCAGCTATAGGGGCTAACAGATGGCAGAGGTGGGATTAGGGCTCTATGAGATGAAAGATCAGTCAGATGAAAGACTTCCTCGCTGCATCGACGTGCACAGGCACGTTATTACTCTAGTTTATCACAGAATGACGTAATGAGTTCACTAACTCTACATAAACTGGGGGATTTTATACATTCACTTTGAATCAAACTGATGGACATGTCTCTTTTAGAACAACACACAGACTCTATTTGGCAATCTGATAGTAGTAATAGTAATATATGCCATTGAGCATATGTTTTTATCCAAAGAGACTTTGTAGTTACAGTATATGTGATCCATGCAGGAATTGGAATTGATCACACAACCAATTGAGCCACACACGATAATGATTGCTACATTATTCATTTCGGAGAAATGAGCACCTCTAAAAGCTCACAGCACATTACAGGGCAACTGTAATGTCAACCAGCTGTCCCTGTGGCCGGATGCAGAGTGATCAGAGGATGGTTACATAAGTATGCATAAAGCGGAGTGGGAGGCTTGTTTGACTCCAACAGCACTAGGAATAGGGACACGGGTTGCATCTCAAATGGCACCCTATATTCCCCTTCATAGTGCACTACTTTTGATCAGGGCCCATAGGATTCTTGTCAAATATAGTGCTCAAAGTAGGGAATAGGGTGCCATTTGTATGGGCCCTGGTCAGAAGTAGTGCACTATGTAGGGAACAGGGTGCCATTTGGGATGAAAACAAGTCTTAGTGTGAGTCCGGATACATAATAACCATTGAGTTGTGTTAACACCCAGTGTTACCATTATTAAACAGTCACAAGGTAACGCTGCTTTTGAGTCAAGACAGATCAAATACTTTAGATCTTTCGAGTGGCTAGGAAGTTGCAAGAGTCTTCACAGGTGTACAAATAACTCACGAGTACGGATGTAGGGTAGTTGGTGCCATGAAGGGACTAACTGAATGACCTACAGAGTACTGTAAGGTCCCATATGCTGAGCCAGCATGTGACATGTTTTCTTTAGAATAATGGGTGATCACTGCTTTAAACAATCACATGAGCCTTTTCAGTGGTGTCCTCTGAATGTAATGTTTACTGCTCCATTGAGCATTCTGTCATGATACTTTTTATGTTTGTTTTGTTCTGGGTAAATTACTTTTCCCGAGGAGAAAGTGTTTTGAGCGTTCTTTCCAACTTGTTCTTGATTGAATTTGACGTGGTTCTTGCATGAAATGTGTATTTTATTCACACATTTTTGTGTACTGTTGTAACGCCTGCTTCCAACTCACACTCTCAAACACATAGATTCCCTGAATGCAGCTCACTTTCCAGCCCATTTTCCAGCTCACACTCTCAAAACACATTGATCCCCTGAACGCAGCTCACTCTCCAGATCCCAATCACCTGAATTCTGATCACCTGTTCACACACCTGTATGTCATTTACACACACTATTTAGTTCAGTTCCTTGCACCCCATCATTGTGAGGTATTGTTTGATTTTTGTCCACATTCTAGCCAGAGCTCTGTTTATTTCCTTATTAGTCCTCCCGTGTATCCTAGTTTTTGGCCATAGTCACATACGACGTTCTTTTGCCTATTCCCTGCCTGTACTTTGCCTTTTTGGATTCCCTGTGTATGACATTCTGCCTGTCCCTGGACCATAATTACCTGCCTCCTCCTGTGGTCCTGTACTAAATAAGCCAGCACTCTCTCCCATCATACTCATTACAACTGTGTTGATAACAAACATTGATAGTACATAGCATCTACTTGTACAAATTGTCCCAAGCACTTATGTGGGAAACCAGACCATCAAGGAGAAACAGTATGAGGGTCTGCTCCCAGGCTTAGATGATAGGTGGCTGATGCGTACAGTACTGTAAGTACTATACAGTTCAGAATGTACAGCGCATTCGGGAAGTATTCAGACGCCTTGAGTTTTTCCACATGTTACGTTAAAGCCTTTTAATGTGGAAAAAGTCAAGGGGTCTGAATACTTTCCGAATGCACTGTTCTTGCACTCAAACCATAAAAAGGAAAAACCAAGGAGGCAGAGATGCCAAAGAATACAAAAAGTGCCAGTGCAAAGTGCAATGAAGTACTGAACAAAAGATACAGAATTGTTTCTGCTTCTATGCCATAATTGTTGATTGTACGGAAGATGGCATAGACTCTGAAATGAATGTTCTCTTTTTGTTTTTCACTTTATTGCACTGGAACCTTTTGTATTTTTTCGAGCATGGCGTTAAATCAGCCTCTGCCTTGTTTTTTTCCTTTTTACACAAAACCCACTTAGATAGTATGAATGAATATATGACAGAGATAGAGTCCATTAGCACAATGCCAACGCACTTAGCAGGACAACTCTAGTGGTCTCTTTGGATTCTGTTTTCCACAAAAGACAGGGACTTCCTGTAAATGGATACGACATCAGAGGAGCAGTTTAAGTCATCATGTCAAATGAACCTGATGTATGCTGTAGTGCAGAGGTACCCTTACCAAAAAACAGACTTCTGGCAAACAGTTGTCACACCTTTTAGACCATTTGCCTCTAATTTGCCTATAGGCAACCCTGGTCCTAACGTACCACAGATACAGCAGTATTTAGTTCCAACCAGGCTGAATTCCACCAATGAATATGTTATTGTATTGTATATTATGTATTGTATTGGGGAATGAGTTATGTTGTGTATTGTATTTTTTATTTTGAGGGTGTGGTGTTGATTGTGATACTGTACTTGTAACCTTTCTTAATTGCCCCTGGAGGGATAAATGCAGTTGTATTGAATTGAATATACCTACTTGGCCTCCCAAGTCTAGAGGTGGACTGTAAAAAACCTGAAATAACCGTGGTTAGCATCTACTTGTACAATAACTGTTGTTTGTACTTCACAACAGCGGGTATGAGGTCGGTAGCTGGCTAACTTAAAGCTAACAAATATAGACCATCATTTCTGCTGGACTGGTTCAGATGTTGTCAGTTGTATAAATGCTACAGTCTCCATGGTAACAGAGTGAAGTTGAGACTCCATTTTTCACTTTAAAATGTAAGCCATACAAAAACCATTGATTGCAAAGTTTAAAAGTATTGCTCCCTTTGACATCTACACACAAAACCCCACAATGGCAAAGTATAAACATGCTTTTAGAAATGTTGGAAAATGTAAAATGAAATACAGAAATATCTTATTTACTCTCCTGAATCAATACATGCTAGAATCACCTTTGGCAGCGATTACAGCTGTGAGTCTTTCTGGGCAATTCTCTAAGAGTGTTGCACAACTTGATGGTACAATATTTGCACATTATAATTTTTTTTAAATTCTTCAAGGTCTGTCAAGTTGGTTGTTGATCATTGCTAGACAGCCATTTTCAAGTCTTACCATAGATTTTCAAGCCAATTTTCAAGTCAAAACTGAAACTAGGCCACTCAGGAACATTCAAAGTCACCTTGGTAAGCAACTCCAGTGTATATTGGACTTGTGTTTTAGGTTGTTGTCCTGCTGAAAGGTGAATTTGTCTCCCAGTGTCTGTTGGAAAGCAGACTGAACCAGCTTTTCCTCACAAATTTAGCCTGTGCTTAGTTCCATTCCATTTATTTTTATCCGAAAAAAATCCCTAGTCCTTGCCGACAACAGGCATACCCATAACATGGGCATACCCATAACATGATGCAGCCACCCGCATGCTTGAAAATTTAAGAGTGGTATTCAGTGACGTGTTGGATTTGCCCAAAACATCATGTTTTGTATTCAGGGCGTAAAGTTAATTTCTTTGCCACATTTTTTTTGCAATTTTTGCCTTATTGCTAACAGGAAGCATGTTTTGGAATATTTTTGTTCTGTACAGGCTTCCTTCTTTTCACTCTGTCATTTGAGTTAGTATTGTGGAGTAACTACATTGTTGTTGATCCATACTCGGTTTTCTCCTATCACGGCCATTAAACTCAGTAACTGTTTTAAAGTCGCCATTGGTCTCATGTTGAGCATTTTTCTTCTCCAGCAACTGAGTTAGGAAGGACGCCTGTATCTTTGTAGTGACTAGGTATATTGATACATCATCTACAGTGTAATTAATATCTTGACCATGCCCAAAGGGATGTGCAATGTCTGCTTTTTAAAACGTTTGCCCATCTACCAATAGGGGCCTTTCTTTGTGAGGCATTGGACAACTTCCCTGGTATTTGTCCTTAAATCTGTGGTTGAAATTCACTGCTTGGCTGAGGGACCTTACAGAAAATTGTATGTGTACAGAGCGGAGGTAGACATTCAAAAATCCAGTTTAACATCATTTTGGCACACAGTGAGTCCATGCAACTTATTATGTGACTTGTTAAGCACATTTGTACTCCTGAACTTATTTAGTCTTGCCATAACAAAGGGGTTAAATAGTTATTGACTCAAGACATTTCAGCTTTTCATTTTTAATACATTTGTAAAAATGTGTAAAAACACATTTCCACTTAGACATTATGCAGTATTGTGTGTAGGCCAGTGACACAAAATCTAAATTTGATAAATTTAGGGTTAGGCTGTAACATTTAGGCTGTAACACAACAAAATGTGGAAAAAGTCAAGGGGGTTGAATACTTTCTGAAGGCACTGTATACAGTATGCAGAAGTCTACTTTAACAATTTTACTTAACACATTTACTTGAGGAACAGCGCAGATGCAAAGCTTGGCAAACGAAATCTCCCTCAGTTTCACGTAGCCACATTTTCCCAAAATTCTGTTAAATGTCTAGTCAGAATAAAGATTCAAATATGTCTGCAGAAAAAGTGGGGTGTCAGCTATGAAATGACACCTTGAGTTAAAAAGAAATCTGTTTTGGTTATTGAACTACAGTAAGCAAGGTTGACTCAACACCCGGCAACAGAATGACGGTAAAGGAAGACACTAGACAATATTTCTTAAACCTATAGATGTCACGGTCGTCCTCCTCTTCATCTGAAAAGGAGAGGCGAAACGGATCAGAGGACCAATATGCGGCGTGGTAAGTGTCCATAGTAAATCTTTAATAAAGACAGTACTGACACTGCATACAAAACAATAAACGACCGTGACGCTACAAATTAGACCTGTGCTGACACAAGCCACTAACATAGACAATCACCCACAAACACACAGTGACACCCAGGCTACCTAAGTATGATTCTCAATCAGAGACAACTAATGACACCTGCCTCTGATTGAGAACCATACTAGGCCGAAACATAGAAATACCCAAATCATAGAAAAACAAACATAGACTGCCCACCCAACTCACGCCCTGACCATACTAACTAAATACAAAAACAAAGGAAATAAAGGTGTCACGTTCTGACCTCTATTTCCTTTGTTTTGTATGTAGTTAGTATGGTCAGGGCGTGAGTTGGGTGGGCAGTCTATGTTTGTTTTTCTATGATTTGGGTATTTCTATGTTTCGGCCTAGTATGGTTCTCAATCAGAGGCAGGTGTCATTAGTTGTCTCTGATTGAGAATCATACTTAGGTAGCCTGGGTGTCACTGTGTGTTTGTGGGTGATTGTTCCTGTCACTGTGTTTGTTGTCACAGGATAGGACTGTTTTGCGTTTTCACATTTCTTGTTTTTGTTAGTTTGTTCATGTGTAGTGATTTATTAAAACATGAATAACCACCACGCTGCGTTTTGGTCCGCCTCTCCGTCAATGGAAGAAATCCCTTACAGAATCACCCACCCCAACAGGACCAAGCGGCGTGGTAACGGGCAACGGCAAGAGGAGCAGCAGGAGAAGCAACAGAGGCAGCAGCAACAGGAGCAGCAGCAGCAGCAGTGGGAGAGGCTGCACTATTTGGAGAAATTGACATGGGAGGAAGATTTGGATGGTAAAGGACCCTGGGCTCAGCCAGGAGAATATCGCCGCCCCAAGGAAGAACGGGAGGCGGCGAAAGCGGAGAGGCGCCGGTATGAGGAGGCAGCGCGGCGTCGTGGATGGAAGCCTGAGAGTCAGCCCCAAAAATGTATTGGGGGGGGGCTAACAGGGAGTATGGCTACGCCAGGTAGGAGACCTGAGCCAACTTCCTGTGGTTACCGGGGGGCTAGAGAGACCGGGCAGGCACCGTGTTATGCTGTGGAGCGCACGGTGTCCCCAGTGCGGGTGCACAGCCCGGTGCGGTACATTCCAGCTCCGCGTATCGGCCGGGCTAGAGTGGGCATCGAGCCAAGTGCCATGAAGCCGGCTCTACGCATCTGGTCTCCAGTGCGTCTCCTTGGGCCGGCTTACATGGCACCAGCCTTGCGCACGGTGTCCCCGGTTCGCCGGCATAGCCCAGTGCGGGCTATTCCACCTCGCCGCACTGGCAGGGCGACCGGGACCATTCAACCGGGTACGATTGGGCAGGCTCGGTGCTCAAGAGCTCCAGTGCGCCTGCACGGCCCGGTCTATCCGTCACCACCTCCACGCACCAGCCCTCCGGTGGCAGCCCCCCGTACCAGGCTGTCTCTCCGGCCCATCCTTACAGGGGCTCCCTCCTCTCCAGCGCTGCCGGAGTCTCCCGCCTCTCCGGCGCTACCAGAGCCTTCCTCCTGTCCAGCGCTGCCGGAGTCTCCCGCCTGTTCGGCGCTACAAGAGCTACTCAGTCCGGCGCTTCTAGAGCCTTCCTCCTCTCCAGCGCCGCCAGTGCCGCCCGTCTGCCCAGCGCCGCCAGTGCCGCCTGTCAGCCAGGGGCCGCCAGTGCCGCCCGTCAGCCAGGGGCCGCCAGTGCCGCCCGTCAGCCAGGGGCCGCCAGTGCCGCCCGTCAGCCAGGGGCCGCCAGTGCCGCCAGTCAGCCAGGGGCCGCCAGTGCCGCCAGTCAGCCAGGGGCCGCCAGTAAGCCAGGGGCCGCCAGTGCCGCCAGTCAGCCAGGGGCCGCCCGAGCAGCTGCCCCTCTGTCCCGAGCTGCTGCCGTCCCTCTGTCCCGAGCTGCTATCGCCCCTCTGTCCCAAGCTGCTGCCGCCCCTCTGTCCCGAGCAGTTGTCCCTCTGTCCCGAGCAGCTGCTTCACCTCTGTCCCGAGCTGCCCCTCTGTCCCAAGCAGCCCCTCTGTCCAGTGGGGTCATTGAGAAGGGTGGCCATGGTGAGAAAGCCAAGGAGGCGGACAATAAGGCGGACTAAGACAATGGTGAAGTGGGGTCCGCGTCCCGCGCCAGAGCCGCCACCGCGGACAGACGCCCACCCAGACCCTCCCCTATAGGTCAAGGTTTTGCGGCCGGAGTCCGCACCTTTGGGGGGGGGGGGGTACTGTCACGTTCTGACCTCTATTTCCTTTGTTTTGTATGTAGTTAGTATGGTCAGGGCGTGAGTTGGGTGGGCAGTCTGTTTGTTTTTCTATGATTTGGGTATTTCTATGTTTCGGCCTAGTATGGTTCTCAATCAGAGGCAGGTGTCATTAGTTGTCTCTGATTGAGAATCATACTTAGGTAGCCTGGGTGTCACTGTGTGTTTGTGGGTGATTGTTCCTGTCACTGTGTTTGTTGTCACAGGATAGGACTGTTTTGCGTTTTCACATTTCTTGTTTTTGTTAGTTTGTTCATGTGTAGTGATTCATTAAAACATGAATAACCACCACGCTGCGTTTTGGTCCGCCTCTCCGTCAATGGAAGAAATCCCTTACAAAAGGTCAGAACGTGACAATAGAAGGCAAATAATTTATGCAAACCTAAGTATAAATTATGATATTAGTTTGCAGTGGCCTTTACTTCAAGATTATTGTGTTTTATTGTGAAACTTGCTCTCATGAGGACCGCCACAGGAAAGGAAGACCCAGAGTTACCTCTGCTGCAGAGAATACGTTAGAGTTACCAGCTTGAGAAATTGCAGCCCAAATAAATGCTTCACAGAGTTCAAGTAACAGACACATCTCAACATCAACTGTTCAGAGGAGACTGCATGAATCAGGCCTCCATGGTCGAATTGCTGCAAAGAAACCACTTCAAAAGGACACCAATAAGAAAAGGAGACTTTCTTGGGCCACGAAACACGAGCAATGACATTAGACCGATGGAAATCTGTCCTTTGGTCTGATGAGTCCAAATTTGAGATTTTTGGTTCCAACCGCCATGTCTTTGTGAGATGCAGAGTAGGTGAATGGATTATCTCTGCATGTTTGGTTCCCACAGTGAAGCACGGAGGAGGAGGTGTGATGGTGTAGCACACTTAACCAGCATTCTGCAGCGATACGCCATCCCATTTGTTCTTATTGGGACCATCATTTGTTTTTCAACAGGACAATGACCCAACACACCTCCAGGCTGTGTAAGGGCTATTTGAACAAGAAGGAGTGATGGAGTGCTGCATCAGATGATGAGATGGTTTGGGATGAGTTGGACTGCAGAGTGAAGGAAAAGGAGCCAACAAGTGCTCAGCATTTGTGGAAACTCCTTCAAGACTTGGGAAAGCATTCCAGGTGAAGCTGGTTGATAGAATGCCAAGAGTGTGCAAAGCTGTCATCAAGGCAAAGGGTAGCTACTTTGAAGAATCTGAAATATAACACTTGTTTGGTTACTACATGATTCTATGTGTTATTTCATAGTTTTGATGTCTTCACTATTGTTCTACAATGTAGAAAATAGTAAAAATAAAGAAAAAACCTTGAATGAGTAGGTATGTCCAAACCTTTGACTGGTACTGTACATATAATGTATATATTTATACATATAATGGAATGTTTTGTATGTAAACATTTGTAAACATTATTAAAGTCACCAGTGTTCAATCACATAGGGCAGCAGGTGTAGGGTAGAGTAGAGTACCGGGTGGTAACCGGCTAGAACAGTGACGAACACGGAACCCAAACCGGCTGTGCGCGTGCGCCATCGTGCATAAATGTATTTTGTCCCCCCACACCAAACGCTATCACGACACACAGGTTAAAATATCAAAACAAACTCTAAACCAATTATATTAATTTGGGGACAGGTCGAAAAGCATTAAACATTTATGGCAATTTAGCTAGTACTTGCTAGCTAATTTGTCCTATTTAGCTAGCTTGCTGTTGCTAGCTCATTTGTCCTAGGATATAAACATTGAGTTGTTATTTTACCTGAAATGCACAAGGTCCTCTACTCCGCCAATTAATCCACACATAAAATGGTCAACCGAATCGTTTCTAGTCAGCTCTCATCCTTCCAGGTTTATAATTCTCTTGACTTTGTATTGCGATTGGCAACTTTCATAAATTAGGTGCATTACTGCCACTGACCTAGTTCGTCTTTCAGTCACCTACGTGGGTATAACCAATGAGGAGATGGTGCGTGGGTACCTGCTTCTATATACCAATGAGGAGATGGGAGAGGCAGGACTTGCAGCGCGATCTGTGTCAGAAATAGAACTTGTTCTATTTTAGCCCTTAGCAACGCAGTCGCTCGTTGGCGCGCACGAGCAGTGTGGGAGCAATAATTGAATAACAGATTTCTACATTTACATGACGCGAGTGGTGTGGTCATTCTATAAGAGTAGTGGTGACTGTTTAACTGTCTGATGGCCTGGTGGAAGAAGCTGTATCTCAGTCTCTCGTTCTCGGCTTTGATGCATCTGTACTGTCTATGCCTTCTAGATGATAGCGGGGTGAACTGGCTGTGGCTGAGGTCTTTGATGATCTTTTTGGCCTCCCTGTGACACCGAGCGGTGCAATTGCTCTACCAGAGGGTGATACGGATACAGCCGACAGGATGCTCTCTTCTTCTCCATGCTGTCTGTGTGAAGGGACCATTTCAGGTTGTCAGTGACGTGCATGCCGAGTGCATCCACTCGTTACCTGTATTAATGGCACCTGTTTGAACTTTGACATTTAGACAGGACCGTGTTATTAAAACCTCTCTGGATTATGTGGGACGCGTCCCACCTCGCCAACAGCCAGTGAAACTGCAGGGCGCCAAATTCAAAACAACAGAAATCCCATAATTTAAATTCCTCAAACATAAAAGTATTTTACACCATGTTAAAGATAAACTTCTTGTAAATCCAGCCGCAGTGTCCGATTTCAAAAGGGCTTTACGACGAAAGCACACAAAACGATTATGTTAGGTCAACACCTAGTCACAGAAAAACACAGCCATTTTTCCAGCCAAAGAGAGGAGTCACAAAAAGCAGAAATAGAGATCAAATTAATCACTAACCTTTGATGATCTTCATCAGATGACACTCATAGGACTTCATGTTACAAAATACATGTATGTTTTGTCGATAAAGTTCATATTTATATCCAAAAATCTCAGTTTACATTGGCGTGTTATGTTCAGTAGTTCCAAAACATCCAATGATTTTGCAGAGCCACATCAATTTACAGAAATACTCATAATAAACATTGCTAAAAGATAAAAGTGTTATGCATGGAATTTTAGATCCACTTCTCCTTAACCTCTAGCGTCGAGCAATCCCGTATCCGGGAGCGTAATCATAGCCTCAAGCTCATTACCATAACGCAACGTTTCCTATTCATGAAAATCGCAAATGAAAATGAAAATTCAAACACAAGCTTAGCCTTTTGTTAACAACACTGTCATCTCAGATTTTCAAAATATGCTTTTCAACCAAAGCTACACAAGCATTTGTGTAAGAGTATTGATAGCCTAGCATAGCATTAAGCCTAGCATTCAGCAGGCAACATTTTCACAAAAACAAGAAAAGCATTCAAATTAAATCATTTACCTTTGAAGAACTTCAGATGTTTTCAATGACGAGACTCGTAGTTAGATAGCAAATGTTCATTTTTTCCAAAAATATTATTTGTGTAGACGAAATAGCTCCGTTTTGTTCATCACGTTTGGCTAAGAAAAACACCGGAAAATGCAGTCACTTACAACGCCAAACTTTTTTCCAAATTAGCTCCATAATATCGTCAGAAACATGGCAAACGTTGTTTAGAATCAATCCTCAAGGTGTTTTTCACATATCTATTCGATAATCTATCAGTGGTGGCAGTTGCCTTCTCATCAGAAGAAAACTGAAAAATACTGCAGCTGGAGATTACGCAATAATTGCGACGGAGGACACCAAGCGACCACCTGGTAGATGTAGTCTCTTATGGTCAATCTTCCAATGATATGCCTACAAATACGTCACAATGCTGCAGACACCTTGGGGAAAACGTGGAAAAGGTAAGCTGACTCCTAGCTCCTCCACAGCCATATAAGGAATCATTGCCATGAGGCGGTTTCAAAAAATGTGGCACTTCCTGATTGTATTTTTATCTGGTTTTTTTCTGTAACATCAGTTCTGTGGCACTCACAGACAATATCTTTGCAGTTTTGGAAACGTCAGAGTGTTTTCTTTCCAAAGCTGTCAATTATATGCATAGTCGAGCATCTTTCTGTGACAAAATATCTTGTTTAAAACGGGAACGTTTTTCATCCAAAAATTAAAATAGCGCCCCCTATATCCAAGAAGTTAATGCAACTGCTGTGTCAGATTTTTTAAAAACTTTACGGAAAAAGCACACCATGCAATAATCTGAGTACAGCGCTCAGACACAAAAACAAGCCATACAGATACCCGCCATGTTGTGGAGTCAACAGAAGTCAGAAATAGCATTATAAATATTAACTTACCTTTGATGATCTTCATCGGAATGCACTCCCAGGAATCCCAGTTCCACAATGAATGTTTGTTTTGTTTGACAAAGTCCATCATTTATGTCCAAATACCTCCTTTTTGTTAGCGCGTTTAGCCTAGTAATCCAAATTCATGAGGCACGAGCACTAGGTCCAGACGAAAAGTCAAAAGTTCTGTTACAGTTCGTAGAAACATGTCAAACTATGCATAGAATCAATCTTTAGGATGTTTGTAACATAAATCTTCAATAATGTTCCAACCGGAGAATTCCTTTGTCCTAATTCCTAACTCTCACGGGAGCGCACGAGACTGAGCTCATGGCACTCTGCCAGACATCTGGTTGAAACAGCTCTCATTCCCTCCTCCTTCATAGTAGAAGCCTCAAACAAGGTTCTAAAGACTGTCAACATCTAGTGGAAGCCTTAGGAAGTGGAATATGACCCCATAGACACTGTATATTCGATACGCAATGACTTGAAAAACGACAAACCTCAGATTTCCCACTTCCTGGCTGGATTTCTTCTCAGGTTTTTTCCTGCCATATGAGTTCTGTTATACTCACAGACATCATTCAAACAGTTTTAGAAACGTCAGAGTGTTTTCTATCCAAATCTACTAATTATATGCGTATTCTATCTTTTAGGCCTGAGTAGCAGGCAGTTTACTCTGGGCACCTTTTTATCCAAGCTACTCAATACTGCCCCCCAGTCCCAAAGAAGTTTTAAGAAGCAGTTTAGCTGTTTGGACGCAGAGGAAATTCCGATTGCTCAAACCATGTGCAGGATGAAATGTGGAGGATCAAAAGACATTTTCATCAAAGACAAATGATTTCATTATGTACCATTAGTCAAAAGTCTAGAAAACTTTTTATCACACCCAAGGATTTTGTCTATGGTTGAAAAGGACCCCAGATGTGCAGGGAAAGTTGTTTTCATGACATTGTTGATGGTGCTCTTCTAAAATCACATCCCTTATTTTCAGAGAATTTTTTTTTACACAGATGAAGAGATCTGTAACCCACTAGGATCCTTTGCATAAAAAAACAAGTTGGTAATGCTGTACTACACCCTAGGAAATATAAATCCAAAATACAGGTCTAAACTGGCTGCTATCAGGCTACTTACCAAGCTAGATCACAGCAGACCTCCGTCAATCTGATGTAGATGTACTATTGAATAGAATCAAGGAAGACATGGTTACATTGGGGGGTTAAAATGCAAACTATTAATGGAAAGAAAACGATATATGGTGCCATGGTCTCTCTCTGTGGAGACACCCTGACACTACATGAACTAGCAGGGTTCAGAGAGGGTGTGGGCTTTGCCTACAGTAAGCGCAGACACTGAGTGTTCTTTTGAGGACATGCAGACACACTTCAATGAGGATGCATATACTAAAGGACATTGGAGAAGCATGTCAGACAGTGTGATGAAATAGAAAAGGCAAAGACGGACTTGCTTCGCAACAGCCTGAGAACAACATATGGGATCAATAGAAGGACCAAGTTAGTTGAGTTCCCAGCCTTTGAAATTATACAACAAACTCCGCAATACATTATGTGTGTAATTCTGGAGGGCATAGCCCCATTGGAAATCAAATATGTTTTGAATCATCTTGTTGAGTCAGGACAGATTGATCTGGACTGAATTCTGCTATTCTTGCTTTCCCTTATTTCCCTCTAGATGTTAGAGATTGGCCATCCCCAATTTATGTTAGTACATTAACGTCAAGTGATGGTACACTAAAACAATCATCTGGGAAAATGCTTGTCCTGCTAAGGATATTGCCATTTGTTTTGGAGAGTTTGGAAGTCAATGTATACATACTGTAACGTTCTTCTTCATCTGAGGAACAGGAATATGAAAGCTCGGTCCAAAATGCAGTGTGGTAAGTGTCCATGTTAAATTTATTATATAAGAACACGAAAAATACAAAATAACATTCTGTATGGTGAAAACACAGACACAGAAAACAACTACCCACAAAACCCATGTGGGCAAGAGCTACCTAAGTATGGTTCTCAATCAGAGAAAACTACAGACAGCTGTCCCTGATTGAGAACCATACCCGGCCAAAACCAAAGAAATAAAAAAATAGAAAAAAGAACATAGAACGCCCACGCTAGTCACACCCTGGCCTAACCAAAATAGAGAATAAAAAGCCTCTCTATGGCCAGGGCGTGACAGTACCCCCCCAAAGGTGCGGACTCCGGCCCAAAACCTGTCTCTAAAGGGGAGGGTCCGGGTGGGCCTTCCTACGGCGGCAGCTCGGGCGCGGGCCCCTCGCAGCGGGCCCCGGACTGAAGACCCTCGTAGGACTGAGTAGCGCCTCTGGACTGAGGGGCGCTTCTGGACTGAGGGTCGCCTCTGGACTGAGGGGCTGCGATTCTGACAACTCCGGAGTGAAGGGCGACTCTGGCAGCTTCGGAGTGAAGGGCAACTCTGGCAGCTCCGGAGTGAAGGGCGACTCTGGCAGCTCCGGAGTGAAGGGCGACTCTGGCAGCTCCGGAGTGAAGGGCGACTCTGGCAGCTCCGGAGTGAAGGGCGACTCTGGCAGCTCCGGAGTGAAGGGCGACTCTGGCAGCTCCGGAGTGACGGGCGGCTCTGGCAGCTCCTGACTGACGGGCGGCTCTGGCAGCTCCTGACTGACGGGCGGCTCTGGCAGCTCCTGACTGACGGGCGGCTCTGGCAGCTCCTGACTGACGGGCGGCTCTGGCAGCTCCAGACAGGAGGGAGACTCTGGCGGCTCCGGACAGGAGGGAGAACCTGGAGGGAGGAGACGGAGAGACAGCCTGGTGCGTGGGGCTGCCACAGGACTATGAAAGATCGGACCAAAATGCAGTGTGGTACGTGTCCATGTTAAATTTATTATATAAGAACATAAAAAATACAAAATAACAAACATGAAACAACGAAAATCAAAATTGTTCTGTAAGGTGAAAACACAGTCACAGAAAACAACTACCCACAAAACCCATGTGGGCAAGAGCTACCTAAGTATGGTTCTCAATCAGAGACAACGACCTGATTGAGAACCATACCCGGCCAAAACCAAAGAAATACAAAAAATAGAAAAAATAACATAGAACGCCCACCCTAGTCACACCCTGGCCTAACCAAAATAGAGAATAAAAAGCATCTCTATGGCCAGGGTGTGACACATACAACTGATAATTGAGCTAATAGAGATTGTGCAGATAGTATTTGCACCTGTTCTTTCCATTGCGACTGTGTCTAGGTTGAAGTTACTCATTGAAAATCATTTGAAGCATTGGAAGGAGCTTTTTCCAGACCGCAATGTTACACCTAAACAGCATTATATGATACATTTGCCATCATATATAAAATCACTGGGTCCAATGGTAAGACATATGTGTACGCGGTTCGAGTCTAAACATTGTTTCTTTAAACAATGGACTTCCAAGCTCAATTTAAAAAAAATATTTGCAAGTCTTTGATTAATCAGACCGAAATATATGAATGCTGCCAAAATGTTGACATTTCAATGCACCCAATTTTTTCAAATGACGTGTGTAGGTGGCAGGGAAGTCAGGCACAGGAGAATCGAACTTGGTATAAATGGAGTCGTTTAATAGACTTAACAAAACCTCATAAACAAAAATACAAGATAAATTAAAGTGGGTACAAAAACCCGTCACGCACCAATACATAATACACGAACATACAAAACAAACAATCTCTGACAAGGACATGAGGGGAAACAGAGGATTAAATACACAACATGTAATGGAACCAGGTGTGTAGGAAGACAAGACAAAACCAATGGAAAATTAAAAATGGATCAATGATGGCTAGAAGAACGGTGACGTCGACCGCCGAGCACCGCCCGAACAAGGAGAGGCATCGACTTCGGCAGAAGTCGTGACAGAAAGGGAGAGGTTAAAGATCTACAATATTTACGTGGAAAATTGAGGAACATCCTAGGTTGTGATAAATTGTAATAAATACATATTTTTTTATTTTACCTTTCTTTAACTAGGCAAGTCAGTTAAGAACAAATTCTTATTTTCAATGACGGCCTAGGAACAGTGGGTTAACTGCCTGTTCAGGGGCAGAACGACAGATTTGTACCTTGTCAGCTCAGGGGTTTGAACTTGCAACCTTCCAGTTACTAGTCCAATGCTCTAACCACTAGGCTACCCTGCCGCCCCAAAGTCCATGATCTTTGCCAAAGTACTGAATGGTAATATGACAGACTTCTTTTTTGTCGATTCTAGTGGAATATGTACCATTTCAAACTATACGCTTTGATAGAAATGTCATGGCTTATCAAGTTGAGCTCCCACACTTTGCACAGGCCACTGAATTAGTGGATGCTGAAAAGCTGGTTGATTTGACCTCTTATTACGCAATTAGCAACAAGAGCCAAGCTTATGTACAAGTCATATTGTCACGCCCTGACCATAGAGAGCCTTTAATTCTCTATGGTGGTTAGGTCGGGGTGTGACTAGGGTTGGGTATCTAGGTTATTGTAAGTCTATGTTGGCCTGGTATGGTTCCCAATCAGAGACAGCTGTTTATCGTTGTCTCTGATTGGGGAAGGTCAGAGCGTTTATTATTTTTGTGAGTTTCATTTAAATTAAACATGTGGAACTCTACGTACGCTGCGCCTTGGTCCGACATTCATTATAATGATCGTGACAGAAGATCCCACCACAACAGGACCAAGCAGCGTGCCCGGGAAGAGAAGGTATCCTGGGCTTGGGAGGAGATAAAGGAGGCGAAGACATCCTGGACTTGGGAGGGAATTATGGCTGGAGACGAAAGCCTTGGCTGGAGTGGAAGCAGACGCAAGCGGTGAGGGAAGGACAGCGATGACGCCAGAGTTCGCGGCCACGACGCAAGCCCAAAAGACAGCCCAAAAACATTTTTGGGGGGGAGCACACAGGGTGTTCGGCGACGCTGAGGGGTGAGTCAGAGACTGAGGAGGAATATTGGGATAGGTTGAGCGAGGAGTGGTTGGCGAAAGTTGAGGAGAGTGATGAGAGAGAGCTGTTGGTTTGCCTGGAGAGGCAAGACAGTCGCCCTGAGGAGCGTGTTAGCCATTCGATGCCACCTGTGCCAGCTCTCCGCACTCGCTTTGAGGAGAGTGTCAGTGTTCCGGTACAATGTGTGCCGGTTCTACGCATCGTGTCTCCAGTACGCATCCACAGCCCAGTGCATCCTGTGCCAGCCCCCCACACTTTCCGTGCAAAGGTTGTCATCTGTCCAGGACACGTTGGGCCAGCTCTACGCTCCAGACCTCCAGCGCGCCTCCACGGCTCAGTACGTCCTGACCATAGAGAGCCTTTTATTCTCTATGGTGGTTAAGTCGGGGTGTGACTAGGGTGGGTTATCTAGGTTATTGTAAGTCTATGTTGGCCTGGTATGGTTCCCAATCAGAGACAGCTGTTTATCATTGTCTCTGATTGGGGATCATATTTAGGCAGCCATTTCCCCCACTGTGTTTTGTGGGATCTTGTTTGTGTGTAGTGGCCTGTGATCACTCCATGACTTCACGTTTTCTTCTCTGTATTGTTTTTGTGAGTTTCATTTCAATTAAACATGTGGAACTCTGAAAACAGTGAACTCCATTTGGTCATTATCTGTTCTTAATATGTAAAGAGATGAAAAGGATAGGATGCTTGAAAGAAGAAATTCTGACTTCGACAAAGCAGTTTTGCACTTGTCAGTGTTGATCAACCAGCTTTATAATTCTAGTAATTCTAATTTCAAGCATTAAGTTACTCAGAACCCGTAATAAAATCCTAGTAACAAGTTACATTATCTTATTAAGATAATTAAGGACAAAAAAGCTTGAAACAAGTGAAATGCTCTAACATAAACTGACTGGTAAGAAGATATATCTTGTCAGACAAAAAACACATATTTTCCTGGCATCACTCAGCTGGGGCCCTCACCTCCTCCCTGTAGGCTCTCATTGTTGTTGGTAATCAGGATACCACTGTTGTGTCATCAGCAAACTTGATGACTGAGTTAGAGACGGCCGGGGCCAGGCAGTCATGGGGGAATAGGCAGTACAGGAGGGGCTGAGCATGCACCCTTGTGGGGCCCCCGTTTTGAGGATCAGCATGGCGGGGGTGTTGTTGTCTACCTTTACCACTTGGGTTCGGCCCATCAGGAAGTCCAGGACCCAGTTGCACAGGGAGGGGTTCAGACCCAGGGCCCCTTAGCTTAGTGATGAGCTCGGAGGGCACTATGGTATTGAAGACTGAGCTGTAGTCAATGAACAGCATTCTTACATAGGAATTTCTCTTGTCCAGCTGGGATAGGGCAGTGTTTAGTGCAATGGCGATTGCGTCATTCGTGGATCTGTCGGGCGATCAGCGAATTGTAGAGGGTCTAGTGTGTCGGGTAAGGTCTTGGGTGCTCATGGGTCTTTTTACATGGAAATGATCTCGACAGAGATAGGGATGCAAGGACTGACCATCCATGAGATCAAAATGATAGTTTAAACCATGTTTTGAAGCTATACAGTGTTTAATCCATTATTTACAACAACAAAAAATGTAAAACAAGCTTACAATTTGGGTTCTGATGGGGTAACACCGTTGATCTAAACTCATGAGGCATTTCTATGTTATATTTGTCAAGGATCAATGGCTTTATCAAATTAAAAAAAGCATGCACTTTCAATCACAGACTGTAGCTTCAAGATTTTTGAACGCTGTAACCTGTTCACACAGAAAATTTGACCAAATCTGACAAACTCTGAGTCTTATCAAGATTCTACATGAACATTATTGTTTGCAAACAATTTGTTCTCCAAAAACATTCATTTTTAATTTGTGTCATTTAGTTTTTAAGACACTCATGACTTTCCCAAAATGCATTTATTTTTAATTTATGTAAATTCGTTTTTAAGACACTCATGACCGAACACACACACACACTGAATCGTGCAGACCGCTGCCGACATCTCTTCCCACATCGCAAAATTTCAGCACCACAGATAGCACCATTACTCACGCTCAGCCGAGAAATGCAGTTATAGGTAGGTTGGCTAGGCTACAGTAGAGAAGAATAGTTATTTGGGTTGTCAGGTGTCAGCAGCAAACTCGATTTTATACGTCTAGCCTATGGATAATTATGGTTGGAATTTTCTTGCGACTTTTTGACCGTAATGAGTATTCATTCGTGTTTAACAAATATATTTTTTAATGGCAGTTAACGTTCGTGGCCCCTAGACGAGACAACATGCCCAAATTGTCTCTGTAAAGCAAACTTAGCCTACTAAAATGGTGTTTCAGAGAAAACACTACAACAGGACACAAGTATCCTGAATGGCCAGTCATATAGCCTATATATTTTAAGGTACACAAGTGATCAGTAAACTTGTTGAACAAGTTTATGGTACATCCTTATTTCATACGGAAGACATCAACACTGACTAATGCTACGCTATTTCTGCGCCCTTTCCCCTGAAATCCTCTTTCAACAGACTTCCAAGAGCGTTGGATGGAAATACACAGAGTGGGCTAGGCTACCTACAGTCGGACTAGCACGAGTTTGACACAACACCTGAACTACTGCGTGCTTCAAAAACACAGCTGATTTTTGAGTTTATCGAAACCTCTGTATGCAACGCTGTCCACCAATTATCTTCAAAATGAATACGATACTTCTGAGTAACTTTGCGAAGTTTCTTTTATGCTGGAATGCAGTTTACCTACACGTTTACGCACAGGTAAGAAGGCTAGCCAATCGAGTGATATTGTTTATGTATTTTTTTGTGGAGGAATGAATCCATAGGGTTTACCCCTGTTTTGTTACAGGAGCCTACACTGTTCATATAATAAACCATACACATACCGAATTTGCATGACCATTTTACATAGGCTACCAGCAACATGATGCTAGATGATATACACTGAGTGCACAAAACATTAGGAACACCTTCTCTTTCCACGACAAACTGACCAGGTGAATCAAGGTGAAAGCTATGATCCCTTATTGATGTCAATCAGTATAGATGAAGGGGAGGAGACAGGTTAATGAAGGACTTTTAAGCCATGAAACAATTTAGACATGGATTGTGTATGTGTGCCATTCAGAAGGTGAATGGGCAAGACAAAATATTGAAGTGCCTTTCAACTGGGTATGCTAGTATGTGCCCGTTTGAGTGTTTCAAGAACTGCAACGCTGTTGGATTTTTCACGCTCAACAGTTTCCCCTGTGTATCAAAAATGGTCCAACACCAAAAGGACATCCAGCCAACTTGACACAACTGTGGGATGCATCCCTGTGGAGCGCTTTTGAAACCTTGTAGAGTCCATGCCGCGACAAAACAGTATTAGCCTATGTCTAGTTGACAAAGTTCTTGGCATAATGAATTTGGTTGCTTTTTTCTTACATCCACAATTCCCTATTCCTCTACTATTTCCTCTCTGTCTATCTTTTTAAAATATATATTCTGTAAATAATGGGAAAACTAAGATGGATTTTTCTAAATATTTTAATTTACAAAGTGGTGGCCATCATACGATTTCTTTTCCCCACATTATGTTTCTTCCTTTGGTGCTATTTCATATGGAAATGTAATTGGTTATGTATTGTTATTTAGCCATGCCTGCTTCCATACTCATCAGTCAGTGTTTACATATAAATTGTTGACTGGTACTCAACAGCCACTGTCTCCTTGAATGCATTTAAATGAGGTGGAAGTATGAGCACAGTGCATCAGCATGTGTGTATGTGGCGATTGCTTACTGTGATGTATATGACTTATTTTTAATTTATGAAGTATGAATGTCACTGTAATTATGACATTAGATTTTTATCAAAGTTTTTCATATCAAAGCCACTTTACCATTTCTGCTCTTGTCATCTTTAAGATCCAAATTATCTCTGGGGTGAAGATTCCCCTAAGTACATATCTAGGATCAGCTTCCCCTCTCCAATCCTAACCTTAACCATTAGTGGGGGAAATGCTAATCTGACCCAAGATCAGCATCTAAGGGGCAACTTTTTGAATCAATGCTGCAATCTACTCCGTAGGTTCATCCAGAGGTCGGCCTCACAGCACAGGAGCAGATGTACCTACTGTATGATGTCAAAGTTGAGTGTCATCAGAACATCTCTACACACAACCCTGCAGGTGGGCAAACACTGACTTACGTACATCATTTTACTCTTTGGGCAGCATAGGAAATGTACCAACTTTTTTGTATGTGTTTCTGTAATTGATACCCACTAAGCAGATGATTGGTCTACCTAGCTTTACCAGAGCCCCATTGGCCAGCGTGTTTCCAGGTGGATGCAGACAGATCTTTATGGCAGAGCCACCCACCATACTTCATCCTTTCTCGAGAGACCAAATCCCATAACTTTACCTATTATTGCCTCCTGCGTATTGGAAAAGGGGTTGTGTTTTGAGACTCTAGCCTGCTCCACGTCTGCCCACATTCTCCCAGGCTTCACTCAGAGATTGGAGTTGGTAAAAGAGACTGGATGTCGTGCTGCTGCATGTACACTTTGACACACTGAACTCCTTGCATTTCTCACATTGTCAGTCAATGTTCAACATGAGATTTACTGAATTGAGTAATGCTTTCAGCAAAAAAATTGTGTTCTGATATTTATCCAAATGATTTATTATCCACCCCCAAATGTTTAATTGGGGGCTCTTGAGACAACTTTTGATACAGCATGGATGAAAACTACAACTACAGAAGTGGTTTTAGGGAGGGGGGAAAATAACTGGGATGATGGCCACCACTTAGTAAACGAAAACATTTCTAAAAATTCATCTTAGTTTTCCCATATAGGCACTCTTGACAAACGGAGGGAGGAACTTCTTGAAAAGCCTTTATTTACTTGGAATACCACTGCAATTTGATTAGACAAAGATGACTTAAGATCACAGATATTATGCCGTGTTTCTCCCTAGCCACAGAATCTGTGAGTGCTGAAATGTGGATTTATTCCATTCATTTGAATCTGCCAATTTACCAGTCCCAAACCCACAGTTGTTTCTCTCTGGCTGCTGCTCTCCATATTATTGTCCGCCCACATTCTGTAGCAGTGTGAGAGCTGGATAAAAACAAACCGCTTTGTGTGTTTGATCCAGAATCTACCAGTCATTAAAACCAGGTGGGAGAAAAGAAATATCAGAACATAAACAGATATTGGAGCATAATGGCTAATTAGAGTGCATGTATTGTTTGGTGACTGTTTAAATATAAACAGACCAGCATCTGATACCCATCCAAATTTTGTCATGACGGAAGTATTACGGTTTCACTGGGAGGCAACATGAAAATACAGTTTGCTAAGAGCATTAGAGAGGTCGGACACTGATGTTGGGCAATTAGGCATGACTTGCAGTCCGCGTTCCAATTCATCCCAAAGGTGTTCGATGGGGTTGAGGTCAGGGCTCTGTGCAGGCCAGTCAAGTTCTTCCACATCGATCTCGACAAACCATTTCTGTATGGACCTCACTTTGTGCATTGGGGCATAGTCATGCTGAAACAGGAAAGGGCCTTCCCCAAACTGTTTGCCACAAAGTTGGAAGCACAGAATCGTATGGAATGTCATTGTATGTTGAAGCATTAAGATTTCCCTTCACTGGAACTAAGGGGCCTAGCCCGAACCATGAAAAACAGCCCCAGACCATTATTCCTACTCCACCAATGCACAGTTGTCACTATGCATTCGGGCAGGTAGCGTTCTCCTGGCATCCGCCAAAGCCAGATTCGTCCTTCGTACTGCTAGATGGGGAAGCGTGATTCATCATTCCAGAGAATTGCATTTCAACTGCTCCAGAGTCCAATGGCGGTGAGCTTTACATCACTCCAGCTGACGCTTGGCATTGCGCATGGTGATCTTAGGCTTGGGTGCGGTTCCACAAACAGTTATTGTGCTGACGTCGCTTCCAGAGGCAGTTTGGATCTCGGTAGTGAGTGTTGCAACCGAGGACAGAGGATTTTTACGCGTTACACGCTTCAGCACTCTGCTGTCCTGTTCTGTGAGCTTGTGTGGCCTACCACTTCGTGGCTGAGCTATTGTTGCTCTTAGACATTTCCACTTCACAATAAGAGCACTTACAGTTGACCCAGGCAGCTGAAATAGCCGAATCCACTAATTTGATGGGGTGTCCACATACGTTTGTAAACATTCTGTCTTTTGTGCTTATTCTTTTACCAGTGTTTGTTTCTTATTTTTCAGAGTAAATAACACATGGACACTAGAGAAGCTAACAAAGTTTAATTATGTCCAAAGGTTCTGTACAGCTGTAATTCAAACAACCCAACATTTCTCACATCACAGATATATATATCCCACTTAAGACACTCCTCCTTCTCTCCAATCATTTCATCTTATGGTTCTACAGGAAAAGAGTAACAGGATATTAAACCCTTATTACTCCCTTCAGGTGCATCTGACCTCACCTCCTGACCTCAACCCCTCCTTCACCTAATCCACAGATGTCCATCTGCCTTTCCTGTATCAATTCAGTGCTCTCCTCCCGTACCCCAACACATTCCAACACCATCTGGCTTTCTACAGAGAACCCTTAACTTCAGACATAAAACCCAGTCTCTTTCACTCCTAATATTCTATGCTTCTTCTCTATCATTTATTTAATATCTCAATGTTCAACATTTCGAATCCAACACCAGGTACTGCTGGAATGTTTACCAATGGCATGTATCTTTTTGTAGGAAATTACACTGGTCTCTGAAAACATTTATAAGGTATTTAAAAAGTATAAATAGTGCTCACTTTAGATTAGGGACTGAAAAATGACTTTACTAATCACACAATTTTTATAAATGCCATATAAATGGTTTATTATGGACCCTTAATAAAATAAAGTGTTACCAAAATGACATCAATGAAACCACTTATTGGCTAAATGATATGCTGCCTTTCATTAGAGTTAAATAAATAAACATTTACAAAATTGTATAACCCAACTTTTTCCAGATAACTTAATCCAGATCTAAATGATCTTGCGGTCCCCTATAAGATTGCGTTCTCTTTTCAATTTTAAATGACGGGGCATTCTGTGATTGGTTCACCCATTTGGGCCTTTAAATTGATGATATATAGCTCTGTTGTTGTTTTATTCCGAGATTGTCCCTTTAAAGGCAATGGTCCAATTCTAACCATTATTGGCCACCGTATTACTGCCAGGTGTTCTCTCGTTAAACCATCAATACGAGCTAAGATCACCCACACACCTGATCTCAGTTGCAACCATTATTAGCCATCATATTACCACTCCCTCGGTGTTAACAGGGTCGCTGTTAACTTCAAAGATGGTAATTGAGCAGCCTAAGGATGGCTGTATCTACAGTATTTGAGAATCATTCTATACATCTGAAATAAAGTATTTTCTCATTTACCATGACAAATCTACAGTGGCATTTTTCCATACACATTATGTATTGAAAACTCATGTTGGTGTACATGAGTATAATTTTTTAAAATTTGTTTCTAATTTATGTAATCCATTAATTTTAACTTGGTTTAATACAGTAGGGTTATGGACATTTTAAGAGAGAAAAGTACAATATTTCTGAACATTGTCCATGTTTAAAATTGTAATTTAAATCAAGCCTATCCTGATTATGTTAATATTTATTTTAATCAAAAGGCGTTGTATTCTAATGAAATTTATTAAAATTGCACAAATTATATTATAATTATGTTGACATGAAACAGTTGTATGATAGACTCCATTATTACAATAAGTATTTTACATTCATTCATTAGGCTACAAGCCTTATGATTGTCAATGCTCTTATAGGTCATTATTTAATTGTGGTGGGAATAGAGAACCAGAAGCAGCTGTCAAACACGGTAACAACGAGACATCAACTAATCTACTCGTAAATCTCGTGGGTTTTTTGTTTGAATCCTGATTTATTTTAACGCGCAGGTTTATGTAATCTCCCGTATTGTTTTAAGAAAACCAGTGCTAATGTGTTGTAGTGTGTGGAGCTCAGCTTCTTCTTTACAATTGGCCAAACATGTTCACTTAATGTCATGAGATTATGTAAACATAATCTTTGTTGTATGAGGTGTTGTATCCAGACCCTGGTCAAGTATATGCATGACAATGTTCGAGTTGTGCTTGATTTAGTGTACACTCTTAGAAAAAAATATTACGAAATGGTTCTTTGGCTGTCCCCATAGGCACAGGAGAACCTTTTTTGGTTCCAGGTAGAACTCTTTTGGGTTCCATGCAGAACCCTTTGTGTCTACAAGGAATCAAAAAGGGTTATTCAAAGCATCCTCTTATGGGATCCGCCGAAGAGCCCTTTTAGGTTGTAGATAGGGGGAAAAATGCTAAGAGTGTAGTTGTACTTTTTGGGACAATAACAGATACATTAGATTTTATTGACAAAGAGATATGCTAACTGTGGGTAACAGTCATTCAAGTGCAGCATAACTAGCTAGCTAGCAAAGTGATTCACATTTCCTGCTATCTAACCAAATGACACCTGCATCTCCTAGATGTAGTCACCGAAAAACGACACGAGGGAAAAAGTTGGTCACTCACTCACTCCTCCAACGACATGACATCCTCCTAGCAGCTAGCTAGCTAACGTTAGGCTCCGTGTTTTTAGCTTGCTAAATAAATAGTTAACTTAGCTACATAAATAAATACGCTAGCCCAGGGATGTCAAACTCAATCAGCGCACAGGCCATATTGAAAAAACACAATGAATTTGTGGGCCAGACACACAGTAGCCTACTTGCAACTGCGACCCAAACTGGCCATTGTTTTATTCGAAAAATATGTCCCTTTATATTGTCCTCTTATAACAAAAACTTAGCTATAACTTAAAACATGTCTTTCATTTTTTTTGCACTGCATCAATCACCAGTGCTGTTGAATGCAGCATAACAAATGTATGGTGCACTCAAAATGTATTGTATTTGAGTAGCCAGCCTAGGCTACTGCTCAAATGTTTCTGGAACTGGCCAACATGTTTCTCCTTTGCACAGTGTTTTGTTGCAGGTTTTGTTTTTTCGTTATTCATTGTCAAGCTTTAAAAACCGAAGCCAGACTGCAACATTTTAGTAGCCTAGCTAGGACTGGTGCATGAGTCCTACACTTTCTCTCCGCTGTACGTTGTAAACGGGACACATGAAAGCAGCACAATTGAAGTTGAATTCACAGATTCAGGGCACATCAGGCAATAATTTCATAAAAAGTAGATGTCTCAACTCATTTATACTCGCTTGTGTGTCCTATATGGGCTGTGGGCTTTCTTGACACATGCGCTAGCCTATTAGCCACATTATGACTAACTTGTGATCATTGTCCTTGCTAGTTTGATTGTATTTGACATTCCCAGCCTTACAGTTGTCCGTTTTTGTCAAAATATTGGGTCACTGAAACTGAAACACTGCATCCCAAATGGGTGGAGGCAGAAAATGTACCAGGCCGTCTGTGATTTACAACCTGATAGCAATATCTTTTGGACCACCAAGAAATGTATTGGTAAAGGATATTAATCATGCATTGAACCACATCCATTTATTCTTCCAACAATGCCTTGCCGTCATGGAATTTTGAGTGAAATAGAAACTATTTGTAAAACCTCATCAAGTTGGCTTTGAACCATAAACTGGGAATTTGATATTTTTGACTGATATTATGATTGTCTGTTTGTTTCATATCTTCAAAGTAGTTAAAACACTGTCAGTTCCACTTTAAGGTCTTTCACACTGTCCGCACATGTGTTGACCTGGCAAGTGGGTCCCAAACCCCAATATGGCACATTTCCTGTCTGTCAGTTTAAATCGATACAACATGCGTTGATGTCTCAAATGATAATGTGACTCAAGCCGGCTATAATCAGATCCAATTTGGCTCTGAGATAATGAAGTATGACAATATACGCACAGGAAGGCTACTGCAGCTGAGACATTGAAGCATACAAATATCCACTTCTCTTTAGACCTGGATTGCAATCATAAAATATATGGATTTATTTTAATCTATTTGCTTCTTATTTTCTCTCCCACTTAGGTCTTTATTACTCAGTCTCAGGTTACGTCCCAAATGGCACTAAAGGTAGTGCACTATAAAGGGAACAGGGTGCCATTTGGGACGCACACCCAACCTAGTCACTTGTTTCACTGAACCATCGGGAGGGCTAGCTGACAAAAGACGACAACCTATTACTCATAGTGCTCTCCCACTAGCCTACTCATCTGGTGGACAGATAGTGTATATATAGCTGTAATGACTATGAGCAATGTTCTTGCACTTGTCGCTAATGAGTGACTCATAAGCTTTGTCTTCCCATCTCACCCTCTCATCGTGGAATATAGATTCATATTAGAAATGTGTTTAATCAAGGGAGTTCAAATAGACATAGTGGAATAAATATTTTTTTCTCCTTGGAGCCGAGTTTTAGTATGTTGATCCTTCTTGAACTTGTTTAATTGATGACATTGATGTGGACTGAGTGCACGCTGCTGGATATTTGCCCTTTCTTAAATTGAGTGGATCAATATCCAGTGTCCGCAGGATTACCAGCACATACCATGGACAGGCACAAAAGCAACAAGTCGATGAAACCTTTCAATGATAATGCCTCGAGTTCCATAGCAGTGATTTATTTTAAATTCTGATTTATCTGAAGGAGTGTCCATGGGATTTGGCCTGGGAGCCTACGATACCCTCCAACACAATGTCCAAATAATGTCACTTATGAACGTAAAAGCGTCAAATATATACATCACACATATTGACGTTTGTGATTGTGAAGATTTGACGTATAATGGCAATATGTCAGTAAATGTTACATATTTGGTATATTACCATAGTATATTATCTAGTGATGGCACTAATATGGAAAATCCATACTAATATATCACTTGAATTTTTTTGATATGATATATACAGTGGGGAGAACAAGTATGATACAATGCCGATTTTGCAGGTTTTCCTACTTACAAAGCATGTAGAGGTCTGTCATTTTTATCATAGGTACACTTCAACTGTGAGAGACGGAATCTAAAACAAAAATCCAGAAAATCACATTGTATGATTTTTAAGTAATTAGTTTGCATTTTATTGCATGACATAAGTATTTGATACATCAGAAAAGCAGAACTTAATATTTGGTACAGAAATCTTTGTTTGCAATTACAGAGATCATAAATTTCCTGTAGTTCTTGACCAGGTTTGCACACACTGCAGCAGGGATTTTGGCTCACTCCTCCATACAGACCTTCTCCAGATCCTTCAGGTTTCGTGGCTGTCGCTGGGCAATATGGACTTTCAGCTCCCTCCAAAGATTTTCTATTGGGTTCAAGTCTGGAGACTGGCTAGGCCACTCCAGGACCTTGAGATGCTTCTTACGGAGCCACTCCTTAGTTGCCCTGGCTGTGTGTTTCGGGTCGTTGTCATGCTGGAAGACCCAGCCACGACCCATCTTCAATGCTCTTACTGAGGGATGGAGGTTGTTGGCCAAGATCTCGCTATACATGGCCCCATCCATTCTCCCCTCAATACAGTGCAGTCGTCCTGTCCCCTTTGCAGAAAAGCATCCTCAAAGAATGATGTTTCCACCTCCATGCTTCATGGTTGGGAGGGTGTTCTTGGGGTTGTACTCATCCTTCTTCTTCCTCCAAACACGGCGAGTGCAGTTTAGACAAAAAGCTCTATTTTTGTCTCATCAGACCACATGACCTTCTCCCATTCCTCCTCTGGATCATCCAGATGGTCATGTGCAAACTTCAGATGGGCCTGGACATGCGCTGGCTTGAGCAGGGTGACCTTGCATGCGCTGCAGGATTTTAATCCATGGCGGCGTAGTGTGTTACTAATGGTTTTCTTTGAGACTGTGGTCCCAGCTCTCTTCAGGTCATTGACCAGTTCCTGCCGTGTAGTTCTGGGCTGATCCCTCACCTTCCTCATGATCATTGATGCCCCACGAGGTGAGATCTTGCATGGAGCCCCAGACCGAGGGTGATTGGGGCGGCAGGGTAGCCTAGTGGTTGGAGTGTTGGACTAGTAAACGGAAGGTTGCAAGTTCAAACCCCGGAGCTGACAAGGTCAACAGTTGTTGCCTTCTCACCAAGCTGCTTGCCTATTGTCCTGTAGCCCATCCCAGCCTTTTGCAGGTCTCTGGTCTTGCCATTGTGGAGAGGTCTGTTTGATTGAGTGTGTGGACAGGTGTCTTTTATACAGGTAACGAGTTCAAACAGGTAATACAGGTAATACAGGTAATGAGTGGAGAAAAGGAGGTCTTCTTAAAGAAAAACTAACAGGTCTTTGAGAGCCGGAATTCTTACTGGTTGGTAGGTGATCTAATACTTATGTCATGCAATAAAATGCAAATTAATTACTTAAAATCATACAATGTGATTTTCTGGATTTTTGTTTTAGATTCTGTCTCTCACAGTTGAAGTGTACCTATGATAAAAATTACAGACCTCTACATGCTTTGTAAGTAGGAAAACCTGCAAAATCGGCAGTGAACAATACTTGTTCTCCCCACTGTATATATTGGTTTTATAAAAACATTGTTTTTACTTTTCTTTTCACCTCCACGGCTCTGTGAAGTCCAGACAAGTGCTTTCTGATTGCTCATTGGACCATATGTGAAAGTTAAAACTACAGTTTAAATAAGTCCATTCACCACGAATTGGCCCATAAGCAGGCAATTAAGTCACTAAGTTGAGAGCCTGTGAGAAGGTCTATGAGAGGGGTTTGTTCATGCAGGAACAGACATGTACAGTATGGGTTTTTACATAGTGCAATAATCCAATGTCATAACATGCCGTCCATATATTGATATCAAATGCAAATAAACCAATATCATATAAAATGATTAGTATTGATGCCCACCACTAACATTACCTTACTCCCTTTTCCCACTACGTGTCCAGATTATCTTTGTCCCCCTGGCTGGGATGGTCTTATCTGTTGGCCCCAGGGATCCCCCGGAGCGCTAACCAAGGTCCCCTGCCCCAGCTACGTCTACGACTTCAACCATCAAGGTATTGGGGTATAGATAGGCAACACACTTGCTATACTCATGGAGACAGATTTACTAAGCGTTTGCGCTAGGTGCAAAAGTTTGCCTTTTTTTTGTTGAAAGAAGTTTTTGTTTACACTTTACCTTAAAGCTAGAATATTTAGTTGCTATATCAATTTTTGGACATTAATGGTAGACACCCATTGATTCTTGAAGAATATACACTGAGTATACAAAGCATTAGGAAGACCTGCTCTTTCCATGATCAGGTGAATCCAGGTGAAAGCTATGATCCCTTATTGATGTAACTTGTTAAATCCACTTCAGTCAGTGTAGATGAAGGGCAGGAGACCGGTTAAAGAAGGATTTTTAATCATTGCATCCCAAGCAATGTACATGTAATGGATTTAACGTATTGAATTGTTTGATGAGCATGAAAACGACGTAAACCATATCCCATGGCCGTCTCAGTCACGAGATCTCATTCCAATTGAACACTTATGGGAGATTCTGGAGCGGCGCCTGAGGCAGCGTTTTCCACCACAAACAAAAATATCATTTATTTTTGAAGAATGGTGTCGCGTCCCTCCAATAGAGTTCCAGACACTTGTAGAATCCATTCCAAGTTTGCTTTGAAGCTGTTCTGGCTCGTGGTGGCCCAACGCCCTATTAAGACGCTTTAAGTTACTGTTTCCTTTGTTTTGGCGGTGACCTGTATGTTGCAATGTAAATGACCAGACCGTGTGTGTCCAGGTCATGCATACAGGAAGTGTGACGTCAACGGTTCCTGGGTTTCTGTGGAGGGGTTGAACCGAACGTGGTCCAATTATTCCGACTGCTTGAGATTCCTTTTACCTGGTCAAGAGGAGGAAAAGGTAATCCCAATCACCACTTCAGTCACGCCAAAAATGACAATTAACATTGTTGTGGTTGCAGACTTGACTCATGACAATACTTGAGTTGCTCTGACTCACGCTAACAGCGTAGCTACACTGGGCCGTTGGGAAAACGATAGGTTTAAAGCTTCTATGCTAGACGCCTAACTTTTTGCCGGTGTAAACAGTGTAGCTTGTTAGATACACTGCATGGTCGGAACTAGAAGCACAAGCATTTCGCTACACTCGCATTAGCATCTGCTAACCATGTGTATGTGGCAAATGAAATTGGATTTGATTTTGTTTTGAGCAGGCCTGTAAGATATCCATTTGTCTCTAGCAGGACTTCTTTGACCGGCTGTACGTCATGTACACCATTGGATATGCACTGTCCTTCATCTCTCTTCTAGGGGCCATTGTCATCATAGGCTACTTCAGGTAAGACAGCCTTGTGTCCCAACAATTGGTCCTTTCTCCAGAAGTTTACAAATTGTTTTTATTTTTTATTCTTATACCAGTCAATTCCTTTCAGCCATAGACCATTGCAGAACAGACATGTTCCCTAGTATCAGTGTTCTCTTCAATGACAAGTTTTTGGTGCTCTATCCACCTGTGTAAATGCCACTGAGGTCATATAGCAGTAGGCCTCATCTGTTCATCACCATTTTCCAAAAACAGCAAACAAGTAAAGATAAATATCCTGCCCAATCATCTTGACTCGTCTCCAAATTCTCTGGGAAATGCCATCTCCAATATAAAAAAAAATGCATTACCTGAAGACCAACTGGGTACATGCCATTTCAATGTGGATATATGGCAACTTTCAACCATTTAAAAGCACAACGAAATTCAATTGGGAATACAATGTCATATTTTATATTTATACAACAACTTAATGTGTTATTACTGTGCTTCATGGAACAAATTGCAAAAATCACTGAAGCTGGAGACATGTCTCTCTCTCTAACTTTAAGCATCAGCTGTCAGAGCAGCTTACTGTACCTGCACACAGCCAATCTGTAAATAGCACACCCAACTACCTCATCCCCATATTGTTATTTATCTTCTTGCTTATTTGCACCCCCGTATCTCTACTTACACATCATCATCTGCACATCTCTCACTCCAGTGTTAATGCTAAATTGTAATTATTTCGCCTCTATGGCCTATTTATTGCCTTAACTCCCTAATCTTACTACATTTGCACACACTGTACATAGATTTTTCTATTGTGTTATTGACTTTTGTCGTGGAAATTTCCTCTATTTACCAAATCATGAGCGCAACCCACCAACAAGTCAGAGTTAGTTATCAAAGTCCATCTTTAATTATATGAGCTCTATCACAACCCTGTGACTCTCAGATCAATTCAGTGTCTATCAATGAATTATCTGAGAGCCCCCTCTACATTGCAACTGAGATCCTTTAATAGCAAAGAACACACATAGTCAGACAGCATAGACATAATAAATCGTTCAGCTTTGTCTCCTTACTCAAACCCAGAACCATAAACCAATCCTCCATATCAACAGGCATATATCAAATTGTCATTTAGATACAACCAATTCTAAATACAACCAATCCTGGACAAGCTCACGGGGAGCATAGAATGATTCCAGACACTGCCATCCTCCTCTCCCCGATGGGAAAAGTAGGGAGTGACTGGCACACAGACACAGTGGAGCAAAAGATATGTTTACACATGATGACACCTTGACCTCTCCCCTCTCTGTGGCCCATGCAACTTAGTCTTGACAGAGAACAAATAACTGCCAATGGCCACCACTATAGTACAACAAAATACATTCTTATGAGAAATAACTCATAAGCATATGATGAAAATAAAACATCTTATCTATGTTACCCACCAATTCTGATTATTCCCCAACACTTTACGTTTGTTTATGTGTAACTCTGTGTTGTTGTTTTTGTCGCACTGCTTTGCTTTATCTTGGCCAGGTCGCAGTTGTAAATGAGAACTTGTTCTCAACTTGTTCTCAAATAAAATGAATCAAATTGCACAACCAAATGACCTGGATTACATATGAGATTACATTAAAAGTACATAGTGCAAGTGATCAATGCTGTTCAATATTCTCCACAGGTTATTATAGAAATTGTAAAGATCTGCACAGACCTGCGACCTTTATGCTATCTTGAACATGCACACTTTCTTTGATTACATAAGAAGATATTTATAGTTACAGTAGGCTACCCTCAACATTTGGTAATGGATGTGTGACTCATTTTAAGGTTGAATTAACAATATTACATTAGTTTGTAAGAGCCTTAACTTTAGGCTGTTTGCTGTATTACAAAATGATTATTGAATTGTGTTTGGTTGCCAAATGTCAACATTTTAAAGGACATCTAATTCTTGGATAGTTTAATCTGAGCCACTGGCTTAATCCTATTCTTAATTTTTTTGGGGGGGTTAGTTGGAGACGTGAATCCAACATATAATTTGTTAACTTGTCGAAAAGTTAACAGGCTATTTACTGTATTGCAAAACTGAATTGTGTTTGGTTGTCAACACAACCACATACACAACCACATATCAACATTTAATGAGATGTATATTTTGTGCCACTGACTTAGTCTGGCCTTAATTCCAGTTTGTCTACATATTAAATATTGATTTGTTGGATTCATGTCTCCAACTCAACCAAGAATCAAAGTTAAAGAATAGGACTGCCATAATTCCCTAATAACAGAGGAAAATACGTTTTGTACAAGTTAAAGAATAGGACTAAATCAAATTAAACTTTTATTAGGCTAGATTTTGGCCTATTCTTTAACTTTGATTCTTGGTTGAGTTGGAGACGTGAATCCAACATATCAGTGCTTTTCATTATGAGTTGTCAATATGTATTTTATTTCACCAGATAGGCAAGTTGAGAACAAGTTCTCATTTACAATTGCGACCTGGCAAATATCATGAATGCAATTAGAAAAGGAAGTATTACTCTCAAGCATCTTCCCTCAGTATTTCCCGAGTGGCTCAGCGGTCTAAGGCACTGCATTTCAGTGCTAGAGGCGTCATACAGACACCCTGGTTTGAATCTAGGCTGTATCACAATCGGCTGTGTTGGGAGTCCCATAGGGCAGTGCACAATTGGCCCAGCGTTGTCCGGGTTTGGCCAGTGTAGGCCGTCATTGTAAATAAGAATTTGTTCTTAACTAGTTAAATAAAGTTTAAATTAAAAAACACAGTACACTGTAAACCTAACTCGAATGGTCTGAGGATACTGATTGTGGGGAACCATTTTGATTTAAAAAAACTGTGGAATTTAGTGTATTTTACTCAATTCAGGTTATTTTATTCAATTCAGGTTACTCAATGCAGTTTGGCTTCATAATGTATATGTATTAAAAGTACATTTCCAAATTCCTCTCAACACAATAAACTAGGTTTAAATGCCAAAAACAAAAATGTAGATGCCTAGAATACCTCGGTTTCTACCTAGGTTTCTTCCTTCTAGGTAGTTCTTCTTAGCCAGTGTCCTCTTGCTACTGCTTTGCTTGCTCTTTGGGGTTTAGGCTGGGTAAAGCACTTTGTGACAACTACTGATGTAAAGCGGTTTTATAACATGTATTTCATTGATTGAATATATCGATTGTTGAGCCTTAAGTGTTTTACCTCTGTCTGCCTGCCATGCAGACGCCTCCACTGCACTAGGAACTACATCCACATGCACATGTTCATGTCCTTCATGCTGCGTGCCGTCAGCATCTTTGTCAAAGACAAGGTGGTCCACACCAACGGAGGTCTGCAGGAATTTGACACAGCGCTCATGGACAACTACAAGACCATCTCTGCTAAGCCTCCTGACAAATCCCAGTTTGTGAGTACAGTAATGTTCTTCCCTTCAACTGCAAGGTCAGTTTGATTGTTGTATGAAATGCACTTAAAAGCTTGCTCTTAAGTGTCAGCAACACAACATAGGGGGGGGGGGGGGGGGGGGGGTCGATAAATACACATAGAATACAAGACATTGAAAATCTAAATCACATAAAATGTTATTGATCGCATACACATATTTAGCCAGATGTTATTGTGGGTGTAGCGAAATGCTTGTGTTCCTAGCTCCAATAGTGTAGTAATATCTAACAATACACAACAATACACACACATTTAAAAGTAAAAGAACGGAATTAAGAAATATAGAAATATTAGGATGATCAATGAGTCCAGAGTATAAATATACAGTGCCTTTGGCAGGTATTCATACACCTTGACCATTTCCACATTTGGTTACGTTACAGCCTTATTCTAAAATATATGTATTTTTAAATGCATCAGCAATCTGCACACATAATATCAATTTTTGCAAATTTTTATACAAAATTAAAAACTGAAATATCACATTTACATAAGTATTCAGACCCTTTGATATGAGACTTGAAATTGAGCTCAGGTGCATCCATTGATCATCCTTAAGATGTTTCTACAACTTGATTGGAGTCCCCCTGTGGTACATTCAAATGGCTGGACATGATTTGGACAGGCATACACCTGTCTATATAAAGTCCCACAGTTGACAGTGCATATCAGAGCAAGAAACCAAGGAATTGTCCGTAGAACTCCAAGACAGGATCGTGTCATGGCACAGATCTGGGGAAGGGTACCAAAAAAAGTCTGCAGTGTTGAAGGTCCACAAGATCACAGTGGCCTCCATCATTCTTAAATGGAAGAAGTTTGGAACCACCAGGCCGCCTGGCCAAACTTAACAATCAAGGGAGAAGGGTCAGGGAGGTGACCAAGAACCCGATGGTTACTCTGACAGTGCTCTATAGTTCCTCTGTGGAGATGGGAGAACCTTCCAGAAGGACAACCATCTCTGCAGCACTCCACCAATCAAGCCTTTATTGTAGAGTGGTCAGATGGAAGCCACTCCTGAGTAAAATGCACATGACAGCCCGCTTGGAGTTTGCCAAATGGCACCTAAAGACTCTTAAACCATGAGAAACAAGATTCTCTGGTCTGACAAAACCAAGATTGAACTCTTTGGCCTGAATGCCATGCATCAAAGTCTGGAGGAAACCTGGCACCATCCCTATGGTGAAGCATGGTGGTGGCAGCATCATGCTGTGGGAGAGTTTTTCAGCAGCAGGGACAGGGAGAGTAGTCAGGATCGAGACAAAGATGAACGGAGCAAAGTACAGACAGATTCTTGATGAAAACCTGCTCCAGGTTCACCTTCCAACAGGTCAACGACCCTAAGCACACAGCCAAGACAACGCAAGAGTTGTTTCGGGACAAGTCTCTGAATGTCCTTGAGTGGTCCAGCCAGAGCCGGGACTTGAACCCGATCAAACACCTCTGGAGAGACCTGAAAATAACTGCAGCAATTCTCCCCATCCAGCCTGACAAAGCTTGAGGATCTGCAGAAAAGAATGGGAGAAACTCCCCAAATACAGGACTTGAGGCTGTAATTGCTTCAACAAAGTACTGAGTAAAGGGTCTGAATACTTACACTACCATTTTAAAGTTTGGGGTCACTTTAATTGAATTAATAATTGTGTCCTTCAAACTTTGCTTTCACCAAAGAATCCTCCATTTGCAGCAATTACAGCCTTGCAGACCTTTGACATTCTAGTTGTCAATTTATTGAGAAAATCTGAAAATGCTTCCTGAAGCACCTCCCACAAGTTGGATTGGCTTGATGGACACTTCTTACGTACCATACGGTCAAGTTGCTCCAACAACAGCTCAATAAGGTTGAGATCCGGTGACTGTGCTGGCCACTCCATTATAGACCTAGTTATTGCATAGTTTGGAGCTATGCTTTGGGTCATTGTTCTGTTGTAGGAGGAAATTGTCCAATTAAGTGCCGTCCACAGGGAATGGGCATGGCGTTGAAAAATGGAGGAATAGCCTTCCTCCTTCAAGATCCCCTTTTACCCTGTACAAATCTCCCACTTCACCACCACCAAAGCACCCCCAGACCATCACATTGCCTTCACCATGCTTGACAGATGGTGTCAAGCACTCCTCGAGCATCTTCATGTTTTCTGCGTCTCACGAATGTTCTTCTTTGTGATCCGAACACCTCAAACTTAGATTCGTCTCTCCATAGCTTTTTTCCAACCTTCCTCTGTCCAGTGTCTGTGTTCTTTTGCCCATCTTAATATTTTATTTTTATTGGCCAGTCTGAGAAATGGATTTTTCTTTGCAACTCTGCCTAGAAGACCAGCAGCCTCTTCACTGTTGACATTTGAGACTGGTGTTTTGCAGGTACTATTATTATTATTTTCATTTTTATTTTACTCCAATTTCGTGGTATCCAATTGGTAGTTACAGTCTTGTCTCATCGCTGCAACTCCCGTATGGGCTCGGGAGAGGCGAAGGTCGAGAGCCGCGCGTCCTCCGAAACCCAACCAAGCCGCACTGCTTCTTGACACAATGCCCACTTAACCCGGAAGCCAGCCGCACCAATATGTCCGAGGAAACACCGTACACCTGGCGACCGTGTCAGCGTGCACTGCACCTGCACAGCCACAGGAGTCGCTAGTGCGCGATGGGACAAGGACATCCCTGCCGGGCAAACCTTCCCATAACCCGGACGATGCTGGGCCAATTGTGCACCGCCCATGGGTCTCCTGGTCGCGGCCGGCTGCGACTGAGCCTGGGCTCGAACCCAGAATCTCTAGTTGCACACCTTAGACCACTGTGCAACTTGGGAGGCCTTTGCGGGTACCATTTAATGAAGCTGCCAGTTGAGGACTTCTGAGGCATCTGTTTCTCAAACTAGACACAAACGTACTTGTCCTCTTGCTCAGTTGTGCACCGGGGCCTCCCACTCTTTCTATTCTGGTTAGAGCCAGTTTGCGCTGTTCTGTGAAGGGAGTAGTACACAGGGCTGTACGAGATCTTCAGTTTCTTGGCAATTTCTCGCATGGGATAGCCTTCATTTCTCTGAACAAGAATAGACTGACGAGTTTCAGAAGAAAGTTCTTTGTTTCTGGACATTTTGAGCCTGTAATTGAACCCACGAATGCTGATGCTCCAGATATTCAACTAGTCTAAAGAAGGCCAGTTTTATTGCTTCTAAATCAGCACAACAGTTTTCTGCTGTGCTAACATAATTGCAAAAGGGTTTTCTAATGATCAATTAGCCTTTTCAAATGATACACTTGGATTAGCTAACACAATGTGCCATTGGAACACAGGAGTGATGGTTGCTGAAAATTGGCCTCTGTACGCTTATGTAGATATTCCATAAAATATCAGCTGTTTCCAGCTACAATAGTCATTTACAACATTAACTATGTCTACACTGTATTTCTGATCAATTTGATGTTATTTTAATGGACAAAAAATGTGCTTTTCTTTCAAAAACAAGGACTTTTCTAAGTGACCCCAAACTTTGAACGGTAGTGAATGTGAATTTGATATTTCATTTTTTTATGTTTTATAAAATTGTAAACATTTCTAAACTTGTTTTTGCGTTCCGATTTATGAGGTATTGTGTTTAGATTTATTTATTTTTTAATCAATTTTAGAATAAGGGTGTAACCTAACAAAATGTGGAAAAAGTCAAGGGGTCTGAATACTTTCCGAAGGCAGTGTGTGTGTTATTTATTTATTTATTTATTTATTTAATATATATTTATTTAATATATATATATATATATATATATATAGTTCCTCGTTTTATATATATATATATATATATATATATATATATATATATATATATATATATATATATATATATATACACACACACACACACTGAACATAAATATAAACGCAACATGTAAAGTGTTGGTCCCATGTTTCATGAGCTGAATAAAAGATCTCAGAAGTTTTCCATACACAAAAAAAGCTTATTTCTCTCAAATGTTGTGCACAAATTTGTTTACATCTCTGTTAGTGAGCATTTCTCCTTTGCCAAGATAACCCATCCACCTGTGGCATATCAAGAAGCTGATTAAATAGCATGATCATTACACAGGGGCACTTTGTGCTGGGGACATAAAAGGCCACTCTAGAATGTGCAGTTTTGTCACAAAACACAATGCCACAGATGTCTCAAGTTGAGGGAGTGTGCAATTGGCATGCTGACTGCAGGAGTGTCCACCAGAGCTGTTGCCAGAGAATTCAATGTTAATATCTCTACCATATGCCACCTCCAACGTCGTTTTAGAGATTTTGGCAGTATGTCCAACCAGCCTAACAACCGCAGACCATGTGTAACCACGCCAGCCCAAGACCTCTACATCAGGTTTCTTCACCTGTGGGATAGTCTGAGACTAGCCACCCAGACAGCTGATGAAACTGTGGGTTTGCACAACTGAAGAATTTCTACACAAACTGTCAGAAACCATCTCGGGGAAGCTCGTCTGCGTGCTCGTCATCCTCACCAAGGTCTTGACCTTACTGCAGTTTGGCGTCGTAACCAACTTCAGTGGGTAAATGCTCACCTTCGATGGACACTGGCACGCTGGAGAAGTGTGCTCTTCACGTATGAATCCCTGTTTTAACTGTACCGGGCAGATGGCAGACAGCGTGTATGGCTTTGGGTGGGTGAGCGGTTTGCTGATGTCAACGTTGTGAACAGAGTTCTCCATGGTAGTGGTGGGGTTATGGTATGGGCAAGCATAAGCTACAGATAATGAACACAATTGTATTTTATCGATGGCAATTTTAATGTGCAAAGATATAGTGACAAGATACTGAGGCCCATTGTCGTGCCATTCATCCGTCGGTATTACCTTATGTTTTAGCATGGTAATGCACGCCCCCATGTCGCAAGGATCTGTACATCATTCCTGAAAGCTGAAAATGACCCAGTTCTTCCATGGCCTGCATACTCACCAGGCATGTCACCCATTGAGCATGTTTGGGATGCTCAGGATCGATGTGTACGCTGTCTTTTAGTTCTCCTTCGCACAGCCATTGAAGAGGAGTGGGAGAACATTCCACAGGCCACAATCAACAGCCTGATCAACTATGCGAAGGAGCTGTGTCGCACTGCATGAAGCAAATGGTGGTCACTCCAGATACTTTTTTTAACGGTATCTGTGACCAATAGATGCATATCTCATTTACCAGTCGTGAAATCCATAGATTAGAGCCTAATGAAGTTATTTCAGTTGACTGATTTCCTTATATAACTGTAACTCAGTAACATTATTGCATGTTGCATTTATATTTTTGTTCAGTGTGTGTGTATATATGTATATGATGACATGTATAGACATTATGGAAAGTATATAGATAGAATAGTATTTGTATAGCAGTAGTTAAGTAGGATAGGCCTTGACTAGAGTACAGTATATACATATGAAGTGGGTAAAACAGTATGTCAACATTATTTAAGTGACCAGTGTTCAATTTCTATGTACATAGGGCATCAGCCTCCTAGGTGCAGGGTTGAGTAACCGGGTGGTAGCCAGTTAGTGACAGTGACTAAAGTTCAGGGAAGGTTACTGGGCGGAGGCCGGCTAGTGGTGACTATTTAACAGTCCTATAGCCTTGAGATAGAAGCTGTTTTTCAGTCTCTCGGTCCCAGCTTGGATGCACCTGTACTGACCTCACCTTCTGGATGGTAGCAGGGTGAACAGGCTGTGGCTCGGGTGGCTGAGGTCCTTGATGATCTTCTTGGCCTTCCTATGACACCGGGTGCTGTAGATGTCTTGGAGGGCAGGCAGTGTGCTCCCGGTGATGCGCTGGGCAGACTGTAGCACCCTTCCGGAAAGCCCTGCAGTTGTGGACGGTGCAGTTGCCGTACTAGGCGGTGATACAGCCCAACTGGATGCTCGCAGTGGTGCATCTGTAAAAGTTTGTGAGGGTCTTAGGGGCCAAGCCAAATTTCTCCAGCCTCTTGAAGAACTGTCTGTCTCTGTGGATGGACCATTTCAAATTGTCAGTGATGTGTACAGCGAGGAACTTGAAGCTTTTCACCTTCTCCACTGCGGCACTGTCGATGTGGATGGGGGCGGACTCCCTCTGCTGTCTCCTGAAGTCCACGATCAGCTCCTTCGTTTTGTTGACGTTGATGGAGAGGTTATTTTCTAGGCACCACTCCGCCAGGGCCCTCACCTCCTCCCTGTAGACTGTCTCGTCATTGTTGGTAATCAGTGCACAGTTGGAGATGTGCACAGTTGGAGATGTGCACAGCCATGCAGTCATGGGTGAACAGGGAGTACAGGAGGGGGTCTGAGCAAGTACCCTCGTGGAGCCCCTGTGATGATGATCAGCGTAGTGGAGGTATTGTTGCCTACCGTTAGGAAGTCCAGGACCCAGTTGCACAGGGTTCAGACCCAGGGCCCCAATCATAATGATGAGCTTAGAGGGTACTATGGTGTTGAAGGCTGAGCTGTAGTCAATGAACAGCATTCTTACGTAGGTATTCCTCTTGTCCAGCTGGGATAGGGCAGCGTGCAGGCGAATGCGTCATCCGTGGATCTATTGGGCAGTATGCAAATTGCAGTGGATCTAGGGTGTCGAGTAATGTGGAGGTGATATGTGTTCCTTCACTAGACTGCACTTCATAATGGCAGAAGTGACTGCTACAGGGCGATAGTCAATTGTGTTGTTTCCTGCCATTCGTTCATTTTGGTACTCTGATTATTAGCTGTAGTCAAACACGTGAGTCTGGAAAGACGATTCTCTTCAGTGTGTAGGGAATGTATACTAAATTAATGAAATCCTGGCTTTTACAGCATACATTTTAGAAATGTCACATACTATAACTCTTTCTGTGTTTACATACCCAATCAGAGTACTATTTAAAATGCAGGTAGGGGTATTCAGACAGGCCCAGAGACTTTTTCCCAGATGTTTTATTTAGACAGTTCAGAATGTAGATATACTGTATAGTTTGTGGAGGGGAGAAAGTGGCTGGGGCGGGGATTCAAACCCATGTCACTCCTATGCGTGCATGGTCGATTGCAGCACTACCGCTGCGCCACACTGCTACACCTAACCAACGTCTTTGATAATGTTGATGACCTTGCGGTGGCAACGTCATAGGACTTCAATGGAAAACAACACTGCATCAGTCATTTTCTGTGTCGTCCTCATAATCCTCAGCTTGAACTGAACTTTATCAAGAGTCTCTTCGTACTGTTTCTCATACTGTGAGTCTAAGCTTAGCCGCAGTGGGAAATGACTGTGAAAAGAGGATCAACGGTTGAGAATGTCATTACGTGAAGACCTCGATTGCTCTTTTCCTGTATGTCAGGATATCCCCAGGCAGGCGGCAATTTCCTCTATACAAATATCTCCATCACGACAGACCAACATCAGGGAAAGAGAATAGCATTCAATGGTTTTTCTTTTCCCAGAACTTAATTTTTATTACTAGAAAAACCTAGAATTTAGTTAACTATTTAGTTTGTTTGTACTAGAAAATTATTATTCACTCAGCAGGAAAATCATGACAAAAATACAGATGTGGCTTTTTGTGCATAGATGAAAAAACATATTTTTGCAGCTAAAAATGTAGGCACCAACACATCTGATATCCATGCTACGACTAATAATTCAATCAGTATGTTATGTTTCGCGGTCACAAAGCATTCTGTGGGGTTCATCTTGTGGGGCTAGGCTAACAATCACATCCTTTCATTTGAGCTTTATTGATAGATAGAGTGGGAGATAAGTGACGAGGAGGAGACATAGTGAGAAGGGAGCATGCAGGGATTGAACCCTGGTTGCTGGTATGTGTATGGACGTGAAATTGTTACCACTGGAACACGTCTCTGCACTACAGGATGTTTTTAACAAGCTGTTGTTTTTACCAGGTTGGATGCAAGATCACTGTGTTGCTCTTCATTTACTTCCTGGCAACCAATTACTACTGGATCCTAGTAGAGGGGCTGTACCTCCACAGCCTCATTTTCATGGCCTTCTACTCGGACACCAAATACCTGTGGGGCTTTACCCTGATTGGATGGGGTGAGCTGCTCTGCCGTCTTAGAAGCGCATGCAGTCACCAAATCACAACAGCGCTCATGTTGTTGACAGCCACATGTTACTATAGCTGTTATTCAAAATAGGAAAAGCACTCAGACATATGAGTTTGCTTGTTGCAGGTGCGTGGGAATAGTTTTGTATCTTAAAAGAAGAAAAAGAATCCCACTGCTCTTGCCAGTATCAATTGAATTTCTTCAGTGTACTGAATCTTGTAAGATCTTGAGATGGCAGTAAGCAATCATTGTCCTCTCTAATTTCAGGTGTCCCTGCTCTCTTCGTCGCCGCCTGGGCTGTTGTCCGGGCAACGCTGGCAGACGCACGGTGGGTGAGAGTGACGCTCAACTTCCTCCTTCACCTACCATATTCCACAGACACCTCCAGCAACACAATTTAAGTGGAGGAGCCCAGCGTAGCATGCGTGCCTGTTGAGGAACTTTGTGCATCAGCTGTCTAGGCTCCCCACAATCATCTGGTTTGGAAATAGGATCTCCCAAGGTGTTTTTGTTCAGGGGCAGAACAACAGATTTTTACCTCATTTACCTTCAGCTCAGGGATTCGATCCAGCAACCTTTCGGTTACTGGCCCAACGCTCTAGCCACCAGGCTACATGCCAGTACTCTTGTTCTCATTCACAGTCAGCGGCCTACTTGCCTTAATGTTGCAGCTGCACACCTTTGACATGACACCATTACACTTTTATTAGCCTCTTCTCACAGCCATTGTGTGTGCGGAGCGCCCTGAGACTGGCAAGAGAGACTACACTTTTGTTGCACGACGACATACTGTTTTGAGAGCAGTAAGGAACTCCTGCAGTACAAATGCACTCTGTCTTTCTCTTTCTCTCCTTCTTATTCTCGCTTTCTCGTTCTCTCTCTCGCTCTCTCTCTTTCTCTCTCTCATAACAGATGCTGGGAGTTAAGTGCGGGTAACATTAAATGGATCTATCAAGTTCCCATCCTTACAGCTATTGGTGTAAGTGACTTCAATTGCAGTAAAAAAAAACATGATAATGCCTCTCCCCAATTCATCAATCATAGCCATTGAGGCGAGAATCCGGTAGTTTGCATCCATTACTAGAAGGTTACATTGCTGACTCTTATCTTGATTTTTTTATTAAAAGTGTTTTATTCTCTATACAGCTGGATTCATGTTCAAGTTTTAGTAACTTTGGTCAAGCTTATAGCTTAGTTTGCTCTGCACAGCTTCACACCTGAAGTCTCTGGGCGAAGTCCTTATTTCGGGAGACAAAGTAAAGAAATTAAATCAAGACAAATAAGAGAAGTTGAAACCTGATACAAAAAACTGCTGACATACAAAAAATAAATGGTGGTCCTGGTGGCTTTTTGTCATGCAAAATAGATTTACCAACTGTAACTCTTGTTGTGTATAATACTCTTGAAGAACTCAAATCCGAAGAGAGGATTTCATCTGCTTTTCTCTGGGCCAGAAGCTGTCTCTCTGCCCCTTGGAAGAATGGAGTGACACCTTGCTCCCTGGTGTATACCTGTCCCAGCTCCCTAGTGGCCTAGTGACTCCCTAGTGTACAGTATACCTGTCCCCTACCTGAGTACCTAAGCCTAGTGTATACCTTCCCCTCGCTGCTCTTAGTCAGCCACCAACACTCTCAAACTGACACCACTGACTCAGTCTCAGCAGAGATACATACATTTGCATCTCTTTCAATACTATTGCTCTTATCCTGCCACATGAGGTGGACCAGGGACTTAGGTTCTCCTAATGAAATCAAAGTAGACTACAGACTACTGTCTCTTCTTTCGATTAAAATGTAATCTCATCCAAACCTTTGATGGTACAAGTTCAATGATATCATGGTAGAAATGTCATGATGAGAGATAACGGTGAGGGAGTTCATTAGATATGCTGTGTATCGATGCCCAGAATCTTTTTTTTTTCTTTCTTTCTTTATTGAGACCAACATGACAGAGGGGGAGGCAGTCAGGTGGGATTAACAGATTAAAGGGTTGGAGTGGGGATTGAAACCCGGTATCCGGTGGGGAGACTAATATGTGTCTAAGCCGGGAGCTAGGCCACAGGCACCACACAATTTGTTTTTCTATCCATGTGTGCTTTTTTTGTTGTTTTTTTTCAGCTCAACTTTATTTTGTTTGTGAATATTGTGCGAGTACTGGCCACAAAAATCAGAGAGACGAATGCTGGGAGATATGACACTCGGAAGCAATGCAGGTAGGGTTGGTGTCTCATTAGTGCCTTGTTGCTTTAGTCAATCTTATTTATGTGATTTTTGTGGGGGAAAACATTAGAAACTGTAAATACCGCTTTTGATTAAATTTGCCGTTTTATAGAAATAGCTTATTCTAAATGTGCCTTTGATTAGTTTAATCATTCTTCCTTTATATCCATGTGTTTGTGTTTGCAAAGCTTTCACATCATTTACTCAGGCTTAGGATACAGGTTATGAATTTAGAGCAGGTTAATCTGTGTCTGAAATTGAAATTAATTGAACATGACTCCCATAATGCATTGCGGTCAGGCAAAAAGCTTATTTTTTTATGCCAATAACCAGTCTGAACCAGTGGAGGCTGTTGAGGGGAGGACGGCTCATAGTAATGGCTGGAATGAGTCAATGGAATGGTATCAACCACATGGAAACCAGGAAACAGGAAACCAACCACATGGAAACCAGGTGTTTGATGCCATTCCATTGAATCCATTCCAGCCATTATTATGAGCCGTCCTCCCCTCAGCAGCCCCCACTGGTCTAATCTAATCTTTAGCATATTAAACCCAGTTGTGGGCATCAAATATCTTAGCGGTTAAGACCATTGAGTCAGTAACCGTTTTTTGGAATGAACAGTCCATGCATGGCTGGGGTGAGTGGGTCCTTGATGATGGTGCTGGACTTCCTGACTACTCTGTTCATTGCAGAGGTTGAGAGCTCATTGTCCCAGCTGCGGTGTTTGTACATGCTCTTCTCATATCTAAGTGCAAGACACATTTTGACATGCTGTGAAGCCATCCCTATAGGGCTGCCTGAGTCTTTGTTTAATTCCCACTTATGTCTGGGGTAATGTGTTGGTTGGCAGCTCTGTGCCAAGGCTGAGGGGGTAACACTCCTGTCAGTCATTAGTAAACAGGCCCAACAACAGACAATACTTCAGATCCACGTTGTCTCTTGAGCCGCTCCATTCTCGCAGGTGTAGATAGGATTAACACTGATAAGGCTCTGGGCAAAAGTAGTGTACAATATAGGGAATATGGTGCCATTTGGGATGCCGACTTTGTTTTCCTTTTGCTCTCTCTAACTCTCTTTCTCTAGCTGTGATTTATTCCATTTTTAAAAAACTACTGAGCATCTTCAAACGATTTAGATGCAAACGTTGGCTCGATATTGATACTAACGTCGCAGATTGTAATGTGCAATCATCCTTGGCTATTGACATTTGTATCACAAATCTGTTGAGTGGAAAGTGCACAAATGCACAAGGGAGCCGTGCTTGACTTGGGCCGGAGCTGACTGGAGCGGAGTACCGGCACCTCAAATGTTCTACTGCTTGAGCTCCTGTTCCTCTTACATTACCTCAAACTTATTGCGGAACATGTAGCTAAATGTAAACAGTACCCGGGACCCAAAATGAGTACCAGCATATATTCCAGTCCAAGTCAAGCACTGCAAGGGACTGTCAGATAAAGATGGCTGCCAAGAAATTCAATTATTTTAGCTCGATGCCAGCTGCATGTGGTCTTCTCCATCTTGTCCCTCTCAAACTCCATCACCACCACGTGCACTTTCCAAACACATGTCAAATGCATTTTTCCAGACACATATCACATGCTTTACCAGACACATCTCACATGCACTTTTCCAGACACATATCACGGACAGTGTGCTTTCTCATATAGCCTACTGCAGGAGTGTCAAACTCAATTCCTGGAGGTCAGAGTTTCTGCGGGTTCTCTCTTCTCCCTTGTACTTGATTGATCAATGAAGGTTATTGATTAGGTAGGAACTCCCCTCAGCCAGTTGTATAGGTCTTAATTGGACACGCATCTAAAGGAAATAACAAATATCAGCAGACACTCTGCCCTCCAGAGATTGATTTAGCCACCCCTGGCCTAATGTATTGTATGACAATAGGTCTGTTTTTAAGATAACATTGTTGGGTTGTTATACAGTGCCTTGCGAAAGTATTCGGCCCCCTTGAACTTTGTTACCTTTTGCCACATTTCAGGCTTCAAACATAAATATATAAAACTATTTTTTTGTGAAGAATCAACAACAAGTGGGACACAATCATGAAGTGGAACGACATTTATTGGATATTTCAAACTTATTTAACAAATCAAAAACTGAAAAATTGGGCGTGCAAAATTATTCAGCCCCCTTAAGTTAATACATTGTAGCGCCACCTTTTGCTGCGATTACAGCTGTAAGTCGCTTGGGGTATGTTTCTATCAGTTTTGCACATCGAGAGACTGACATTTTTTCCCATTCCTCCTTGCAAAACAGCTCGAGCTCAGTGAGGTTGGATGGAGAGCATTTGTGAACAGCAGTTTTCAGTTCTTTCCACAGATTCTCGATTGGATTCAGGTCTGGACTTTGACTTGGCCATTCTAACACCTGGATATGTTTATTTTTGAACCATTCCATTGTAGATTTTGCTTTATGTTTTGGATCATTGTCTTGTTGGAAGACAAATCTCCGTCCCAGTCTCAGGTCTTTTGCAGACTCCATCAGGTTTTCTTACAGAATGGTCCTGTATTTGGCTCCATCCATCTTCCCATCAATTTTAACCATCTTCCCTGTCCCTGCTGAAGAAAAGCAGGCCCAAACCATGATGCTGCCACCACCATGTTTGACAGTGGGCATGGTGTGTTCAGGGTGATGAGCTGTGTTGCTTTTACGCCAAACATAACGTTTTGCATTGTTGCCAAAAAGTTCAATTTTGGTTTCATCTGACCAGAGCACCTTCTTCCACATGTTTCGTGTGTCTCCCAGGTGGCTTGTGGCAAACTTTAAGACACTTTTTATGGATATCTTTAAGAAATGGCTTTCTTCTTGCCACTCTTCCATAAAGGCCAGATTTGTGCAATATACGACTGATTGTTGTCCTATGGACAGAGTCTCCCACCTCAGCTGTAGATCTCTGCAGTTCATCCAGAGTGATCATGGGCCTCTTGGCTGCATCTCTGATCAGTCTTCTCCTTGTATGAGCTGAAAGTTTAGAGGGACGGCCAGGTCTTGGTAGATTTGCAGTGGTCTGATACTCCTTCCATTTCAATATTATCGCTTGCACAGTGCTCCTTGGGATGTTTAAAGCTTAGGAAATCTTTTTGTATCCAAATCCAGCTTTAAACTTCTTCACAACAGTATCTCGGACCTGCCTGGTGTGTTCCTTGTTCTTCATGATGCTCTCTGCGCTTTTAACGGACCTCTGAGACTATCACAGTGCAGGTGCATTTATACGGAGACTTGATTACACACAGGTGGATTGTATTTATCATCATTAGTCATTTAGGTCAACATTGGATCATTCAGAGATCCTCACTGAACTTCTGGAGAGAGTTTGCTGCACTGAAAGTAAAGGGGCTGAACAATTTTGCACGCCCAATTTTTCAGTTTTTGATTTGTTAAAAAAGTTTGAAATATCCAATAAATGTCGTTCCACTTCATGATTGTGTCCCACTTGTTGTTGATTCTTCACAAAAAATACAGTTTTATATCTTTATGTTTGAAGCCTGAAATGTGGCAAAAGGTCGCAAAGTTCAAGGGAGCCGAATACTTTCGCAAGGCACTGTATGTACATTGACTGTTGTATGATGCTGCTCAAAGGATTCCTTCAATAGAGGATTATACAGTTTTCTACTGTCCCTTTCACAGGAAACTGGCTAAGTCCACTCTAGTGCTGGTGCTAGTTTTCGGGGTCCACTACATAGTGTTTGTGGGCATGCCACACTCGATCAAAGGGGTCGGATGGGAGGTCCGAATGTACTGTGAGCTCTTTTTCAACTCTTTCCAGGTGCTCGCTTTCACCCCAGTTGGGGTTCCTGTTTTGTATTGCATGTAACTGATCTGTCTTATATTGCACATTGCTAATAGCTTTTGAACTGTAGAAAGCAATAGTGCTGAGCGATTAGTGCTTTTTGAGGTCGGCTCATTTTTGGTTCAAATATAAAAAAAATAATCGCATTTTTTCAACAATTATTATATTTTTTTACATGTATTTTTTTACATGAAATGCACTATGCATTAACACAGAATATGAATAAAAGCCCCATAATGGTAGAGACTGCCCATTACTTATCACTTATTAACCATCATTTATTCACATTACTTTACTTTAATTAAATATATTTGTTGTTGGGTATATTACAGTTGTTTTATTTGAATACTTTGTTGTTTCATTCCAAGTCATAATCTCATCTCTATAGTGCTGCTGTCTGACAAAATACTCTATTTTAGTAGTTCTTCAAAGTAAATACAGCATACTTTTATGAATGCTGAATACAAACTATCAATCACTTAGATCATGTATTTTCAGGTAGAGATACCTCGCGATGCAACTGCTCCACCCCTCTTGATCATGCGTTCTTCTCTCTTGTCTCCGGACAAGTAGGCGTGCATTGGATTATGGTAATTGCAGTTTAATCGCACGTTTTCTGCGCTAAACAATGTCGAATATTGGCCTGTTGTACACTACTACTACAGTTGAAGTCGGAAGTTTACAAACACTTAGGTTGGACTCATTAAAACTTGTTTTTCAACCACTCCACAAATTTCTTGTTAACAAAACTATAGTTTTGGCAAGTCGGTTAGGACATCTACTTTGTGCATGACGCAAGTCATTTTCCAACAATTGTTTACAGACTTATAATTCACTATCACAATTCCAGTGGGTCAGAAGTTTACATACACTAAGTTGACTGTGCCTTAAAATATCTTGGACAATTCCATAAAATGATGTCATGGCTTTAGAAGCTTCTGATAGGCTAATTGACATCATTTGAGTCAATTGGAGGTGTACCTGTGGATGTATTTCAAGGTACCTTCAAAGTCAGTGCCTCTTTGCTTGACATCATGGGAAAATCCAAAGAAATCAGCCAAGACCTCAGAAAAATAATTGTAGACCTCCACAAGTCTGGTTCATCCTTGGGAGCAATTCCAAACGCCTGAAGGTACCACATTCATCTGTACAAACAATAGTACGCAAGTATAAACACCATGGGACAACAGTCGTCATACCGCTGAGGAAGGAGATGCGTTCTGTCTCCTAGAGATTAATGTACTTTGGTGTGAAGTGCAAATCAATCCCAGAACAACAGCAAAGGACCTTGTGAAGATGCTGGAGGAAACAGGTACAAAAGTATCTATATCCACAGTAAAACGAGTCCTATATCGACATAACCTGAAAGGGCGCTCAGCAAGGAAGAAGCCACTGCTCCAAAACTGCCATAAAAAAGCCAGACTACGGTTTGCAACTGCACATGGGGACAAAGATTGTTCTTTTTGGGGAAATGTCCTCTGGTCTGATGAAACAAAAATAGAACTGTTTGGCCATAATGACCATCTTTATGTTTGGAGGAAAAAGGGGGAGGCTTGCAAGCCGTAGAACGCCTTCTCAACCGTGAGACACGGGGGTGGCAGCATCATGTTGTGGGGGTACTTTGCTGCAGGAGGGACTGGTGCACTTCACAAAATAGATGGCATCATGAGGTAGGAAAATTATGTGGATACATTGAAGCAACATCTCAAGACATCAGTCAGGAAGTTCAAGCTTGGTCGCAAATGGGTCTTCCAAATGGACAATGACCCCAAGCATACTTCCAAAGTTGTGGCAAAATGGCTTGAGGACAACAAAGTCAAGGTATTGGAGTGGCCATCACAAAGCTCTGATCTCAATCCTATAGAAGATTTGTGGGCAGAACTGAAAAAGCGTGTGCAAGCAAGGAGGCCTACAAACCTGACTCAGTTACACCAGCTCTGTCAGGAGGAATGGGACAAAATTCCCCCAACTTATTGTGGGAAGCTTGTGGAAGGCTACCCGACACGTTTGACCCAAGTTAAACAATTTAAAGGCAATGCTACCAAATACTAATTGAGTGTATGTAAACTTCTCACCCACTGGGAATGTGATGAAAGAAATAAAAGCTGAAATTAATCATTCTCTCTACTATTATTCTGACATTTCACATTCTTAAAATAAAGTGGTGATCCTAGCTGACCTAAAACGGGGAATTGTTACTTGGATTAAGTGTCAGGAATTGTGAAAAACTGAGTTTAAATGTATTTGGCTAAGGTGTATAAACTTCTGACTTCAAATGTATGGGCTTGATCTGATGTATCTCTATTCGAGAAACTACAGTGAGAAAATGCGAATTGAGCTCACGGAAAAAAACTAAATAGAATTGAAATAATTGAAATTACGTCGGTCAATTAGTTGTGTAAAAAACTCAAAATAACATACATTTTGGTTAATCGCTCAGCACTAGAAAGCAATATTGATATGATTTTAAATGTGAAAATGTAAGCATTATAGCTAAAAGGGACATTAGACTTTCAATTATCTCAGATGTTTTCAGACCTCTAATGTAGTCTAATGTCAAGATCAAACCACATCTCATGACAATCTAGCTATGAATAAATTAGGATGTGTGTCAATCTGTTCATTACACTACTTTTGAGGTCTGATTTGTAAAGATCCAGGGAAACATGGTATTTTTTTTTTTTAAAGGAATTGTGTATAATAAAAATATAAAGTAGATACAGCAAAAACAAACCCCATCTATCATATATTTGTTTTTCTCTAAGAGCTCTCTTTCCTGAGCGCATCATGTCAATATTATTCTCCAAAGGTCATGGACACCTCTCATTCGTAGAGAAGGTCACATTTATACTGTCAGACGGAATTGAACCTTTCAACACATGCCTCTAACCTAACTCGCGTTCACCTTTTCACAGGGATTCTTTGTGTCCATTATCTACTGCTACTGCAATGCAGAGGTGAGTACTATTGACCAGACCCGGCCAGCAGGTTTAAGGTCTTCTCCACTTGAATGTCTTCTCCACTTTAAGGTCTTCTCCGCGTACGAGAATCTATCATGCTGGACTCTCGAATTGAACCTAAGTCTCTTGCCCATTTATAAGTATAGTAGGAAGTTCTAGGAACTGACCATGATGAGAGAGCGAGAGATATGTTATTAGAACTAATGGAACTTAGTGATGTCATTTATTAGAACAATAGAACACTCATACTGTGCACAAGTGCACGCTGTGCGCACACATTGCACCCATCAGTGATCCCCACCTTTAGGGTTTGAAGTACTGTAAGAAAATAGGCTGCCAGAAAATACCCTTTGTTACTACCTCATAACTTGCTGGTCAATACCATTGTAAAAACACTAGCTACTGTAAAATAAAGTACTATTTTCCCCCAAACTGGTGAACAACCAGGTCTATAATTTCCTCATTTATTAGTCCTCTCTGAAGCCATATACAATATTTAGGGAGTTTGTTCATTTCGATCTTAATGTTCTGAGAGCACCCCTACTCTCGTCCATGTTCGTTGCTAAGTGATAGGTTTGGGTTGTTTTATTTCTGATAGCTTTTAAAACCTCTGAAAAAGTCCAGTGAAAGCGAATATAAAATTTGTTGGCACCACAAAACAATAGAAACTTTGGCATTGGCAATAATATGTATTCAAGTCTCTATTGTTTTGTGTTGTCAACAAATTTCATTGTGAATGCCAGTCAGTAAAAACAACATTTTAATTTTCTTCTTTGCAGCAAGTAATTTCATTGAGAATGATCGGAGGCATTCTTGTATTGTTACATCAGTAAAGGTTTCAGGATAAAGGCAATAACATTGCGTCCGTTCTAAAAGTTGTCCGAACTCTCCAATTAAGTTTCTTCCATGACCCGTACTATAGGCTACCATACATACCATGACCCGTACTATAGGCTACCATACATACCATGACCCGTACTATAGGCTACCATACATACCATGACCCACACAATACCACAACCCATACTATAGGCTACCATACATACCATGACCCACACAATACCACGACCGATACTATACTATAACCTGACCCACACAATCCTCTTGTTCTCTTCAGGTCCAGGCAGAGATCAAGAAGACCTGGACCCGCTGGAACCTGGTGTTCGACGGGAAGGGACCGGCGGCATGTGCCAACTACCGGTACGGTCTCAACCAGACCTCTACCAGTCAGCCGCAACCGCTGGCCGTGATCTCGGGCACCGCCTCCCTATTCTCCAGCCACGTGTACCGCAGCAGCCAAGCCAGGCACAGCGTCAGCACCCACACCACCTTGCCCGGCTACGTGTTCAGCAACTCTGAGGTGGATAGCCTGCCCCCATCCATCCCAGAGGAACCAGACGAGAGAGCCAAGCAGGTGGACGACATCTCCCTCCGAGAGTCCTTACCTGTGGTGAATAACACCAGCATAGGAGAGGACTTGGAGGAGACACTGTAGAGAGAGAGAGTAGGGGGAAAGTGGGAATGTACAGCTGACAACAATTGTGTTTTATTTTTTTTTAATGACAGGACAGCGGGAAAGTAGAGCAGGAGATACAAGAATGAGGGCCACAAACAAAAAGTGTCTGAGACCGAACTCAAGACCCGAATCCGCATCGCCAAGGCAATATGTGGTTCGGAGTTGGCAGCCTTACGACTCCGGCAGATATCTTTGATGTTTTGCGGCTACTATATATCACCATATCCTTGTCTTACGCCAGATAGCGCTTAAGATTTCCTGTTTTTTTCTATATGATCATTGGTTCTTATTTTCATGGGCTGTTATTTGTCACTGAGTGGTGGCTAGACAATCAGACAGGTCTGTGGCTAAATATGGACTGGAAGTGCTGCAGCTACAGACTAGTTTGTGTCTGTCATTCGTAATGCTGAGGACAATTACAGTTCCTTCAGAAAGTATTCACACCCCTTGACTTTTTCCACATTTTGTTGTATTACAACCTGAATTTAAAATGGATTAACTTTAGATTGTCACTGATCTACAGTGAAATTGTACATGTCTACATGTCAGTGGAATGATGTTTTTAGACATTTTTACAAAATAATAAAAATAAAGCTAAAATGTCTTGAGTCAATAAGTATTCAACCCCTTTGTCATGGCAAGCCTAAATAATAATTTGCATGACTACCCCATTTCTGTACCTCACAAATATCTGTACGGTCCCTCAGTTGAGCAGTGAATTTCAAGCACAGATTCAACAACAAAGACCAGGTAGGTTTTCCAATGCCTCGCAAAGAAGGGCACCTATTGGTAAATGAAAAAAAGCTGACATTGAATATCCCTTTGAGCATGGTGATGTTATTAATTACACTTTGGACGGTGTATCAATACACCCAGTCACTACAAAGATACAGGCGTCCTTCCTAACTTAGTTGACGGAGAGGATGGAAACAGCTCCGGCATTTCCCCATGAGGCCAATGGTGACTTTAAAACCAGTTAGAGTTTAATGGCTGTGATAAGAGAACTGAGGATGTATCATCAACATTGTAGTTACTCCACAATAGTAACCTAAATGATGAGTTAAAAGAAGGCAGTCTGTGCAGAATACAAATATTCCAAAACATGCATCATATTTATAATAAGGCAAGTAATACTGCAAAGAAATGAACTTTTTGTACTGAACACAAAGCATTATGCTTGGGACAAATCCAACATAACACATCACTGGGTACCACTCTTCATATTTTCAAGCATGGTGGTGGCTGCGTCATGTTATGGGCATGCTTATCATTGGCAAGGGCTAGGGAATTTTCTTGGATAAAAATAAAAGGAATAGAGCTAAGCACAGGCTAAGTCCTAGAGGAAAACCTGGTTCAGTCTGCTTTCCAACAGATACTAGGAGACCAATCCACCTTTCAGCAGGACAATAACCTAAAATGCATGGCCAAATATACACTGGAATTACTTACCATGACAACATTGAATGTTCCTGAGTGGCCTAGTTACAGTTTACAGGATAGCAGAGCCAAAAATGAATTATACATAATAAATAAAACACTTGATTGCATAATGCACATTAACCAAATCAATCACATTCAGCGATAATATAGCATATGATCAACTTAAGATCAGGCTATGATGTAAGCTAGGCTATTATAGATTTTATCCCCTTACCAGGTTAAAGACCCTACTTCAAACCCATATGTGTGTAGTACCGACCATATCCATGTTCTATGTCTATTAATAGAACCCAATTAGTTGTATTCGTGCCCTGTCATTTCTTCAGTACACTACAACTGAGACCCACATGGCACCCTATTCCTTTCATAGTGCACTACTTTGACCAGGGCCCAATAGAACTCTGGTCAAACGTAGTACACTATATTGCGAATAGGGTGCCATTTTGGATGCATACTATATGGACCAATTAATGACCTTTATCTAGAAAATGCATTCATTACTGCTCAGCCAGTAACACTCTCTGGTCGCTTTGGTTTCCTGTATGAGTAATAGTTAATGACTCTGAATCAGAATACAGAGTGTATTCAACAAAGAAGTGTGAGATTTGACAGAAAAGGCACAATCCCTGCAAATACCAGTTTGGTTTTAAATGGAACAGCTGGGTGACAACTAAAGTATATACAGTACATACCTGGTTGCTTCTCACTCGTCAAATAAGCATGTGGAATTTCACACGGCACAGCTTGTGGTAGTACGTCTGGCATTTTACTTTAACCTGGACCTCTCGCTCAGCTACAGAAAAATCTATTCTCCAAATGGCATGTGGTTTCAGCCACAGTTTATCTGAACATGTCAATTGGCTAGTTTGTGGTAGTACTGTAGTGAAGTAGGATACCTGTAAAATAAAAATGTCCATGTGTTTTCGTAGCTTTAGAATTCATTAATTGCCCCATCTATAAATGTGAAAGTGGTTACATCTCCCCAGTTCCATACCTCAGCTTACCAAAAAAAGTGGTGGGCGGTGACTGCTTTGTTGTTATTTTAATACCAGATTGCCCCTTTAACCAAATACCAGGAACACACTTTTCGGTAACACGTTACTTGACACCCAGTGTCATAACACGGTCATAACCATGTCATAATATTTCATAACAGTTGACATAACTTGTCATAACCCATATATTTACGCCTGTTGTGACATATATTGCATTATTTTATGGCTGGTCAAAACCCACATTAATTTTTTCTCTGTCAAGAATTGGCCTAGCGTCGTCCAGGTTAGGGAGGGTTTGGCCGGTAGGGATATCCTTGTCTCATCGCGCACCAGCAACTCGCTAACCAAGGTTGCCAGGTGCACGGTGTTTCCTCCGACACATTGGTGCGGCTGGCTTCCGGGTTGGATGTGGGCTGTGTTAATCTTAGAGCTCTAGGGGCGCTATTTCATTTTTGGATAAAAAACGTTCCCGTTTTAAGCGCGATATTTTGTCACGAAAAGATGCTCGACTATGCATATTCTTGACAGTTTTGGAAAGAAAACACTCTGAAGTTTCAGAATCTGCAAAGATTTTGTCTGTAAGTGCCCCAGAACTCATTCTACAGGCGAAACCAAGATGATGCATCACCCAGGAATTAGCAGAATTTCTGAAGCTCTGTTTTCCATTCTCTCCTTATATGGCTGTGATTGCGCAACGAATGAGCCTACACTTTCTGTCGTTCGCCCAAGGTCTTAGCAGCATTGTGACGTATTTGTAGGCATATCATTGGAAGATTGACCATAAGAGACTACATTTTCCAAGTGTCCGCCTGGTGTCCTGCGTCGAATTCGGTGCGCAATTGCCAGCTGCTTCCACTTTACCATTTGATTCAGGGGAGAAAGCATGTGTCCAAGAACGATGTATCAATGAAGAGATATGTGAAAAACACCTTGATGATTGATTCTAAACAACGTTTGCCATGTTTTCAGTCGATATTATGGAGTTAATTTGGAAAAAAGTTTGCGTTTTGAGGACTGAATTTATGGATTTTTTTTGGTAGCCAAATGTGATGTATAAAACGGAGCTATTTCTAATACACAAGGAATCTTTTTGGAAAAACTGAGCATCTGCTATCTAACTGAGAGTATCCTCATTGAAAACATCAGAAGTTCTTCAAAGGTAAATGATTTTATTTGAAGGCTTTTATGTTTTTGTTAATGTTGCGTGCTGGATGCTAACGCTAATGCTAACGCTAAATGCTAACGCGAAATGCTAACTCTAGCTAGCTACTTTTACACAAATTATTGTTTTCCTATGGTTGAGAAGCATATTTTGAAAATCTGAGATGACAGTGTTGTTTACAAAAGGCTAAGCTTGAGAGATGGCATATTTATTTCATTTCATTTGCGATTTTCATAAATAGTTAACGTTGTGTTATGCTAATGAGCTTGCTGATAGATTTACACAATCCTGGATACAGGGGTTTTTTCATAGCTAAACGTGACGCAGAAAACGGAGCGATTTGTCCTAAACAAATAATCTTTCAGGAAAAACTGAACATTTGCTATCTGAGAGTCTCCTCATTGAAAACATCTGAAGTTCTTCAAAGGTAAATGATTTTTTTGAATGCTTTTCTGTTTTTTTGTGTAAATGTTGCCAGCTGAATGCTAATGCTAAATGCTACGTTAGCCATCAATACTGTTACACAAATGCTTGTTTTGCAATGGTTGAGAAGCATATTTTGAAAATCTGAGATGACAGTGTTGTTAACAAAAGGCTAAGCTTGAGAGCTAGCATATTTATTTCATTTCATTTGCGATTTTCATGAATAGTTAACGTTGCGTTATGGTAATGAGCTTGAGTCTGTATTCACGAACCCGGATCCGGGATGGGGAGATCAGAAAGGTTAAGAAGCAGTGTGGCTTGGTTGGGTTGTGTTCGGAAGATGCATGACTTTCGACCTTCGTCTCTCCCGAGCCCGTACGGGAGTTGTAGCGATGAGACAAGATAGTAGTTACTAACAATTGGATACCACGAAATTGGGGAGAAAAATATTTTTCAGCATATTTTAAATAACTTGTAGAAAATACACTTTATGACACAGTCAATAAGAATTATGACCATCATAATCATGTAAGCCAGATAGGCCTATCACGTACATACCCTTAAATCAGTCATCAGCATTCATCCCAGTCATCAGCAACAGAGCATTGGGGTAGGTGCATGTCTGAAAATGTGTGCGCAAATACAATTATAATTGAATATGGTCAAATTAAAAAAATATATAACAAACATACTGTTGACACGTAGGCTATGGTGTAATGGAATGTTTTGCCTCGTGTTGTAGGTTTTGTGTGTTTTGACACTCTTGTATAGGTGTCATAATCAGCCATAAAATAAACACAATATACAGTTGAAGTCGGAAGTTTACACACACTTAGGTTGGAGTCATTAAAACTTGTTTTTCAACCACTTCACACATTTCTTGTTAACAAACTATAGTTTTGGCAAGTCGGTTAGGACATCTACTTTGTGTATGACACAAGTAATTTTTTCAACAATTGTTTACAGACAGATTATTTCACTTATAATTCACTGTATCACAATTTTAGTGGGTTAAAAGTTCCATACACTAAGATGACTGTGCCTTAAACAACTAGGAAAATTCCAGAAAATGAAGTCATGTCTTTAGAAGCTAATTGACATCATTTGAGTCAATTGGAGGTGTACCTGTGGATATATTTCAAGGCCTACCTTCAAACTCAGTGCCTCTTTGCTTGACATCTGGTTCATCCTTGGTAGCAATTTCCAAACACCTGAAGGTACCACGTTCATCTATACAAACAATAGTACACAAGTATAAACACCATGGGACCACCCAGCCGTCATACCGCTCAGGAAGAAGGCGCAATCTGTCTCCTAGAGATGAACGTACTATGGTACGAAAAGTGCAAATCAATCCGAGAACAACAGCAAAGGACCGTTTGTAAATGCTGGGGGAAACAGGTACAAAAGTATCTATATCCACAGTAAAACGAGTCCTATATTGACATAACCTGAAAGGGCGCTCAACAAGGAAGAAGCCACTGCTCCAAAACCGCCATAAAAAAGCCAGACTACGGTTTGCAACTGCACATGGGGACAAAGATCATACTTTTTTGAGAAATGTCCTCTGGTCTGATGAAAGAAAAATATAACTGTTTTGCCATAATGACCATCGTTATGTTTGGAGGGAAAAGGGGAGGCTTGCAAGCCGTAGAACACCATCCCAACCGTGATGCACGGGGGTGGCAGCATCATGTTGTGGGGGTGCTTTGCAGCAGGAGGGGCTGGTGCACTTCACAAAACAGATGGCATCACGAGGTAGGAAAATTATGTGGATACATTGAAGCAACATCTCAAGACATCAGTCACGGAGTTAAAGCTTGGTCGCAAATGGGTCTTCCAAATGGACAATGACCCGGAGCATACTAACAAAGTTGTGGCAAAATGGCTTAAAAACAACAAAGTCAAGGAATTGGAGTGGCCATCACAAAGCCCTGACTTCAATCCTATAGAAGATTTGTGGGCAGAACTGAAAAAGCGTGTGCAAGCAAGGAGGCCTACAAACCTGACTCAGTTACACCAGCTCTGTCAGGAGGAATAGGACAAAATTCATCCAGCTTATTGTTGGAAGCTTGTGGAAGGCTACCCGACACATTTGACCCAAGTTAAACAATTTAAAGGCAATGCTACCAAATACTAATTGAGTGTATGTAAAATGTCTGACCCACTGGGAATGTGATGAAAGAAATACAATCTGAAATAAATCATTCTCTCTACTATTATTCTGACATTTCACATTCTTAAAATAAAGTGGTGATCCTAGCTGACCTAAAATTTTTACTAGGATTAAATGTCAGGAATTATGAAAAACTCAGTGTAAATGTATTTGGTTGAGGTGTATGTAAACTTCTGACTTCAAATGTATGTCACAACAAGTCTAAATATATGTGTTGACATTGTTATTACCATATTATAATAGGTTATGATGATGTCATGACTTCCCCTCCTGGGTGAGGATCAAAGAGAGCCCCCCCCTCCTACCAGAGAGGAAGGGGGGGAGTGGGCCGGTTTTATGACTTTAATAACCTGTCGTAAACTTTCTCTCTCTTGCCTTTGCAGTATTGAGAATGGAATGTCTGAGTGTTACAACCGAGAGACATTGCAGTACTTTAACATCAAAAGATTTGACATTGAAACAATATTTCTAGCATAAAGAATGTGGGAAATGGTTGGTGGGGATCGAAACAATAATCATGTCATATCATTTAGCATTTTGTGATGTCAGTAGGGATGGTATGGCAAGATATCAATATTGTGAAAGCTCTTAAAGATATAGTTATCAGATTTGCATCTAAATGTTGTAAAACGTATATGATTAACCTTTCTGATCTCCCCATCCCGGATCCGGGATCGTGAATACAGACTCAAGCTCATTACCATAACGCAACGTTAACTATTCATGAAAATCGCAAATGAAATGAAATAAATATGCTAGCTCTCAAGCTTAGCCTTTTGTTAACAACACTGTCATCTCAGATTTTCAAAATATGCTTCTCAACCATTGCAAAACAAGCATTTGTGTAACAGTATTGATGGCTAACGTAGCATTTAGCATTAGCATTCAGCTGGCAACATTTACAAAAAAAAACAGAAAAGCATTCAAATAAAATAATTTACCTTTGAAGAACTTCAGATGTTTTCAATGAGGAGACTCTCAGATAGCAAATGTTCAGTTTTTCCTGAAAGATTATTTGTTTAGGACAAATCGCTCCGTTTTCTGCGTCACGTTTAGCTATGAAAAAACCCCTGTATCCAGGATTGTGTAAATCTATCAGCAAGCTCATTAGCATAACACAACGTTAACTATTTATGAAAATCGCAAATGAAATGAAATAAATATGCCATCTCTCAAGCTTAGCCTTTTGTAAACAACACTGTCATCTCAGATTTTCAAAATATGCTTCTCAACCATAGGAAAACAATCATTTGTGTAAAAGTAGCTAGCTAGCGTTAGCATTTCGCGTTAGCATTTAGCGTTAGCATTAGCGTTAGCATCCAGCACGCAACATTAACAAAAACATAAAAGCCTTCAAATAAAATCATTTACCTTTGAAGAACTTCTGATGTTTTCAATGAGGATACTCTCAGTTAGATAGCAGATGCTCAGTTTTTCCAAAAAGATTCCTTGTGTATTAGAAATAGCTCAGTTTTATACATCACATTTGGCTACCAAAAAAAATCCGAAAATTCAGTCCTCAAAACGCGAACGTTTTTCCAAATTAACTACATAATATCGACTGAAAACATGGCAAACGTTGTTTAGAATCAATCATCAAGGTGTTTTTCACATATCTCTTCATTGATACATCGTTCTTGGACTCGACGCAGGACACCAGGCGGACACTTGGAAAATGTAGTCTCTTATGGTCAATCTTCCAATGATATGCCTACAAATACGTCACAATGCTGCTAAGACCTTGGGCGAACGACAGAAAGTGTAGGCTCATTCGTTGCGCAATCACAGCCATATAAGGAGAGAATGGAAAACAGAGCTTCAGAAATTCTGCTAATTCCTGGGTGATGCATCATCTTGGTTTCGCCTGTAGAATGAGTTCTGGGGCACTTACAGACAAAATCTTTGCAGATTCTGAAACTTCAGAGTGTTTTCTTTCCAAAACTGTCAAGAATATGCATAGTCGAGCATCTTTTCGTGACAAAATATCGCGCTAAAAACGGGAACGTTTTTTATCCAAAAATGAAATAGCGCCCCTAGAGCTCTAACAGGTTTTAAATATGAAACTAGTTGTGAAAAGTTAGAAATAGGATTTTAGCCTTCCAAATTAGTATTGCTTTCTTGCAAAACTTGTGGCAGTTAGTGTTCACAACTGAATGAGGTCAGAGTTCGTGTCCACATGATGGAACGCCCCTTTTTCCAGAGTGCATAAAAGGAGCTGACTGAGCTGAATGTTACAAAATGGTTAGAAACTCTCAACACGAGTGAAGAAGAAAATCTCTAGAGACCAAAACATGCCGGGTGGCTGCCGGTGTGTAAAGTGGTCCTAGCTGTACCCTGAATAATCAACCATTGAGACCAGAAAATGGTAAGACCGTCACACTCTCGATGAGTGAAGGTGAAGACTGGACATTCACAGTCTGCAGCTGTATATGTAAAATAGTCTAGGAAACTCGACTGAAGACGAAAGAAGAACATTTCCCTATGATCACCATTGTGGTACGTCTGAAGGATCCATCCATTCTAACGGACACTCAGAGACAAAAAAGGCTACTACTACCACCAAGGACATTGTGACCTTGCTATTAGTTGAACTCTTGGGCTGTGAAAGCAATTGGTATATTGACTAGAAACTCTATGCAGTAATTCTGATAAATATTCTAAACTAGCCCCAGGAGCATAATAGCCGTCCTCTCACTTCTTTTACAAAGTATTACCCTTAAACATGAGTAGCACACAGCATGACAAGATGTCTAAGAAATTAAATCGCTGACTAGGAACAATGCAGAATAAATGGCTGTAGCCTACTGTGGAAAATCGACTAACTTTTTCAAAATAAATGAAGAAATTAGCCATTAGCAAAATTCATGTTTACCATTAGCAAAATGTATGTCTTTATCTCACACTGGGATAATGAGCAGCCAGAGAATAAGAAAATGGCAGCCACATTTTCACACCAGTAGCTAGGTATCCATCAGATTTCCATGCGAATGTTATAAATTCCGCATTAAGAAAAGATGCACATTTTCCCCACCAGTGGTGTGTTTCCACCAAACTCATTTATTTTAAGTTCAATGTGTTTTCATCACATTTTCAACTCCACTGTCGGTTTTGTCACAAAACTGTTATTATTAGCAAGTGTGCCTACTCTGGTGTTGACAGTGCACTTTAGCCAACAGCTCTCAGATACAGTGCGGGTAAACTGTGCGTGTAGGCTAGTCTACATGATGAGATTACTATGGATGAGACAGGGAGGATATTTTTATTTGTCAAATGGCAGTCAAACATCGATCATCATGTACCAGAATAAGAACCTCTATATTTATTGGAAAGCAGTTACAACCTGTTCACAGTTCTTCAGGCACCCTGTAATTTATTTAATCTAGCCTAATAACCTGCATGGTTTCCTGAGTCAGTGGGAGGACCACACACACACCACTTCCTCGCGTGAATCCAAGTTAACTTCGATGTGATGGTTCTTAAATCAATATTTGTGCATTTCCACCACCATTTCTATCATAATTAATTTTACAGACACAAAAAAAGATCCCACGATGTTGAACAAACAAATGATCTGTCGGCATTTATCAAATTTTTCAGAAACTCTGTTTCCATTTCATCATTAGGGTAATGTATGATTCCACTATATGCACAGTGTTATTGGAGTAGTTACACTGTGTGTGCCTCTGCATGATTAGCTCACAACTGAGAAACACTCAGGCCACTGGGCACAGAAATCAGCTCAATGTCTATACTATTCCAACGTTTATTTAATTGAAATGGCGTGGAAACAACGTTGATTCAACGAGTGTTTGCACAGTGGGCGGGGCTCTTCATCCCATACCTTCCTGATAATAGTACTCCACACAATCAATCACAAAATCATTGAAGTACCTGTATGGTAACAAGAAATGGAGCTAACTCTGCAAATAGCACTGCTAGGTGATTTTAAAAGTCATTGTCAATATAATAATACTTCTAGCACAAATGTTACAATCTGTAGAAACTATGAGAATAGAAAGATTCAGAACATTTGTGAAACATCACAGTACAGTTGTAAAATATATGGCAAATATAACTGAAAAATGGATAGTGTTAAAATATAGATTGGAGGGTTTGAGTGGAGGTGAAGGGTGGGACTAAAAACAACAAGATAACTAATGTAAAATAGAATGTGTCCGTAAAATGTATACAGGCTCAGAACATTTGTGAAACAGCACAGTTAAAAATACATGGCAAATAGATGGATGGTGGATGGTCTTCAGAGATAGACGGGAGGGGTTGAGGGTAGCTAAAGGATGGGATTCAAAGCAAACAAAATATAACTATTGTAAAATATATTGTGTCCGTAAAATATTTATAGTAAGCTGGAAGTAGAAGTGTTGTTGTCCATTAGTTTACTCCAATTAGGGGAGGGGTGGTAGGGTTAGGGAAAACAATAAAGGAAAATATAAGAATTTATTTTAAATATTAATAATATACATACAGTGCCTTGCGAAAGTATTCGGCCCCCTTGAACTTTGCGACCTTTTGCCACATTTCAGGCTTCAAACAAAGATATAAAACTGTATTTTTTTGTGAAGAATCAACAACAAGTGGGACACAATCATGAAGTGGAACGACATTTATTGGATATTTCAAACTTTTTTAACAAATCAAAAACTGAAAAATTGGGTGTGCAACATTATTCAGCCCCCTTAAACCTGTTAAAGATAGGGCTGACTTCTGCCCCCTTTGGAGGAATTGGGTACCCATAGTAAACAGGAAAAAAAATCTGTCAAAAATTGCTAATATATGCATATAATAATTATTATTGGATAGAAAACACTCTAAAGCTTATAAAACCGTTGGAATGTCTGTCTGTAAGTATAGCAGAACTCACAGGGCAGGCATTCTTCCAAACTAGTTTTTGTGGTCATGAAAGTTGGGGCAACTTTGACGTCATCGCCCCCACCCTTCCCAACCAGTTATGGATCTGGGGATTGGCCTCTCATCTTTAAGTGGGAGAACTTGCACAATTGGTGGCTGACTAAATACTTTTTTGCCCCACTATATGGGGGATTGGAAATGATGCAGACAATTACAATGATGGAAGATACAATCTATCTGCTAAAAAAAAAAAGCTGATATGAAAATGGGGCAAATTGTAATGAACTTGAACATTGCATCAAGACAGTTGTTCTTAGTCCGTACAAGTTAATTGTTATGGTTATCCCTTTTCTCTGTCCTTCCAAACGAAAGGCATATGATGAAAGGGGAAAAATGACATGGCTGATATACAGTATGTGCGTCGACAGACACCCAGAAGGGGTGTCGATGAATGTCCTTAGGTTCAGTAAACGGTGAGTACAGAATTCCTGTGCTGTGGCACATTCAGTAGCAAATTAGTAACTGCATTTACTAATACTTAGTCCTCATCGAGCCACATTACTTGCAACAAAGCACAAATTGGGATTCTGTTAAAACTCCACACACAATATAGGAATAACCTGTGTTGAGCTCAGCTGTTCCAATCTAGCACTGCATGGTCTATTAGACCATTCACACACAGCAGGTATTAAAATACATGTTACACAATATTTTGTCTTATGATGTGCTAAAGCTATAGGGAATAGGGTGCAACTTGGAACACAACCATAGAATCCCAAGAAACTGCCAGACTTTTTAATGCTAAGATCATCCTGGAACCTCTACCTCTCTGATCATACTGTGTGCAATAATGAGAGGAATATGTGGCATTATTTTCCATTTATAACAATGCAGATACAAAGTGAAACAATGACACAATGCGAGTGTGAAAAGACGACTGTACATTTTTGGGGGGGATATAATGACAAGAATGTGAATAATGGCGGTGGAGACCGATGGGGCACACAGTGGCCCAACATCTATACACTCTGATCCCAATCATCTGAGGGGCATTGTTGTTAGAACAAATAGTGCAGTAACGTATCGAGGGAACATTGAGGAAAACACTATTTTGGGGAAACTGAGCTCAATTGAAGACAGTAATGTCTCCATCTCTGATAAGTGACAACACACACACACACACACACACACACACACAGAAATAATGAGCAATAATCTTCAGTAGCATACACCCCTTATCTGTAGTTATTTGCCTGTAGTGTTTCATTGTGAAATGTGGGAGTGTTGTTTGACTCCCGTGTCGTGCTGTGCAAGCATGTGGGCAACACAGAGATAGTGAGAAGATGTGCTGTTGGCCATTGATCTAATACTCTTTGAGTTAACATGACATTTAGTGAAACAAACTCCATCCCAAATGGCACCCTATTCCATATATAGTGCACTACTTTTAACTAGAGCCCTATGGGTCCTGGTCAAAAGTAGTGCACTTTAATTTGGGATGCAGACATGGTTCATTTAAGCAATAAGGCCCGAGGTGTGGTATATGGTCAATATACCACGGTTAAGGGCTGTTCTTAGGCACGACGCAAAGTGGTATGCTGGTCTGATATACCACGGCGTCAGCCAATCAGCATTCAGTGCTTGAACCACCCAGTTTATAATTTTCATTAATCCCTCTCATCTCAGAGTGAGAAATATTAAGAATCACACATTTTGTTCTTCACAATTTTGTATAATATATATATGTATGAATTAAGCATTAGAGGCTGAAATACATCTAGTACCCAGAATTTTTTTAAATGTACAGTCTCTGGCTGCACTGATTCAGGGTGACTAATCCTGAAGAACAGTGATGTGATGTTATCAATGGTAGAAAGTACTGGTTGTACTGGTTCAATCAAGGGAACTTGGATCTATTCTTTAGAATTTCTGGGTTTATCCAACAATGCCATCCCTTGGCAAGTATAAGATAGCTGAAGGGCTAAGCATCACATTAAAAGCTCTGAGGGACCATTCTTAAAGACCATACATTCACATCATATTTTATTACAGAGTTTAAAGCATTTTTCTCTATTAACTCTCAATCAACAGATAACCCCTCGCTCCTTTGGGAGACCTGTAAAGCGTATGCCAGGGGTCTGATTATGTCGTACACAGCTACTAAGAGACGGAAAAAGCGTGAAAAGCAAAAAATGTTAGAGGGTGAATTAGGAACTAAAGAGAAGGACTACATGAAAACTCCCACTCCTGCCCTATTAAAGGAAATATCAGTCATTAGATCAACGTTAGACTCTCTCCTAACACAGGACGCTAAAAAGAAAACGAGATTTGTCAGGCAAAAGCTATATGAACATGGCGATAAGCCAGGAAAGTACTTGGCATACCTAGCTAAAAAGAGAGCTGACTCTCAGTCAATTGCTACTATTACTGATTCTGGTGGTAATCATTTATATGAAAATAAATTGATAAGTGACTCATTTAAGAAGTTTTATACAAACCTTTATGCCTCAGAACTGCCAAAGGATGCACCCAAAATAATGGAGAACTTATTTTGTAAGATTGAGCTCGCTACTATCTCCGAAGAACAGAGGTCTCTCCTTAACGCCCCTATTACCAAGGAAGAGATAATGTTCGCAATTAAGAATCTGCAAAATGGTAAGGCCCCAGGACCAGACGGGTTTTGTAGTGAGTTCTATAAAGAGTTCCATGGCCTGATCCTTGAGCCATTGTGTGATATGTTTAACCACTTATTTTCAAATGACCAGCTCCCTCAAACGCTGAGAGAAGCCAACATTTCACTTATTCTCAAAAAGGGAAAATGTCCAGAGTCTTGTTCCTCGTACAGACCAATTTCCCTTCTGAATGTGGATAGAAAATTGCTTTCTAAAATTCTAGCCACAAGATTAGAGGACTCACTGCCACTAATTGTGAAAGGAGACCAAACTGGCTTCATTAAGGGCCGTAAGTCATGCAACAATGTCAGGCGGCTTCTTAATGTAATTCAAGCCTACCAACAAAGTGCTATGAATGGTCTTGTGCTCTCCCTAGATGCTGAGAAAGCATTTGATCGTGTGGAGTGGTCTTACCTATTATTTGCTCTAAATACATTTGGTCTAGGGGACAACTTTATAAAATGGGTGAAAGTTTTATATGATGATCCTCAGGCTGTTGTCCTTACTAATGGGCTAAGGTCAAATAGCTTCTCTATACACAGGTACCAGACAGGGCTGTCCTTTATCCCCTCTCCTCTTTGCACTCGTTATGGAACCACTGGCCGAGAACATCAGGGTAACGCCTGCTATACAGGGGCTGCTCATTGGTGATGTTCACCATAAAATAAGTTTGTATGCTGATGATGTCCTGATATTCATCTCTAGTCCCGAGACTTCAATTACATCTCATTAATATTATTGAATTATTCAGCGAATTCTCAGGTTACAAGATTAACCTAACTAAGTCAGAGGCTATGCCACTTGGTAGCCTACACTCTGTACCTAATACTTCTCCCCCCTTCCCTTTTAAATGGTCTCCCTCAGGTTTCATGTATCTGGGTATATTTGTAACTCCTAAATTCCAGCAAATGTACAAAGCCAATTTTGTTCCCTTGTTTGATACAATAAGACAGGATCTGGAGCGCTGGAACTCTCTCCCGATTTCTTGGTTGGGTAGAATATCCCTCTTGAAAATGAACATTTTACCTAGACTACTTTACCCAATCCAAATGATCCCAGTATTATTCTCCAATAAGGTAATAAAGGATGTAAATGGATGGCTTGGTTCCTTTATATGGAGTAAACGCAAGCCAAGACTTAAGATGGCAATACTGCAGCTGCCAAGTTCTATGGGCGTCTTGGACCTGCCCAATATCAGGTTCTATCAATGGTGCCTTTGTACCTTTGTTATATTTCTGACTGGATCACAAATGATGACTCCTCTATTTGGTTAGACATTGAGACTTCTCTTTCAAAATACCCCTTACAGGATATTTTATTTTTCAGAAGTTTCAAGTCTGTAGAAGATCACTGCAATAATCCCGTTACACTTTACACACTCAAAGTATGGAGGTCAGTTCAACGCTTCCTGGGAAGGTCCAAACTAACCTCTGCTCTTACCCCAATTCTTAACAACCCAGATTTCAGTCCAGGATTGCTGGATGCTGGCTTTAACTTTTGGCTTAATAAGGGCATACGCAGGCTAAATTACTTATTTGCTGATAAGATTTTATTGTCATTTGAGCAGATGGTCGAGAAATATCGACTCCCAAAGCAGGAATTTTTCCGCTTCCTACAAGTAAGACATTATATTCTGAAGAGCACCACCTTAATTGGTAACCCTGATGTGTCGGTCGTTGAAAGAATGCTTTTTTTCCCCACAAAGGAAAATGTCTGTAAGTCTGTTTTATGATACTTTAATATCCTTTTCTGCTGTCAACACACAGAGGGTGAAACAAGTGTGGGAGAAAGAATTGTCTGTTACTATTGACGAAGAGATGTGGGAGGACATTTGGAGATATGCAAAAACAATATCTATATGTAATCGTACTAGAGCAATCCAATTAAGAATAATACACAGATTGCATATATCCCCAAATCGCAGACATGCTTTTAGCCCCACTTCCTCTTCCCCTCAGTGTCTTAAATGCAAAACTGATACAGGCACCCTAACACATTGTTTATGGTCATGTACCAAAATACAAAGATACTGGTCTGATGTTCTGCAAGAAATTGAAAAGATCCTAGGGGTTGATCTAGAATTGGACCCAGTTTCTTTACTGTTGGGTCTCCCTAGTAGGCATGTTACTTTTGTGGGTAAGAGGAGGCTTTACAACATCCTTACCTTCGCAGCGAGGAAAAACATCCTTTTACAGTGGATTAGTGATAAGGTTCCTTCTATTGAAGACTGGCATAAGATACTATTTGAATGGGTGCCTCTGGAATATCTGACATGTACATTGCATTCTAAAACAGACCAGTTCTACAAAGTATGGGAACCTTATCTAAATTACTTAGAACCTGAGGTATCAGCTATTATGCTGCAAGGATTCTCTTAGAATGGCGGGGATCTATGTATTTCAGAACTACACTGTACGTTCCATGTGTGGAACCTAACTTCTTGGTTTAAACTGAGCTTTTTTGTTTAATTTCTGTTTGTAAGTTTGTTTAAAATGTATGTATTGAGAGACGCAATGATGGGGAAGTGGTGGAAAATGGTGTGTGTATGTATGTGTGTACGCGTAATATATATATATATATATATATATATATATATATATATATACACACATACACACACACAGTGGGGTAAAAAAGTATTTAGTCAGCCACCAATTGTGCAAGTTCTCCCACTTAAAAAGATGATTTTTATCATAGGTACACTTCAACTATGACAGACAAAATGAGAAAAAAAATCCAGAAAATCACATTGTAGGATTTTTAATGAATTTATTTGCAAATTATGGTGGAAAATAAGTATTTGGTAAATAAAAGTTTCTCTCAATATTTTGGCCCATTCCTCCATGCAGATCTCCTCTAGAGCAGTGATGTTTTGGGGCTGTTGCTGGGCAACACGGACTTTCAACTCCCTCCAAAGATTTTCTATGGGGTTGAGATCTGGAGACTGGCTAGGCCACTCCAGGACCTTGAAATGCTTCTTACACGCACCTTAACCAAATACATTTCAACTTAGTTTTTCACAACTCCTGACATTGAATCCTAGTAAAAAATTCCCTGTCTTGGTCAGTTAGGATCACCACTTTATTTTAAGAAAGTGAAATGTCAGAATAATAGAAGGGAAAATGATTTATTTCAGTTTTATTTCTTTCATCACATTCCCAGTTGGTCAGAAGTTTACATACACTCAATTAGTATTTGGTAGCATTGCCTTTAAATTGTTTAACTTGGGTCAAACATTTCAGGTAGCCTTCCAGAAGCGTCCCAAAATAAGTTGGGTGAATTTTGTCCCATTCCTCCTGACAGAGCTGGTGTAACTGAGTCAGGTTTGCAGGCCTCCTTGCTCGCACACCCTTTTTCAGTTATGCCCACACATTTTCTATAGGATTGAGGTCAGGGCTTTGTGATGGCCACTACAATACCTTGACTTTGTTGTCCTTTAGCCATTTTGCCACAACGTTGGAAGTATGCTTGGGTTTCATTGTCCATTTGGAAAACCCATTTGCGACCAAGCTTTAACTGATGTCTTGAGATGTTGCTTCAATATATGCACATAATTTTCCTACTTCATGATACCATCTATTTTGTGAAGTGCACCAGACCCTCCTGCAGCAAAGCACCCCCACAACATGAGGCTGCTACCCACGTACTTCATGGTTGGAATGGTGTTCTTCAGCTTGCATTCTCCCCCGTTTTCCTCCAAACACAACGATGGTCATTATGACCAAAAAGTTATTTTTTTGTTTCATCAGACCAGAGGACATTTCTCAAAAAAGTACAAACTTTGTCCCAATGTGCAGTTGCAAACAGTAGTCTGACTTTTTATATGGCGGTTTTGAAGCAGTGGCTTCTTCCTTGCTGAGTAGCCTTTCAGGTTATGTCGATATAGGACTCATTTTACTGTGGATATAGATACTTTTGTACCTGTTTCCTCCAGCATCTTCACAAGGTCCTTTGCTGTTGTTCATGTGATCGATTTGCACTTTTTGCACCATAGTACGTTAATCTCCAGGAGACAGAACGCTTCTCCTTCCTGAGACGCGGTATGGCGGCTACGTGGTCCCATGGTGTTTATACTTGCATACTATTGTTTATACAGATGAACGTGGTACCTTCAAGCGTTTGGAAATTGCTCCCAAGGATGAACCAGACGTGTGGAGGTTTTTTTTCTGAGGTCTTGGCTGATCTCTTTAGATTTTCCCATGATATCAAGCAAAGTATGAAGGTAGGCCTTGAAATACAGCCACAGGTACACCTCCAATTGACTCAAATTATGTAAATTAGCCTATCAGAAGCTTCTAAAACCATGACATCTTTCTGGAATTTTCCACGCTGTTAAGTACAGTGGGGAGAACAATTATTTGATAACCTGCAAAATCGGCAGTGTTTCCTACTTACAAAGCATGTAGAGGTCTGTAATTTTTTATCATAGGTACACTTCAACTGTGAGAGACGGAATCTAAAACAAAAATCCAGAAAATCACATTGTATGATTTTTAAGTAATTAATTAGCATTAGGCTAAATAATCTGTCTGTAAACAATTGTTGGAAAGATTACTTGTTTCATGCACAAAGTAGATGTCCTTACCAACTAGATGAAAATTATAGCGTGTTAACAAGAAATTTGTGGAGGGGTTGAAAAACGAGTTTTAATGACTCCGTACATACTCTGTATGTAAACTTCCGACTTCAACTGCTTGCATGCATCTAAAAACAAATGTTGAGTTTGCCCCACCAAAATGTACATGCTAAAATCAACACTGGTAGACACAAATTGACAACCACTAAAACTACCATTATACATATGTGAGATAAGACCAACACATTTCCACTATACAGATCTACAACATTCAAACAAGCCATTACTCTCGGACATACAGGGTTATTTATCCCTTTCTCTCACTATCTAAAATCCAATGAATGTGCTTACCTTGGTGTTGTGTTTTGGTATTTTGTGTACCAGTGTCTGTGAAGTTTAAAATACATTTTTACTTCATACAAGGTCTGAGGGTGACATATGGGCCAAACCAATATCTAGCAGTGCATCATCACCACTTTGTCATCACCACCACTTTGTCATCATCACTTTGTGGTTCTAAACTACCTTGACTGCATTGTTAGCGATTGCTACCGTATGAAACCAGTAATTATATCCCCAACCTGTGCTTCCCTTCATCTAAAACATATTGCTAGTGTCAGGTTAGTGCATGACATTACCTTAGATTTTTATTTTGTTTGGGAGGGAAGCAACTGGTGAGCTGGAGTTAGCTTCAGACAAAAGAAAGGTTGCCTCCTCCTCCTAACATAATTGAAGCAAGAAGCAATGACAAAAGTCTGAGTTAGTGGAAGTCCTAAATATCCCAGTCACTTTTTCCTAAATAATGTTTTAACACTCATCAGCAGTTTAGAGACTTATCTTTCTGTACACAGTTATTATACAATTGAACGGATGCCCGAGAGCTTACTTCAGCACAACAGTTGACTATTTTGTGGGGAATTTGTACATCCAACAGATATTTTGTAGACTTACTCTTTGGGGTTGGTGTTCTCGAGCAACATGGCACATCACCACTTTTCAATGCTGGCATGTCGGTTTAAAGGAGGTGAAAAAAGTGGATTGCCATTGACAGATGACAAAAATTAATATTTTTCAGTATTATGTGAAGACATTTCATTTCTGGGTGATGGTTATTTCCGCTATTTCAGCTGGGAGAAGTCGAACTGGACACCCATTGCCATGTCACGACTTCCGCCGAAGTCGGCTCCTCTCCTTGTTCGGGCGGCGTTCGGCGATCGACGTCACCGGCTTTCTAACCATCGCCGCTCCATTTTCATATATCTATTTGTCTTGTCTTGTTCCATACACACCTGGTTTTCATTTCCCCAATCAATCTAATTGTATTTAACCCTCTTTTTCCCATCATGTTTTGTGTGTAATTGTTTCATGTTATGGTGGTGTTTTATTACGCGCTTTACTTTTGTTATGTTCAGTGTTTTGAGCGCGTTTGGTTTATGTAGCGCTATCGTTTTTGGAACTAAAATAAATGTGCGCCTGTTTACATCACTCTACTCTCCTGCACCTGACTTCGCCTCTAATACACCCGTTGACATGCCATGTACAATGTGTACTGAAAAAATAATGATGCTAAACAATTGTGCTACATCAAAATAATGACAATAAAACTATTGGTCTTACCACCAGCATACATACTCCCAATGGTTCTCCTGTTGGGGAAGGCCCTAATTTAAAGAGGACAAAAATATTCCACACAAAGAAACATCAACACTTTGTGGACAGCGTGAGTTATTATGCAGTAATGTTTGAAACAATGTGAAGGCTGGTAAAAAAAAACGTACAACGTCAAGTCCACCGGATGATGTATGCTGTACATGTCGTTAGCTACTCATTACGTTTATAGCTTTCAAATAGGCATTCTCCTCTACCCTGCAACTCTTCCCCGTGTCCTTGGGGTACAAGATATTTGTTTTCTGTCAATATCCCTGGTAAAATAATGGTTAATAAACAGTATTTATCATGACAGACCCCATAAAATAATATTTAGTATTTTCCCGAATTCAGTTTTCTCAGATTTATTTTTCCGGGTATGGGATTTATTTATATTTTTTACTCTCAATATTACAATTATTCACAGAAAAACAAACAAAAAATTGTTCTGAGTCCATATTTAGATTTTTACATTTAGAATTGTGAGTGTAATTCCTCTTTAATTGCCTTCTAGCAAGAGAGAAATGACAGTCGGCTACATCCAGCAAGAAGAGAAGGCGGGGGAACATTGAAGGAGCACATCGGAGAAGGAAGGCGGAGAGAGCTCTTGTTTGAAATTGAGAAGAGTCGCGGTAGCTTTTGATAAAGAATAACATCAAGACGAGGCAGCTGCATTATAAATTGAATGCACTGTTGAGCGCTACATCCCGAGGGGTTCGTGCTGATTGTACGGAGATTGTGACAGCCGTTTAAATGGCATCCCTTGAGAAAGCAAGAACACGATATATGTCAGGAGAAGTGCAGTATTATCATAAATATACGTATACTTGGAATATAGAGGAGGAATGGAGGGGAAAAGAGAGGCAGAGGGGGTCTAAGACAGAGAGGGAGGAAGATGGTAAGCTTGAGTCCATTAAAAATGGTGGGAAAATGGTTTGATAAAGAAGAATGGTAGAAGGTGTAAGCAGAATGAGCTATAGACAGGAGGAGAAATGGAAGTGAATGAGGGCGAAGTATCCGAAGTGGTAGGGGTGGTGAAGTTCTCGGTGATTCATTTTTGCTCACTTTAATCCATCTCTGCCTTTTTATTTGATTTTGCTTGGCCAGTCAGTTAAGAACAAATTGTTATTTACAATGACGGCCTACCCCGGCCCAACCCTAACGGCGCTGGGTCAATTGTGCGCCGCCCTATCACGGGTACAGTAGAGTTCCGCTTACACCATCTCAGTTCACTGCAGCAATTGTATACAAATACTGGGCTTAGGAATTAGAACCAGCTAAAAAAATAATAACTTTTAGTGTATTTATGATTATTTTAATTCCATACTGTACATTGTTATCATAGATTCAATCACCAAATAATGACCAACTAAATTATTAAAATATCTTTCTGTGTCTCTCTTTTTTCTTCTGTTTGTCTTTCTCTTTCTAGGAGAGGCTCGGGAACTGTCCACGAGTGTTGGGAGGCTGGCAGCCAGCATGGTTGATTTGAAGGACATTCATGTGGTGGACACGGCGGCCTCCAAAGGGGCTTATGCAAACTCGTTGAATTTAAGTAAGTCTTTTTAAGGAGAAGAAAAACAACTAAAATGTAATTCACATCATGTGGTAGTTCTACTCGACTTACTAAGATGCCAACCATCACACATTTACAACAAGCGCTTGTGCACACACACACTTAGCACTGTGCAGGACTGAAGTCTCACTGGGATACTGTATGGGTAAACAGGTAAACACATTTTGCACAAAATCCTGTTGAGTATATACAGGTTTCCTGCCACTTTGAGTTGCTTCAAGTACAGCTAAGTCCCATACTGTTGGAGTGTTTCTTACAATTGAACAACTATTGCAGATGTACAGCTCTGTAAACCTGGGTGTAAACCTTGCCTGGCATGTGTTTTTTTTAATGTAATGCATTGACGATTGTACATTATACATCTACAAAAGTAGACACAATCACAAAGATCCCAGGCTGTGTCACAGCCGGCCGTGACCTGGAGACCCATGAGGCAGCGCACAATTGGCCCAGCATCGTCCGGGTTAGGAGAGAGTTTGGCCGGCCGGGATTTCCTTGTCCCATCGTGCTCTAGTGACTCCTTGTGGTGAGCCCGGTGCCTACAAGCTGACTTCAGTCACCAGCTGGATGGTGTTTCCTCCGACACCTTGGTGCGGCTGGCTTCCGGATTAAGCGAGCAGTGTGTCAAGAAACAGTGCGGCTTGGCAGGGTTGTGTTTTGGAGGACGCATGGCTCTCGACCTTTGACCTCTCCCGAGCCTGTAGGGGAGTTGGAGCGATGGGACAAGACTGTAACTACCAGTTGGATATCACAAAATTGGGGAGAAAAAGGGGTAAAAATACACAAAAAATAAATTTAAAACGCCAGCTCAGGACCTCTCCATCCGGCTTCTTCACCTGCAGGATCCTCTGTAACCAGCTGATGAAACTGTGGGTTTGCACAACCAAAGAATTTCTGAACATACTTTCAGAAACCATCTCAGGGAAGCTCATCTGCGTGCTCGTCGTCGTCACCAGGGTCTTGACCTGACTGCAGTTCGCCGTCGTAACTGACTTCAGTGGGAAAATGCCCACTGGCACGCTGGAGAAGTGTGCTCTCAAGAATAAATCCCGGTTTCAACTGTCCTGGGCAGATGGCAGACAGCGTGTATGGTGTTGTGTGGGCTAGTGGTTTGCTGATGTCTACGTTGTGAACAGGGTTATGGCGGGGTTATGGTATGGGAGGCATCATATCAAATTGTATTTGTCACATGCGCCGAATACAACCGTGAAATGCTTACTTACAAGCCATTGACCAACAATGCTGTTGTAAGAAAATATACAGTTGAAGTCGGAAGTTTACATACACTTAGGTTGTAGTCATTAAAACTCTCCACAAATTTCTTGTTCACAAACTATAGTTTTGGCAATTCGGTTAGGACATCTACTTTGTGCATGACACAAGTAATTTTTCCAACAATTGTTTACAGACAGATTATTTCACTTATAATTCACTGTATCACAATTCCAGTGGGTCAGAAGTTTACATACACTAAGTTGACTGTGGCTTTAAACAGCTTGGAAAATTCCAGAAAATTATGTCATGGCTTTAGAAGCTTCTGATACGCTAATTTACATAATTTGAGTCAGTTGGAGGTGTACCTGTGGATGTCTTTCAAGGCCTACCTTCAAACTCAGTGCCTCTTTGCTTGACATCATGGAAACATCAAAAGAAATCAGCCAAGACCTCAGAAAAAAAAAGTGAAACTCCACAAGTCTGGTTCATCCTTGGGAGCAATTTCCAAATGTCTGAAGGTACCACGTTCATCTGTACAAACAATAGTACACAAGTATAAACACCATGGGACCACGCAGCCGTCATACTGCTCAGGTAGGAGACGCGCTCTCTCTCCTAGAGATGAACCTACTTTGGTGCGAAAAGTGGAAATCAATCCCAGAACAACAGCAAAGGACCTTGTCAAGATGCTGGAGGAAACCGGTACAAAAGTATCTATATCCACAGTAAAACGAGTCCTATATTGACATAACCTAAAAGGCCGTTCAGCAAGGAAGAAGCCACTGCTCCAAAACCGCCATAAAAAAAGCCAGACTACGGTTTGCAACTGCACATGGGGACAAAGATCGTACTTTTTTGAGAAATGTCCTCTGGTCTGATGAAACAAAAATAGAACTGTTTGGCCATAATGACCATCGCTATATTTGGAAGATAAAGGGGGAGGCTTGCAAGCCAAAGAACACCATCCCAACCATGAATCATGGAGGTGGCAGCATCATGTTGTGAGGGTGCTTTGCTGCAGAAGATACTGGTGCACATCACAAAATAGATGGCATCATGAGGGAGGAAAATTCAACTTCAGCAAAACGAAGGAGCTTCAGGAGACAGCAGAGAGAGCACGCCCCCATCCACATCGACAAGCCACAGTGGAATGGTCCATCTATGTAGACGGTGTGGTGAAGAAGGTGCAAGAGCGCCTCTTCAAATTCAGGAGGTTGAAGAAATTTGGCTTGGCCCATAAGATCCACATGAACTTCTACAAAGAACTGAGAGCATCCTATCGGGCTGTGCGCACCGTCTGCAACCGCAGGGCTCTCCAGAGGGTGGGGAGGTCACCCCAACACATCACCTGGGGCACACTGCCTGCCATACTGTTGCTATGGTTACACCCCTTGGGACTTTTCCAGAACATGGGTGTTCCTTTCAGAGGAGCTAGCAGGATGACATGTCTGGTTATTTTTTGTAAAGTGCTATGGACTGTTGCTATGGTCCTACATGCATGCACCTGTCTTAGTCGAGAACAAGCCTGTATTTTAGAACTATTGGTGTGGCTCTACAGTTTCCATGCCCTAATATGAAACCAAACTAAAATTAGTGAAAGACAATAAGATAATGGTGGCTAAATGCCAGAGGGGTGAGTCATTAAGAGGAGTTACTGTGTGTGAAGGAGGAAAATTTTATAAAAAGTATATGCCAAGACTGGAAAGTTAGTTGTTTTCATGAACCAGCTCTGCTTTTATTATGTCGTAATAAAAGTATATTTGAACTCACAGTATTTATGAAATATTATTGACTGAATAATTCCACAAATTCTAATAACGTTTCAACTTTATTTATCTAGCCTATAGTTTATCATGACTTTGGCTTCATAGACTTGATTAAATAATCAACTTTGCTTACCATAATGCACTGAAAACGTATTTGGTATTGGTATTTTTATTGGTATTTTTGTGGACATTACTGTAGTATTTACTTGTTTTTTTTTGGGGGGGGGGGGGGGGGTGTAATACTGTATTTCCTGTTGTATTCTACAGTATACTACAACATTCTATAGTAAGTTCTACACATGATCGAGGGATACTATTGTGTAGTATAGTTTTGTACAGTATACTATAGTAAACTGTAATATTTTTTAATATGGGTGTAAGGTGCATCCCTCTCGTTTCTAAAACGAAGCCTGTGCTGCTAAGGATTTGTTGGAAAGGGAAATAGCCTCCTCCAGTAGAGATATGTCCAACATTAATGGAGTTCATTGTACAGTAGAAAACTCACAATTCACAAACACACATGCCAGTGGTTAATTTGCCTTTTAATCATATGATTTACTTAGAGACCCTTGTCAAACATTACCCTCTGTGAAAACTAGAGGTAGGCAACAGTTTTAGTGTTAACACCATGCTCAAGTAGTTTGAGCCAATCAGATGGTGGTCAGAATTGGAAGAAGTGGTGACAGGCCTTCGGAAGCAGCGTCAGCATGGAACCCATCTGCCATCTGGTGCCCATGCCTAGCAAGTCCTACCTGGCGCCAAACCTCTGTCACCTGGTGCCCCAATCCTACCTGGTCCCCGGGTTATCCACGTAACAGATGGAGCCCCTTTCCACCACTCTGGCATGATCAATGGACCCAGAGGCAAATACCATTGCCCACCACCCAGTACCCATGTGGCTTCCCATGCCCCTGCCCAAGCCAGAGCCCAACTCCACCCTGGGCTTCTGTCCTGCCTTCTGTGGCTGATCATGGACCAGCAGCTCCATCGTTTGGATATGCTGGTTCTGTTGACTCTGCTGATCCAAGCAGCAGCAGCAGAAGAAGCAGCAGTATGAGGAGCAGCAACAGCAGTAGGAGCCACACAGCAACAGCAGGAGCAGCAGAAACAGTAGTAAGAGCAGCAATAGCAGATGAATCAGTAGGCTGCTAACAGCTTTCCTTCCTCCACTGTCCAACTGCCCCATACTGGGCTCATCAATACATACCTGGCTAACTAGCAAGAAGATAATCTAATCTGATCTAATTATTAGACCAGTGGGGTATTAATGCATATGGTTAACCCCAAGCTTTAGCCATCTATATATAGCCACTATGCTTCATCAGTTTTATACACTGTAGGTGATCAATCTTTTTGCTAAAATAACACACCTGTCTGATAATATGGGCCATGTAGGCCTACTTTTTAATAATATGTTATTGGGATCATTTTAGGGGGTGGGAGGGGCATAGCATTTTAAAATGCCAATAACAGGCCATGTACAAAGTGTTATGCTTATTTTTCTTAAATGCTGTAAAATCCAATCATGGATATGGGAAAATCCACTCTGCAAATGGCCTGTGGTGCACTTCACCTGCTCTTTGTAAAAGCATGAATCTATTCTGCTGGCAGCCGAGTTGGATGGTAGAGACAGCCAGTGTTAGTGATGGTGTTGTCCTCAGCTCTTGGTCACTGGACGACTGCTAGCTTTGTGTCACCTTATGATGGGCCTAAAGGCATTCAAACTGTGGTTACATATTTTATATTGTATACACTAATGGGGTCGAATAGACGAGGGACCGGAGTGTGGTGGTAGGCCTAACTATTTTACAATTAATTTGTGTTAGATGTTGATCCACCATTGCCAAAAAAATGCTCTTCAAAACCCTCTGAACAATTCACTCCGGAGTACTGTAGGGAAATAAATGTAATCCCATCATTCAATCACTTTTGTATATTCAATGGAAACCAAATGATAATTTGTTTTATTGTTTATAAGAATCAGTATTTATGGGATCTACAAGCAATTCAGAAATCAACTCAGGTCCAAACCTGGCTTTAAATTAACATTAAATACTGCATTTTATTGGTGCGAGGTTGGCCATCACGTCTGTGCTTTTCTGGGAAGGACGGGAGGAGTAGCAGCATGCTTAATCTCGTTTGTGTCAGGATTCAGCACAAGTTTCATGAGGAGACGGACAAACAAATAACAGGATGTGCTCAGAGGTGTTCAGATTCCTTCACCTCCACACCCAACCTTCATGGGGCTAAGGGTGGGGAGCTAAAGCATGCTGGGAATCTGTATTTTCCAGACAGTAAAGCCCCTTGCTAAAACTGCAGAGGGACGTTGGGCTGGCCCAGTCAGAGATACTGAAGCAGAAAAGGTGAATATTTGATAGGTGGAGAGCACTTCTTTAGGGTGGGCTGCTGTGGCAGGAAGTGGGGTGCATGTCGGAGGAAGTGGTACCGCTGAAACAGGAAAGTTCTGGAGCATGTGGCTGAGGTTAACCACAAAGCTGTGCGGAGGAGACCGACAGGGGGCCTCGAGCTGGGGTGCAGGGAGCGTTTGGTGCTAGAGAGATACACCCTCTGGTATTTACCATTCAGTCCTGCTGTCTGTCACCCCCCTCTCACTGGAAGGATGCATTCACTGGGAGTCAAATGCAACAATTCCATTAAAAATTTTGTTCTGTGTCACAATCATCATAATTAATATTTTAACTTACGTCTAAAAAGTCTATTCAGTTATATCCCCCCCACCCTCCTGCTGAGTTTTAACTTATTTTTTAAGGAGGGTGGCTGCACAGGGTTTGTCTGTGCGGGGACCGCAACAACCGCTCAGACACCGAGCGTTGACAGTAGAGGGACCGTAACGTGACTGCCATAAAGAGTTCTAGTTTTCCTTTTTGCCCTCCATTTTGCCGTAAGTAGAGCCGGTTTTGTTCACCTCAGATACACTGATCAGGCGGCGCACTGCTATGGAGGCTGTGGAGTGAGGAGACAGAGAGAGATTTGTCAATAACAGTAGAAAGAAAGAAAGAAGACAACAAAAAAACAATACAAATGAACGAAGTGCAGATACAGGAGTAGGTAATCACATATACATACTATACAGGGCTCAACACTGCGACCAAAACACTCACATTTCAGTCATCATGCGCTGTTTGAATTAAAATTTCTAAAGTATTTCCCAAAAAAATTCCCCAATTAAAATGTTAACTGCAAAGATATTCTGGAAAACAGATTTTACGAAAAGATAAAACAGATTTTAATAGGGCCCTACAACTGTAGAGTGACACTGTTCAAAATTGTTAACAATAGCACCTTTTTAGAGATTGCGCAAAGGATCGATTTTTTTTCCCCCTCAACAAACAATCAATGTGAATATGATAGTCAAGTTAAAACCCCCTTAGGTCAAAGGGCCCAGAGCTGGGTTAGCAATTTGATTTAGAATTTTAGGACGCCTGTAAGTATAACATTTTTCTTTTAAACTTATTTTTTGATGAAAAATTGAATTTGGTCTTACTGCTATTAGCCCTTATTAACGTATTGAATAACATATTCATTCAACAGACAGTCCAAAAATACATGAAAAGGAGATATGTTTAGAAGTGCCTGTCCAATATCTAAGAGACAAATTATAATTATTTTTACCTGTATTTAACCCCTTTTTTGGGCACTAAAGTACTTCCATATATTTTCCCATTCATTTTTTATTTATTTTTACTCGTATCGGTCTGTCTACCTTCAGACAAGGCTTGTGGGATCCTGTATGTTTGTGAGAGTTATCTTTCCATAGAGGGGTCATATTAGTTTGTGCCTCAAACCGTTCCGACACTACAAAAGTTTTCGTGAGAAGACTGATTTTCAGGATGTCTCCTGGTCTGACAAACCCAGCTGTAGTTCTGCCACCTTCCACCCCAAATGCAGAAGGCCGACATCAGAGGATGCGGTGGATTGAGCAGCCCACGCAAAAACAACACAACTATCTTAAGGAGAGAGGGAATTTTTTTTATGCTCATTTTATTTCCGCAGGGGCGCCTACATGATTTAAAAGATGGCTAGTCATTATCAGCCTTGTTCTGTATGGAATGCAAAACCACAGGTCAAGTCATTAACTGGCGCTCGGTTGCGAAAAAATTGGTGCGACCAAATCTTGTGCTGGTGCCATCAACTGAAAAAGTCCCACCAGTGGAAAAAGGTAGTATAGAGCAATGCTTTATAAAACTATACATTTAGAGCAGAATAATTAAATATTTATTTATTTAACCTTAATTTAACTAGGCAAGTCAGGTAAGAACAAATTCTTATTTACAATGACGGCCTTCCCCCGGCCAAACCCGGGCCAATTGTGCGCCGCCCTATGAGTCTCCTAATCACGGCCGGATGTTATACAGCCTGGATTCGAACCAGGGACTGTAGTGGCGCCTCTTGCACTGGGATGCAGTGCCTTCGACCACTGCGCCACTCGAGAGCCCTAGTCCTGGACTAAAATGCATGCTTAATGGAGAATCTCTATTGAAATAGCTTTTTAGTCTAGGACTAGGCTTATTCTGTGTTCGGGAAACCAGCCAATAACGAGTCAAAATGAGATTATATAGTATAGGCAGGTCCTAACAGCATAAGAACTTGGAAAAAGCAGTAGGCTTAGCAGGCTAAATGGGTGGCATCCGCACCGATAATGCAGAAGATCAAGAAGACGACGATAAGGAGGGGAGAGCCGCTGACAAACACCCCACAGGCGAAGTTGAGGAGGGGGGTAAGAAGCAGGGTGGCCCAGAAGAGGAAGTTGAGCAGCGTCCACAGCCGACGGGGGGGCTTGATAGCGGGACCGGGGAAACTGCCCTCCTTGTCGTAGTGCTCCTGCAGTGCATCCTACAGAAAGAGAAAGGAAGAAAGAGAGAACGTTGTCAATATTTAATTAGTGGAGAGAGTCATTGACTTATGGCTAGAAAGGGTAAAGAAATGGGAGGGAAAGCTGAGTTTCTGGCACCTTCCGCTGGTAGAGCTTGTGAAGCCAGGTTGCACACTCCTTCTCATCCTCTGGGATTTCCTCCACTGGGTACCGTCTATACAGGAAGGAGGGGAACTCAATTCAGTACAACGCTACTAAAGGGCAGCAAGTCTGGTGATACAGTAAGTCAGCAGGTCAAAGGACCCATAGGTCTCATTCAGGACCAGTGCCCTGCCTTTGTCTGTGGGAGAGGGACAGGCGCCACCTACGTGATATTCATATCTGCCATGTACTTCTTTCCACTGACGATTCCCAGCAGTGTTGGGACCTTCTTGTCTCTGAAATTTAGTGTCACGTCGTACACAGCAGATACTGAGAAAGGAAAGAGTGCGACCATGAGTGTGATGCAGCAAATGTGTGTGTGCGCGTGCTTGTGTGTGCTTGTGTCCCACCTGTGCCTTTGAGACAGCTCAGTGTTGTGGTGAAGCCTTTGGTTCTGGGCAGTAGATGGTATTTGAGTTTTGGTAGACCTTTACTCTCTGCTACCTCCATACTGATCTCATGCTTCTTCGGTGTGAAACGGGTGCCTTCACAGTACAATAGGAACTGAAGAAAGAGAGAGAGAGACAAGTCGACACACACGCACAACCACTGTTGCGGTCTTTGGAGGTGACCCTGTTGATGTCTTTGGAGCGGTAAACACTTAACACACTAAGCTCATGACCTTGTAATCCCTACGTGTCCCACTGGAAACAGCAGAAGGTAGGAACGCCAACAGAGGTGAACTACCTCAGACACACCCTGATGTGCATTTCTGGCAACACTGTCCACAGTAACACGTACACATGCACAAACAACATACACACAGAATCTCAGTTGTATTTCTTTGATTCCTCCCCTCAAACCCGCTCTTCCCTTGCATTTTCCCCCATGAGAGTTTGTCAGATTACTGGCTTAAATTGTGTGCACGTACCCGCCAACGAATCTGGGGCGTGTTAATTTGAGCACTCAGTGGAAAACATTATTCAACGGTAAACAGAAATGTGCATTTTTCATCTGTTTGATGCTTAATGAACACACCCCAGGGTACAACTCCATACAGACACACGCTGATGGTCAAAGGGAGATTGGCAAACGTCATTGTGTTTCGGTTTGTCGTCTTACTCACCCACATAAACTCAGGGTAATCCTTCAGCTGGGTCAGGCCTTTGAACACGGTATCTCTGTCCTCCTCCCACTTCCTCTTACAGAATACAATCTCCAGGAAGTACCATGTCCAGCCAATCAGAGGCACCTTCAGCAGTTCGTACTTGGCCAAGACCTTTGAAGCCTGAGAAGACGAAACTATTTTGTTCAGCCAACCTACCAAACATTATATTTTCATAAACAGTAGATATAGGCAGCTAAACTCATTCCCCCTCTATCACACACACACATACTCACTCCAAGCACGCCGTAGCGTTCACACATGGTCCAGCCGCAGAGGAAGTCGATCTCGTAGTTGTGGTTGAGGATGATGATGACGTGCTCCTTGCCAAATTTGTCCACCGTGGCCTGGTCTGTGAATATGGTGCATTCTGTACTTGACCACCACTCCAGCAGCATCACCAGCTCTACAGGACAGAGAGGGCCAGCAGAGAGTTAACAACGAACCAGTGTAACTCTGTCACAATGAACCACCCAGTCGCAAAATGGTGTCAATTTTGTCGCCCCACACCAGACGCGATCAGGAAAGGCAGGTTGAAATATCAAAACCAACAATATTAATTTGGTGAGTTGTCGATAAGCAAACATTTATGGTAATTTAGCTAGCTAGCTAATTTGTCCTGGGATATAAACATTGGGTTGTTATTTTACCTGAAATGCACAAGGTTCTCCACAGACAATTAATCCACAGACAAAAGGGTAAAACCAGTTTGTTTCTAGTAATCTCTCCTCCTTCAGGTTTCTTCTTCTTCTGACTTCATATGGTGGTTGGCAACCAACTTTATGGCGCATTACCACCACCAACTGGACTGGATTGTGAACCTCAGTTCGTCTTTCAATCACCCACGTGGGTATATGCTCCTAAAAACCAATGAGGAGATGGGAGAGGTGGGACTTGCAGCACGTCAAGTGTCACAAATAGAACCAAGTTCCATTTTAGCACCTGGCTACACAGATGTGCGTGGGCAGTGTGGGTGCAATGACAATAACGTGGATATTTATTTTGCAACGCAATTGCACGCAATGGGAGCGGTCTGGTCAGCATGTAACCAATCGCAACGAACCGTTGCAATGAACTACATTACACTAGTCTCAATTCCTGTAAAAATCAGAGTGTAAACGCAGTCAACAACAACAGTGCAACCACCACACACACACACACTCCAAGCATGCCGTGGTCCAGCCAGAGTACTACCTGTCTGCTCATGATTAGTAAGTACACCATCAACGACTAACCAAATTATTTTGGTTCTCTGATTATTAAACAATAAACTGACCGAAGTTGGATCAATTACTCAAATTCCATTTGTTTTTTTTTGTGAGCTCAAAGCGCGTTTTTCTAGAGAGAAATCCTATCAAGCACGAAATACATCAAATCAATAACTATGGGATGCTGTAGGGAGTCTAAGTTTTCAATAGACAAATATTCAACCTAGTTCAGTGCAGAAAACGTGGTAAATAACTATAATGACCAAAATCCATTGCGGCCATTGTTCACCGGCCACCCCACACAGACTGCATGAGAGGAATGCACACAACACAGCAACTAGAGGGATAGAGGGAAACACCAAAACCAGTACACCATGTTTATTTATTTAACTAGTCAAGTCAGTTAAGAACAAATTTAAGACTGGCTTCTTTTGGGACAACAGCCAGAATGTGCTGCTCGTTGCTGAGCCTACCCCCCCCCCCCCAGACACACAAACAAATACACACACACACACACGACTCAAGACTATGAGTGTGACTCACGGCTCCAGAGGGAGTAGGAGAGGCGGGTGTTGATCTTCCTGTAGAGCTGCTTGTTGATGGGCCATAGGGCGCAGGTGCAGAGCTGGATGAAGTTGATGATGAGGCCGCTGACCACAAACACAAAGCCAACGAGCAGCTGGAGGATGAACAGGCTCTTGATGTACGCTATCAGCCCCATGGCCAGGGCTGTCTGGGGGCTAGCAGGGCTACCAACACACTACGGCCGACCTGGGGGAGAACACCATAAAGAAACGATGCATTTTAATTTAATTCTGTGGAAAATGTCACCAGGTAGCACCGGTTCTCCATATGATGTTGAGAAATAGTGCATTGTGGGTAGTTATTAAGATATCCAAAATAAGTTCATAGATATGTAAAAAATAAAAAGCACTTTCATCGTGACTACAGTAACTACGTTACTAAGTATTTGACGACACTGTTGTTACTTCTGTGAGTAAAAATGAATGTTTCCTACCCTTTAAAAGAGGATGTTTATGAATATGATTAGGGCAAGGAGTTTGCCCTGACTAACTGATCTGACCAGGAATAAGTCTGAGCCTTATGACGAGGATTCCTAGTCAGGTCACACGGTCAGGGAAAACTCCTGACCCCTTCGATGAGGCTGGGTTAATAGTGGAGGAGTGATCATTTTCTGAAATTCCAGTGCAACTTACCACGGTGGAATCCCTTCACAAGCCCCGTTTGCACGGCCCGTCAGCCAACACCACAGACCTGTGGGACAGAGAAGACTATTCACAATCTGTTTTTTTTATTTATTTAACTAGTTAAGTCAGTTAAGAACAAATTCTTGTTTACAATGACGGCCTACCAGGGAACAGTGGGTTAACTGCCTTGTTCAGGGGCAGAACGACAGATTAACTTGTCAGCTCGGGGATCCGATCCAGTAACCTTTTGGTTACTGGCCCAATGCTCTAACCACTAGGCTACCTGCCGCCCCAGTTTAAAGGGGAAGATCTGAACAAACTCTTTCCCAAAACAGAATCTAACTTGCAACAAGAAAATAAAAAACTGCAAACAACATACAACTGTTGTTGTTAATTATTCAGAGTTAATTATTCAGAGAACTGTGACAAAAAAGAAAAGAAAGAGCAGGTTAATTCTGAGGAGTTTAGCAGACAACCAGTTACAGTGCCTTGCGAAAGTATTCGGCCCCCTTGAACTTTGCGACCTTTTGCCACATTTCAGGCTTCAAACATAAAGATATAAAACTGTATTTTTTTTGTGATGAATCAACAACAAGTGGGACACATTCATAAAGTGGAACGACATTTATTGGATATTTCAAACTTTTTTAACGAATTAAAAAACTGAAAAATTGGACGTGCAAAATTATTCAGCCCCCTTAAGTTAATACTTTGTAGCGCCACCTTTTGCTGCGATTACAGCTGTAAGTCGCTTGGGGTATGTCTCTATCAGTTTTGCACATCGAGAGACTGACATTTTTTCCCATTCCTCCTTGCAAAACAGCTCGAGCTCAGTGATGTTGGATGGAGAGCATTTGTGAACAGCAGTTTTCAGTTCTTTCCACAGATTCTCAATTGGATTCAGGTCTGGACTTTGACTTGGCCATTCTAACACCTGGATATGTTTATTTTTGAACCATTCCATTGTAGATTTTGCTTTATGTTTTGGATCATTGTCTTGTTGGAAGACAAATCTCCGTCCCAGTCTCAGGTCTTTTGCAGACTCCATCAGGTTTTCTTCCAGAATGGTCCTGTATTTGGCTCCATCCATCTTCCCATCAATTTTAACCATCTTCCCTGTCCCTGCTGAAGAAAAGCAGGCCCAAACCATGATGCTGCCACCACCATGTTTGACAGTGGGGATGGTGTGTTCAGCTGTGTTGCTTTTACGCCAAACATAACGTTTTGCATTGTTGCCAAAAAGTTCAATTTTGGTTTCATCTGACCAGAGCACCTTCTTCCACATGTTTGGTGTGTCTCCCAGGTGGCTTGTGGCAAACTTTAAACGACACTTTTTATGGATATCTTTAAGAAATGGCTTTCTTCTTGCCACTCTTCCATAAAGGCCAGATGTGCAATATACGACTGATTGTTGTCCTATGGACAGAGTCTCCCACCTCAGCTGTAGATTTCTGCAGTTCATCCAGAGTGATCATGGGCCTCTTGGCTGCATCTCTGATCAGTCTTCTCCTTGTATGAGCTGAAAGTTTAGAGGGACGGCCAGGTCTTGGTAGATTTGCAGTGGTCTGATACTCCTTCCATTTCAATATTATCGCTTGCACAGTGCTCCTTGGGATGTTTAAAGCTTGGGAAATCTTTTTGTATCCAAATCCGGCTTTAAACTTCTTCACAACAGTATCTCGGACCTGCCTGGTGTGTTCCTTGTTCTTCATGATGCTCTCTGCGCTTTTAACGGACCTCTGAGACTATCACAGTGCAGGTGCATTTATACGGAGACTTGATTACACACAGGTGGATTGTATTTATCATCATTAGTCATTTAGGTCAACATTGGATCATTCAGAGATCCTCACTGAACTTCTGGAGAGAGTTTGCTGCACTGAAAGTAAAGGGGCTGAATAATTTTGCACGCCCAATTTTTCAGTTTTTGATTTGTTAAAAATTTTTGAAATATCCAATAAATGTCGTTCCACTTCATGAATGTGTCCGACTTGTTGTTGATTCATCACAAAAAAATACAGTTTTATATCTTTATGTTTGAAGCCTGAAATGTGGCAAAAGGTCGCAAAGTTCAAGGGGGCCGAATACTTTCGCAAGGCACTGTAGTTCCTGTGATTCATTTCCATTTATATTTCCCCAATATAAAATAGGAAACTATCAGGCTAAAAACACAGCTTGCCCACAAAAATAAACTCCCTTTCAGCTAAATGGCATTGCACATAACCTCCCTCTCACTTACATGTACATGTCCGCATACCTACACACACACGCCCTTTCACTTCCTTGGAACAAGGCCAGCAACTTGCTTACTCACTCCCTTTCTCACTCTCTTTTTTCACACAGACACCCACACCAGGTGTCCAACTCCTAAACTAGCCCAATTCAATGTTTTGACAACTTTTTTCTCTCAACGTCACAGCATAAACTTGCCTTGCTGCAGCACAGCTGCGATCCCCAAAAGTAGCGTTTTCACCCCTTCTCCCGACGCACACCCTCTCCCCTGGCTTCTGTGCCTGTCAATCTATCAATCAAATATATTTTACATAGCCCTTTTTACATCAGCAGTTTGACAAAGTGTTAACTGCTTGTGCACTCTTGCTGTGACCTCTGTCGCAGATATTTACTTCCAGAATTGAATGGGAAAAGTCACCAAATGCTATCAAAACTCTCCAAGGCAGCTTGATAAGTAGCTGCATTTGTTTCTAGGGTCTTTTAACAGTAACAGTCTCTGGAGCAGTATCAAAACTTGCTAAATATAGCAACAGTGTCTCTAAATTGGCAACAATGGCCCCATTCAGCATCTCTGGGATTCTGATATTTCCTCTCTGCTAACTCTAGACCCCACACACACCCTCAAACAGCAGGCCTCAAGAATAAAACAGACTACTTTCCAAAGCTATACTTAACCCATCCTAAAACACTGATAACTACACAGTGGCCTAATACCAGAATGAGCATTAAGTCAGTCACACTATTTTTTGTCAAATCACATCCTAGAAACAAAGAGTCAAATCAATGGCTGTGTGTGTACTACAGGCCTGTAGTACCAACTACACAGGAGGTCCCACCCACAGAGCGTGGACTTGAGTGACCTCAAGCATCTGATCAGGGGTCCAGCTCTGTGGTCCCTCCAGCCCTGTGGTCCCTCAGTACCAACTGAACCAATTTCAATCAAAATTGGCACCAATGCTTATTGTTAGAAATGTAGAACATGCTGAGTATTTCAGCATCTACACAAATGTGAGAGTATATATATGGAACCTACTGAATTGTTTAAATCACTATGACTTTGACCTTTTGTCAATATTCCAGCAGCCCAAAAGACATTTTCTGAGATGTATGTATCTCAGCATCTACTCAAGTAATTTGAACATATAGGGCTGTGGGAACTGAGGGAACAGGGGGCTGAGGGAACAAAGGGCTGTGGGAACTGAGGGAACATTGTTGCTGTGGGAACATAGGGATGTGGGAACTGAGGGAACATAGCGCTGTGGGAACATAGGGCTGAGGGAACATAGGGCTGTGGGAACTGAGGCAACATAGGGCTGTGGGATCTGAGGCAACATAGGGCTGTGGGGACTGAGAGAACAGAGGGCTGTGGGAACAGGGGGCTGTGGGAACATAGGGCTGAGGGAACATAGGGCTGTGGGAACTGAGGCAACATAGGGCTGTGGGAACTGAGGCAACATAGGGCTGTGGGAACATAGGGCTGTGGGAACATAGGGCTGAGGATCTGAGGCAACATAGGGCTGTGGGAACTGAGGCAACATAGGGCTGTGGGAACTGAGGCAACATAGGGCTGTGGGAACTGAGGAAATAGGGCTGTGAGAACTGAGGACTGAGAGAACAGAGGGCTGAGGGAACATAGGGCTGTGGGATCTGAGGCAACACAGGGCTGTGGGAACTGAGGCAACATAGGGCTGAGGGAACATAGGGAACCTAGGGCTGTGGGAACTGAGGCAACATAGGGCTGTGGGAACTGAGGACTGAGAGAACAGAGGGCTGAGGGAACATAGGGCTGAGGGAACATAGGGAACCTAGGGCTGTGGGAGCTGAGGGAACATAGGGCTGTGGGAACATAGGGCTGTGGGAACTGAGGGAGGATATAGCTATGGGAACTGAGGGAACATAGGGCTGAGAGAACATTAACTTGGTCCCGCTGAACAAACACTCACCATCCTCTGTGTGTGTGTAACGGAGTTGGATTCATAACCTCACTACTTAGCGTGGGTGGAGACATTTCAAGCTATTGAACTGCTAGGTTTTCTATAGTTGGCTAAGACACGGTCAAGAGGACAGTAGTGGTGCCGTGACCCGGATCTGCAGCTGCACTCTGCTCAACGACTGGGGTCACTGTGGAATGAGTTTAGAGGTGCGAGTGTAAACAAGTTGGTTTTGTAACCTCATTCCCCGGCTTGAAACGTCTCCACCTGTGCTATCGTACTGCTATCTTTTCAACAGTGTAGCCAACAGTGTAGTCAAGTGCAGGTCACTTGTGTTTGAAAAGCAGAGGATCCGAGATCACGGGTGGGTAAGGACTTGTGAGGAAGGAAGCTATACTGTTGAGCAAGCACAGTGACGCATGTGCATATTTTCTGTGGGCTGACTATGATTTCCCAATACACTTTCTTAATACTTCAAGATTCTGTTCTAATTTCACTGCCCTGAGGAGTTGTGATGGATGCCATAAAGTCAAGGCATAACAGGGTGTGGTGTAGGTCTGTAGGACCCATGTTTTAAATGGCCCATTAAACTAAGGCCTTTTCCTGCAGATAGCACTGAAGAGGACCAGAAAACGACCTTATCCGAAGCTCAAGAATCAAGCAGACATCCACAAGGGTGACATTCTCTACGGATACTGATCTTTGGCATAGGCTATCAAACTTCAGGTTTGTCCCACATTGACATCAGGTTGCAATGTCTTGGACTGCTTCCTTCACCAAACAACCACGGCAGTCAAACGTCAAAGCTGCAGCCGGCAAAGTCAACTCTGCAAACATACATATAATACAAGCAGTTGCTACAGTGTCTGGCATCTGCAAGCAGATAATAGCATGCATGCTTAAAATGCAGTTGATCTCCATTGAAACTACCGGTATAGCCTCTCTCTCTCTACAGTAGGAGCATCAGTTCACAGTCAAACAGGTGTTTCTGGGTTTTAACACAGTATTACTAGTAAAATAAAATAAAAATTCTCCATCGTCTCAACGAGGTCAATAATCATTAATAACATCCCACTCACGCCAATAACCCCTGGGAAAGGAGCAGAAATACCACTAACCTTGTTCTGGAAGAGAGAGCAAGTAGTTTTGTCAAAGTGTGAAGTCCTAGCTTTGCCCACAGTCAGGAACAGAGTGAGAATTACAAGTAGTGGGAAAGAGAGCGCGAGAAACACCAGCGCTCCTCAGTAAACATGAGTTAACTTTGGAGTCTTGCCTAGGAGACAAATGACATCTCACAAGGCCATCCATTAGCAGAGTGGGAAACTTGTCCCCACACAGAAGAAAAAGGGAGAGAGAGAAAAGAAGAGAGGGAGTGGGAGAGAGGGAGACGCTCCCCCTAGCCTGCCTAACAAAGCGCTGCCTGGTGGAGTGGGTGTGTTTGGGGGGAGAGAGAGGGGAGGGTCTGCAATCACCTGATCCCCTCAGACGAATGGCTGGCCGTCAATACTGGGCCAACGAACCGGGTGTGAGACACACACACACACAAGGAGGTTAAAAAAGTTCAGCCATAATTTCCCCCCCAGGAACAAGGGGGTGGGGGAGACTGTGTCCTGCCTTCTCCTCCCCTCCACACACACACTATTCTAATTACCATTAGCCATTAATCAAAACAGGAACATTCTACATTTGGCTAGAAATTCAAAAGGAAATTATCTTAACAGAGAAGAATGTCCTCCTGTGTGCTACCTATATCCCCCCACTAGAATCCCCATATTTTAATGAAGACAGCTTCTCCATCCTGGAGGGGGAAATCAATCATTTCCAGGCCCAGGGACATGTACTAGTCTGTGGCGACCTAAATGCCAGAACCGGACAAGAACCGGACACCCTCAGCACACAGGGGGACAAACACCTGCCTGGAGGTGACAGCATTCCCTCCCACATATGCCCCCCTAGGCACAACTATGACAACATAACCAACAAAAACGGGTCACAACTCCTGCAGCTCTGTTGCACGCTGGGTATGTACATAGTCAATGGTAGGCTTCAAGGGGACTCCTATGGTAGGTACACCTATAGCTCATCTCTTGGCAGTAGTACTGTAGACTACTTTATCACTGACCTCAACCCAGAGTCTCTCAGAGCGTTCACAGTCAGCCCACTGACAACCCTATCAGACCACAGCAAAATCACAGTCTACTTAAACAGAGCAATACTCAATCATGAGGCATCAAAGCCAAAGGAACTGAGTAACATTAAGAAATGCTATAGATGGAAGGAATGCAGTTTGGAAACCTACCAAAAAACAATTAGGCAACAACAAATTCAATCCCTTTTAGACAATTTCCTGGGTAAAACTTTCCACTGTAATAGTGAAGGTGTAAACTTGGCAGTAGAAAATCTTAACAGTATATTTGACCTCTCAGCTTCCCTATCAAATCTAAAAATCTCAAATAGAAAACCGAAGAAAATTAACAACAATGACAAATGGTTTGATGAAGAATGCAAAAATCTAAGAAAGAAATTGAGAAACCTGTCCAACCAAAAACATAACACTACGGAAAAAGAAGGAACAGCATGTCAGAAATCAGCTCAATGTAATTGAAGAATCCATAGACTCTAACCACTTCTGGGAAAATTGGAAAACACTAAACAAACAACAACACGAAGAATTATCTATCCAAAATGGAGATGTATGGGTAAACCACTTCTCCAATCTATTTGGCTCTATAACAAAGAATAAAGAGCAAAAACAAATACATGATCAAATACAGATCTTAGAATCAACTATTAAAGACTACCAGAACCCACTGGATTCTCCAATTACATTGAATGAGTTACAGGACAACAAAAAAAAACTCTCCAACCCAAAAAGGCCTGTGGTGTTGATGGTATCCTCAATGAAATGATCAAATATACAGACAACAAATTCCAATTGGCTATACTAAAACTCTTTAACATCATCCTTAGCTCTGGCATCTTCCCCAATATTTGGAACCAAGGACTGATCACCCCAATCCACAAAAGTGGAGACAAATTTGACCCCAATAACTACCGTGGAATATGCGTCAACAGTAACCTTGGGAAAATCCTCTGCATTATCATTAACAGCAGACTCGTACACTTCCTCAATGAAAACAATGTACTGAGCAAATGTCAAATTGGCTTTTAACCAAATTACCGTACAACAGACCTTGTATTCACCCTGCACACCCTAATTGACCACCAAACAAACCAAAACAAAGGCAAAGTCTTCTCATGCTTTGTTGATTTCAAAAAAGCCTTTGACTCAATTTGGCATGAGGGTCTGCTATACAAACTGATGGAAAGTGGTGTTGGGGGTAAAACATACGACATTATAAAATCCATGTACACAAACAACAAGTGTGCGGTTAAAATTGGCAAAAAACACACAAATTTCTTCACACAGGGTCGTGGGCTTAGACAAGGATGCAGCTTAAGCCCCACCCTCTTCAACATATATATCAACAAATTGGCGCGGGCACTAGAAAAGTCTGCAGCACCCGGCCTCACCCTACTAGAATCCGAAGTCAAATATCTGCTGTTTGCTAATGATCTGGTGCTTCTGTCACCAACCAAGGAGGCCCTACAGCAGCACCTAGATCTTATGCACAGATTCTGTCAGACCTGGGCCCTGACAGTAAATCTCAGTAAGACCAAAATAATGGTGTTCCATAAAAGGTCCAGTCACCAGGACCACAAATACAAATTCCATCTAGACACTGTTGCCCTAGAGCACACAAAAGACTATACATACCTTGGCCTAAACATCAGCGCCACAGGTAACTTCCACAAAGCTGTGAACGATCTGAGAGACAAGGCAAGAAGGGCATTCTATGCCATCAAAAGGAACATAAATTTCAACATACCAATTAGGATTTGGCTAAAAATACTTGAATCAGTCATAGAGCCCATTGCCCTTTATGGTTGTGAGATCTGGGGTCCGCTCACCAACCAGGACTTCACAAAATGGGACAAACACCAAATTGAGACTCTGCACGCAGAATTCTGCAAAAATATCCTCCGTGTACAACGTAGAACACCAAATAATGAATGCAGAGCAGAATTAGGCCGATACCCACAAATTTTCAGAAAAGAGCCGTTAAATTCTATAACCACCTAAAAGGAAGCGATTCCCAAACCTACCACAACAAAGCCATCACCTACAGAGAGATGAACCTGGAGAAGCAAGCTGGTCCTGGGGCTCTGTTCAAACACACCCTACAGAGCCCCAGGACAGCAGCACAATTAGACCCAACCAAATCATGAGAAAACAAAAAGATAATTACTGGACACATTGGAAAGAATTAACAAAAAAACAGAACAAACTAGAATGCTATTTGGCCCTACACAGAGAGTACACAGCGGCAGAATACCTGACCACTGTGACTGACCCAAAATTAAGGAAAGCTTTGACTATGTACAGACTCAGTGAGCATAGCCTTGCTATTGAGAAAGGCCGCCGTAGGCAGACATGGCTCTCAAGAGAAGACAGGCTATGTGCTCACTGCCCATAAAATGAGGTGGAAACTGAGTTGCACTTCCTAACCTCCTGCCCAATGTATGACCATATTAGAGAGACATATTTCCCTCAGATTACACAGATCCACAAAGAATTCGAAAACAAATCCAATTTTGAAAAAATCCCATATCTACTGGGTGAAATTCCACAGTGTGCCATCACAGCAGCAAGATTTGTGACCTGTTGCCACGAGAAAAGGGCAACCAGTGAAGAACACACACCATTGTAAATACAACCCATATCTGTCATGTATTGTCATGTTGTGTGTTTCTGTCCTTTCCCTTCACCCTGTCTCCCTCTGCTGGTCGTTGTTAGGTTACCTTTTCTCCCCCTCTTTCCCCCAGCTGTGCCTTGTCTCCTCCTAACTACCCATTCACCCCGTTTCCCACCTGTTCCCTTTTTCCCTCTGATTAGGCCCCTATATCTCTCTCTGTTTTTGTTCCTGTCCTTGTCGGATTCTTGTTTGTTGTGTTTCATGCCTGAACCAGACTATCGTCATGTTTGCTGTAACCTTGTCCTGTCCTGTCGGAATCTGCCGGTCTATCTGAGCCTACCTATGTTTGGTTATTAAAGAAGCTCTGTTTAAGTTAATTCGCTTTTGGGTCCTCATTCACTCACCGTAACAATATCTATGCTTTTTATTTTATCTTGTGTCCTTTACCATTTGTACATTGTTAAAACACTGTATATATATATATATATATATAAATATATATATATATATATATATATATATATATATATATATAATATGACATTTGTAATGTCTTTATTGTTTTGAAACTTCTGTATGTGTGATGTTTACTGTTCATTTTTATTGTTTATTTCACTTTATATATTCACTTTATATATTATCTACCTCACTTGCTTTGGCAATGTTAACACATGTTTCCCATGCCAATAAAGCCCTTGAATTGAATTGAAATAGAACACGTGTTAAAAAAAAAAACATTTAAAAAAAAAAAGAAGTCTATACCCAGGCCTAGAGATTTTTTTGGGATGTTCAGATGTCTCTCAACTCATATCTTGCTTTCTATGGGCATGGTGCTTGTATAGGCTGCTTGTCTATTAGTTTGAAACCAACTGGTGTGTCTGTGTTATTTGATGATAATTTACCCAAACATTTCCTAAGAAGTGCACTGTTCCTCAACTAGGGGGCCTCAGACAGTTTTCAATAGATACAACTACTAATTGAAAATAACCGCAGTAAGGCTAAAACATCTCACATTTAGTATTTATGTATGCATTGACAGTTATAAAAATAACATTTCAAAATGTGATTTCTGGTGGAGGGGGTCCCCATATATTTGTTTAAGCATTTGAGTGAGTCTTGAAACAGAAAAGATGTACAACCCCTGTCCTAGCCTACAAGGCATGCAAAGGATTTCAATTGCCATTGATTATGTACTAGGTTAAAGCCATTTAGCAGGCTACCAAGTATGCAAGGGTACACACACACACACACACAAGGCCTGATTGGACGTGGGACGTGGCAGAGATTAGCAATAGCCACTCAGGGCTAAACTGATTAACAGGGAGAAACAGCCTGGCCTCCATTGGCCTTCCAAAGGCCAAAACAGGCTAAACTTGGCCAAGATGTCCAGCAGCAGAAGGACCCGAGCCACTCCAGAACAAATAACAAGACAAACCCAAAGAAATCAACTTAATTTAAAGTGCTTCAGAGACAACAACCAACCAAGCTCAGTCTACACTCTCCTAAATAAACAGTGTCAGGTAGTTCAAGAGATTTTAGATTATAGTTTGTGTTTGCACACAGCCTCATGCAGTTGGAGTCACTGTGGAACCTGGACCAGTCATGTCTATAAAGTTCTTATAAAGTTCTGACGCGGTCCTCGACTGCTCCCTCAACAGGACTTACCAGTAGGTATAGTAGGCGATCGCCAGCACCACCAGTGCCCCACAGAGCCCTGTGAAGAGCATCACGGCCCCTTGGTTCAGCATCTTCGCCCCCCTCCTTGATTACCTTCCCCCCCAGGAGAAATTTCAAAAAGGATCACGGAAAAAAAGAGATAAAAATCTCCACAGCGTTTTAAGAGGAGGACAAAGGGGAGTCAGTGTCCACGGTGCCGGAGACTCATGCTAATGTTAATCCCCATAGGAGACAAGATAAATTATGATGATGACAGCATGAACACTAAGTCCCAAGGAAAAGAGGAGGATGAGGAGGGAGTGTCCATCGGCGCAACAGGAAAGCAACTCAGGTGAGAAACGAAAGAGCTAGTCGGCGACGGCTTCGTACCAGATCGCCGCGAGACGAGAACAAAAACCAAGACACACTGTTTTAAAAGTGTTAAAACAGACAGAACACAGAAGGAGCCTCTCCTTTGTACACAGAGAATAATGAGAGATGCTCTAATCTCTAACAAAGCTCTAATCCGGTCCAGAACAGATTAGCACTGATTAGTGCTCTTGCAGCAGCACCCTGGATAAGTCACCTCTCATTTCCATCCATCTGTATGGGGGGTTGGGTGGAGAAGTTCAGCTGCTGTGATGGGTCCAGCCATGACGAAAGGCCTGGGTCGCATTCATTAGTCACCAAATGGAAGAAAACAGATGGAAACAGGGAGTGCCTGAATTGGACTGATAAGATGCACATTTTAACCTTCCGTTGCTAAACGTTTTAAAACACTTTGTTACAGTGCTTTCACGGAGGTGATCAGGCCCCACACCACTGTCCTATCTTGGACTCAAAACTGGTGGTCCACTTCAGGCTTGCCTTTACCAGCTCGCAATATCGTTCCAGAAGCGGTTTCGCTGATTGTCCCAATACTTAAAAACAACTGGCCAAAAGAAAATAACGATTTACGCCCTAAATAGATCAAAGTTTGTATCAATTTAACCTTGTTTTTTTTTTAAATGATTTCTCGCTGATATGAAAGATAAGGTCATTATGGTTTCTGAAACCATACCACAAGCGCTCCGTGTTAATGTTCAGATTGAGCTTCGAGGCTCTTAACAAAACTCCCCCTACAGAAGATGCATTTACTCTTATGTGACTCTTATGTGTAATGTAATGGAACTGAGTCATGGTCAAGGGCTAATGGTTGACTGACATTAGCTGGTCTAATTCATTCACACATGGGAGCGTATTATAAACATAAATACTTGTTGGTTAATTCCACATGCATATTTAAACTGACTTTAGTTAGCAAAATAGTTAGTTAGCTAACACAGTCCAATTTTCATGTGAATGACAGCTTCAACTGAAAGTCACAGCTAGCTAGGCTAACCTCTGCTAGCTATCTAGTTTCTCTCTAACGTCAACTCGAACTTGGTCATTAACATAATATGTGAATGGAGTTGAGCCTATTATTTCAATTATTTCAAGGCTATAGCCTACAAATAAATCAATTGTGAAGCATTTGCGAGTGCGACACACTAAGCCCCCATTAACATTGATGGGGCTGTAGTGGAGCCGGTCGAGTGTTTTAAGTTCCTTGGTGTCCACATCACCAACGAACTATCATGGTCCAGACATACCAAGACAGTCGTGAAGAGGGCACGGTAACACCTTTTCCCCCTCAGGAGACTGAAAACATTTGGCATGAGTCCCCAGATCCTCAAAAAGTTCTATAGCTGCACCATCGAGAGCATCTTGACCGGTTGCATCACCGCCTGGTATGGCAACTACTCGGCATCTGATCATAAGGCGCTACAGAGGGTAGTGTGTACAGCCCAGTACAATACTGGGGCCAAGCTTCCTGCCATCCAGGACCTATATAATAGGCAGTGTCAGAGGTAGTACCTAAAAAAATGTCATAGACTGTTTTCTCTGCTACCACATGGCAAGCAGTACCAGAGCGCCAAGTCTACGACCAAAAGGCTCCTTAACAGCTTCTACCCACAAGCCATAAGACTGCTGAACAATTAATCAAATGTCTACCGGACTATTTACATTGACACCCCCCCTCCATTTGTTTTGTACACTGCTGCTACTCTGTGTTTATTATCTATGCATAGTCACTTCATCACTACCTACATGTACAAATTACCTTGACTAACCTGCACATTGACTCAGTATTGGGACCCCCTATATATAGCCATGTATTGTGTTATTTTTTACTTTTGTTTATTTGGTAAATATTTTCTTAACTCTTCAGGGGGTTAACTGCCTTACTCAGAGGCAGAACGACAGATTTTTACCTTGTCAGTTCGGGGATTCGATCCAGCAACCTTTCGGTTACTGGCCCAACACTAACCACTAGGCTATTTTATATTATGTAAGAACTATGGTGCAACACTAATAAAAATGATATTATTTTATAACAAATGCACATTCTCCCGCATTGGATAACGGTCACTGTCCGCGATTCTGAAACATCAGTGATGAATTGAATTGGCGCCTTTTCCTTGACCATGTTGCTATGTGCATAATAGCAAAGTTAACCAGCATTTTGGTGTTGAGAACAATGCGGCGGAGGCAGTAGCGTGGTTAGGAGATGAGAACTGTCTTGTGCAAAACATTACGCCAAGGTAAGCCTACACAAAACAGTCTTTAAGTGTTTATAAAATCCCTTATGTGGAAAATGAATGGTGGAAAAATTATTGGAACCATTTCCTGTTTGACCACTAGGTTTTATGGGTATTATGACTCATGCTGTGGTACTCTATAGAAGCACACAAGTAGCCTACAATTTTTTTTTATTAAATAAAAATACAAAATAACAAAAATCATACAAAAAACAAATACAAATAATATATATATATATATTTTTAAGTAGCCTACAAATGCATGATGGGCAGGCACACCGCCAGTGTTATTGCGCAAAATGGTATGCACTATCATCTGGATGTGGTGCACTATCATCTGGCTGTGGTGCACTATCATCTGGATGTGGTGCACTATCATCTGGATGTGGTGCACTATCATCTGGATGTGGTGCAACAAAAGAACATTCAGCTTCTACTACCATTTCTGTCAAGCTGTCTACTGCATACAGTTTGATGCATATGTTCAATAAATCCAATGTATGCGCCACACTGAACGTACTACAGCTGCCTCTGCAACGCAATGCTGCAAGGCAAACGCAGCGTTCCATTTTAAATTAATGTACTTCTGCTACCAAAATGCAAAACACTGTCAGTGTGATCGAGGCGTGAGCTCATGAAGTGAACGCTACTGTAGAAGGCCGAAGTTCCAGCCTTGGGGAAACTCGTTCTGCGCTCCAGTCAAGTTCACATACTGTGGTCACAACTCCCAACCCACGAAGGCTGTCTGTGCCAATACATTATGTCTGAGTCCAGACTGCTACGCCGTGATATGTTAAATTAGGTGGCATGTTAGATGGCTACTGTAAGTGGTTTCAGCTATCTGGTTAACCAGGGGTGTATTCATTACGAAAACCGTTTACCGTTTAACAACCAAACGGAAACAAACTGAATGAAACGAGGAGGGACCTACCATAATTTGTCCAATAGAAACTCTGGTTTACGTTTTCCGTCTGAGTAAACGTTTTGCAACAGAATCGACGTAAAGATGATTTTACACCCCTGCTAACTTGGATAGCATTTTAGCTAGCTAAAGTTACCTGATTTCTGGATCCTGACGACGATTAACGTTACCAAACAGATCCGACGCGTTGGTTTTCAACTCAGTACTGAAACAACATTGGTGTCTTTGCACCCCAGAGCCATAGAACTATTTATTTTTCAACATAAAGGTTTATCTTTGAGCTAACTAACTTCTAGCTAGCTACATCCTTCTGTGAAACATGCAACTTCCTGTCTATCCAACCACAAAATTTGCCCCCTGGAAACAACGCATAACAATAAAGATTATCTATAATATTTTCAAGATAATCGAGTGACCGATCTAACAATGGAAATACATGTCCTCGAAGATGGAAGGCATGCGGGAGGTGGCGAGATCAGGTGGGACCATTCTACCCAATGAGAGGCCAGATACGCGTGTGCACAACGGTCACAACTCCATAGACACAACTCGCATATAACGTTGTTGTTTATTTCTGCCGAAATGCTACGCGCATCCAATTATATCAGTGTATTCGTAACAACCTAACCATTACCAAACTTATATTGGATCAAATAAGCCTCACGTAGCAAATTCATTGTTTTTGTTGTTGACCAAATTCGACTCTCATCGACCTCGTTGGCAGAGAGTAAACACTCTCGCTCTGCCTCTTCCTCTCTGATAACAAGGCAGAATTCTCATTATGTCCCCTTTCTCTCCCAACACCTGTGACTGAATTGTAATGCAGGTAGATGTCCCTGTGCCTCTTTTCATCCTGAATATGTTAGGGGTTATTCCTACTGTACCTTGAACTTGTGAATTCCTTCAGATCATACATACTTTTAGCCAGTTCAGTCAAGGGTGACCACAGAGTTATGTCATTTTATGTGTTTCCATGGCAACACTTTCAGATTTTAAATGTTCTCCACAAGCTGTTTATGCATTTTGTGTCTTATAATAACTGAGGTATACACTCATGAAACATTTATAATCATTAATTGACAGCCCCATGCAGTGAGAGGGGATGCAGCTTTCGGCAGAGTGTATTGATGACCCTCCAGAAAGTAGGTGTATAAGCAATGCTTGACATGGGCAGGACCTCACCGGAGCTAAGGAGCTCACCTGCTTGAGCTCCTGTTCCTCTTATATAATATTAGCTCAAAAGTGTTGTGGAGCTCCTGCACATAAATATAAACAGTACCGGCACCCAAAATGAGTACCTGGCACCTATTTAAGCCCAAGTCAAGCACTGGCTATAGGTATCCTCTTAGGTATTCTAACTCTGTGCAAACTGGTATACCTGTGTTCAGTTGAGTATAGGTAGACAGCATATGTGAGTATGATCATTCATTGACCATGCCATACAGATGTACAGAATACGGTTTTCGGCAAGCACCCTACCAGTGTCATGTTCATGAATTCAATGAAATTGTCAACCTTTGTTTGTCTGCTGTATTGGAGGAAACTAATATACATATTAGTTGCTTGTAGCAAAGTGTCCCCTGATAGGCATGCATTGACTTATGTACATGACAAGCATCGTATGGGATATGTTACCAGGAAAGATAGCTGACATTGCAGGTAGATATTGAATGTACAAAATTCAAACACGTGTCTATTTCAAATATATATATTTTTGAATGTAATTTTTATATGCCACATTTTTTACGTACTTTCAGTTTCAGCCAATTATGGACTTCCATGACCAGCCCCTTCCTTTGGCTGTCACGACTTCCGACGAAGTCGGCTCCTCTCCTTGTTCGGGCGGCGTTCGGCGATCGACGTCACAGGCTTTCTAGCCATCACCGCTCCATTTCTCATATATCCATTTGTTTTGTCTTGTTTCATACACACCTGGTTTTCATTCCATAATCACACTGCGTGCATTTAGTCCTCTGTTCCCCTCCATGTCTTTGTGTGTAATTGTTTATTGTTACGTGGATATTTGTCAGGCGCTGCACTTTTGTTATGTACCGTGTTTTTGGCACTAGTATGTTTTATGTGCTGTCATTGTTGACCGGTATTAAAGTGCGCCTGTTTACTGTAATCCGCTCTCCTGCACTTGACTTCGCCTCCCATATACACGCCTAACATTGGCAGTGTGTTGATACTAATTTACTTACAGAAAAAAAGCAGGTGGATATAATATAATCATTACTTTATTTTTTATTGCATCATAACATACATATTATATATTATAAATGTGGATTTGTACACTACAATCTTCATTGTAACATGTTATAAAATATTCAGGCTCAAAAAACGAAGCACTAAAAACTTTACCAAACAGTTAATACATTTCATTGTTTGCCCATTGAGAAAAGAAAATGTAAAAAGAAAATCTTCAACATAAGAACAAAAAGAAGAGCCAAGCATAGACTGGTCACTGTTAAAACCACTAAGGGACAGATACAGTTACAAAGGCAGGGGGTAGTAGGGGGCACTCAGTTACGCTTAATGCTTTGTTCGTAACCAAGTGAGAAGTGGGAATTTACCACATACAACTGGGGAAAAATCCACTTGAACGGGCCTCCAACTGGTAATTACTTGTGGGAAACTCATTCACCATCCTGAGCTCCCCTTTCTCCTACATGCTGACATCATCTACTAAGGACATAACCTCAAAACTGCATTTCCGGCAGTTAAATGCAACAAACATTATTTATAAAAAATCTATTAATATAGTTTTTGAACACTATAATTTGTTTACAAGTGTGACAGCTGTACTTTTAGTTTATGGTTTTCGCAGCTTGTTGGCCATTAGTCAATCAGCGTTTCTCGACGAGTTCAAAGCAGGTAATTGCAACCAACTAGTATTTACGACTTCACAACTTGTAAATTCCCACCTCCCACTTGGTTACGAATGCTGCATTAGTCAAAGATCTCCCTTTCTGTACTGACATCATGGTTAATGTTCTAGTGTTGCCTACTGTTTCTTGTATACATATGGCAAGAGTACATGTTATGATACTTTGCCATGGGACTATTTTAGGAGAGAGTCAACACTACAGCAAACACAGTGGTCCAAACAAAGAAACATCTCACTTTTTCTAAGACCTAAGACACAAAATGTTGCACACCATGTCAACAATCATCCTTAACCTATTTTTTTCATCACTACTGCAATCGAGCCACGTGCTATAGGCTGAATATTAGGGAAGAAGAGATTCCGGAATGTCCCATCTGATTCAAGGCAGTGCCCTCAAATATGTTTCAGAAATTGGCCATATCTTTAGAACAGATTCATGATCCACAGTACATACATATTCCACTGTCCACAACATATTTATACATATACTATATATATATATATATATATATATATATATATATACATGTATAAATAACATATATTTTGTAATCCACTGTAAACTATCCCACTACGTTTCCCCCAGGGAATGTGCTAAAACATTGCTGCAACAACAGTCAATATGTTCAAACTGTTTCCATAGTTTCCCACAGAATACTGGGAGAGCTGAAGATTTGGTTATGACCAGACTCCATTTTGAGGGCAACCCACTTCAGACCAACATATATATCTTGCCAGAAGACACAGACAGCCTCGACCATCCAACTCCCCAAAGCTCCTACTCAAAGTACACACTCGGACCACTCAATGGCAGTTTTAGGTGCTTCCGTTTTGGAGTTCAATGCCCACATACAGTATTTGGGTTCAAAAGCTGGCACAGCCAACAAACCTCACCACCACTGACTTAGTCAGCAGCTGGGCTATTCCTACGAGAGCACCGGAAAGGCTAGTTTCTGGATGATAAGTCATTGCTTCTCTTCTTCTTCTTTTTTTTTTTACTAGTTTCCCCCCACCCCACCCCACCCCACCCCATGCCCTCCCATAAAACCCCCAAACCCCATTACAGGAAATATACACTTACATACATGTACATACTCTCACACACACACGCAAACACACAAATGTACAGTAACGCACAGTTGGAACATATATTAAACAGTTCACTGGTTTCATGAAAAGCTGAGGAGTAAGTACATGTCAGTCAGAGCAGAACTAACCCCTGATTGGTCCTGCACACGGACACCCTGTCTGATGAGAAATGGTTGGTTCCTCAACTTTGAGTCCCTGTAACAGAGCATCTCCAGAAAGATCAAATCGGCTTTCTCCACATTGTTAATTTTTCAGAACAGAGGGTAAGATATGGAGAATTCCCTACAAAGCAGGGGCAGACAGAAAACTTACAGCAAGTTGGCTAAATAACAGGATTCATATTAACTTTATTGCAATTTCATGTCTGTATCAGGAAACAGCCAGTTCGGCACTCGATAACATAATTTGATTTCACAAGTTTGGCACAAACAGAGAAATCATATCAATATTATATCTGCCCAAGATATGTAAATATAAAAATACACAAAAAAGTATATGAATGTTTTGCACGTATAAAACGAACAGTGTAGATTATCCTTGCTAGACCTTACATCCAATTCAGACCAAAATAAAAGACATACGCATGGTAATTCCAATAACATTGAAATTTGAACACACAAGGATCATATATCAACAAATGTTGAAATGAGAGATCTCCAGCATTTCACACATTGTAAATAACAAATAACAAACAACACAAAAACATACAACCACAAAGTTAGTGACGTGCTTACAATGATCATACACTGATCATGATCTAAGCACCGAACATGGACAATTGATTTAAGAATCAACATACCCAAAACCATTGTCCTGTTGTGACATATGAGGTAAAACGTGTCTAAACCACCACTCCTCCACTGAAATAAGTGCCTCAGGTTCTATCCTATCCCTGATCAGTATTCTGCCCTCAGCTGTGCATGTATTTCACAAGGCTTGATTGATTGACAGATTGTTGGTTGGTTGATTTTTGCAGGCCAGATATTAGAGTTCGACCGATTAATCGGCATGGCCGATTAATTAAGGTCGATTTCCAGTTTTCATAACAATCGGTAATCGTCATTTTTGGACACCGTTTATGGCCGATTACATTGCACGCCACGAGGAGACTTCGTGGCAGGCTGACCACCTGTTACGCGAGTGCAGCAAGGAGCCAAGGTAAGTTGCTAGCTAGCATTAAACTTATCTTATAAAAAAACAATCAATCTTAACATAATCACTAGTTAACTACACATGGTTGATGATATTACTAGTTTAACCAGCTTGTCCTGCATTGCAAATAATCAATGCGGTGCCTGTTAATTTATCATTGAATCACAGCCTACTTCGCCAAACGGGTGATGATTTAACAAGCACATTCGCGAAAAAAGCACTGTCGTTGCACCAATGTACCTAACCATAAACATCAATGCCTTTCTTAAAATCAATACACAAGAATATTTTTTTAAACCTGCATACTTAGTTTAAAGAAATTCATGTTAGCAGGCAATATTAACAAGGGAAATTGGGTCACTTCTCTTGCGTTCAGTGCAAGCAGAGTCAGGGTATATGCAGCAGTTTGGGCCGCCTGGCTTGTTGCAAACTGTGTGAAGACCATTTCTTCCTAACAAATACCGTAATTAATTTTCCAGAATTTTCCATAATTATGACATAACATTGAAGATTGTGCAATGTCACAGCAATATTTAGATTTATGGATCCCACCCATTCGATAAAATATAGAATGGTTCCGTATTTCACTGAAATAATAAATGTTTTGTTTTCGAAATGATAGTTTCTGGATTTGACCATATTAATGACATAAGGCTCATATTTCTGTGTGTTTATTATATTATAATTAAGTCTATGATTTTTGATAGAGCAGTCTGACTGAGCGGTGGTAGGCAGAAGCAGGCTCGTAAGCATTTATTCAAACAGCACTTTCCTGCGTTTTCCAGCAGCTCTTCGCAATGCTTGAATCACAGCGCTGTTTATGACTTTAAGCCTATCAATTCCCGAGATTAGGCTGGCAATACTATAGTGCCTATAAGAACATCCAATAGTCAAAGGTATATGAAATACAAATAGCCCTATAATTCCTATAACAACTACAACCTAAAACTTCTTAACTGCGAATATTGAAGACTCATGTTAAAAGGAACCACCAGCTTTCATATGTTCTCATGTTCTGAGCAAGGAACTTAAATGTAAGCTTTTTTACATGACACATATTGCACTTTTACTTTCTTCTCTAACACTGTGTTTTTGCATTATTTAAACCAAACTGAACGTGTTTCATTATTTATTTGAGACTAAATAGATTTTTATTTATGTATTATATTAAGTTAAAATAAAAGTGTTCATTCATTATTGTTGTAATTGTCCTTATTACAAATATATATATAAAAATTGTCCGATTAATCGGTATCGGCTTTTTTTGGTCCTCCAATAATCGGTATTGGCGTTGAAAAATCATAATCGATCAACCTCTACCAGATATAACCTCGGCCTTAGCTAGCCTGGGCCACCACATTGCCACCGTAGTTAGCTAGTGCTGCAACTCCAATAGGCCTAAGCCTTGTGATGCCTGGCCTTGGAATAGTCTAGGCCTGGGCTGGGCTGTGAAGCTGTGTGTGCAGGACAAACCAAGAGGTTAGGCGAGCTCATAGAGGGAGTGGGAGAGATGAAGAGAGACCGAGAGAGACCAGGTTGTCAAAGAGAGGTGCGCAAGGTGCAGTAGCCCCCACCCCAGTCCCTCCTCTGCTCACCCCCCAGTCTGTCCATCCATACCCTGCTAAGTCTCCTCATATGGAAATGTTGTGCTCTGTAAGAGATTTCTAAGGCAATGTCACATTACAGATAAAAATGTACAACACCTATACATTGTGCGGTTGTGGAGCGGGTGGAGGGGTGGGTGGTGGAGGGGGATGGGATGTGGGGGCTCTATAGGGTTAGGACAGTAGCCTCCATCACGATGGCGGGGTCCTCGATGTCCGCTTTGCTCTGAACCATTCTCAGCTCCAGTTGAGGTGGGCTGGGTTTTCGGCCAGGCCCTGCTAACTCTGAAAGAGAGAAAAAGAGAGAAAGATGGAGGGGGGAAAAGAGGAGAGAGAGAATCACCCAGAGAAAGAGAAAAACAAAGACAGAAGGAGCAAAGGAACGCTCAAGAATCTTAAACACGAGCACATGTACACACAAACACTTCTTAGAGTGCGTAAAATGATGCTTGATTGTCTTACCGTGAGCATAGGAGATGGTCCTCTTGATAACGTGATGCATGACTGAGAAAGTCTTCTCACATGCAGTCTAACAGAGAGAGAGAGAAAGACAGAGACTTGTTTGTCAAAGCAATATTGAAACTTTCAAAGGAAATTAAGCCGCCATCCTGATCCTTCTTTTACAATTGCAGTTTTAAAATCCTAGGACTGAGCACCCCGTCAGTGGTCCAGACAACTTTTGAAACATTGGGAACAGCGCCAGCGTACCACAACTATCAAGTTACCTTGAGAATTGTTCGGGGAAGTTCGAATGGTGGGAACGTAGCTGACTGATTGATATCACTATTATTCTAAGTATGATGCTGACAGTATCAGTGGTGAGATTTAGCTGTAAGAGAGAGAGAGCTATAAAACCTAGACGGTGCCCCTCCAATCTATTCTATTGATTGCTTCTGTGACAGCAGGGACAGCGCCACGGAGGGCCATTACTATCACACTCCGGGGTGAAGTTTCCCCTAGATCTCAGATCATCTTCCCCTTCCCCAATCTTCACCATTAGTGGGGGAAATGCAAAACTGACTCAAGATCAGCATGTAGGGCAGTGGTCCCCAACCGGTCGATCGCGATTGGTCCATCTCCAAGCCATTCCTACTCAATCACCAAAACATTTCTGTAAAAAAAAACGAATAATAAAGCCTTACGTTCCTCTTTAAAAAAATGGTTTTATGCTGTGGAGGCAAAGGATTCCTAACTAGAGTCCTTATAAAAATCAATGTAAAAAAAAAAAGAGTTCACGTTAAAATCTGAACAGTAGGTGCACTTGATTCAGCAGCCCTAGTGCCAGGAAGGCAAAGTGTTACCATTTTAAACGATTTCATGTGTCTGAAGGTAGAACACCGCCTACCCGACAGGCCCAGAGGGCAGATCAAGTGCACCTAAAGGTCTACCGCTAGCCAATCACATAGCTCAGATAGTTAGCTAGTTTCCTTTGACCATATGCTGTAAAAAGAAGCCTCAAACGCACAGCAAAGTTGGTAATGTGAGATTTCAAAACGTTTAAAACCCAGACTAGAGAGAGACTCACCGAATAGAGCAAAGTGCTGATGTTTTTATGAGTAAGTTCCTGTTTAAGTTGTTATTCAGCACTGTCAACACTTTGTTCAACAGTTTTATAAGTCATACAATGTGCGTTCTCCCTACTTCCACTCACACTACAACCAGCACTGCAGCTGCAATGAATGAGTATAGCAAAGTGTTTCGATAAGTTTGCATAGTTATTATTAGTGGCTTGTGTCTTTTTTAATATCAAAGAATATTTCACTTCTCTGGTCATTGGAGTAACAACATGAATTGGTGCATAAAGCAGACATAATGCAGTGCGACTTAAGTTCCGCCATCAGCTGGAAGACTGTGTCCCCTTTTCCGAGCTGAGGGAGAGAGAGAGAGAGGGATGGTGAGTCAGATAAGAGGCAGCCTCAACGCTGCTCCCTCCCCTCAGATTGATCATCAGACGCAGGCCATCAGTCTAGTAAAAAAAAAGAAGCTAATTATTATGCTCACTCAGCTATGCCTCACAAGGAATTTAACAAATGATCTATTACCAGTCTGATCATATACCAAACTGTCACGCCCTTGATCTGTTTCACCTGTCCTTGTTGATTGTCTCCACCCGACTCCAGGTGTCGCCCGTTTCACCATTACGCCCTGTGTATTTATACCGGTGTTTTCTGTCTGTCTGTTGCCAGTTCATCTTGTTTTGTCAAGCTTACCGGCGTTTGTCCTGTCAGCGCCTGTCTTTTCCCAGCTTCTCTTTTTCTCTTCTTCTTGGTTTTTGACCCTCGTCTGTCCTGACCCTGTAACCGCCCGCCTGATCAATCTGCCCGTCCCTGAGCCTGCCTGCCGTCATGTACCTTTGCTCCTACTCTGGATTATCGACCCCTGCCTGCCTTGACCTGTCGTTTCCCTGCCCCTGTGGTTACATTAAACATTGTTACTTCACACAGTCTGCACTTGGGTCTTACCTTCGTACCAATATGCAGTGATACTATATTGGGCCTATAACCTATTGAACAAACCTCATTGCTACAGAACTGTTTTTAATTGGTTAATGTTGCATAGGCCTAATGTTTTTTTAAGTCGTGTTAAAAAAAAAAAAATGTGAGCAGTAGATCTCGACTTGCATTTTGTCTCAGAAATGGTTAGTGACCAATGATCTATGGGCAACTTCACCTCAGTCTTTGGTGCCAAATCAGTCCTCTAGGTTTTATAACTGGCTTTAGTGTACACTGCAGACCTTGAGGTCGTTGGGGTAGTGGTGAGTCCAGGCCAGCAGCATCGCAGCAAACAGGTCCCCTGTCCCCACAAACACAGCGTCCACCTTGGGGATCTCCATACGGACCCTCTGGGTGGACTTGGTACCATCAGGCATCACTGGAGATGCAAGAAGAGGAAATGTTACACCAATGACCAATGATTCACAGATGGGATATAAAACCATGACAGTTACATCAATTACTAATGGTCATTGTTAGTTTGCCCACTCTTGACCACACACACTTACACGTCCTCTGGCTGCCCAGGGACACAAGGAAGCGGTCACCCAGACGCGAGGGCAGGTCAGAGCTGGTGATGACCACCGTGTCAGGACCCATCTTATGGAGCAGGTCCATCACCTGGGAAAAGAGGCAGCAGCCAGGGGAAAAGGGTCAAAGGTCAACTACCTGCTACATCTAAATGGTGCCACGTCCCTATTCAAATACTTAAAAAATGCACCCTTCTGTGTAGAGCCATGGTTGAGCTGGTAACACCCAGCACATATTCATGCCTCCCCAGCAGAGACAGGGCTTCAATCCCCGTCTCCACCCTTCTTGGGAATACAGATATGCATCTGTTGGTCACAGATACCTTTAAAAAAAAAGTAGGGGCATGGATCAGAAAACCAGTCAGTATTGGCGGGAATTGGAACACGCTGTCGTACACATAGATCCAGATCATCCCAAACATGCTCAACGGGTGACATGTCTGGTGAGTATGCAGGCCATGGAAGAACTGGGAAATGTTCAGCTTCCAGGAGTTGTGTACAGATCCTTGCGACATGGGACTGTGTATTATCATGCTGAAACATGAGGTGATGGTGGCAGATGAACGGCACGACAATGGCACGTCACAGTATATCTGTGCATTGAAATTACCATCAATAAAATGCAATTGTGTTCGATGTCCAAAGCTTATGCCTGCCCATACCATAACCCCACCGCCACCATGGGGCACTCTGTTCACAATGTTGACATCAGCAAACTGCTCGCCCACACGACGGCATATACACTGTCTGCTTTCTGCCCGGTACAAATGAAACCGGGATTCATCCATGAAAAGTACTCCTATCCAGCATGCCAACGACTACCGTAGGTGCGCATTTGCCCACTGAAGTCAGTTACGACGCCGAACTGCAGTCAGGTCAACACCATGGTGAGGATGACGAGGACACAGATGAGCTTCCCTGAGAAGGTTTCTGACAGTTTCTCTTCGGTTGTGCAAACCCAGTTTTATCAGCTGTCCCGGGGGCTGGTCTCAGACGATCCCGCAGGTGAAGAAGCTGGATGTGGAGGTCCTGGACTGGTGTGATTACACGTGGTCTGCGGTTGTGAGGCCGGTTGGACAAAGTGCCAAATTCTCTAAAACAACGTTGGAGGCGGCTTATGGTAGAGAAATGAACATTCAAATATCTGGCAACATCTCTAGTCGACATTCCTGCAGTCAGCATGCTAATTGCACACTCCCTCAAAACTTGAGACATTATTTTTTTTAAATACACCATTTATTTTTGCCTTGAGGAAATCACAACTGTCATGGAAGGCTTGGTGAAAACAATGGTGTGGATGCCATCTGCTTGTTTACATGTCAGTGAATACCTCCAGGAAGGAAGAATCCATTTTATTGGTGTTTAAACATGGCCCATGGATTATGTACAAGGTTTGACATGACTTGATGACAACTTTGCAACATAATATATCTGTTGCATGTTCTATGGCATCTAAGACTCACCTCCACTGCATCTTTCTCTGTGCTAATGTTCTTCCCTGTCAGGAGCCTGGAGGACAAACATGTGCACATTAATAAGGTCACACACACACACACACACACAAACACGCCCACGGTAATTTAACCTTGACACCAGAGGAGGCTGGTGGGGGGAGCTATAGGAGGACGGGTACATTGTAATTGCTGGAATGGAATAAATGGAACAAACACATCTGTTCCATTCATAACATTCCAGTCATTAGAATGAGCCCGTACTCCTATATCTCCCCCCACCAGCCTCCTCTGCTTGACACTAACACCACATTCATTGTAAACAGCAACCAACAAACAGTCTAAGGAAGAGTCTGTTTAGTGTTCTTCTATAGTGTTCTAGTGCCATAGTGAGAGACAGTGAGCAACATTTACGCCATCATCTCCAAGTTAAACGAGTGAGACTATCATTAGGCTGTGGAAACACTTCAGACACAACGGACAGTATATTATTATTCATCTGTAATTCCATGGGTATCCACCAGAGGGACCCTGTGCACCACTAGAACTGGGATTGCAGTGACGAGTGAGGAGATGATTCAGAAGTAGGGTTGAAAGGAGGGAGGGTAGAAGCAGTGGAGCAGACACACACAAACCGACACAGCACACACAAACCGACACAGCACACACAAACCAACACAGCACACACAAACCAACACAGGAACAATGATGGAAGAATACAGACAAAAACACAAGCAAACAAACACAGAGAGGAGTGACTGGGTATCAAGAACCATCAACTCAGTGTAGCAACCACCTTACTGACATGCTACACACCATACATAGGCCTTTAGTGTATCTGTATATCATTTGATGGGATATTGAGTTAAATGACATCAATGTAGTTGATTAGGATGTGGGTGAGGCTTCGTGATACTGATAGTAACAGATACGACACAGTCCCTGGGGTGCTTTAACGCTCCGTCTCTCTCTCTCACACACACACACACACACACACACACACACACACACACACACACACACACACACACACACACACACACACACACACACACACACACACACAGCAGGAGCAGCCTTATAGGTTCACTATTACTCACTCTGCTTCAAACTGATTGGGTGTGATGATGTCGGCCACTGGCACTACCTTGTTCTTGTAGACCGGGTGCAGGTTCTCAGGAACGTACTGGAGACAGGAAGAAACACATCAGTACCGGTGAGCAGGTACACACACTCGCGCACACACACACACACACAGGGTGCATCTCAATCACCTGAAGTGGCTGCCTCTCCTCATCAGCCCTTATTTATCTACACCGAGCTGAAATTGCTGCCTAGCTCAGATCAGAGCAGACGAAGGAAAGGGGACGAGGAAAGCAAGCAACTTTAGACTACTGAGATGCTTAGCAAGGAAAGGATGGATGCATTGAGCCAATCAGAATGATGAGCACATCTTGTCCAAACAAACAAGTATACACACCATTTTTCTCAATGTCACTATATACATCAACAAACAGTATGCATGTAGGCCCTTGTGCTCTCTCTACCTATCAAACACACACACAAACTCTAGTGTACGCACACACACACACTGTAACACGTACGCACTATGAGTCACAATCGAGCAAATTATTCCGCATAATTCTCTCCGTACAAACAGCGAGGGCATACAGCGAGGCTCATGTTAATTTAATCTGTCACTGTGAAATGAGATGTGGTCTAACCTTCCCCAGTCCACCCTCTGCAATACTCACACGTCACACACACACCCACACCTTGATGCAACAATGACATAATGTCAACTGATCCCTGATGCTCGGCCCATAAAGGTAAAGAAGAGATTTCAGTAAGTGGGGGGGGGGGGGGGGGTGAGAGAGGGAGAAAGACAGGGACAGGAAGAGACAGACAGAGAAAGGACAAAGGACAGCAGAAAGTGAAAGCAGAAAACTTGCCAGTGGTTTTTCTTTTTTCTTTATTTTTTGTTGTTGAATTTTGACTCCTTTTTCTCCCCAATTTCGTGGTATCCAATTGTTTAGTAGCTACTATCTTGTCTCATCGCTACAACTCCCGTACGGGTGCCAGTGGTTTTTCAACGGACAATGGAGATCATTATCCATCAAAAAATGCTCAACATGCCCTTTTACCTATGCAGCTCATCCAAAAAGAGTTGTCTTGAACAGACAACTGATGAGTGCATATAAGATTTCCGTTTATGTGTCTCAGTGTGGCTGCGGTCTTAGGCTTAACTCATTGGTTCAGGTAAAGCTGAAGTTCAGCGTTGCCCCATTGAATGAGATTGAGCAGGAGTAGTGACATCACTTACTAGTACCATCTGATCCCTCATTAAAGGCACAGTACTCTCTGGTGACCTGGATTGTGTAGGATACATTCCTACCACTGTCAGTGTGGGTTCAAATCCGACCCACTGTCTATGATGAACTCTTCCAATGAACTCTTCCCCACTATTCTCTTTTCATGATATTTTCTGCTCTGTTCAATAAAAGGTACAAAATACAGGCAGCGTAACACAAAAGTACTCACCATGGAGCCATGGTCCCCCAGCACCGGGTCACACACTGAAAAGGCAAACGAGAACACACTCAATCCCTAACACAGATCTCTCAGGTTTCACACAGACATTACAGATGTTTTTGTATCGAAGTTAAGCTGACCCAAGACGTCTTCTGACTAGGTTCATCATCAGCTAATTACATCAAACACCTGGGTCGTATTCACTAGACACCACACAGAAGAGAACGGGACGAAATGGGGATGGACCACAAGAACAAAGAAATTCTCGTTTTCATTTTCCGTTGCAAAATGTTTTGCTGTGTTGTATACTAATGAATACGACACTGCCCTCAGAACAGACTGTAAACATGCGCTTACAGCCGTTTTATTCATCCTGCTCCTACATGTTGTTCAGCTAATTTACATGGAAATGCATGGGCGTTATTAAATTATGTCAACTTTAATCTTAGTTTGCAGCTTAATTGACAATTATTTACTTGGGACTCGCTGATACAGATACAACGGTCCTGTCAGCACTTTTTCTAAATGCATTAAGGGCTTTAGGCGTCCGCATACTTAGGTTCAGAATTTAAAAAATAGGCAGAATTAATCTAAAATAGAGGGCATTCGGGAAAGTATTCAGACCCCTTCCCTTTTTCCACATTTTGTTATGTTATAGACTTATTCTAAAATGTATTCAATTAAAAAAAATCCTCATCAATCTACACACAATACTCTAATGATGAAGCAATTTTCTTTGGTAATTTATTGAAAAATATATTTAAAATAAATCTTATTTACATAAGTATTCAGACACCTTTGCTATGAGACTTGAAATTGAGTTCAGGTGCATCCTGTTTCATCTTTGAGATGTTTCTACAACTTGATTGGAGTTCACCTGTGGTAAATTTAATTGATTGGACATGATTTGGGATGGCACACACCTGTCGATATAAGGTCCCACAGTTGACAGTGTATGTCAGAAAAAAAACAAAGCCTTGAGGTAGAAGGAATTGTCCGTAGAGCTCCGAGACAGGATTGTGTCAAGGCACAGATCTGGGGAAGTGTACCAAAAAATGTATGCAGCATTGAAGGTCTGCAAGAACACAGTGGCCTCCATCATTCTTAAATGGAAGAAGTTTGGAAGACTTTATAGAGATGGCCTCCCAGCCAGACTGAGCAATCGGGGGAGAAGGGCCTTGGTCAGGTAGGTGACCAAGAACCCAATGGTTCCTCTGTGGAGATGGGAGAACCTTCCAGAAGGACAACCATCTCTACAGCACTCCACCAATCAGGCCTTTTTGGTAGAGTGGCCAGACGGAAACCACTCCTCAGTAAAAGGCACATGACAGCCTGCTTGGAGTTTGCCAAAAGGCACTTAAATGACTCTCAAACCATGAGATGAAACCAATATTAATCTCTTTTGCCTGAATGCCAAGCGTTACGTTTGGAGGAAACCTGGTACCATCCCTACGGTGAAGCATGGAGGTGGCAGCATCATGCTGTGGGGGTGTTTTTCAGCGGCAGGGACTGGGAGACTAGTCAGGATCAAAGGAAAGATGAATGGAGCAAAATACAGAGAGATCCTTCATAGGGATCTGCAGAGAAGAATAGAAGACACTCCCCAAATACAGGTGTACCAGGCTTATAGCATCATACCCAATAAAACTGTAGGCTGTAATGGCTGCAAAAGGTGTTTCAACAAAGTACTGAGTAAAGTGTCTGAATACAGTTGAAGTCAGAAGTTTACATACATCTTAACCAAATACATTTAAACTCAGTTTTTCACAACTCCTGACATTTAATCCTAGTAAAAATTCCCTGTCTTAGGTCAGTTAGGGAAACCACTTTATTTTAAGAATGTGAAATATCAGAATAATAGTAGAGACAATTATTTATTTCAGCTTTTATTTCTTTCATCACATTCCTAGTGGGTCAGAAGTTAGTATCAATTAGTATTTGGTAGCATTGCCTTTAAATTGTTTAACTTGGGTCAAACGTTTCAGGTAGCCTTCCAAAAGCTTCCCACAATAAGTTGGGTGAATTTTGGCCCATTCATCTTGACAGAGCTGGTGTAACTGAATCAGGTTTGTAGGTCTCCTTGCTCACACACGCTTTTTCCGTTCTGCCCACAAAGTTTCTATGGGATTTGAGGTCAGGGCTTTGTGATGGCCACTCCAATACCTTGACTTGTTAAGGACTGCTGTCCTTAAGCCATTTTGCCACAACTTTGGAAGTATGCTTGGGGTCATTGTCCATTTGGACAAACCATTTGCGACCAAGCTTTAACTTCCACATCATTTTCCTTCTCATGATGCCATCTATTTTGTGAAGTGCACCAGTCCCTCCTGCAGCAAAGCACCCCCACAACATGATGCTGCCACCCCCGTGCTTCACGGTTGGGATGGTGTTCTTCGGCTTGCAAGCATCTCCCTTTTTCCTCCAAACATAATTAAGGATGGTCAATATGGCCAAACAGTTCTATTTTTGTTTCATCAGACCAGAGGTAATTTCTCAAAAAAGTATGATATTTTGTCCCCATGTGCAGTTGCAAACCGTAGTCTGGCTTTTCTGTGGCGGTTTTGGAGCAGTGGCTTCTTCATTGCTGAGCGGCCTTTCAGGTTATGTCGATATAGGACTCATTTTACTGTGGATATAGATACTTTTGTACCTGTTTCCTCCAGCATCTTCACAAGGTCCTTTGCTGTTGTTCTGAAATTGATTTGGACTTTTCTCACCAAAGTACGTTCATCTCTAGGAGACAGAATGCGTCTCCTTCCTGAGCGGTATGACGGCTGCGTGGTCCCATGGTGTTTATATTTGCATACTATTGTTTGTACAGATAAACGTGGTACATTCAGGCATTTGGAAATTTCTCCATAGGATGAACCAGACTTGTGGAGGACTACAATTTTTTTCTGAGGTCTTGGCTGATTTCTTTTGATTTTCCCATGATGTCAAGCAAAGAGGCACTGAGTTTGAAGGTAGGCCTTGAAATACATCCACATGTACACCTCCAATTGACTCAAATGATGTCAATTAGCCTATTAGAAGCTTCTAAAGCCATGACATCATTTTCTGGAATTTTCGAAGCTGTTTAAAGCCACAGTCAACTTAATGTATTAAACTTCTGACCCACTGGAATTGTGATACAGTGAATTATAAGTGAAATAATCTGTCTGTAAACAATTGTAGAAAAAATTACTTGTGTCATGCATAAAGTAGATGTCCTAACCGACTTGCCAAAACTATAGTTTGTTAACAAGAAATTTGTGGAGTGGATGAAAAACAAGTTTTAATGACTCCAACCTAAGTGTATGTAAACGTCCTACTTCCTACTTCAACCTACTAACCCCAGTTTTTGCAGGGGTTAGTCTTAATCACGCAATTTTACATGTGACTAAGATGTTTGGTGCAGTATTTCTCATGTGAAAAAATGTGCATGAAAACTAGTCGTCACTTGTCGACTGACAACACTTCATGTTCTCACTCCTACTAGGAGTAGTACTGTTGACCAATCACTGACAAAGGGGGCTAGACTTCGCCTACCGAACTTCGGCTTGCTTCAGGAAAAAAATTTGTGTGCACAAACAGCCCAAAAAGAACCTGCTGAAGACCAAAACAAACAAAATGTTGTCATAATATATGCATGACCTGTTTCAACTGGGAAGCATACGGCAAGCTATATTCTACATCAAGCTTGTCATTATCCTGAAACCCGGATGAAGGCAGCTTAGCTGTCGAATAACAGCTGTCAGCTGCTCTGACATCAGCTGTCAGAGCAGCTTACCGATCATTGCACCTGTACATAGCCCATCTGTAAATAGCCCACCCAACTGCCTCATCCCCATATTGTTTTTGTTTTTTTGCTCCTTTGCACCCCAGTATCTCTACTGGCACATTCATCTTCTGTACATCTATCACTCCAGTGTTTAATTGCTAAATTGTATTTTTTCCCCCACTATGGCCTATTTATTGCCTTACCTCCCTAATCTTACTACATTTGCACACACTGTACATAGATTTTTCTATTGTGTTATTGACTGTATGTTTGTTTATCCCATGTGTATCTCTGTGTTGTTTTTGTCGCACTTCTTTGCTCTATCTTGGCCAGGTCGCAGTTGTAAATGAGAACTTGTTCTCAACTGGCCTACCTGGTTAAATAAAGGTGAAATAAAAAATAAAATGTCAAATCTATTAAATGTATTGCTTCGGAGCCATGAGAGTGTGAGGCTTTTCTTTTCTTTGTGTCCTTACCCTTCTGCCAACCCAAACCTGAAGAGGATGATACAATAGCTAGGGCCAGGAGTTTTTCCAGACCAGTTCTCCCTGGTCAGGAGGTCAGGAAAAACTCTTGGCCCTAACAATAACCCATACAGGCATCTTGAACTTGTGATTAGCAGTGGTCGAACACCACCCTGTTGATTTGAACAGATGTGCAAGACACACACACATAGGGGTGACAGCGAGGGATACACACCATACACAAGGTTAGGATTGGCCCTCTTCAGCTCTTGTACGATGTCCACAACCATCTCCAGAAAGGAAGTGTCTCGAGTGTACCCTGAAGGGAGAATATGATTCAAGGTCAAAACCAACTCCTCAATGTCTCAATAAAGTTTTATACCGTTCACTGCAGACAAAACCAACCCCTCACCCAGGGCTCTAATGAGAGGGTCAGGGATCATGGTGTGACAGTGAGTGTGTCAGTGCTTTCTCAGAGTGGACACAATTAATGCTTTTTCATGGACCATGTCACGCCTGAGATTCTCATTGTATTTGCATAGAGGCAGGTGGAGTCTTTTCTGCAGTGTTTGTGTGCATGAGAGCAGGACCTGCTGTCGCTGCAGTGCTGGCTGTACGTACAATAGGTAGGAGATAAGGGCCAGAAGAGAGGAAGACAGAGAGGGAGAAGATTCAATGGAAATGCTGATGTAAGGCTTGTTTGTGTGGGTGCCTCACTTTTGTGCTCGGCCACCAGGCTCTCAGTGAGGGAAAGCCCATGTCCTCATGGCCAATTTAAACACACAGGGGCTAACTGTCTCAACACCAATTCCCTTCCTAGTCCCTAACCCTAGATTTTTGCCAATCTGAAGGGTCTGGATAGGTATGAGTGTAAATAAGGTCACACTGCTTGCTTAGCGACTAATGCTTCCTCCTAACTTGGCTCATACCGAGGGCTCGAACACAGGACCTCTGGCTTGCAAACATACATGACCGCCCTCCTGACGCTTGCTATTTGGCAGCGCAAGTGGGGACACTTCAGACTAAGGTGTGACTTTCACACATCTCTATGCACTACATGAGCAGTGTACTAGTTGAGCTTCCACCATATTTCTTACATTTTACCGATCTGTTAATTACAAAGATTTAGGGCCACGGGAAGAGTTGGGAATAGGGAGCAAATTGGCACGGCTAGATTCTAACTCAAACTACACTCATTCAGTTTATCCACTTATTGGATGATATACGCAGTGTACTTCATGCCATGTATGTGACCGCAGATACATCTGTAAGTCCCATTTGTAAGCTATGTTTCTTACAGACAAAGTTTCAACTGACAAATGCTGTCTGTCTCACGCCAATAGTCTTGGTCACTCCTAAGAGTCTATTTAAGGTGAACCTTTTAATTGTTGGTGATATACAGTACGTAGCCTATGTTTTTAGCTGTGCTCACCTCTTAAGTCTCAACTACTCTAGTGTGTCCGTAACAATTACTTCCAAATGTCTAGCAGTCTGTCTTAATAAAAGAGCTGACCAACCAATAGTCTGGTAACTAGAATGTAGCTGTTCCAACACATTCCAGTTTAGCTACATTTCACACCATGACAGATTCACAAGGACTCGGGAAAGAATAAAACCATGACCTTCACTCTCTCCTCTCCTCTGCTTGTCTGCTCCCTCTTTCTCTCTCCCTCTCTCTTCTCCTCTCCCTCTCAAGGTGATAGGAGAGGAGATGTAATCCATCAGGGAGTGCCAGCGTTTTTGTTCCGTCCCTCTCTCTCTGGGCCAGGGCTAGCAGAGCACGACGGCTACCACAGAACAGTGGCTGTGGGCGAACATCTGACAGCCTGACTGACATCAGGTTCTGCAAACCCTGCAGCCGACACCATCTCTGTCTAGGTGACCTCATGAGGCTCATATCCATCTACTGCTTCCTGTGTTCTCCCTGGAAAGCTACAGGGGGAGCTGAGGACTGACGAGAACAACATCTGTCTGAAGAGAATGTACGCCTTGACCAGAAGCAGGCACTCTCTGAAGCTATTGACTTAGCTAGCTGCTCTCTATAAAATGTTTATTCAGCTAGCTAACTGTTATCTCCTTTTTTTTCTAGTTTCTTTTTTGACTGTATACTGCAATTCCGCTTTTAGCAGTGAACGTGTACAAGACAGTCTAACCAATCATAAATAAAGACTTGATGTAAACTAACAACCATCCCCAGTCTACTAGCACTGCTACCGCTAGCCTTCACTTCTTTCTGTGTGTGCGTCTCACCTGTGAGAACATAGTCGTAGTGGTGGACGTTGTTGAGCTTGATCCCCTCGTAGAGGACGTGTAGCTCGTCAGCTGTCAGCACCTGGCCTTTCCAGTGGGAGTAGCCTAGGACAGAAGTCAGGGGTTAGAGGTGAGGGGTCAGGGAGACAACATGACAATTTCCACAACAGATTGACAACACTTCCTCTGTAATGGATTTAACAATGGTGAAAGCTCCCTCCACCAATGCTTTTCAATCTATGACGGGGATTGAGCCAGTGCAACTTTGGGGAATCGGGACACAATCAGACCAACTGACAGTTCACAACATAGGTTAGTATCTTCATTCATTTCTATGGTTTAAATGATGAAAACTACAGTTGATGTTTCTTCTACACAGAGGAGGCCTAGAGAAGCCCCCAGCCACAGTGAGACGGTGCCGCAGGAATTGTGATGTCACACTTCAGGTGAGTCACCCAGCATATCACATGGTGTGGTGCTGGTTGCCTAGTAACAGGCCAGAAGAAAGCCTGAGGGGCTGAGAGCAATAAAGAGTTGCTGCTGCTCGTGTGTGTGTGTGTGTGTGTGTGTGTGTGTGAGGAGAGGAGAGGAAGGGCTGGCTCTATTCGTCATACTTTTCTGTTGTCGCAATTGCATAACTCGCTGCTGGGAAGAGCATTTTCAGCTCGTCACAATCCAAGACACACACACATACACAAACACACACACACGTTTTCTTCAGCACGTGCAGAGTGAAGAAGAGACAGAGATAGACACTGCGTATCCTTCCCCACTGGGAAGATAACCGCCACTGCGTTTTGAGCTGAATCTACCCATCAGGCCCTGCTTCTCTTTGCCCCCTAAAGCTAACACAGAGAGACACTTACACAGACACACACACATTAAAAACACTGTTCTTTAAAATCTTGCAAGAATACTATTGGGCAAGGGAAAAGACAAAATGTTACATCCCAAATGGTACCCATTCCCAATATAGTGCACTACTTTTGACCAGAGCCCTTTTGCCACTATAGGAAATAGGGTGCCATTTGGTACACAATCAGAAATAAAACTGCAGTGGCTAGCCTAAGTAATTCACATAAATAAAGTCTTGATCCTCCTCATTGCAATAATGTTTGATGTGTGATGAGCGGCGAGACCCTTGTGACTGGGGCAAGATTTTGCTCTACATTGCTATGATGTTCCAGAATCTAAATGATGTGTGATGTTCCACACAGAAACTCAATGAACTGTGTGTGATTGTGTGCTTACGAGAAAAAAAGACTGCTGAGTTAGTAGATACAGTAATGATCCAATCGATATAGCATGTTCCTGTCTCGAAAGAAACTACAGTAAAAACCTGTAACAATGGGCACCCTTAAGCAGTAATAAAGAGGTGGCATCCTCTCATCCTTAGCCAAAACGGAACTGCTTATAAAGGATAAGTCTGAGCCAAGTCTTTTCAAAAAGTAGTTTCCATTAACCCAGTGCAGGGACATAAGAATGGCAGCTAACAACAAAAATAACCAGAGGAATGAGTCTGATTTAGGTGGCAACACATTTTAAGGCATTCACGGATGGATAATTCATGAGCGACGTGTATGGGGTCTTTTAATTATTATGCACTTTTTGGGCATCATGTCCCAAAGAATCTGTATTTTTGAATTTATTTGTATCTTTATTTCGACAGAGAGTCATGCTGAGACCAAGGTCTCTTTTACAGATGAGCCTTGTATCAAATACACATCAATACACATTAATATACACATTAACATAAACCAATACACAAAAATCAAATGAAATCATAGAAAACAAACACATTCTTCAGTAAAAATGTTCTTAATTAGCCGTTTGAATTGCCCTAGAGGCACCAACTCTTTTTTCCCCCCTCGGTGCATTCAAAATAACTTAAAACCTGAACATAATAACAAACTTAAGCTTAAATCACTCAGAGCACGTGGTCAAACTCATTCCACGGAGGGCCGAGTGTCTGCGGGTTTTCACTCTGCTCTAGTACTTGATTGATGAATTAAGGTCACTGATTAGTAAGGAAAACCCATCACCTGGTTGTCTAAGTCTTCCCCTGAGGTATCATGTAAACTTCAGGACTTAAAGCGGATTTAAACACGGTTGATTTGTACTGTTGGACTGTATGCAGTCGGTTAGGTGTGAACTCTGTATCAAAGCAAATGGGGGACGTTTACCCAATTACCCACAAGCTGTGGGAGCGTAGGGAGGCTGAGAGGACACAGGGAGCTGTGTGACAAGTGGACAGAGAGGGCTATGGGACTAGCATATAGCATGGTGAGGACTGAGGGGCCAGGGATTAGCTTGGGCCCCAAGCCCAGAGAGGAGAGCTCTAATATGGGTGACGATAGCAGGACAGTGCCTCCCCTCATTGAACAGTACAGACCCATCTAGATAAATGTTTACCGTTATTTAACCAGGAAAGATCTTTGAGGTTAAAACCTCTTTCGCAAGGGCGACCTGGATCATTCAAGCGGATGAGGTCAGCACAGCCAAGTTGGCTCTTTGACACGGTTGTGCTCTCCAGGACATCTGCCCATGAATGAACACTTAGCAAGAACACACCAGCGGGCAAACGAGGCTGGCTGATTCATATGTTGACTGACGCGGTGCAATAGATAGGGTCATTCCCCAAACCTACGTCAGATACGCAGTTTACTTTTCCCTCTGCTCCCTTTTAATCTCCCTCACAATCACTCACTTCCTCTCCCTCTTGCACATGCTGCTCATCAGGGTGAGGCAGGGATCCGTGGTTTTCCAGACGGAGCGACACATGAAGTGAGACGGAAACTGAGAGGAGCCTGACAGTGGTGTGATCTCAATTAGCACTCATTCACATGTTCCTTTCACAGACACACACGGTCGTGCGCACACACAAACACACTGGTGTCTACCATGTCATTCACCTTCAGCTCGAAGACCAACAGCCCCCTCCCATCCTAGGCTATAACAGTATCCACAACAACAAAACGTTTGGCACAATTGTTACAAAATAGCACTAGTTGCATCCATTGCATTCTGCTGTCACTATTGACATCACAACAGAGCTGGAGTTTCCTCTGTGGTGGATGTGATGCGCTCATTGGGCCGCCGGCAGGTGACTCGTGCGGCAGTGAGGCGTGAACAGGCAGCGAAGTGATTGGGCTGTGATTGCGTCCAAAATGACGCCCTATTCCCTACATAGTGCACTACTTTTGACCAGCCCTGGTCAAAAGTAGCACACTATATAGGGAATAGGGGTCCATGGTTTGGGACACAGCCTGACAGTCTTCATAGAATCCCTGGATATCGGAGCGAGATTACTGTGAGTCTGACTGACTTCAAAACGGGGCTCCTGTAACAAGGGTGGTTCAGAGAACCTTGCTCGCATGTTGATTAGTAACCTTTCCTGAGACTAAGCCGGCTAACACAATCTTGTGACATACAAGAGACCCAGGTTCAAACTACAGTTGGTCACATTGGTGGTGTAACCTGGATGGGTTCATGTGAGGCGCAGGAGGAAGTCAAAGAGGAGTAAAGTGTAAAGGAGGTGGGTCATGTAAGCTTGCGTCATGAGTAACCTTGTCTGAGACCTGATGATTTGTGTAGGCTTAGTGGGCTAACACAGTTTTGTAGGGCACAGAAGACCCAGGTTTGAACCCTGCTGGGAACACTTCTCAATGGAGGATCCAAGACACACCAGTGGCACTGAAGATGGCCACAAACTTGCTATTTTATTTAGTAACGTCAAAGGCCTATTAAGCAGGGCAGGTGTGTGTGTGTGTGTGTGTGTAAGAGTGAGAGAGTCAATAAGTGCAGTAGCCTATATTGTAGTGCGGCTCAAAAGCGGCCCATTTTTATTTATTTCACCTTTATTTAACCAGGTAGGCAAGTTGAGAACAAGTTCTCATTTACAATTGTGACCTGGCCAAGATAAAGCAAAGCAGTTCGACACATACAACGACACAGAGTTACACATGGAGTAAAACAAACATACAGTCAATAATACAGTATAAACAAGTCTATATACGATGTGAGCAAATGAGGTGAGATAAGGGAGGTAAAGGCAAAAAAAGGCCATGGTGGCAAAGTAAATACAATATAGCAAGTAAAACACTGGAATGGTAGATTTGCAATGGAAGAATGTGCAAAGTAGAAATAAAAATAAATGGGGTGCAAAGGAGCAAAATAAATAAATAAATTAAATACAGTAGGGAAAGAGGTAGTTGTTTGGGCTAAATTATAGGTGGGCTATGTACAGGTGCAGTAATCTGTGAGCTGCTCTGACAGTTGGTGCTTAAAGCTAGTGAGGGAGATAAGTGTTTCCAGTTTCAGAGATTTTTGTAGTTCGTTCCAGTCATTGGCAGCAAAGAAATGGAAGGAGAGGCGGCCAAAGAAAGAATTGGTTTTGGGGGTGACTAGAGAAATATACCTGCTGGAGCGTGTGCTACAGGTGGGAGATGCTATGGTGACCAGCGAGCTGAGATAAAGGGGGACTTTACCTAGCAGGGTCTTGTAGATGACATGGAGCCAGTGGGTTTGGCGACGAGTATGAAGCGAGGGCCAGCCAACGAGAGCGTGCAGGTCGCAATGGTGGGTAGAATATGGGGCTTTGGTGACAAAACGGATTGCACTGTGATAGACTGCATCCAATTTGTTGAGTAGGGTATTGGAGGCTATTTTGTAAATAACATCGCCAAAGTCGAGGATTGGTAGGATGGTCAGTTTTACAAGGGTATGTTTGGCAGCATGAGTGAAGGATGCTTTGTTGCGGAATAGGAAGCCAATTCTAGATTTAACTTTGGATTGGAGATGTTTGATATGGGTCTGGAAGGAGAGTTTAAAGTCAGAGCCGTCCAGAGTAGTGATGTTGGACAGGCGGGCAGGTGCAGGTAGCGATCGGTTGAAGAGCATGCATTTAGTTTTACTTGTAATTTAAGAGCAATTGGAGGCCACGAAAGGAGAGTTGTATGGCATTGAAGCTTGCCTGGAGGGTTGTTAACACAGTGACCAAAGAAGGGCCAGAAGTATACAGAATGGTGTCGTCTGCGTAGAGGTGGATCAGAGACTCACCAGCAGCAAGAGCGACCTCATTGATGTATACAGAGAAGAGAGTCGGTCCAATAATTGAACCTTGTGGCACCCCCATAGAGACTGCGAGATGTCCGGACAGCAGACCCTCCGATTTGACACACTGAACTCTATCAGAGAAGTAGTTGGTGAACCAGGCGAGGCAATCATTTGAGAAACCAAGGCTGTCGAGTCTGCCGATGAGGATGTGGTGATTGACAGAGTCGAAAGCCTTGGCCAGATCAATGAATACGGCTGCACAGTAATGTTTCTTATCGATGGCGGTTAAGATATCATTTAGGACCTTGAGTGTGGCTGAGGTGCACCCATGACCAGCTCTGAAACCAGATTGCATAGCAGAGAAGGTATGGTGAGATTCGAAATGGTCGGTAATCTGTTTGTTGACTTGGCTTTTGAAGACCTTAGAAAGGCATGGTAGGATAGATATAGGTCTGTAGCAGTTTGGGTCAAGAGTGTCCCCCCCTTTGAAGAGGGGGATGACCGCAGCTGCTTTCTGATCTTTGGGAATCTCAGATGACACGAAAGAGAGGTTGAACAGGCTAGTAATAGGGGTGGCAACAATTTTGGCAGATAATTTTAGAAAGAAAGGGTCCAGATTGTCTAGCCAGGCTGATTTGTAGGGGTCCAGATTTTGCAGCTCTTTCAGAACATCAGCTGAACGGATTTGGGAGAAGGAGAAATGGGGAAGGCTTGGGCGAGTTGCTGTGGGGGGTGCAGTGCTGTTGACCGGGGTAGGAGTAGCCAGGTGGAAAGCATGGCCAGCCGTAGAAAAATGCTTATTGAAATTCTCAATTATGGTGGATTTATCAGTGGTGACAGTGTTTCCTATCTTCAGTGCAGTGGGCAGCTGGGAGGAGGTGTTCTTATTCTCCTTGGACTTTACAGTGTCCCAGAACTTTTTTGAGTTAGTGTTGCAGGAAGCAAATTTCTGCTTGAAAAAGCTAGCCTCAGCTTTTCTAACTGCCTGTGTATAATGGTTTCTAGCTTCCCTGAACAGCTGCATATCACGGGGGCTGTTCGATGCTAATGCAGAACGCCATAGGATGTTTTTGTGTTGGTTAAGGGCAGTCAGGTCTGGGGAGAACCAAGGGCTATATCTGTTCCTGGTTCTAAATTTCTTGAATGGGGCGTGTTTATTTAAGATGGTTAGGAAGGCATTTAAAAAAAATATCCAGGCATCCTCTACTGACGGGATGAGATCAATATCCTTCCAGGATACCCCGGCCAGGTCGATTAGAAAGGCCTGCTCGCTGAAGTGTTTCAGGGAGCGTTTGACAGTGATGAGTGGAGGTCGTTTGACCGCTGACCCATTATGGATGCAGGCAATGAGGCAGTGATCGCTGAGATCTTGGTTGAAGACAGCAGAGGTGTATTTAGAGGGCAAATTGGTTAGGATGATATCTACAGTGCCTTGCGAAAGTATTCGGCCCCCTTGAACTTTGCGACCTTTTGCCACATTTCAGGCTTCAAACATAAAGATATAAAACTGTATTTTTTTGTGAAGAATCAAAAACAAGTGGGACACAATCATGAAGTGGAACGACATTTATTGGATATTTCAAACTTATTTAACAAATCAAAAACTGAAAAATTGGGCGTGCAAAATTATTCAGCCCCTTTACTTTCAGTGCAGCAAACTCTCTCCAGAAGTTCAGTGAGGATCTCTGAATGATCCAATGTTGACCTAAATGACTAATGATGATAAATACAATCCACCTGTGTGTAATCAAGTCTCCGTATAAATGCACCTGCACTGTGATAGTCTCAGAGGTCCGTTAAAAGCGCAGAGAGCATCATGAAGAACAAGGAACACACCAGGCAGGTCCGAGATACTGTTGTGAAGAAGTTTAAAGCCGGATTTGGATACAAGGCACTGTATGAGGGTGCCCATGTTTAAGGCTTTGGGGAGGTACCTGGTAGGTTCATTGATAATTTGTGTGAGATTGAGGGCATCAAGTTTAGATTGTAGAATGGCTGGGGTGTTAAGCATGTTCCAGTTTAGGTCGCCTAGCAGCACGAGCTCTGAAGATAGATGGGGGGCAATCAGTTCACATATGGTGTCCAGAGCACAGCTGGGGACAGAGGGTGGTCTATAGCAGGCGGCAACGGTGAGAGACTTGTTTTTAGAGAGGTGGATTTTTAAAAGTAGAAGTTCAAATTGTTTGGGTACAGACCTGGATAGTAGGACCGAACTCTGCAGGCTATCTTTGCAGTAGATTGCAACACCGCCCCCTTTGGCAGTTCTATCTTGTCTGAAAATGTTGTAGTTTGGGTTTAAAATGTCAGAATTTTTGGTGGTCTTCCTAAGCCAGGATTCAGACCCAGCTAGATCATCCGGGTTGGCAGAGTGTGCTAAAGCAGTGAATAGAACACACTTAGGGAGGAGGCTTCTAATGTTAACATGCATGAAACCAAGGCTATTACGGTTACAGTAGTCGTCAAAAGAGAGCACCTGGGGAATAGGAGTGGAGCTAGGCCCTGCAGGGCCTGGATTCACCTCTACATCGCCAGAGGAACAGAGGAAGAGTAAAATAAGGGTACGGCTAAAAGCAATAAGAATTGGTCGTCTAGAACGTCTGGAACAGAGAGTAAAAGGAGGTTTCTGGGGGCGATAAAATAGCATCAAGGTATAATGTACAGACAAAGGTATGGTAGGATGTGAATACAGTGGAGGTAAACCTAGGTATTGAGTGATGAAAAGAGAGATATTGTCTCTAGAAACATAATTGAAACCAGGAGATGTCATTGCATGTGTGGGTGGTGGAACTAATTGGTTGGATAAGGTATAGTGAGCAGGACTAGAGGCTCTACAGTGAAATAAGCCAATAAACACTAACCAGAACAGCAATGGACAAGGCATATTGACATTAAGGAGAGGCATGCTTAGTCGAGTGATCAAAAGGATCCAGTGAGTAGAGAGGTTGTTTGGGGGTCACGGCGATTTAGACAGCTAGCCAGGCCATCGGTAGCAAGCTAGCATAGGATGGAGGTCTGTTAGTAGATTAGTGGGGTTCCGTGTGGTAGAGAGGATTAATCCAAATCACACAACAACAAAAAAACAATAGATATAGTTATAGAGGCCCAAGAAGAAAAAAAATAAATAATAACAATAATAATAAAAATAAATAAATAAATTGTCCGATTGTCTATTCAGATAGCAGCCGATAAGACAGCTAACGGTTAGCGGGCCGCAGATGGGCGTTCAGGTAACGTCGCGACGGAGGAGCCAGCCGGATAACTCCTTCGGGTAGATAATGTCGGCAGTCCAGTTGTGAAGGCCCGGTGGGGCTCCGCATAGGCAGTAAAACGGTTCTGGATAGGTGATTGTAGCCCAGGAGTGATTGATGGAATTCTTCAGCTGGCTAGCTCCGGAATAAAACAAAAGCCGATAGTCACACGGATAGCAGCTAGCTAGCTGTGAGATCCGGGTATGAATGTCCAGAGTTAGCGGTTGAAATCCAGGGACATGGAGAGAAAAATTGGTCCGGTATGTTCCGTTCCGAGCCGCGCTGCGCCGTACAAAACTAGGAGGATAGCTGATGACCACAAACCGTGGTTAGTTGAATACTAACAATTAGCCAGTAAAGAAGCTAACTAGCTTCTGATTAGCTTCTGATTAGCTTCTGGATTAGCTTCTGGCTAGCTTCTGGCTAGCTTCTGGCTAGTTTCTGGCTAGTTTCTGGCTAGCTTCTTGGAGGAATACAGATTTGAGGTAAATAATACTTTTTTTATAAATATAAATTGGTGAGTGTTTTGAAGATGAGTTTATGGAAAATAAAAAAATATATATATAAAAAGGTATGTGAATTTTTTTTTAAATATATATATATATATATATATATGGGACACGACAAGACGAGGACAAAAGACGTCTGAACTGCTATGCCATCTTGGATAACATGAACATGAAAATTGTTAGCATATGCAAAATATGGCAAGATCTTTCAGAGATCTCTCAAAAATGTGAAATAATTTCCTATCAAGAAGGATTAAAAATATACAAGACAGCAACACATGGTACTTCTATACTTCTAAATTCCATTTAAATTCCAGGCAATTCAGAAAGTACACAAAATTCTAATTCCACATTTTCTTCATTGAAGAGAATTGGAATTCAAAATCAAATCAATTTTTATTGGTCATATATACAGTGCACATGGTTAGTAGATGTTAATGCGAGTGTAGCGAAATTCTTGTGCTTCTAGTTCCGACAGTGCAGTAATATCTAACAAGTAATCTAACAATTCCCCAACAACTACCTAATACACACAAATCTAAAGGGGTGAATGAGAATATGTACATATAAGTAAATGAATGAGCGATGGCCGAGCGGCATAGGCAAGGTGCAGTAGATGGTTTAAAATACAGTATATACAGTGCCTTGCGAAAGTATTCGGCCCCCTTGAACTTTGCGACCTTTTGCCACATTTCAGGCTTCAAACATAAAGATATAAAACTGTATTTTTTTGTGAAGAATCAACAACAAGTGGGACACAATCATGAAGTGGAACGACATTTATTGGATATTTCAAACTTTTTTAACAAATCAAAAACTGAAAAATTGGGCGTGCAAAATGATTCAGCCCCCTTAAGTTAATACTTTGTAGCGCCACCTTTTGCTGCAATTACAGCTGTAAGTCGCTTGGGGTATGTCTCTATCAGTTTTGCACATCGAGAGACTGAATTTTTTTCCCATTCCTCCTTGCAAAACAGCTCGAGCTCAGTGAGGTTGGATGGAGAGCATTTGTGAACAGCAGTTTTCAGTTCTTTCCACAGATTCTCGATTGGATTCAGGTCTGGACTTTGACTTGGCCATTCTAACACCTGGATATGTTTATTTTTGAACCATTCCATTGTAGATTTTGCTTTATGTTTTGGATCATTGTCTTGTTGGAAGACAAATCTCCGTCCCAGTCTCAGGTCTTTTGCAGACTCCATCAGGTTTTCTTACAGAATGGTCCTGTATTTGGCTCCATCCATCTTCCCATCAATTTTAACCATCTTCCCTGTCCCTGCTGAAGAAAAGCAGGCCCAAACCATGATGCTGCCACCACCATGTTTGACAGTGGGGGTGGTGTGTTCAGCTGTGTTGCTTTTACGCCAAACATAACGTTTTGCATTGTTGCCAGAAAGTTAAATGTTGGTTTCATCTGACCAGAGCACCTTCTTCCACATGTTTGGTGTGTCTCCCAGGTGGCTTGTGGCAAACTTTAAACAACACTTTTTATGGATATCTTTAAGAAATGGCTTTCTTCTTGCCACTCTTCCATAAAGGCCAGATTTGTGCAATATACGACTGATTGTTGTCCTATGGACAGAGTCTCCCACCTCAGCTGTAGATCTCTGCAGTTCATCCAGAGTGATCATGGGCCTCTTGGCTGCATCTCTGATCAGTCTTCTCCTTGTATGAGCTGAAAGTTTAGAGGGACGGCCAGGTCTTGGTAGATTTGCAGTGGTCTGATACTCCTTCCATTTCAATATTATCGCTTGCACAGTGCTCCTTGGGATGTTTAAAGCTTGGGAAATCTTTTTGTATCCAAATCCGGCTTTAAACTTCTTCACAACAGTATCTCGGACCTGCCTGGTGTGTTCCTTGTTCTTCATGATGCTCTCTGCGCTTTTAACGGACCTCTGAGACCATCACAGTGCAGGTGCATTTATACGGAGACTTGATTACACACAGGTGGATTGTATTTATCATCATTAGTCATTTAGGTCAACATTGGATCATTCAGAGATCCTCACTGAACTTCTGGAGAGAGTTTGCTGCACTGAAAGTAAAGGGGCTGAATAATTTTGCACGCCCAATTTTTCAGTTTTTGATTTGTTAAATAAGTTTGAAATATCCAATAAATGTCGTTCCACTTCATGATTGTGTCCCACTTGTTTTTGATTCTTCACAAAAAAATACAGTTTTATATCTTTATGTTTGAAGCCTGAAATGTGGCAAAAGGTCGCAAAGTTCAAGGGGGCCGAATACTTTCGCAAGGCACTGTACATGTGATATGAGTAATGTAGATATGTAAACATTATGAAAGTGCCATTATTTAAAGTGCCATTGTTTAAAGTGACTTGTGATCCGTTTATTAAAGTGTCCAGTCTGTCCCAACTTTGATGCACATGTACTGACCTCGCCTTCTGGATGATAGCAGTGTGAACAGGTAGTGGCTCGGGTGGTTGATGTCCTTGATGATCTTTTTGTCCTTCCTGTGACATTGGGTGCTGTAGGTGTCATGGAGGGCAGGTAGTTTGCCACCAGTGATGCATTGTACAGACCGCACCACCCTCTGGAGCGCCTTGCGGTTGAGGGCGGTGCAGTTGCCATACCAGGCTGTGATACAGCTCGACAGGATGCTCTCAATTGTGCATCTGTAAAAGTTTGTCAGGGTTTTGGGTGACAAGCCAAATTTCTTCAGCCTCCTGAGGTTGAAGAGGCGCTGTTGAACCTTCTTCACCACACTGTCTGTGTGGGTGGACCATTTCAGTCTGTCTGTGATGTGTACGCCCAGGAACTTAAAACTTTTCACCTTCTCCACTGCTGTCCCTTTGATGTGGATAGGGGTGTGCTCCCTCTGCTGTTTCCTGAAGTACACGATCATCTCCTTTGTTTTGTTGACGTTGAGTGAGAGGTTGTTTTCCTGACACCACACTCCGAGTGCCCTCACCTCCTCCCTGTAGTCTGTCTCGTCGTTATTGGTGATCAAGCCCATTACTGTTGTGTTGTCTGCAAACTTGATGATTGAGTTGGAGGTGTGCATGGCCCCGCAGTCGTGGCTGAACAGGGAGTACAGGAGAGGGCTGAGCACACACCCTTGTAGGGCCCCTGTGTTGAGGGTCAGCGAAGTGGAGATGTTGTTTCCTACCTTCACCACCTGGGTGCGGCCCTGTAGAAAGTCCAGGACCCAGTTGCACAGGGCGGGGTTGAGACCCAGGGCCTCCAGCTTGATGATGAGCTTGGATGGTACTATGGTGTTGAATGCTGAGCTGTAGTCAATGAACAGCATTCTTACATAGGTATTATTTTTGTCCAGAGGGGGTAGTGCAGTGTGCACTGTGATGGCGAGAGCGTCATCTGTTGACCTGTTGGGGCACTATGCAAACTGAAGTGGGTCTAGTGTGGCCGGTAAGGTGGCGGTGATATGATCTTTGACTAGCCTCTCAAAGCACTTCATCATGACAGAAGTGAGTGCTATGGGGCGGTAGTCATTTAGTTCAGTTATCTTTGCTTTCTTGGGTACAGGAACAATCTTGAAGCATGTGGGGACAACAGACCAGGATTGGGAGCGATTGAATCTGTCTGTAAACACACCAGCCAGCTGGTCTGCGCATGCTCTGAGGACGCAGCTAGGGATGCCGTCTGGGCCAGCAGCCTTACGAGGGTTAACAAGTTTAAATGTTTTTCTCACGTTTCCCACGGAAAAGGAGATGCAGTCTTTGTTAAAGAGCCGTGATGGTGGCACTGTATTATCCTCAAAGCGGGCAAAGAACGTGTTTAGTTTGTCTGGAAGCGTGACGTCAGTGTCCGTGACATGGCTGTTTTTGTTTTTGTAGATTTCCTGTAGACCCTCCCACATACGTCTCGTGTCTGAGCCATTGTGACTCCACCTTGTCCCCGTACCGGCATTTCACTTGTTTGATTGCCTTGCGGAGGGAATAACTACACTGTTCATTTTCAGACATATTTCCAGACCTCTTTCCATGGTTAAATGTGGTGGATTGCGCTTTCAGTTTTGCGCGAATGCCACCATCCAGCCACAGTTTCTGGTTAGGGTAGGTTTTAATAGTCACAGTGGGTACAACATCTCCAATGCACTTCTTTCTAAATGCACTCACGAGTCAGCGTATAGATCAACGTTGGTCTTCTGAGGCTGACCGGAACATATTTCAGTCCGCGTGATCAAAACAATCATGAAGTGTGGCTTCCGATTGGTCAGACCAGCGTTGAATGATTCTCGTCACTGGTACATCCTGTTTGAGTTTCTGCCTATAAGACAGAACGAGCAGGATGGAGTCGTGGTCGGATTTGCCGAAGGGAGGGCGGGGAGGGCTTTGTATGCATCGCGGAAGTTAGAGTAGCAGTGGTCGAGAGTATTAGCCCTGCGTGTCGTGCAATCAATATGCTGATAGAATTTAGGTAGCCTTGTTCTCAAATTTGCTTTGTTAAAATCCCCAGCTACAATGAACGCAGCCTCCGGATACATGGTTTCCAGTTTACATAGAGTCCAGTGAAGTTCCTTGAGGGCCGTCTTGGTGTTCGCTTGAGGGGGAATGTACACAGCTGTGACTATAACTGACAGGAATTCTCTTGGTAGGTAAGATTTCAGTGTATTTCCTGAATTGACTAAAATGTAAATAGAATTAACCCCAACCCTGCTGTACATTATAAGTACCTGTATGATTGGAGAATTGTACCGAGTTGATTGAATCCACCTCAAACCCCAGCACCTGTGGAAGAGACAGACAGAGCATTAATCAAAGCATTGTGCTGAAGATGAACAATGTGGAATCGTATCAAATGCCATTCCATTTGATCCGTTCCAGCCATTATTATGAGCCGTCCTCCCCTCAGCAGCCTCCACTGGTGGGTAGGTTAATTACTTAGGCCCCTCAAACTCAACTCTGGCCCTCGAAGCCAGTTCCACTGCTTTTTTTCCATTGTTCCCCTCTAATCAAGGACTGATTTAGACCTGGGACACCAGGTGGTTGCAATTAATTATCAGGTAGAATAAAAAAACAGCAGGCTCCGGAGCTCGTAGGGTAAGAGTTGAACACTACTGATCTAGGCTATACAAAGGGCCAGATTTAGAGATTTGGTGGTCCATTTAAAAATGCCATTGAACCAGCCCCCAAAAAAGGGAAATTTTCCCCCCATACATTTGTATTATTCCACAACTAAAAATACATTTTTCGTAGTGTTTAATGCATGCAATTCTGAAATGTATTGTACCTATAAAGCTGCTGAGCCAGTGACTAACAGTGAGGATCCCCTGGGCTATTGGGGCCCATTTAATTTGTCCACATCATATGGTGGAAATAGTCCACAAAGCTAGTACAGCCCTACACGTTTTAAATAACCAGCCATTTTACTTATATTTGGACTAGCAGTTTCAGCTACCTGTACAATAGGGTTCCTAGTTGTCTTCAACTAAAATGACATAATGTAACTGGTGGAAAGCCTCATGTTTACACTGACTCCTGCACTGTATTGAGTAGGCTAGCCCATGTTTTTTTTTGGTAGTTAGACATAACTTGACCTTTCTATAAATAGAAGGCAACGGTTTTGACTTAGAGTACCCACAATAATAGATTTTACTTACATGACTTCACTTGCAACAGATTGATATAACCAGTTTTGAGCCCCGCATTTAGCCTATAACCTGTTTTAGAAAAATGTCATCATCTAATATTTTAAGAGCTTTCATTGTCTGCTTATTTGCCCTCTTTATATATAGTACGGTTCTGACTTGGTGTCAGAAAGCAAAAAAGAGACCATGTTTGTATGCGGCTTTATTAACTCAATAATACTTTTTTACATTGTCTGCAAACTGATATGTGACATGTATGCAAAATGTTACATGGTCTCTTTTTTGCTTTCTTGAGTAAGGCAGCTCCAAAATGCCTAGTTCAGTGCTTTCTGTGTTGGTGGGGCAGCCAGAGGAAAATACAGAGTGTATGGGTTGGTAAGGTTTTCTAGTTGCGCCGTGATTGGCTCAGTGTTCTGTCACTCATTTGGGACCCTACGTCACCACAAAATCTAAGGGGAGAGCTTGAAAATTCAAGCCCCTTGGGTGCTGCCATAGATTTACATTAGAAGTGTCCATTCAAGAAGGCTCAAGGTCATTGGACACAGAAAAAATTATGTTAAATCACATTATACAGTACCAGTCAAAAGGACACACCTACTCATTTTTACTATTTTATACATTGTAGAATAATAGTGAAGACATCCAAATGATGAAATAACACATATGGAATCATGTAGTAACCAAATCAAAATATATTTGATATTCTTCAAAGGAGCCACCCTTTGCCTTGATGACAGCTTTGCACACTCTAGGAATTCTCACAACCACCTTCACGAGATCGTCACCTGGAATGCATTTCAATTAACAGGTGTGCCTTGCTAAAAGTTTGTTTGTGGAATTTCTTTCCTTCTTAATGCGTTTGAGCAAATCAGTTGTGTTGTGACAAGGTAGGGCAGGTATACAGAAGACAGCCCTATTTAGTAAAAGACCAAGTCCATTATGGCAAGAACAGCTCAAATAAGCAAAGAGAAACAACAGTCCATCATTACTTTAAGACATGAAGGTCAGTCAATCCGGAACATTTCAAGAAATTTGATGGTTTCTTCAAGTGCAGTCGCAAAAACCATCAAGAGCTATGATGAAACTGGCTCTCATGAGAACCGCAACAGGAAAGGAAGACCCAGAGTTAACTCTGCTGCAGAGGATAAGTTCATTCGAGTTAACTGCACCTCAGATTGCAGCCCAAATAAATGCTTCACAAAGTACAAGTAACAGACACATCTCAATCTGTGTGAGACACAGAGTAAATGATTATCTCTGCATGTGTGGTTCCCGTTGTGAAGATTGGAAGAGGAGGTGTGATGGTGTGGGGGTGCTTTGCTGGTGACACTGTATAGTGATGTATTTAGAATTCAAGGCACACTTAACCAGCATGGCTACCACAGCATTCTGCAGCGATACGCCATCCCATCTATCATTTGTTTTTCAACAGGACAATGACCCAGCACACCTCCAGGCTGTGTAAGGGCTATTTGATCAAGGAGAGTGATGGAGTGCTGCATCAGAAGACCTGACCACAATCACCCGACCTCAACCCAATAGAGATGGTTTGGGATGTGTTGGACCACAGAGTGAAGGAAAAGCAGCCAACAAGTGCTCAGCATATGTGGGAACTCCTTCAAGACTGTTGGAAAAGCACTTCAAGTGAAGCTGGTTGAGAAAATGCCAAGAGAATGCAAAGCTGTCATCAAGACAAAGGGTGGTTACTTTGAAGAATCTAAAATATATGTTTTTAACACTTGTTTAATTGCTACATGATTCCATGTGTTATTTCATAGTTTTGATGTCTTCACTATTATTCTACAATGTAAAACATAGTCAAAATACCTTGAATGAGTAGGTGTGTCCAAACTTTTGACTGTATCTACCGTAGCTTTGATAGGACTGATCATTTCAACATCATACTTTCAAAATCTTAGCTAGCAAGCTAGACAAGCAGTCATAATCATGAATCAAGTGGACAATCTACTGGAAAATTATTTTTAATCCTTGTCATTATGAAGAGAAATTATAGATAAAACGTATCGGTGCTCATCGGCCATTGGACATTAACATTATACAACAAGTTGGAAATCGCATATTCAACAATGAGTGGTTTGGAAGGAATCAGTGGCTAACTGAAAGTGTTGCAAAACAATCACCAACCTACTATTCAGTGGAGAGGATATGTGGTCCAAGTCTGGGTTTAAGGGTCTATTTTCCAAGCTTAAAAGGATAAACATTCACATGCAACACCATGGGCCAGAAAAGGTTTATTACATTGGCTGTGCTGTCAATCCAGCCTGACTTCTGCCACATTCAAAACAACTTGATACTAGGAACTGGGAAATCTCAGACTTCAGTGAGTTCAAGACAACTGGGAACTCAGAAAAAAACGAGCTCTGACTGGGAAAATACGTTTTGAACAGTCATCTAACTCGGAATTCCAAGTCGGGAACTCTGGCCTCTTTCTAGAGCTGCAACCTGAAGATCACTGACGTCATGATTCAACCTTGTTTTTTGGGTTCCCAGTTGTCTTGAAAACACCATAAATCCAGAGAATGGCAGACTTTGATCACAAAGTTTGATGACAAAATTTGCCCACAAGAAGAATGGCCGTGCCACCTTCCTGTTCAACTGATTACAGCACAAAAAGGTGAGACGAAAAATGTATTGCATGCTGCTGAATAAATTATGTAATATGCCAGCGAGATATGTATACTGTAGCTAAGAAAGTAATACTAAGCGTATGTTAATTAACTTACGACTTCAACTGTATGTATACTGTAGCTAAGAAAGTAATACTAAGTGTATGTTGTGTAGTAAACTGTTAGTAGCCCATGTGCCTCTCCCTAATAATTTGGTACCCCCCCCCCCCCCCCCCATAACTTAGCCTACTGTTCTGATTTGGTGGTGCACATGTAGCCTATAGCCTGTTTTAGAGAAATGTCATCATTGAATATTGAAAGAACTTTCATTGTCTGCTTATATTCCCCCTTTTATTCATCCTTTGGTTCTGACTTGGTGTACAGGGAGAATAGTGTAAGAACGGCCCAATGCCCTGAATTCTGTCGCTGCACATTTCAAAAGTGCTGAACAAATAATTATATTGACTACGTCTGTCTAGACTCGCTCAATAATGTCTTAATCGAAATTACGGATTGCCTCTTATCCGCTTCTTGTCCCCTTATGCCATAGTTTGTACATCTCAATTGTCAGTAGAAGCCACATTTGTTTAAGCAAGTCAGCCATATCGGCTATGGCCAGTAAATGAGGCTAAATTAACTGTTAAGCTGCCAGACAAGGCTTCACTTATGTAGCCAGGTGTAGCGGTGGTAATGATTCACTCCATGGTGCTGAAAAGAAGGCTCTGCTCTTGGGACAGCTTTATGTAGGCCCTAACAGTCCATCATAGTACAATTAATGTATTGTTTAGTGTTGTGTAATGGCTTTGCTCGCATGCATCTGCCCCACCAAGATTTACATGCTAAAATCGCCACTTGATATAACCAATTGAAACAGGAGGTAAATCATTTTTGTGAATTATTTTTGGCCTAAGGGTTTAATCAAGATAATTATATTAAAAGCTCCTGTCTCCTCTTTAGTGACGTCAGTCAGAGGAATATACTCTAAATACGTCAGTCATTCATGCAGAAGCTCTCTGCTGTCTTTCTTGACTGATAGGATAGCAGAAACATCGATTCCCAGCTAATTGAGGACAGCAGAAACTGAGGATTTCCAGCTAATTGAGGACAGCAGAAACTGAGGATTCCCAGCTAATTGAAACGCCTTTACGGTCATCATCTATGACGGACCTGTACATTTGGATGACAAACAACGCTGTTCAGGGAAATAATGACCACCATGGTACCCAAATCACAGCAGTGTCTAATGTGATGAGGAGGATGAGAAAATGGTGATGTCACGATGATATTGATTATGAGGAGGAAGAGGATGAACGGATGACACCCGGACCCTATTGACAAGATTGCATTGCTGCAAGAGTAAAATCCGAATGAGTAAAATCCGTCACGAATGTCACACACGTCCATACTACAGTGTTGTGCATAATCCGACAGGCATGAACATGGAATGAATATTCTCGCAATTTATCACTGCTGATAACAATATGTCTAATGATTAACATGATTAACATATGATAACATGTAAAATACACCATCATCTCTATGTATTTTGAGTGTTCATGAATTGTCATCACCATTGGGAGCGCCAAAAGGGTATTTGCCATGTGACCTTTTGCTACCTGCACGCGCGCACAATTGCGTTACATTAGCTCATCAAAACATTGCATCAGAATATAATAGATACATACCTGTAACGGAAATGATGCCGATTTATTGCCAACATATCCCCTGACAACATGACTCTGAATTGACAATACTCTGCATTCCATTTCGTGCATAAAGTTAGAATAAAACACGCTACACAATCCGCGCAAAACAAACGCAGGTTTTGTGTTCAGGGCTGCACGTAAAGCAGCGATCCCGAGTCCACAATCCAAGGTGTTTTCAGTGAGGGTAAAATCAGAATCCAGCCACAAAACTGAAGGACATAGAACCCACACAGAAACGCTCATTGACGAGACACATCATTATTCTTCAGGCATTCGTGACGGGCACCTAAATCCACTGACATCACAAGCGCAACAATGAAACGGACGTGACAGCAATATTGTGAAATAGAAACAAGTGTGTTGCCTCTATAACAACAAAAATAACCAGAGGAATGAGTCTGATTTACCACCCGTAGCCCTTTACGATGTTATCGGTGGATTTCAAGGGCAGGTGTTGTGCGCACACACGAAGCATGGAGCTAATACGAATGAAATTAATACAAATGTTGTAGGTGGAGCCCAACATTTGGAGCCAGGGATTTTGTTACTATAGAATTATTAATAGAAGCAAAGAACCCTGTCTAAAAGGACTGTAATGGGAGCAAGCAGAGCGAGGATATTAGACATTTCTTTGGAACAAGAGGCAGTGTGGGAATCCGGTTGGGGTCCTTCATTATGTTACACGTTATGGGCATTGCTATCTGGGGTCATTGGGACGTCCCTACACCATAGCCCCGGGAAGAAGGGGTGCTGCAGCATCTATGACATACCTGATTAAAACAAATTACAAAGTAGTGCACTGGTCCTTTACTGGTCCTGTACAGTTATGTGCAAAGATCTAAAACATGCCCATATCAAATTAAATATGTTTCTTGATCAAATAACATGGAAAACAACCACTTTTTGTGCAGTACTAATTTACCATACTTACAAACCACTTAATGTAAATGTACATTACTGTATTGTACATAGGCTGGTCATCTATGTTTGTACCTGTAGACTTACCATCACCATCAAGAAAAACGATGCACAATACAGTAATTGAGTACATTGAGACATCATGTGGTTTATGATGATGTGATAAGATGATGATGCTCATTTAGTAGAGCATGGTGCTTACAATGCTAGGGTTGTGGGTTCAATTCCCAAGGGGGGCCAGAAAGAAAATGTATACACTAACTGCTGTAAGTTCCTCTGGATAAGAGCATTTAGTAAAAGGAATGAATACACCATTTAAGTTTTCACATAGAAATATGTTGCATTTGCAAAGTATTTCAAGAAACTGGAAAATGTATATCAAGCAAGTATTATTAGATTAACTGTTTTGTACAGATAATTATGAGACTCAAGTTACAAATGCTGGTAAACACTCAAATACATTTAGACAAAAAAAATGCACAGTGCACTGGACCTTTACTAGTCCTGTGTTAGCTGACGTCTGTAGCGCAATTCTTTTTTGCAGCATGCCCACCCACAGACTACTTACCGCAGCTATGCCCTAGCCTAACCCTTAATCCTAATCTTAACCCCTAACCTTAACCATAACCCTTACCTAACCCTAACCTTAACCCTTACCATAACCATTGTACATTTCAACTTCAATGGGGTAGGGTCGTCCCAAGAATCCTGTATAACACGAATCTATACTTTATTGGCCATTTACATGGAAAGGCATTTCGTGATGTCAGCATGCAAATACACAAACACAACACAATATATTACATGCAGCACGGAAAACTGGAAAGTTAGTAGCAAGTCACACATTTAGGCTACATTTTCACATATTCAAAGTCTCTGCGGCTTACTGTCTGACCTTGTATTGGGCCTGCATCATCCTATGTCCCACTGTTCAGCAGCCTGGTGGCTGATGGAATGAAACTTGCCTCCTTCCTGTTCTTGCTGAACAGTGGGACCCTCTTGGAGGGCAGCAGCTCAAAACATTGGGATTGTGTGTGGGGTCCTCTATGATGTGTGCTTGGCCTTGTCCCTTGTCGGTTTATCATAGAGGCCCTGACACCCCCTGCACTGCAGCCTGCAGAGCTTGGACCCCAGGTTATCTTTGTCACATTGTGAACATCCTCTATCAGAAATAATAGGGGAGCTGGGGAATGGTGCTAATGTATGGGCTCTCTGAATGGTCACGCATACAAAATGATGTGAACATGGACTAGAGGGATTCAATGGAAGATGTATGGATAAGAATGTACAGTAGGATATTGAGAATGTGACACTGACTGGGAAGGTAACAGTATAACCCCATCACTGAGAGATAATGGGACCTGTAGCAGCCTTCAGCTAATACACATACATACAGACACACATACACACACACGCAATAGAGCCCACTGAATCAAGCCAAGCCAGACTCGTGTTGATACTTAAAGAGAGGGAAAATATTTCCTGTCAATTAGACTTGAAATAATGGACAATTTTAACCGTGGGAATATCGAGCAGCAAATTATTTAGAGCACTAACCCAGTCTACAGAGAGGAAGGTCAACAAGTTGACCAAGTCAAGACGAGGGTTCTTTTTCAATTTGTCACTCGCAATTCCTCGGATCGTACTCCTCGCCGCTTTCTCGACCATATTGGAGGACAAGGTCCAAGGTCTCTCAAACCTTTCCCAATTCGTTTTGAGGAGGCAAGGCGAGGCAAGGCGAGAAGATGTGAGCAGACTGCTGCTTGCTTAGCCGTACCTCTTTTAAATTTCAGGCTAAGGAGCAAGCGTCACAAATCCCCATCTGCTACACACTCACCCCCCAAACTGACTCCATAGCGACCCCAACTATCGTGCTAACTAATCACCATTATAATAGACATCATTATAATGGATGCATTTAAGCCGGATGGTTGTGGTTATTTGAGGTGTTCATTCTGACTGTGCGTGCTGTTCGGTTCGGGCTGCTGAGTCACACAGTCTTTATCTGCACAGTCGTGACTGAGAGTAGAGAGCTGAGAGGAGGAGGAAGAGGAGGGGATTAAAAGGGGAGCCTAACTTTGGCTTTGTGATATCACTGTACCCAAAACTGTGAAATTGAATCATAGCTACCAAGCTACCCAACACTGATTTAGCTTCTTCCTAGCTTTTAGTTAGCTGTCTTCATGGGCGATTGGGTTACTCTGTATGAACATGGTTCCCATAGTTTAACTGTAGTCTGGCTGTGTCACAGGCTATGTGGACAATTCTACGTCCAGGTCTCTTTCTCAATTAATCTTTCCTTGATTCCTCGTCTCCTTCTTCGAAATCCATTGGAGGAGGGATCATGGATGTTCTCCGTCAATACAGTTGAGAAGGAAGCTAGGAGATAGGATTCAAATGATCACATTGGAAAGACACATTTAGATATAGCCCATTGAGAACCTTTAGCTGTAGGGTTGAACAAAGAATAAGGTTCTGACATCTGCTGGTAAGATATTGCCATTACATCATTGTCCTCATTTATGAATGCCCTCTCCTTAATCCTACACGTGTATGGCGAGTTGTTGAAAGAGAAAGACCATTCACATTCACATGGCCAGTGGCGACCTGCCATTCAGGGCAGATGGGGCAGAGCATGTTATTTTGGCATTAAAACGTGTCACATATCAGTTTGCAAACAATATTTGTAAAAATGTATTGAGTTGATAAAGCTGCATACAAACATGGTCTCTTTTTTGCTTTCTTGAGTAAGGCAGCTCCAAAATGCAGTTGTTTCAGCCTAGCTCAGTGCTTTCTGTGCTGAATTGGCTAATTTATCCCCCTCCTCTCCCCTGTAACTATTCTCCAGGTCGTTGCTGTAAATGAGAATGTGCTCTCAGTCAATTTACCTGGTAAAATAAGGGTTAAATAAATAAATACAATTAAATAGAGGGGTATCCAGCGGATAATACAGAGCATAGGGGTTGGTAAGGTTCTCTAGTTGCACCGTGATTGGCTCAGTGTTCTGTCACTCATGGGGGCCCTACGTCACCGCAAAATCTACAGTGAGAGCTAGAAAGCTCAAGCCCCCTTGGGTGCTGCCATAGATTTACATTAGAAGTGCCCATCCAAGAAGGCTCAAGGTCATTGGCCACTGATAAAATGACGTCAAATCACGTTATATCTCCCGGAGCTTTGATTGGACTGTTCATGTCAACATCATACATTCAAAACCTTAGCTAGCAAGCTAGACAAGCATTCATCACCATGAATCATGTCAACAATCTACTGGCAAATCCTTCTCAGTCCTTGTCATATGAAGATAAAATGTATCTGTGGTCATTGGCCATAAACATTACACAACAAGGTGGAAATCACAAATTGAACAATGAGTGATTTGGAAGGAATCTGGCTAACGGCTAGCGTTGCAAAGCAATCACTATTTTGCTTCCCCTGCTATTCGTTTGAGAGGATATGTGGTCCAAGTCTTGGTTTAAGGATTTAAAACATCTGTCTGAAAGGGTTTGTTTTCCAAGCTAAAAAGGATAAACATTCATTTTGTAACACCATGGACCAGAAAAGGTTGAATACATTGGCCATGCTGTCAATCCAGCAAGACTTCTGCCTCGTTCAAAACAACTAGAAACTCGGAACTGGGAAATCAGACTTCAGTGAGTTCAAGACAACTGGGAACTCAGAAGAAAACGAGCTCCAACTGGGAAAATACGTTTTCAGCATCCAACTCGAAGTTCCAAGTCGGGAACTCGGGCCTCTTTCTAGAGCTCCGATCTGAAGATCACTGAAGTCATGATTCAAACAGTTGTCTTGAAAGCACCATAAATCCAGAGAATGCCAGATGACAAAGTTTGATGACAAAATTTGCCCACAAGAAGGACCGCTGCGCCACCCTCCTGTTCAAGTGAGCACAGCACAACAGTGAGTCCAAAAATGTATTGTATGCTGCTGCATAAATTATGTAATATGTCAGGGAGATACAGTGCATTCAGAAAATATTGAGACCCCTCGACTTTTTCCACATTTTGTTACGTTACAGCCTTATTCTAAAGTGGATTATATCGTTTTTTTCCCTCATCAATCTACACACAATACCCCATAGTGACAAAGCAAAAGCAGGTTTTTAGAAATGTTTGTAAAATGTTTTGTTTTTAAAGTATTCAGACCCTTTACTCAGTACTTTGTTGAAGCACCTTTGGCATCGAGTACAGCCTTGAGTCTTCTTGGGTACACCTGTATTTAGGGAGTTTCTCCCATTCTTCTCTGCAGATCCTCTCGAGCTCTGTCAGGTCGGATGGGGAGCGTCGCTGCACAGCTATTTTCAGGTCTCTCCAGAGATGTTCGATCGGGTTCAAGTTTGGGCTCTGGCTGGGCCACTCAAGGACATTCAGAGACTTGTCCTGAAGCCACTGCTGCTTGTCCTGAAGCCTTGGAAGGTGAACCTTCACCCCAGTCTGAGGTCCTGAGCACCCTGGAGCAGGTTTTCATCAAGGATCTCTCTACACATTGCTCTGTTCATCTTTCCCTGGATCCTGACTAGTCTCCCAGTACCTGTCTCTGAACAATATCCCCACAGCATGATGCTGCCAGCACCATGCTTCACCGTGGGGATGGTGCCAGGTTTCCTCCAGACGTGATGCTTGGCAATCAGTCCAAAATAGTTTTGTTTCTCATGGTCTGAGAGTACTTTAAGTGCCTTTTGGTAAACTCCAAGTGGGCTGTCATGTGCCTTTTACTGGGGAGTCGCTGCAGATATTGTTGTCCTTCTGGAAGGTTCTCCCATCTCCACAGAGGAACTTTGGAGTTCTGTCAGAGTGACCATCGGGTTCTTGGTCTTCTCCCTAAAATTTCTAAAAACCTGTTTTCACTTTGTCATCATGGGGTATTGTGTGTAGATTGATGAGAATATTTAAATCCATTTTAGAATAAGGCTGTAATGTAACAACATTTGGAAAAAGTCAAGGGGTCTAAATGCTTTCTGAATGTACTGTGTGCTTACTGCAGCTAAGAAAGTAATACTAAGTGTATGTTGTGTAGTAAGCTGTTAGTAGCCCATGTGCATCACCATAATAATTTGGTCCCTTTCCCCCTCATATCTTAGCCCACTGTTCTGACTTGGGGGTGCACATGTAGCCTATAGCCTGTTTTATGTAAATGTCATCATCAAATATTGTAAGAGCTTCCATTGTCTGCTTAAATGCCCCCTTATATCCATCCTATGGTTCTGACTTGGTGTACAGGGAGAATCCTGTAAGAACGGCCCATGTTCTGAATTCTGTCGCTGTACAATTCAAAAGTGCTGAACAAATAATTATTTTGACTAGACGCGTCTTAGCTCGCTCATTAATGTCTTAATCGAAATTACGGATTGCCTCTTATCTGCTCCTCGTTCCCTTATACCATAGTTTGTACATCTCAATTGTCAGTAAAAAACACATTCGTTTAAGCAAGTCAGCCATATTAGCTATGTTTTTTTTAAAGATAGTAAATTAATGAACTGTTTCGCTGCCAGACAAGGCTCCGCTGATAGCCAGGTGTAGCAGTGGTAAGGCTTCAGTCTATGGTGCTGAAAAGAAGGCTCTGCTGTTAGGACTGCTTTATGTAGGCCCTAACCGTTTGTGGGCACCGTTTGTCACCGTTATAGTGCAATTAATGTATTGTTTAATGTGTTGTGTTGTGTAGTGGCTTTGCTGGCATGTTTTTTTGTTGCCCCACCAAGATTTATATGCTAAAATCGCCACTGCACATGGCCATACACCCGCACACTTATAGACACCGAAACACCACCCAAGGAAACAAGACACAGGAAGCAGAGAAAAAGGGTCAAACACTAAAGGGTTCTCCAGTAACCTCACCAGCTAATGACCTGTGATGTAATGGATCTCATTGTCCCTCCACTCCTTGGTGACACAGTACTGCTATTGGTGGCGTTAGATCACGAGAGGCTCTGCTCACTACACAATTACTAGCGTATAGTATTTTATTTTAGTCATACACTTAGACTCCGATAAGTACGCATCAAAGATCTTGACTGTTGACAATAGAGAATCCTTCCTCATATACAGTGTGCGCCAAAGATCAGTCACGTACTGTGCAATTCAAATGAGGGAGCATTCCACAGATGCATGGCCTCCTTACATCCATCTCTGTTAGCCTGTACACCTGAGTGACCACATCATATGGAACAGCCAGTAAGCAGGCTTATGACCTTTCACCTTACAACCCCAGACCCCCCACCGCCCTCCCTAATTCCCCCAACACCTGTAGCAGCATAGTGACCTGAGTGTCTTCCCTGAAAACTTCACTGTAAAATGATGCTATCAGGTTCTCCATTGGTGGTGGTCGGTCAATTGGTCAGTCACTCAGCTAGGCAGTAGCATTATATCCTCGATGTTTGTCAGTGCAGTCCTTACTCTCCCATCGCTCCACTGTGGTCATCTTACTACCATGGGGCCAAGATGATTAGCTGGGGAGGAGATATGGCCATGCCTAATAGTGACAAGACTGCTGCTGATGGATCAGCCGAAGACTGGAAGGTGTGTAGCCAGACTGACCTCCCGAGGTCTGCGTGTTTTAACATCAACGCTGTTTCTTTCTCTTTCTCATTTTCCCTTTTTCTCTCTCCCACCATCCATCTTCTCTCTCACGCGCCCTCCCCCCATTTCTCTCTGTCTCTCGTACACACTCCATACAGGTGTCTGGGGCAGAGGGAACGGACCCGGTCCGTATTGTGGTTGAGTCAATCCTGGAGATCCCCACCACCTTCAAAGTCAGCTCCCTCAGCAGCCAGACCAGCGTCTCCTTCTCTCAGGACCTCCAGGACCCCCATGTACCCACCGCTCCGCCCCAGGAGCCGCCTGCCCCCATCCCAAAGAGCCAGGGCCTGCTCACCCTACCCAGCTACCTCCCTTCCATGCGCTTCCTCAGGGTCTGGCACGGTATGGACGCCCCAGAGGACACAAAACAACCAAAAATATGTCACTTTCCCAATTCTGCCTGTCTGTCAGTCCTACTGACTGATAGTTATGTAGGGCTTTATTCAATATTCAATCTGTATCGCTGAGGCATTACAGATTGAGCGATAGAAATGCAAAGGACATTTCTGATTGAGCTGGCATACAGTATGCAAGGTTTACTGTGAATGTAGTCCCCACCAATGGAGGAACATTGCCTTTAAATTTCAACTGGACTTTAGTGCTGAACTTCCGTGATACGTATTGAACAGAGCCCTTTGAGTAACTGCTCTTCACCTCAAATCTGAAGGAGCACAGCAGGTTCATTGGCTAAGTCCTTTCCTCCAGGTCTGGTTGAGCCTATCTGCCTGCCGAACTATGCGGAGAGATTTGAGGAGGGGAAGATGTGCTGGATCTCTGGGTGGGGCGCCACAGTGGACGGAGGTGAATGGGCTCAAATTCAACACCTGAATAGATGCGCAAGCATGCACGTGTGTGTGTCTGTCTGTCTTTTCAGGGGAGACCAGTGTGTCCATGCATTCTGCCCAGGTCCCTGTGCTCTCCAGCAGGGACTGCAGTGGACCGAAAGTGTACCAGGGTGCCATCTCCCCTTGGATGGTCTGTGCAGGCTACCTAGAGGGGGGCAAAGACTCTTGCCAGGTATCTTTCAGAAGTGGACCTCAGAGTTCCATGCACCATTTGTCTAAAGGACAAAGTGCAGATAAAAAGCACACAGTGAAGACAAACGGTTAAAAGAAGGGGGTGGGCACTGTGTGTTGGCGATCACGAAACGGTGGTGATTCAGCAAGTAGAATCGTCAGAAAATTAACAGAAAATGAAGACCGATTTCCTGTTCAAAGGCGCTAGGACGGTCACCCGCTGCTTTTAACCGTTCGTTAGCACAGTGTATTTTGTGTTTGTGGAGTAAAATGCACTGCCGCTAATCCTGGTGTGTTTGGCGCCCAGGGGGATAGTGGAGGCCCTCTGGCCTGTGACGACTCATCAGTGTGGAAGCTGGCGGGGGCCACTAGCTGGGGCTATAGCTGTGCTGAGAGGAACAATTCTGCCGTGTACACTCTCATTCCCCACGCTCTGACCTGGATCCACCAGCAGATGAATTCTACTGTTGATATGGTGCACTCGTGAACTCTACTGGTGGCAGACAGTACTGCAAAAGTATTGCGGCTGCTATGAAAGGAGAGAGATACATGGTTTAAATGGACAGTTCACCCCGAAATCATAGTTTGTCAGATGTTTTCAGACATCCAAATTAATTTAGGCCTGGATTTACTAAGAGTTTTCACCAGTTGCAGAATGAACTGTTCCTTTAAGAGTGAAGAAGTCTTAAAGTTTGAGACAGCCAGTGGAAATCAATCGCTGGAAAACCTTTTTTTGTTTATTAGTCAGCGATGAATGATTGATATATACAAATCTGTTAGTCTATTTAACATCCAAATGAATATACTCCCATTCTATGATATCTTCCCACAGAAAGAAGAGGCACTGAGCCCTTGATCCCCAAAGGATACAGTAGCTGACATGGAGTACTTTACTCAGAGACACTATTTATTTGTTCTTAAGCACCACAGTGAACGGACAATCTGAGGCTGAGCAATAGCTCTATTTTAAAGTCAGAAAAACAAGATGGAGGGAAATGGTGAACGACAAATTAGGGAGATGAACTAGGGCCAGGATTCAATTCGGACTGCGGAGGATCGGCATTGTAGCAAGGTTGGCATGAAAAGGTCATTTCCGATTGAGCAGACATCTGCAGCGTTTACTTTGAATGCGATCTCCATGACTGCGGTAACGTCGCCTGTAAGTGGGGCATAGCCAAAAAGGGTGATCAGATTGAATCTGGGCCTAAGCTTGGTCTCATTAGTATGTCGACATCTTTCATCTCTACACACAAACGGTGCATGTAGACAAATGGAATAGCTGTAACGTACTTTGTATAGTATACTTTGATATGTCATTACATAGCAGATGTGTTTGCAGAGAAATATGGAAAATACCCAAAAAAAAGTATTTTTAGGAAAAAGCTTTTTCAAATGATTCCTTTTTGATGTTGCATTCATAAGCATGTGTGAATTTCTTGTTTCAGACATCTTTGCACAACTATCAATACATCCTCCAACAAATCCTCGGTTCGATATCCTCCCCTGAAATACCGCGTCTACATTCTGAAACAAAAAAAACAAAGATGAGGGATATCCTTCTTGAACATTTTATTATTAGAGAAATCCAACAGACCTTGAAAAGCAGGTCAGCCATATTGGACATTCAATGTTCATACATAAATATTCTTTAAAAAAAGATCTAAAAATAAAAACACTAAGCAAAAAAGCTAAATGAAAATAAACAGCCTTCATTCCAAACATTTTACATATAAAAATAGCATATTTTTTTCTCTGTTTCTAGTAGGACCTTAAAGGCCTAGTGTGGATAGTCTTGGACACTGATGAGTGTTGAGTAATATTGTCAAACACAGGCATGCACGAGGGTGTGACATCACATCCCGCTGTAGTGGTATGTCACTCCAATCCGGCCATGTCAGCCCCCTCCTCCTCTTCTTCCTCCTCACTCTCGCCCTCCTCCTCCTCGCTGTGTCCTCCCATCATCACCTGCTGCATGGCCAGTGTTGCACCGTCTGATGTCAGCGTCTGCAGCTCGTCTACACTCATGCCCATCGTCACCATGGTAACTGAGGGCACAGGGGAAAAAGATCAAGCTTCCGCCACATCCACTAACCAGTACGTAATTGGACGGTGTATAGTCAATCCGAGTTGACCGGTGTTATTGTGGTAATGGAGACGGCTGGTATGTTAAGGACAAGATCAAGTCATATCAAGGTGTGAAAGCCACAGCATGACATTCCCCTCAGCCTGTAATAAGGACTGGGGATTTTTTTTTTTAAGTCATGTCTGCAACTCTGACATGTTCCTACTGGGATTTCTTACTTTAACAGGAGCATATCAGACTTGCAGACTTTTCATAATATTCGTTTTTCTGGGCATTTACCGTCATCGTCCATGGCCACCTCTTGCCCTACACCGGCCGAGGCAATGTTGTTGGCCATGGGCCAGAAACGCTGGGTGGGCCGGCTCTGGGGAGTCCTCTTCCTGCTCTTGGGCGTGTCCGACGCACTGCTGTCCATCATGGGCTGGAGGATCCGCCTCCTAGCATTAATGAACCTGGAGAGGGAGAGACGAACAGGGGCTAAGCCAATCATCCAAGGCCACAATTATGCGCTTGGGTTTAGGGTGTGTGTGTGAAAGATTGACTCACCAGTTGTTGACCTGCAGCAGGGTCAGGTTGGTCTGTATAGCGAGCTGTTTCTTCTCGTCCTCTGTGGGATAGGGATGCTGAGAGAGAGAGAGATGCAAAGAGACAAGGGTAAAGAATACAAACAATCATTTACAGCAAATTATTGTTTGTGTTTAGCTCCCTATTAAGCCCAGTAGGTACTGGGAGAGACTGTGGATGGATGATGTAAGACTAAAGGTCAATGTATGGGAACAGCACAGGATGATGATTAAATAAAGTCACTTCTATGTGAATTAGAGTTCGGAGCAGCCTGGCCACTAGTTGGATACCTTTTTACCCAATTCCTCTGTTACTTGACCTGCTATCATGCAACGTTTGTGGGCACCACGGGGACCATTAATCACAGCGGTATAAAATGCTAGTAGGCCATGTGGGGAGAAAATTTGAGGTATCAGGAGGTTGGGCTTTCGTCCCAAACCCAGATGCATTTAGATTCAACATTAGGATGCACAGAGGCTTGAGTGCCAGTATTGGCAACTCAGGAGCAAGTAGAGAGGAACAAGCTGTAGTGAAGACGCTTCATCCTACAAAGGGCTAGGATTATCTAACATCTGGCTGTTAGTTAACCGTCTCTTACACACGCGCACAAACACACCCGCGCAGGCACACACTGACACCCACACACGCACAAACACACAGGGAACAAAGGGTCTCTGTGAGCTACCAGTCTTGTTAGCTTCCGCCAGTGGGCCTGTGAGCTGTCCACTGATTAACCTCTGATTAGCATTTAGCCAGCCGACCATGGGCCAGTCATATGAGGGCCTAACACATCAGTCTCTGTCAACGCAGCCGCTCCGAGCCATCATGGGACGAGCCATCGTGACGAGGGCCATCATTCTCTCTCAAATGTATGCACGTGCACACTCACATGCACGCAAGCATGCACAGACACCCTTGGAATAACCTAGCAAAGATTTACTCTGAGTTACAATACATTTAGTTATAGTTATTCTAATCTTCGGAATGGTTGGTACGAGGTGCAAGGTATTCTAGTGTTCAATTTACACCTTGAGGTGTTTTTACTCACCCCTATGTGCTGGAAGAGCCAGGTGCGCATGATGTTGGTGGCTGATTTGGGCAGGACGCCCCTCTTGTTGCTCTTGGGTGAGCTGTCCTCCTGGGTGAAGAAACTGCTCAGGTCCTGATTGAGCTGCAACTGGAGCTGTACACACACAGTCAATTCAGAGAACAGCCTGTAGTTCGTGTGGCTGTGAGCGTACGTCTGTCTGTGTGTGGCGTATTCCTCACCTGTGTGTTGTTGATGCGTATTGTCTGGGGTGAGATAGCTTGTCCAACCACTTGTCCCTGAGGAGTGACTACTGTGATGGGCTGGTACACTGTACCACCTGCTCAAAACACACACACAAATAAAACAAGTTATGACACGTTTTTGGTAACACCTTGATCCAAGGACCCTCAGCACCTCACTATAATTTTTGTAAATGTTTTTATTTCACCTTTATTTAACCATGTAGGCCAGTTGAGAACAAGTTCTCATTTACAACTGCGACCTGGCCAAGATAAAGCAAAGCAGTGAAACAAAAACAACAACACAGAGTTACACATGGGATAAACAAACGTACAGTCAATAACACAATAGAAAATCTGTATATAGTGTGCAAATGAGGTAAGGAGGTAAGGCAATAAATAGGTCATAGTGGCGAAGTAATTACAATTTAGTAATTAACACGAGTGATAGATGTGCAAGTATAAATACTGGTGTGCAAAAGAGCAGAAAAACAAATAAAAAACAAATATGGGGATGAGGTAGTTGGTAGGGCTATTTACAGATGGGCTGTGTACAGCTGCAGTGATCGGTAAGCTGCTCTGACAGATGATGCTTGAAGTTAGTGAGGGAGATATAAGTCTCCAACTTCAGTGATTTATGCAATTCGTTCCAGTCATTGGCAGCAGAGAACTATAAGGAAAGGCGGCCAAAGGAGGTGTTGGCTTTGGGGATGACCAGTGAAATATACCTGCTGGAGCGTGTGCTACGGGTGGGTGTTGCTATGGTGACCAGTGAGCTGAGATAAGGGGGGAGCTTTACCTAGCAAAGACCTATAGATGACCTGGAGCCAGTGGGATTGGCGACGAATATGTAGCAAGGACCAGCCAACGAGAGCATACAGGTCGCAGTGGTGGGTAGGATATGGGGCTTTAGTGACAAAACAGATAGACTGCATCCAATTTGCTGAGTAGAGTGTTGGAGACTATTTTGTAAATGACATTGCCGAAGGATTGGTAGGATATCCAGTTTTACGAGGGTATGTTTGGCAGCATTAATGAAGGAGGCTTTGTTACGAAATAGGAAGCCAAATCTAGATTTAACTTTGGATTGGAGATGCTTAATGTGAAACTGGAAGGAGAGTTTACAATCTAACCAGACACCTAGGTATTTATAGTTGTCCACATACAGTGGGGCAAAAAAAGTATTTAGTCAGCCACCAATTGTGCAAGTTCTCCCACTTAAAAAGATGAGATGCCTGTAATTTTCATCATAGGTACACTTCAACTATGACAGACAAAACGAGAGAAAAAAAATCCAGAATATCACACTGTAGGATTTTTAATACATTTATTTGCAAATGATGGTGGAAAATAAGTATTTGGTCAATAACAAAAGTTTATATCAATACTTTGTTATATACTCTTTGTTGGCAATGACAGAGGTCAAACATTTTCTGTAAGTCTTCACAAGGTTTTCACACACTGTTGCTGGTATTTTGGCCCATTCCTCCATGCAGATCTCCTCTAGAGCAGTGATGTTTTGGGGCTGTTGCTGGGAAACACGGACTTTCAACTCCCTCCAAAGATTTTCTATGGGGTTGAGATCTGGAGACTGGCTAGGCCACTCCAGGACCTTGAAATGCTTCTTACGAAGCCACTCCTTCGTTGCCCGGGCGGTGTTTTTGGGATCATTGTCATGCTGAAAGACCCAGCCACGTTTCATCTTCAATGCCCTTGCTGATGGAAGAAGGTTTTCACTCATAAATCTCACGATACATGGCCCCATTCATTCTTTCCTTTACACGGATCAGTCATCCTGGTCCCTTTGCAGAAAAACAGCCCCAAAGCATGATGTTTCCACCCCCATGCTTCACAGTAGGTATGGTGTTATTTGGGAGCAACTCAGCATTGTCCTCCAAACACGACGAGTTGAGTTTTTACCAAAAAGTTATATTTTGGTTTCATCTGACCATATGACATTCTCCCAATCTTCTTCTGGATCATCCAAATGCTCTCTAGCAAACTTCAGACGGGCCTGTACTGGTTTAAGCAGGGGGACACGTCTGGCACTGCAGGATTTGAGTCCCTGGCGGCGTAGTGTGTTACTGATGGTAGGCTTTGTTACTTTGGTCCCAGCTCTCTGCAGGTCATTCACTAGGTCCCCCTGTGTGGTTCTGGGATTTTTGCTCACCGTTCTTGTGATCATTTTGACCCCACGGGGTGAGATCTTGCATGGAGCCCTAGATCAAGGGACATTATCAGTGGTCTTGTATGTCTTCCATTTCCTAATAATTGCTCCCACAGTTGATTTCTTCAAACCAAGCTGCTTACCTATTGCAGATTCAGTCTTCCCAGCCTGGTGCAGGTCTACAATTTTGTTTATGGTGTCCTTTGACAGCTCTTTGGTCTTGGCCATAGTGGAGTTTGGAGTGTGACTGTTTGAGGTTGTGGACAGGTGTCTTTTATACTGATAATAAGTTCAAACAGGTGCCATTAATACAGGTAACAAGTGGAGGATAGAGGAGCCTCTTAAAGAAGAAGTTACAGGTCTGTGAGAGCCAGAAATCTTGCTTGTTTGTAGGTGACCAAATACTTATTTTCCACCATAATTTGCAAATAAATTCATAAAAAATCTTACAATGTGATTTTCTGGATTGTTTTTTCTAATTTTGTCTGTCATTGTTGAATTGTACCTATGATGAAAATTACAGGCTTCTCTCATATTTTTAAGTGGGAGAACTTGCACAATTGGTGGCTGACTAAATACTATTTTGCCCCACAGTATTCTAAATCAGAACCGTCCAGAGTAGTGATGCTAGGTGTGCAGGCATGTGCGGGCAACGAGCGGTTGAAGAGCATGAATTTAGTTTTACTAGCGTTTAACAGAAGTGGGAGGCCACGGAAGGAGTGTTGTATGGCATTGAAGCACATTTGGAGGTTTGTTAACACAGTGTCCAAAGAAGGGCCAGATGTATACAGAATGGTGTCGTATGCATAGAAGTGGATCAAATATTCACCCGCAGCTAGAGTGACATCATTGATCTATACAGAGAAAAGAGTCAGCCCGAGAATTGAACCCTGTGGCACCCCCATAGAGACTGCCAGAGGTCCGGACAACAGGTCCTCCAATTTGACACACTGAACTCTATCAGAGAAGTAGTTGGTGAACCAGGCGATGCAGTCATTAGAGAAACCAAGGCTGTTGAGTCTGCCGATAAGAATACGGTGATTGACAGAGTCGAAAGCCTTGGCCAGGTCGATGAAGACGGCTGCACAGTACTGTTTTTTTTATCGATGGTAGTTATGAAATCGTTTAGGACCTTGAGCGTGGCTGAGGTGCACCCGTGAGCAGCTCGGAAACCGGATTGCATAGCGGAGAAGGTACGGTGGGATTCGAGATGGTCGATGATCGGTTTGTTCAATTGGCTTTCGAAGACTTTAGATTGGCAGGGCAGAATGGATATAGGTCTGTAATAGTTTGGGTCTAGAGTGTCTCCCCCTTCGAAGAGGGGGATGACCGCGGACGCCTTCCAATCTTTAGGAATCTCAGACGATATGAAAGAGAGGTTGAACAGACTAGTAATAGGGGTTGCGACAATGGCGGCGGATAATTTTAGGAAGAGAGGGTCCAGAAAGTCTAGCCCAGCTGATTTGTAGGGATCCACATTTTGCAGCCCTTTCAGGACATCAGCTGTCTTGATTTGGGTGAAGGAGAAGCGGGGGGGGGGGGGGGGGGCTTGGGCCAGCAGCTGCGGGGGGTGCAGAGCTGTTGGCCGGGGTTCGGGTAGCCAGGGGGAAAGCGTGGCCAGCCGTAGAGAAATGCTTATTGAAATTGTCGATAATCGTGGATTTATTGGTGGTGACAATGTTTCCTAACCTAAGTGCAGTGGGCAGCTGAGAGGAGGTGCTCTTATTCTCCATGGACTTTAGTGTCCCAAAACTTTTGGGAGTTAGTGCTGCAGGATGCAAATTTCTGTTTGAAAAAGCTAGACTTTGCTTTTCTAACTGACTGTGCATATTGGTTCCTGACTTCCCTGAAAAGTTACATATCGCGGGGACTATTCCGAGGTAGTGCAGTGCGCCACAGGATGTTTTTGTGCTGGTCAAGGGCAGTCAAGTCTGGAGTGAACCAAGGGCTATATCTGTTCTTAGTTCTACATTTTTTTGAATGGGGCATGGTAATTTAAGATGGAGAGGAAGGCACTTTTGAAGAACAACCAGGCATCTTCTACTGACGGGATTAGGTCAATATCATTCCAGAATACTCGGGCCAGGTTGATTAGAAAGGCCTGCTCGCTGAAGTGTTTTAGGGAGCGTTTGACAGTGATAAGGGGTGGTCATTTGACCGCGGACCCATAACGAACGCAGGCAATGAGGCAGTGATGGCTGAGATCCTGGTTGAAAACAGCAGAGGTGTATTTAGAGGGAAAGTTGGTCAGGATGATATTTATGAGGGTGCCCATGTTTACAGATTTGGGGTTGTACCTGGTAGGTTCCATGATAATTTGTGTGCGATTGAGGGCATCTAGCTTAGATTGTAGGACGGCCGGGGTGTTAAGAATATCCCAGTTTAGGTCACCTAACAGTACGAACTCTGAAGATAAATGGGGGGTAATCAATTCACATATGGTTTCCAGGGCACAGCTGGGAGCTGAGGGGGGTCCATAACAAGCGGCAACAGTGAGAGACATATTTCTGGAGAGATGGATTTTTAAAAGTAGTAGCTCGAATTGTTTGGGCATAGACCTGGATAATAGGACAGAACTCTGCAGGCTAACTCCGCCCCCTTTAGCAGTTCTAATTTGATGGAAAATGTTGTAATTGGGGATGGAAATTTCTGAATTTTTGTTGGCCATCCTAAGCCAGGGTTGGCGGAGTGTGCTAAAGCAGTGAATAAAGCAAACTTAGGGAGGAGGCTTCTGATGTTAGCATGCATGAACCCAGGGCTTTTCCAGTTACAGAAGTCAACAAATGAGAGCGCTTGGGGACACACAGGGCCTGGGTTAACCTCTACATCACCAGAGGAACAGAGGAGTAGGATAAGGGTAAGGCTAAAAACTATAAGAACTGGTCGTCTAGTGCGTTCCGAACAGAGAGTAAAAGGAGCAGACTTCTGGGCGTGGTAGGATAGATTCAGGGCATAATGCACAGACAAGGGCGTGGTAGGGTGCGAGTACAGTGGAGGTAAACCTAGGCATTGAGTGAGGATGAGAGAGGCTGCATCTCTGGAAGCGCCAGTTAAACTAGGTGCGGTCTCCGCATGTGTGGGGGGGGTGGGGCAAGGGAGCTAACCGAAGCATGTAGAGCGGGACTAGGGGCTCCGCAGTAAAACAAAAAAATTAGAGCTACCCTAAACAACAGTATACAAGGCATATTGACATTAGAGGGAGGCATAAAGCAATCACAGGTGTTGATTGCGAGGGCTAAGACAACAACGGGTAAACAGCTAAGACAACAACAACAACTGGTAAATGGCGATGAATGAGGACAGAGAGGGTCACTTAGCTACACACAATTCGAGGCTGAAGCCGACAGATAAACAAAATGAAGTACCGTGTTATAATCAACTTTCAAATTAACTCTGAAAAGAGGCAACATTCACAGATTCAAGGAAACTGACTAAAACAGGGAGGAACTACCTGAACCTGATAACTAAGAAAATAATGTTTTGCTACTGTGTGCCATAATTAATATGACCCAGTATTGCTAGTAGCTGTCTTAACAAGGACACAGTAAGGCCGGAGAGGAGAGGGTACCTGTAGAGGTGGTATGCCACGGAGACATACCTGCTAACACTTGGCCAGCAGAATTGACTGTTGTCAGGGTAACGTTGCCCTGCTGCAGGGACGAGGCTGACATAACAATGCCTTGAGGGCTGAGGGTTCCTGTCAGTGGGCTGGAGGTCTGGGGGTGAAACACACACAAAATTAGCCTAACTGCATTCACATTAATTTGTGTTCATCTTGTATAATTTATACCTATAATGTGTGAATTGTACTATTATGTGCTTATCATTTAATCCCAATTCAATAGCCAAAGTTCCCTCTGGGAAAGATACAAATAATCTATGAAGGGAAAATGTGTGTGTATAACCGGCGTGTGAGTACCTGAATCTGGACAGGGGAACAGGGGCTGTCAGTTTCTCCCCCACTAAGCAGGGTCTCACTGTTCATCTTGGTGCGCAGGCAGGCGATGTAGCGGCTACAGAAGTCCTTACACAAGTCGCTCACTTTCTCCAGCTCCAGGAGGTGGATACGCAACACCTGGATGGCCTTCACCATCTGGGGTCAGAGGTCAAAGGTCAAGTCATTAGCAGGCCATTAGTAGGCATGCTGCCAACCCATAACTGTAACCCTGACCCTAGCCAAGGGTTAAAATTAAAATTACCAATTACTTCATTCAACATCAGTTTGCTGGTCAGTCATGTCTCTTCAGTTCTTCCCAATAAAGACATTTTTTTTTTTTTTTATAAAACATTTACTATCACACATACAATATTTCAATTGCTTGATGTTAAGAGATGCAATTCAAGAGTGGTTTGTTAAAGGGCACAACAGCCGTGGAACTTCGTTATATTATCTTTTAACATCGAAAACAGACGTGTAAGAGCTGGGTCATGTTCATTAGGTACCAAAAGGAAGAAAACTGACTAAAATAGGAAAGGACCAACTGGACATATCCAATAAGAAACAAGTATTTTTGTTTTTCGTTGCAGAACATTTTCAAACTTTTTCAGTTGCATGCCCAAATGAACAGGACCCTGGTAGTGCAGAGTTCCTCACCAGGTTGTCCACGTCTGGGTCGTCACAGAAGAAGCCCTTGCCCTCTTTCTTCTGGCTACGGACAAAGTTCTCAATGTCCACATTGAAGCTGGCAGAGCTGACGCAGTCCGAGCTCTGAGTCGACTGCTCACACTTCTCAAAGAGTAGGGCCAGCAGAGGGAACAGGGGGTGCCTACGATGCACAGGCGAGTGCAAAGGATTAACGCTACAGTAGGCGCAGTTAGTGAAAGCACACAAACACACAGTCATGCACCGATGCTCGCACATCCACACAAGTTTACAGTCAGTCATAAAGAGGACATGGGAAGGAAAATGGATTGAAAAAAAAAAGTGGAGAACAGAGAGAAAGAGCTCTAATGAGGAGGACGGAGTGGAGGAGTACCAAGACTCGCCTACCTGTAGATGGCCTGCTTGTCTGTGTCCATGGGTGTCTGGGGCTGCATGGCAGAGGGGCTGCCTGCTCCCCCCTCGCTCAGACTCTGCTCTGGATCCCCCTCCACATCCGCTCCCACGCGCATCTGCACCAAGACCTTTACCAAGGAAAGAGACAGACGGTAAAAAGAAGATTGGGATACAATGCAGAGAAAATAGGAGAGTGGAGGGGAAGGGAGGGGATAGGAGAGTGAAATGCAGTAAAGTTAGGTCAGTGGTTGGTGAATGACTTCCCTCAGGGTGGTAGTGGGGTGAGGAGTACACACACACCAGCCCCAGGGAGAGGAGAGAGAAAGAGACTAGTCTGTCTCTTTCCACTCATAACACTGTCTCAATTCAGCAGCTTACAGAGACTGCATTAGCTATTTATCATTCACATTGAACCCCGATGAATACACTGTCTTAACTTCTACACTCAGTTAGAAGTTGCTCATGATCCATTCTAGTCCTTCCCTGTTTCAACAGTTTCTTCCATTTGGTTTCCAGTGAACCCCGACCCCTTCCTACAGTGCCTCAGGTCAGACTCATTCCAACTATGACTAATTTTTCACTAGAACTGACATACATTGTTTTTTAAAGTGGTCCTCTGTAGCGCAGTTGTTAGAGCATAGTGCTTACAACAGCTGGATAATGGGGTTGATTAATAGGACCACCCATATGTACATTTTTTTTTAAACGTAATCAAGTAATTTTATACTGAACAAAAATATAAAATGCGACAATTTCAAAGATTTCACTGAGTTACAATTTATATAAGGAAATCAGTCAATTGAAATAAATTCCTGATGCCCTAATCTATGATTTTCACATGGCTGGGAATAGAGATATGCATCTGTTGGTCACAGATACCTTTAAAAAACGGTAGGGGAGTGGATCAGAAAACCAGTCTGTATCTGGTGTGACCATCTCCTTTCATCAGCTGTCCAGTTGTCTGGTCTCAGATGATCCCGCAGGTGAATATGCCGGATGTGGAGGTCCTGGGCTGGCGTGGTTTCATGTGGTCTGCGGTTGTGAGGCCAGTTAGGCGTACTGCCAAAATGACGTTGGAAGCGGCTTATGGTAGAGAAATTATCATTAAATTCTCTGGCAACAGCTCTGGTGGACATTCCTGTAGTCAGCATGCCAATTGTACACTCCCCCAAAACTTGAGACATCCGTGGCATTGTGTTGTGTAACAAAACGGGACATTTAGAGTGGCTTTTTATTGTCCCCAGCACAAGGTGCACCTGTGTAATGATCATGCTGTTGAATGAAATCATACCTTGAAGGCAGAACTCAGTGTGTCAGAGTGAGCAATGAGCTGTCGCCCACTCGTAGCTATGATGTGGGCATGCCCCAAGGGTCAATACTTTTGCCCCTCCTGTTCAGCCTGTACATTAATGATCTGCCTTCTGTCTGTACTGGGTCTGAAGTTCAAATGTATGCAGATGATACAGTGATATATGTGCATGCAAAGAGCAAACAACAAGCTGCACAAGAACTCACTACTGTAATGGTCCAGGTTACAAAGTGGCTCAGTGACTCGTGTTTGCATCTCAATGTGAAAAAAACTGTTTGCATGTTCTTCACAAAGAGGGCAACAGATGCTACTGAGCCAGATGTCTATGTGTCAGGGGAGAAGCTCCAGGTGGTATCCGATTTTAAGTACCTTGGCATCATACTTGATTCCAACCTCTCTTTTAAAAAGCATGTGAAAAAGGTAATTCAAATAACCAAATTCAACCTAGCTAATTTCCGATTTATACGAAATTGTTTGACTAGAGGTAGCAAAACTGTACTTCAAATCTATGATACTCCCCCACTTAACATACTGCTTGACTAGTTGGGCCCAAGCTTGCTGTACAACATTAAAACCTATTCAGTCTGTCTACAAACAGGCTCTCAAAGTGCTTGATAGGAAGCCCAATAGCCATCATCATTGTCACATCCTTAGAAAGCATGAGCTCTTGAGTTGGGAAAATCTTGTGCAATACACCGACGCATGTCTTGTATTCAAGATTCTTAATGGCCTGGCTCCCCCTCCACTCAATATTTTTGTTAAACAGAAAACCCAGACATATGGCAGCAGATCCACAAGGTCTGCCATGAGAGGTGACTGTATAGTTCCCCTAAGGAAAAGCACCTTTAGTAAATCTGCATTCTCTGTGAGAGCTTCCCATGTCTGGAATACACTGCCATCAGACACACATAACTGCACCACATATCACACTTTCACAAAATGCTTGAAGACATGGCTAAAGGTCAATCAGATTTGTGAACATGGTCCCTAGCTGTGTGTTGCCGCTTTCCATGTTGTCTGTTGTCTGTAGCTTGTGAGGTGTGGAAACACTTTGTTACTTTTATGAATTTTGTCTTGCTGCTTTTTGTTTTATGTTGCTCTGTCTGTATGCTACGTCTTGCTTGTCCTATGTTGCTCTGTCTGTATGCTACGTCTTGCTTGTCCTATGTTGCTATGTCTTGCTTGTTCTATGCTGCTATTGTCTATATTGTAATTGTTTTTAATAACCTGCCCAGGGACTGCGGTTGAAAATTAGCCGGCTGGCTAAAACCGGCACTTTTACTGAAACGTTGATTAATGTGCACTGTCCCTGTAAAAATAAAAAATGAACTCAAACTCAAACTCAATCAGCTTCTTGATATGCCACAACTGTCAGGTGGATGGATTATCTTAGCAAAAGAGAAATGCTCACCAACAGGGCTGTAAACAAATGAGTGCACACAATGAGAGAAATAAGCTTTTTGTGCATATGGAAAATGTCTGGGATCTTTTATTTCAGCTCATGACACTTTATATTTTTGTTCAGTATAGATAAAAGTGTATGCTAAATAGCATATATTATATTAAAATGACATGCATGATGACAAATTTTGCCTCTCTCCTACTTGCACACTGTAGATGTGTGGCTGTTACAGAAAGGCAATGTGTTAAAAAACACTTGGGTGTATTTTAGAGGATTAATAGACCTTTAAAGTGTGTAATATTCATTTTCACAGCAGCTCATTGTATTGGGAATTCAGGACAGTAACACCCTTCTTCAGGCAGTTATTCATTTACTAGTGGAATTGTGGTCACAAGTTGGGGTATATACAGTTGAAGTCGGAAGTTTACATACACCATAGCCAAATACATTTAAACTCAGTTTTTCACAATTGCTGACATTTAATCCTAGTAAAAATGCCCTGTCTTAGGTCAGTTAGGGTCACCACTTTATTTAAGAATGTGAAATGTCAGAATAATAGTAGAGAGAATGATTTATTTCAGCTTTTATTTATTTCATCACATTCCCAGTGGGTCAAAAGTTTACATACACTCAATTAGTATTTGGTAGCATTGCCTTTAAATTGTTTAACTTGGGTCAAACGTGTCGGGTAGCCTTCCACAAGCTTCCCACAATAAGTTGGATGAATTTTGGCCCATTCCTCCTGACAGAGCTGGTGTAACTGAGTCAGGTTTGTAGGCCTCCTTGCTCGCACACGCTTTTTCCATTCTGACCACAAATGATCTATAGGATTGAGGTCAGGGCTTTGTAATGGCCACTCCAATACCTTGACTTTGTTGTTATGCTTGGGGTCATTATCCATTTGGAAGACTCATTTACGACCAAGCTTTAACTTCCTGACTGATGTTTTGAGATGTTGCACCCCCGTGCTTCACAGTTGGGATGGTGTTCTTCGGCTTGCAAGCCTCCCCGTTTTTCCGCCAAACATAACGATGGTCATGATGGCCAAACAGTTCTATTTTTGTTTCATCAGACCAGAGGACATTCCTCCAAAAAGTACAATCTTTGTCCCCATGTGCAGTTGCAAACCGTAGTCTGGCTTTTTGGAGCAGCGGCTTCTTTCTTGCCGAGTGGCCTTTCAGGTTGTCGATATAGGACTCATTTTACTGTGAATATAGATACTTTTGTACCCGTTTCCTCCAGCATCTTCACAAGGTCCTTTGCTGTTGTTCGGGGATTGATTTGCACTTTTCACACCAAAGTTCGTTCATCTCTAGAAGACAGAACACGTCTCCTGAGCGGTATGACAGCTGTGTGGTCCCATGGTGTTTGTACAGATGAACGTGATACCTTCAGGCATTTGGAAATTGCTCCCAAGGATGAACCAGACTTGTGGAGGTCTCCAATTTTTTTTCTGAGGTCTTGGCTGATTTCTATTGATTTTCCCATGATGTCAAGCAAAGAGGCACTGAGTTTGAAGATAGGCCTTGAAATACATCCACAGTTGCACCTCCAATTGACTCAAATTATGTCAATTAACCTAACAGAAGCTTCTTATGCCATGACATCATTTTATGGAATTTTCCAATCAACTTAGTGTATGTAAACTTCTGACCCACTGGAATTGTGATACAGTGAATTACAAGTTAAATAATCTGTCTGTAAACAATTGTTGAAAAAATTACTTGTGTCATGCACAAAGTAGATGTCCTAACCGACTTGTCAAAACTATAGTTTGAAATTTGTGGAGTGGTTGAAAACCGAGTTTTAATGACTCCAACCTAAAGTGTATGTAAACTTCTGACTTCAACTGTATATCACACAGCTCATTCATTGGAATATGGCCACCCACTTTGTCATATGTTCAAACTTCACTCCTCCTCATCTTCAATCTCTTACCTCATCCACCTCCGGGTACTCATCTAGAGATGCCGAATGGGCTTCCATCATGGTCGCTGCCAATGATGCCAATACTCGGGCATTCCAGTCCAAGACCTGTGCCTACCAGTCCTACAGAGACACATGCATCAGACATGGGGTTTAGATTAGGTTTTTGTTGTTGTCATAGATTAGATATAACCATTGCATGATACATACATAGCCAATGAAGAACGTAGGGTCAGGGCACTATGTCAACACAGGGCCTTGCATTCTGGGGTATGAGGATTCATGTTTTTTGGGGTGTAAATGCTTGGTCACTGTATGCGTGTATCAGAATGGAATGCAGAGAGTGCAGTTATCAATTCCCGCGGGCGCAGCGTGGGAGGTATGTTGTACAGTCAGTAGCCCTAACTTCCGGGCACATATTTTGATTAAATAATTCAACGCAGAAATTGTGCATCTACAGTTCGTAATGTTCACCAAGCATCATCCTAAACTGTGACACTAGGCCCATGAATCTCTCCTTAGCAAGCCGTATTCATGTGGAAAAATAAATATGGAATAAATCAAATGTGTTTCTAATAACAAACAAACGTGCATACAATTTCGTGTCAATTTGATTACCGATTTATCCTACCCTCGCTGTCTAAATATCGTATAGCGGCTCAGGCTACATGTATCATATAATATGGGTGCTTTCAAATGTTGAACAAATAAAAAAAACTGTCAACAGCACACATCCCATCGACGTTGCGGTCATCGATAGGTATCTCTCCTAATAACATTCGAATGTCCAGTAGTCTGTAGATTAGTCAATACACGCCTGGCCTTCTCATTCACCCTTTCCAATGCGCCTTTTCCAAATAAGCGGACATCTTTTTTTCTCTCGTCACAACAGCTTGCCTTCATGTGTGATCAGTCTTTTGGCTCACTGTTCATTCTGCAAAGTGCACATTGGCTCATTCCATTGCGAGCCATTGCATTCGAGCATGTAGCGTCGATTGTTAGATTGATGGGCGACGAAAAAAAGAGGAATTTGAGTGACAGCTTACCTTAGTGCCAATCTTCGTCACAGTGACAAGGGGCTGCTGCAATCCGGGCCCGCAGTTTTCGTGTGTCGTCACTACGTATAGGCTCGCAGACTATTTTCTCTCATTAATATTCAACATGTGGGAGGAGAAGCAATTCTGAACATGCCTTGTCCCGCCCCTGGAGGCCGATACCCTGCCCCTTATGCTTAAATTATGATGACAAATTATTTATATTACATCAAATGTATACACATTTAAAATGGTATGTAATGGACTAGGCCTACAAACTAGAAAAACATTCAGAATTGAAAAGTTATCCCTAATAATTGACATCATGCGTTTTATATTTCTGATGCAATGACTACTTTATAAACAAAGAAGTGAATGAGACTACCCATACTAAAACATATAATTTATAAAAAATTGTTATTTGTCGGATTTAACAGACAAAAGAGAGTGACAGAGTGAAGATAATTTTGAGGACCAATCATCTAACTTGGAAGAGAAAAAAAGTGACACAGTACAATGTGAAATCTATGCTCCTAAATTAAGATGTACATTCTGGATCTAAAGTGCATCACAGAGGATCAAAGGATAGTAGAACATGTGCCTAGACTGACCTGACTTTTTAAATGTAATTTAAACTTACAACCAAATCTTAACAAACGAAACAAAGGACTGATACTTATGAACACACAATTGACTCATCAGGGATCTTGAAAATCGGGGAAGTCAGTGAGGTCACCGCCACCATACAACCGCTGTAGTTTGGCCATCTCCTCAGACAGTGCTTTCTCATACATAGGGCCTGCATCAATCAAGCCCCCAGAGGCTCTGATATGAGGAATATCAGGGGTTGGAAGATGGAAAGCCTAAAACATGGTGAGACATGAGGAATCAAAGAGACGGTGTAGAAAATCTACACCCCCTTTCAAAATTGTAAACTTTTTTTGCCTTATAGCCTGAAATGAAAATGGCTTGAAATAGTTTATTATTCCATTGATCGATACATCCTACCCCACAGCTTCCAAGTGAAATAAATATTCAGATTTTTATTAATTTATTTTTATCAATAAATGGCTTGGTTGGATAAGTGTCAAACCCCTTGTAATATCAAGCCTAAATTAGCTCAGGTGTAACCAATCACCTTCAAAATCAAACACCAAGTTAATTGGCCTCCATCTGTGTTCAATTGTAGTGATTAACATGATTTCAGGACACATTCAGCAGTTCCTGTAGGTTCCCTCTGCTGAGTAGTGAATTGCAAAGCAAACACTCAACCATGAGCACGAAGGAGCTTTCAAAAGAACTCTGGGACAAAGTAGTGGAAAGGCACAGATCAGGGGATGGGTATAACAATATTTCAAAAGACCCTGCTTAGATTAGGCTGTCCCCAGTGGTGTAAAGTACTTAAGTAAGAATACTTTAAAGTACTACTTAAGTCGTTATTTGGTGTATCTGTACTTTACTATTTATATTTGACAACTTTAATTTTACTTCACTACATTCCTAAAGAAAATAATGTACTTTTTACTCCATACATTTTCCCTGGCACCTGAAAGTACTCGTTAAAAATGGTGCAATTCATGCACTTATTAAAAGAACAGCCCTGGTCATCCCTACTGCCTCTGATCTGGCTGACTCACTAAACACAAATGCTTCATTTGTAAGTGTTGGAGTGCGCCCCTGGCTATCTGTATATTAAAAAAAACAAGAAGATGGTGCTGTCTGCTTTTCTTAATATAGGGCATTTGAAATCCTTTTACTTTTGATACTTTAGTATATTGTACCAACTATTTACTTTTGATACTGAAGTATACTTAAAACCAAATACTTTTACTCAAGTAGAATTTTACTTGGTGACTTTCACTTTTACTTGTCATTTTTTATTAAGGTATCTTCACTTTTACTCAATAATGACAATTGGGTACTTTTCCATCTATAGCCGTCCCGCCAGACTGGATGACAAAGCAAGTAGGACACTGATCAGACAGCTACCAAAAGTCCATTAGCAACTTTGAAAGAGCTACACGCTTTTACAGCCAAGACTGGTCAAAGTGTGCATGTGACAACTACAGTGCACTTGGAAAGTATTCAACCCCTTGACTTTTTAGACATTTTGTTATGTTACAGCCTTATTCTAAGATGGATTAAATATATGTTTTTCCTCATCAATCTACTCACAATACCCCATCATGACAAAGTTAAACAGGTTTATAGAAATGTTTGCAAATGTATTAAAGATAAAAAAACAAATACCTTACCTTATTTACATACGTATTCAGACCCTTTGCAAGAATTGAGCTCAGGTGCATCCTGTTTCTATTGATTATCATTGAGATATTTCTACATATGATTGGAGTCCACCTGTGGTAAATTCAATTGATTGGACATGATTTGGAAAGGCTCACACCTGTGGTCCCACAGTTGACAGTGCATGTCAGAGCAAAAATCAAGCCATGAGGTTGAAGGAATTGTCCGTAGAGCTCCGAGACAGGATTGTGTTGAGGCACAGATCTGGGGAAAGGTATCAAAAATGTCTACAGCATTGAAGGTCCCCAAGAACACGACAGGTAGCCTAGTCGTTAGAGTGTTGGGCCAGTAACCAAAATATTTCTAGATTGAATCCCCGAGCTGACAAGGTAAAAATCAGTCATTCTGCCCCAAAACAAGGCAGTTAACTGTTCCTAGGCCGTCATTGTAAATAAGAATTTGTTCTTAACTGACTTGCCTAGTTAAATAAAATACAAATATATATTTTTTTTAAAATGTGCACATTTATCTAAAAATCCTGTTTTTGCTTTGTCATTATGGGGTATTGTGTGTAGGTTGATGAGGGGGGAAAACGATTTAATCCATTTTAGAATAAGGCTGTAACGTAACAAAATGTGGAAAAAGAGAAGTGGTCTGAATACTTTCCGAATGCCCTGTATGTCCCAAGATCTCCACAAATCTGGCATGTATGGTAGGGTGGCAAGAAGGAAGCCCACCTTGAATCCCATTTGAAGTATGGGGGAATAAACACTTGGGAGACTGTAGCCATGTGGCAAAACGTTTTAGGGTCTGACAAAAAAAAAAAAAAACTTTTCGGCCTAATGTAAAGTGTTACATTTGGCACAAACCCAACATGGCACATCCTCCAAAGAACACCATCCTTAATTAGAAGCTTGGTGGCAGCATCATATTATGGGGATTTTTCTCATTGTCAGGGACTTATCAGGATAGAAGGGAACATTTATGGAGCAATGTACAGAAAAGTCCTTGAGGAAAACCTGCTACACTCTATAAGAAAGATGAAACTGAGATGGGATTTCACCTTTCAGCATGACAATGACTCGAAGCACACATCCAAAGTTACTTAACTTCATTGACAACAGCTCTGCACTGCCCTGCAAGAAATATGAATGCCCTGACTTCTGCTGAGGCCATATCGCCGTAAATGCTGAATGGCCAATGCAGACATCGGATTGACCATGGGTCCAGATGCACAATCCACTTCTCTCTCCAGAATCTGCGAAAGCCAGCAGGGGCGGGAGGAGAATAGTTGGGTCAGGTTAAGGTTTTTGTCTTCTGGTTATCTAGATCTGGCGCCCTCTTGAGGCATTTGTCTTATTTCATCAAACTGTAAACTTAAAGCATCAGACAAGCTCAATGCATATAGTTGATTTTATTAAAACACATAAGGTTTGTCTATATATGGAAAAATACACATTTAAAAATGTCTACCAATTGATTGGTAGAAAGAACAGATTACTTTTGGTCGACCAAGATTTTTTGAGGTCGGGGACAGGCCTACAACAGACTCACAGCTGTAATTTATGCCAAAGGTGCTTCTCCTGGGTATTAACTCAGTGTGCTGGAGACTTATCCAATTATGATATTTTAGTTTTAAGGGGATTTTTTTGTGTGTGTGGAAAAAATATATACAGTACCAGTCAAAAGTTTGGACACATCTACTCATGCCAGATTTTTTCTCTATTTTTTACTATTTTCTACATTGTATAATAATAGTGAAGACGTCAACTATAAAATAACACATATGGAATCATGTAGTAAACAAAAAAGTTTTAAACAAATCTAAATATATTTTATATTTGAGATTCTTCATGGTAGCCACCATTTGTCTTGAAGACAGCTTTGCACACTCTTGGCATTCTCTCAACCAGCTTCATGAAGTAGTCACCTGGAATGCATTTCAATTAACAGGTGTGCCTTGTTAAAAGTTCATTTGTGGAATTTCTTTCCTTCTTAATTCGTTTGAGCCAATCAGTTGTGTTGTGACATATACAATTAGTTCAAAATGATTTACTATGTAAATTAAAGTTTAAAAAAAAATCAAGGTACATGTTGCTTTTCTATTTTTTGTTCAGTGTAGATAGCCAATATCAACAGCAATGTTGCTGCTGCACGATTTTGAATTAAGTGATAATGCCCAAGAAGATGGTATTTGGAGGATATATTGGCATGGGCATTGGAGACAGTAACCTTGATCATTTGAAAAGACTGGTGTTTCAGCAGGGTGCAATTTTGTTATGCAAAAAATGTTTGGGGCAGCAGTACTTCGCTGGATTTGGTGGAGTTTGACGTTTAAATGGCAATGTGTATTGTTTTTGTGTAGAATGAGCATATATTTCACATTGAAACTGAGAATGTCTTGATGTGTGACATTTTGGTCATTTCTTCTGAGTGAATAGGGTAGAACTAAATTTGTTTTCTAATTTGTTTCCGTTAAGATGGCATTCTGTGCGCATCACAATGGAGGCCGTCCTTCCTACGAATTGGACGTGATTGCTTATTCAAGGTAGTAATGTAAACAAATATAACTGTTTGCAATGTTCTCCGTTTATTACCAAGTACTTCACCATATTTCAGTGTAAATCCGTTTGGCTTGATGTCTAGGTTGCTACAGTTGTTAGCCTAGTAGTTTCTTTGGATGGGTCTAATTCTGGAAGCTGATTGGTTAACGTTCCAGAAGTTACCACCGGCTAAAGCTATGACGTTGAAGTTCCTATTTACCATGTTCCAGCTCACTGTCTCATCAGCCTCGCCAGACAATTTATAAACTTGAAATCCACCTAGACACTATCTCCCATTTATTTTAGACTAGCATTTGGGTTTTCAATAGCGGATACTTTTTTTATTAACCGTACTCTCGGTCTCTGACATTTGCAACATTGTTTCAATATTGAAACGTCGTCGTCTCCGGTTTAACATGAATGATACTTTCAATGTATAAACGTTTCAGGCACTGACGGAAGTGAACACTATCCACGAGAGAAGCATATCATGTAAAAGTAATATGGTGGTAAATTCCAAATGCATTAAAATACATTTTATTAAGTATTTACAATGTTTGTAAATTAAGGCTACAAACCAAACATATAAACTCATTGGTCCAATCAAATTTTATTTTCAACATTTAACACTTCTCATACATTGATAACAATACATTGTCATCAACATTCTTCTACGGTAGTTGTAATATATTACTTATACTCCTTTCAAATATTTCAACATATTCACATACTGCACTTTATCAGTTAAGACTTTGCTCATTAAAAAGAATAGAGAGCATCACTGGTTTGAGAGTGAACATTAAAAGAGCACTACTGTGGGGTAACCGGGAAGGGGTAGAGAGGTTGCACGCTATAAGGAAATGACTAGTCATAATCTAAGTCCTCCAACTTGAAGAGAGACCCAGCACAAACCAAAGCACTCGAGAATAGTAAGTTAATTTTACACACTCACTCCTAGACATTACACATAAGGAACAGGCTCTGCAAAAGCTGTTTTCCTTGACCACTCGCACTAACACGGCAGTGGAATTTCACTAGTATTTGTACATTATCTACATGGATACATAGCTGGTAACAACATACATTAAACTAATATTACACGAGTGAAGATCTTACCCCTCCACTGTGTTATGCTAACATTGTCAGACTTAACAGACTAAAGTCAGTCGTCTCTCCTGCCTTCGGATGTCCTTGTACATCTCATTTCGAATGCAGAACCCAAGATAATGGGAGGGTCATCATAAAGAATGAAATAACAGATAAAAGACCATATGAAAGATTGAAATGGTCTCATATCACCTGGAGGCTGATATTTCCCTTTCATCTGAATTGTCTTTCTGAGCTTCTATAAATATGTAACACAGTGCCACACAACACTCAAAATAATAATTCCCGTTCTCTTACAAAGGAAATTAATTAATTTGAGACCCAAATTGAATGAACCTGAAATACCTCTTCACAAACAGTTACAGCATTGGCCAAATATGTCCGTCACAACAAAGCCTGACCTCAGTCTCCAAAACAAAACACCTACAAATGGCTTTTCAACACAAATATAGCACTCTATATTAAACAGTGCTTTTTTGGCATACGAAAAAATACAATTAAAAACAACTAAAATATACATACAAAACGTGAAGATATGAATGCGTTGAAAATAACAGACTTGTTCGGAACAAGTACAAAAACATTCCTGACATCACCGTATGATTCTTCTAACCATCGAAAAACAAATGATTTGTAGTACATTGGTACTCATTATCTTGGCCTACGCTGCAAATGTAACTAGAAATCGTCACTCATTTATAAATCATTTAGAAAACAGGAAATCTGCTCTTCAATTTCCCTCAAACCGTTCAACAATATATTTTGGGCTAAGCCAATTTGATAGACAATATATTAGTGTGTACATTCGTACAGTACTTCTGTAATGTTTCAAACACACCCAAACATTTCTTTGGGTCTTTCATTTGAATTTCCAATCTGAAACACAACACTCAATATGTGGAACGTATAAAGGTACAGTGTAAAGATGACTGATTAGCTTCATTTTCATTCTCAGCATACTAACATTAACAACAGTTCTTTCCTTCACCAACACATTTTTCCAGTGTCTCACCAAACCTTTGAGGGTATATGTCAAAGTATCTCTCTTCATATTCACGTACGCACTGTACCTGCTTTTGTACCTTTGTCTCAAACCGACGAATAAATAACTTGAAACGCTTGAATTAAAGAAATACAAGCAATGACATAATAGCCGTATAGCGGTTTGTTAATAAACATGAACACAGTGTCAAAGGTTATATGGGAGTTGTTGTCAGAGGGATGGCACAACAACAGTGTGGTCATCTGGGTGGTGTTCATTAGGCCACACAACGGAAGGTGTTTTGCAACGGAAAATGAAAATTAACATTTCTTATTGGACAAGGTAGTATTGCCCGGTTCAGTCTTCTTGCTTCCACTTGTTAACTAATGAACACGGACCAGGTGTTAATGCCACAGGGTGGGCTCTTTAAGACATACAGTGCATAAGCAATGATCATATGTGTTGTTCCAAAATTTCTCTACATACAGTATATCATGTCTCAAAGGTTCATTGCGTTATAAGACGGCCTTTGAGATTTTAGATTAGCTGAGGAATGTTTCATAATTTTGTTCAACCAAATAATAGTGGAATCACGATATCATACATACACCATAATGATATAATACATACACCATAATGATATAAAACATAAAGAGGAAAAAAATACATCACTTAAGACCCTTTTGCAGAAAATTAATTCACACAGTCACACACACAAGTGTGGGGCTGGGCTGTTGGGGAATGTCACTAGAGCTTGGTGAGACTTCGAGCAGGGGTAACGGGGGAGTGTACAGTATGGGTGTTAGGCTGGGTTAGGCTGAGCAGGGCTGGGTTGAACTGGGATGGACTAGGGCTCCTCGAAGAGCTGCAGGTCCAGTCGTACGACAATCTCTCCTGTGGGCACCTCGTGGAGCAGCAGCCTCTTGGTGATAGGCCCTTTGGAGCCCTGGTCCTTCTTAATGTCTGCCAGACGGATCTCTGTCCTGCCTAGGAAATCTACACACAAACAGACAGACAGAGGGATGATGAGTATACAGGTAAAGAGGGTTCAATATAAGATTGTGTCACACCCTATACTGGGATAGAATATATCGCATGACGGCACACTGAATCAAAAAGGCATCTAGTCAGTAAAAGGCTGTTTGTGTGTGTGTATGAGCTTGCGTGTTCGCATAGTCTCACCGTAGCCTTTTTAAACAGAGTGTTATTCTGGTGTGTGTGTGTGGGTGTGTGTGCGTCCGTAGTCTTACCGTCAGGAGAGAATTGGTCCCTCTCAAACACGGTGACACACAGCACGTCCTGCTCCAGGTCCTTGATGAAGAACTGACAGTTGGAGTTCCACTTGGGGTTGAGAGTGTCCTGCAGGGTCTTGGTGATGTGGCACTGGGAACCCATCGTCACCTCGCAGTACGGGTTGCTCTTACCTGAGAAGAGATCACAACTTAGGGTTGGGAAATTCCGTTCACTTTCCCCAAATACCCTGGTTTGAAAGAAATCCCGGTTGAAGAATTCCAAGTTGGAGGATTCCCTCTATGCTTATTCCCTCCTGATTCCTAAATTCTCAAACGGGGATTTCTGGAACAAACTTTGTCAAGTTACCAGAATTTTACAACCGAATAACAGATTGGCAGTTGTATAGACGTTTAGAATACCAATATGAGTATTCCCCCACAAAAGAGTATTTTAAATCTTCCACATACTTGTGCTCGATTAAGCTGGCCTGGTGAAATAGAACCAATGGAATAATCCCAAAAGGGCAAACCCCACCCATCTGGCACTGCAGGCAGGCTCAAAATACTATTTGAACCCCTGCATGTACTCTTAACACTATCATTCTTCTCCTGTGTACTGTTGGGATCAGCTAGACTTTGATCATTGAGGTAGTAAATTAATGATAGTACATGAAAGAGACTATGCTAGAAGTTAATGGTTCTCTGAAGAAAGACAAAAGGCTTTGGAATGTGTTTGAAGGAGAGGAGAGCGATGTGTTGATATAGGGAAGACAAATGGATTCTGTAGATCAATAGGTGAGGGGTGAGGTCAGTTCCCCTTAAGGGAGTAATCAGGGTTAGTATCTGGTTACCTTCTTTCCTGTGGAGCCATAAACTGTGAGGAGGAGGAGTGTCTTAAGTAGGATGAATATAAACTGATGTCTGAAATGTTTTGCTGTCTGATTTCAGCTGTACAGAACCTTTGGGAATGATTCAACTTGGTTAAAGCTTCTAGTGTCCGTGAGTTATTTACTCTGACAAATAAGAAACTAACAGTACTAAACAGCAATCGACACATGTATTAAAGGGTGGTGTGTGTCACTCTCTCGTGTCAGAGACACAGAGATCAGTGTTGAGATCAACTTAAGTTCTGGGTGTGGCAGGGGATCATCTCTAGGGACTTACCGTGGGAGCGGCAGGGTTTGAGCTCGATGCCCTCCACAATGTTTACCATCAGCCGGCCGATGCCCGTGGCCCTCTGTGAGCGAACTGCATCGAGACAGACACAAACGTAATGGTCAGAGGCAGACCTAAACGTAATGGTCAGAGGCAGACCTAAACGTAATGGTCAGAGGCAGACCTAAACGTAATGGTCAGAGGCAGACCTAAACGTAAATAGTCAGAGGCAGACCTAAACGTAATGGTCAGAGGCAGACCTAAACGTAAATAGTCAGAGGCAGACCTAAACGTAATGGTCAGAGGCAAACCTAAACGTAAATAGTCAGAGGCAGACCAAACGTAATGGTCAGAGGCAAACCTAAACGTAATGGTCAGAGGCAAACCTAAACGTAATGGTCAGAGGCAGACCTAAACGTAATGGTCAGAGGCAGACCTAAACGTAATGGTCAGAGGCAGACCTAAACGTAAATAGTCAGAGGCAGACCTAAACGTAATGGTCAGAGGCAGACCTAAACGTAATGGTCAGAGGCAGACCTAAACGTAATGGTCAGAGGCAGACCTAAACGTAATGGTCAGAGGCAGACCTAAACGTAATGGTCAGAGGCAGACCTAAACGTAAATAGTCAGAGGCAGACCTAAACGTAAATAGTCAGAGGCAGACCTAAACGTAAATAGTCAGAGGCAGACCTAAACGTAATGGTCAGAGGCAGACCTAAACGTAAATAGTCAGAGGCAGACCTAAACGTAATGGTCAGAGGCAAACCTAAACGTAAATAGTCAGAGGCAGACCAAACGTAATGGTCAGAGGCAAACCTAAACGTAATGGTCAGAGGCAAACCTAAACGTAATGGTCAGAGGCAGACCTAAACGTAATGGTCAGAGGCAGACCTAAACGTAATGGTCAGAGGCAGACCTAAACGTAAATAGTCAGAGGCAGACCTAAACGTAATGGTCAGAGGCAGACCTAAACGTAATGGTCAGAGGCAGACCTAAACGTAATGGTCAGAGGCAGACCTAAACGTAATGGTCAGAGGCAGACCTAAACGTAAATAGTCAGAGGCAGACCTAAACGTAAATAGTCAGAGGCAGACCTAAACGTAAATAGTCAGAGGCAGACCTAAACGTAATGGTCAGAGGCAGACCTAAACGTAATGGTCAGAGGCAGACCTAAACGTAATGGTCAGAGGCAGACCTAAACGTAAATAGTCAGAGGCAGACCTAAACGTAATGGTCAGAGGCAGACCTAAACGTAATGGTCAGAGGCAGACCTAAACGTAATGGTCAGAGGCAGACCTAAACGTAATGGTCAGAGGCAGACCTAAACGTAATGGTCAGAGGCAGACCTAAACGTAATGGTCAGAGGCAAACACACAGAAAAGTCAGAGGAGACTAAGCTAGCATGAAAACACTCAGTTGTCATGAGAGATAGTTTGGTAACACTTTACATGAAGTTGGTCTTATACCTGTGTACTAACACTGTACAGACATTAGAAACCAAATCATTGTTAGCCAGTTCCTTGCTTCTTAGTGAAATTAAGCCATTTTTGTTAAAAGTGGAATAGTCACTATTCCTCATGTATAACACAGAAATCACTCAACTCCACAATTCCTACACTACTATGTATTTTAATCAAAATGTTACTTGCATAAATACAAGGTTACAACGATAATAATAGTAATAAGTAGTTAGTAGATAGTAGTAGTAGATAGTAGATAGTAATAATACCAAGGTACTTAAAGAAGACACTCATATAAAGTGTTACCAACAGTGCTTTTGAGAACCTGGTCCGGGAGGGTAGGTGACAAAGCTGTCCCTCCCAGACACAGTGGACCTATAGAGGAGCAGAGAGAGACTATTATACCCAGGTAGGCCTTCTCCCTCTTCTTCTTCTCTGTCTCGATGAAGAGCTCCGAAGCTGCCTTGATCTTCTGCACCCAAGCAGTCCTGCATGAGTCATCACAAGGTCAAAAGAAAGCCTTGGCTGTGTGTGTGTGTGTGTGTGTGTGTGTGTGTGTGTGTGTGTGTGTGTGTGTGTGTGTGTGAGAGAGAGAGAGAGAGTGTGTGTGTGACTGCATGCATACGTCTGTGTGTGTACCTCTCGTTGATGCTCTCTGCCCGTATGGTGTAGACCCTGTCGATGTGGGAGATGTGGAAGATGGGCTCGTCTCCCGAGGGATCTGTTGGCAGCTTCACCAACACCTCATTCAGGAAGATGGGCTGTATAGTGGGGGTCAAAGGTCCAAGGTCACAACAAGGTCAGAACTCCTGGGGTGCATCGCAATAATATCTCATCTCGTTCCTGAATTGTGCACTCGTTTACTATATCCCACAAATCTAAAAGCATGAGATTGGTGCAGGTTTGGGGTAGAGGGAATATCCACAATATTTCTTATACAGGTCATTTCCTTTCAAATCAGTGAAGAGAAGTGAACAAATGTACAGGAAGGAGAGATAATTCGGGATGTAGCCCTGGTCTTGAACATGCCACACTACTGTACGTGGGGATTTGTCCAAGACCAAGGCTACATCCCAATTATCTCTCCTTCCTCCCAAAGTGGTCCTATGGGCCCTGGTCAAAAGTACTGTATTCTCTATAGCAGTGGTTCTCAAGTGATTTTGCCTTGGAACCCAAATTGAACCAGGTTCTCTCAGTCGCGACCCAATAATCCATCGCCAAAATGAGTTGCCAAAATACAATGTGGAAAATATTTCTTTAAAATGATTTTATTACATTTTTTGTCATTTTAGCCCCAATTTCATGATATCCAATTGCAATCTTGTCTCATCGCTGCAACTCCCCAACAGGCTCGGGAGAGGCGACGTTCGAGTCATGCGCTTTATTGATAGTAAATATAGCAATTACATGGCAACGGAACAACCTAACGAAGATCCGTTTCAGATGGAAACGTAGTCAATAAAGCGGTGAATTGGGAGCTTTAACGGTGTGCAGGCCTTCTTGTTCTATACTAGAATTCTTTATTAGCCCAGCGCCTATGTTTTTAAGGCTGTGCGTACGACCACAAACTTTTCTATAAAGGGAACAACATTAATACAATCTTGCCCATATTCTTGATGAAGAATGTTAATAAACTCACTGGCTTGAGACCACAAAATCATCCAAAATAGTGTTGCTAATAATTCTATATTGAAAATACTGTGATTGAAGAAACATTTTTATATTTAATCTCTGAACAATTTAAATTAATTACAATTTCTACACACTTCCTACCTACCTGGTGTGAGTTGTTTAATTTCAGACTTGACTACATATACACTGCTCAAAAAAATAAAGGGAACACTTAAACAACACAATGTAACTCCAAGTCAATCACACTTCTGTGAAATCAAACTGTCCACTTAGGAAGCAACACTGATTGACAATAAATTTCACATGCAGTTGTGCAAATGGAATAGACAACAGGTGGAAATTATAGGCAATTAGCAAGACACCCCCAATAAAGGAGTGGTTCTGCAGGTGATAACCACAGACCACTTCTCAGTTCCTATGCTTCCTGGCTGATGTTTTGGTCACTTTTGAATGCTGGCGGTGCTTTCACTCTAGTGGTAGTATGCGACGGAGTCTACAACCCACACAAGTGGCTCAGGTAGTGCAGCTCATCCAGGATGGCACATCAATGCGAGCTGTGGCAAGAAGGTTTGCTGTGTCTGTCAGCGTAGTGTCCAGAGCATGGAGGCGCTACCAGGAGACAGGCCAGTACATCAGGAGACGTGGAGGAGGCCGTAGGAGGGCAACAACCCAGCAGCAGGACCGATACCTCCGCCTTTGTGCAAGGAGGAGCACTGCCAGAGCCCTGCAAAATGACCTCCAGCAGGCCACAAATGTGCATGTGTCTGCTCAAACGGTCAGAAACAGACTCCATGAAGGTGGTAGGTATGAGGGCCCGACGTCCACAGGTGGGGGTTGTGCTTACAGCCCAACACCGTGCAGAGAACACCAAGATTGGCAAATTCGCCACTGGTGCCCTGTGCTCTTCACAGATGAAAGCAGGTTCACACTGAGCACATGTGACAGACGTGACAGTCTGGAGACGCCGTGGAGAACGTTCTGCTGCCTGAAACATCCTCCAGCATGACCGGTTCAGCGGTGGGTCAGTCATGGTGTGGGGTGGCACTTCTTTGGGGGGCCGCAGAGCCCTCCATGTGCTCGCCAGAGGTAGCCTGACTGCCATTAGGTACCGAGATGAGATCCTCAGACCCCTTGTGAGACCATATGCTGGTGCGGTTGGCACTGGGTTCCTCCTAATGCAAGACAATGCTAGACCTCATGTGGCTGGAGTGTGTCAGCAGTTCCTGCAAGAGGAAGGCATTGATGCTATGGACTGGCCCGCCCGTTCCCCAGACCTGAATCCAATCGAGCACATCTGGGACATCATGTCTCGCTCCATCCACCAACACCACGTTGCGCCACAGACTGTCCAGGAGTTGGCGGATGCTTTAGTCCAGGTCTGGGAGGAGATCCCTCAGGAGACCATCCGCCACCTCATCAGGAGCATGCCCAGGCGTTGTAGGGAGGTCATACAGGCACGTGGAGGCCACACACACTACTGAGCCTCATTTTGACTTGTTTTAAGGACATTACATCAAAGTTGGATCAGCCTGTAGTGTGGTTTTCCACTTTAATTTTGAGTGTGACTCCAAATCCAGACCTCCATGGGTTGATAAATTTGATTTCCATTGATAATTGTTGTGTGATTTTGTTGTCAGCACATTCAACTATGTAAAGAAATGATAAGAATATTTCATTTATTCAGATCTAGGATGTGTTATTTTAGTGTTCCCTTTATTTTTTTAAGCAGTGTATATATATATTTTTTTATACGTTCATTTTTTTTACTCAGACACCCATGACCCACTCAAAACCTCACACGATCCAAATTTGGGTCACGACCCACAAGTTGAGAATTGCTTCCCTATAGGGTGCAATTTGGGATGCGGACAATGTGTACGTTGGCGAGAGGAGAGTACTTACGGTCTTGTACATGCGGTACTGCAGGTGGGACTTGGCACTGAACACCTTGTCGCAGCCCGAGAAGCCCAGGGGCTTGATGATCTGAGTCAGCAGGAGGAAGTCGTTGAATAGGAAGCCATACAGCTCCTTGTTGCTCTTGGCCTTGTAGAGTTTGCCGCTGTGCAGGAACTTGCGCGGGCCCAGGCAGTTGGTCACCGAGTTGAACACCAGTTGCTTAAAGAAAGTCGTTAATGAAAAAGGGCCGAGTGAGTGAGTTGGGAGTGAGCCTGTTCACGGTGTGGAATTGTGCCAATTGTGTGTAATTTTGTGGAATCAAGTACATGTTCCTGTGCTTTTCATTGTGTTTTATTTCACCTTTATTTTACCAGGCAAGTCAGTTAAAAAAATAATATTATTTTACAATGATTTGTGTTCTGTGTGTTTATGTGTGTCCGTGTCTGTGTGTATTACCTCAGACAGCCCCTCACACTGGACGTGGGCCTGGATCCACTCTAGCCGGTCAGAGTTCTCCTTCTCCCTGACGCCCTCGTTGACCTGGGAACACAGCTCCTCAGCCTTCTCCAGAGCCTGCTTCAGATGGCTATGGTCCGGGTGAGCCTCCGGAGTATTCTCTAGGATCTGCGCCGCATCACACATAGTTACAGACAGCCAATTCCAGTGTGTGTGTATGTATCAGTTAAATCTTTTATTTATTTTCTTTAACCCTTATTTTTACCAGGTAGGTTTACTGAGGATACATTCTCATTTACAGCAACAACCTGGGGAATAGTTACAAGGGAGAGGGGGGATGAATGAGCCAATTGGAAGCTGGGTATGATTAGGTGGCCATAACAGTATGAGGGCCAGATTGGGAATTTAGCCAGGACACCGGGATTAACATGAGATTACGATAAATGCCATGGGATCTTTAGTGACCACAGAGAGTCAGGACAGGCGTTTAACATCCAAAAAGACAGCACCCTACACAGGGCAATGTCCCCAATCACCGCCCTGGGGCATTGGAATATATATTTATTTAGACCAGAGGAAAGAGTGCCTCCTACTGGCCCTCCATCACCATTTCCAGCAGCATCTGGTCTAACATCCAGGGCCCGACCAGGACCAACCCTGTTTAGCTTCAGGGGCTGTGGTCAGGCTTCTCGATCACATACAGTTTATTTGGATGATGAGAAGAGTGTGTGTGAGAGAATGTGTGTGTACATACATTTTTGATGATGAGGGGGTAGCGCGTCACCCTTTGCATGGGTTTGAGGAGGAAGCTGGAGAGGGGCATTCCCTTACAACCTGGATCCATGGCCAGTCTCTGTAGGGGAGAGGAAATATTATCACTATCAGATATCAGCATAGAACCTAATAACACTCATATACAGTGGGGCAAAAAAGTATTTAGTCAGCCACCAATTGTGCAAGTTCTCCCACTTAAAAATATGAGAGAGGCCTGTAATTTTCATCATAGGTACACTTCAAATATGACAAAATGACAAAAAAAATCCAGAAAATCACATTGTAGGATTTTTAATGAATTTATTTGCAAATTATGGTGGACAATAAGTATTTGGTCACCTACAAACAAGCAAGATTTCTGGCTCTCACAGACCTGTAACTTCTTCTTTAAGAGGCTCCTCTATCCTCCACTCGTTACCTGTATTAATGGCACCTGTTTGAACTTGTTATCAGTATAAAAGACACCTGTCCACAAGCTCAAACAGTCACACTCCAAACTCCTCTATGGCCAAGACCAAAGAGCTGTCAAAGGACACCAGAAACAAAATTGTAGACCTACACCAGGCTGGGAAGACTGAATCTGCAATAGGTAAGCAGCTTGGTTTGAAGAAATCAACTGTGGGAGCAATTATTAGGAAATGGAAGACATACAAGACCACTGATAATCTCCCCCGTGGGGTCAAAATGATCACAAGAACGGTGAGCAAAAATCCCAGAACCACACGGGGGGACTTAGTGAATGAGTAGTAACAAAGCCTACCATCAGTAACACACTACGCCGCCAGGGACTCAAATCCTGCAGTGCCAGACGTGTCCCCCTGCTTAAGCCAGTACATGTCCAGGCCCGTCTGAAGTATGCTAGAGAGCATTTGGATGATCCAGAAGAAGATTAGGGGAATGTCATATGGTCAGATGAAACCAAAATATAACTTTTTGGTAAAAACTCAACTCGTCGTGTTTGGAGGACAAAGAATGCTGAGTTTCATCCAAAGACCACCATACCTACTGTGAAGCATGGGGGTGGAAACATCATGCTTTGGGGCTGTTTTTCTGCAAAGGGACCAGGACAACTGATCCGTGTAAAGGAAAGAATGAATGGGGCCATGTATCGTGAGATTTTGAGTGAAAACCTCCTTCCATCAGCAAGGGCATTGAAGATGAAACGTGGCTGGGTCTTTCAGCATGACAATGATCCCAAAAACACCGCCCGGGCAACGAAGGAGTGGCTTCGTAAGAAGCATTTCAAGGTCCTGGAGTGGCCTAGCCAGTCTCCAGATCTCAACCCCATAGAAAATCTTTGGAGGGAGTTGAAAGTCCGTGTTTCCCAGCAACAGCCCCAAAACATCACTGCTCTAGAGGAGATCTGCATGGAGGAATGGGCCAAAATACCAGCAACAGTGTGTGAAAACCTTGTGAAGACTTACATAAAACATTTGACTTCTGTCATTGCCAACAAAGGGTATATAACAAAGTATTGAGATAAACTTTTGTTATTGACCAAATATTTATTTTCCAACATAATTTGCAAATAAATTAATTAAAAATCCTACAATGTGATTTTCTGGATTTGTTTGTTTGTTAGTTTGTTTGTTTGTTTGTATGTATGTATGTATTCTTATTAAATACTTTTTTCTTTACATAGTTGAATGTGCTGACAACAAAATCACACAAAAATTATCAATGGAAATCCAATTTATCAACCCATGGAGGTCTGGATTTGGAGTCACACTCAAAATTAAAGTGGAAAACCACACTACAGGCTGTTCCAACGTTGATGTAATGTCCTTAAAACAAGTCAAAATGAGGCTCAGTAGTGTGTGTGGCTTCCACGTGCCTGTATGACCTCCCTACAACGCCTGGGCATGCTCCTGATGAGGTGGCGGATGGTCTCCTGAGGGATCTCCTCCCAGACCTGGACTAAAGCATCCGCCAACTCCTGGACAGTCTGTGGCGCAACGTGGTGTTGGTGGATGGAGCGAGACATGATGTCCCAGATGTGCTCGATTGGATTCAGGTCTGGGGAACGGGCGGGCCAGTCCATAGCATCAATGCCTTCCTCTTGCAGGAACTGCTGACACACTCCAGCCACATGAGGTCTAGCATTGTCTTGCATTAGGAGGAACCCAGTGCCAACCGCACCAGCATATGGTCTCACAAGGGGTCTGAGGATCTCATCTCGGTACCTAATGGCAGTCAGGCTACCTCTGGCGAGCACATGGAGGGCTCTGCGGCCCCCCAAAGAAATGCCACCCCACACCATGACTGACCCACCGCCAAACCGGTCATGCTGGAGGATGTTGCAGGCAGCAGAACGTTCTCCATGGCGTCTCCAGACTGTCACATCTGTCACATGTGTTCAGTGTGAACCTGCTTTCATCTGTGAAGAGAACAGGGCGCCAGTGGCAAATTTGCCAATCTTGGTGTTCTCTGGCAAATGCCAAACGCCCTGCACGGTGTTGGGCTGTAAGCACAACCCCCACCTGTGGATGTCGGGCCCTCATACCACCCTCATGGAGTCTGTTTCTGACCGTTTGAGCAGACACATGCACATTTGTGGCCTGCTGGAGGTCATTTTGCAGGGCTCTGGCAGTGCTCCTCCTGCTCCTCCTTGCACAAAGGCGGAGGTATCGGTCCTGCTGCTGGGTTGTTGCCCTCCTACGGCCTCCTCCACGTCTCCTGATGTACTGGCCTGTCTCCTGGTAGCGCCTCCATGCTCTGGACACTACGCTGACAGACACAGCAAACCTTCTTGCCACAGCTCGCATTGATGTTCCATCCTGGATGAGCTGCACTACCTGAGCCACTTGTGTGGGTTGTAGACTCCGTCTCATGCTACCACTAGAGTGAAAGCACCGCCAGCTTTCAAAAGTGACCAAAACATCAGCCAGGAAGCAAAGGAACTGAGAAGTGGTCTGTGGTTATCACCTGCAGAACCACTCCTTTATTGGGGGTGTCTTGCTAATTGCCTATAATCTCCACCTGTTGTCTATTCCATTTGCACAACAGCATGTGAAATGTATTGTCAATCTGTGTTGCTTCCTAAGTGGACAGTTTGATTTCACAGAAGTGTGATTGACTTGGAGTTACATTGTGTTGTTTAAGTGTTGCCTTTATTTTTTTGAGCAGTATATATATATATATATATTCTACATACATATATATATGAATCACATTGGATCAGTCCCAGCCTAGTGCTGTGGCTCGGCTACCCTCAAATAAGAAAGTATACTGACGCTAGTATCTCAGTCTAGTCTTGCTGTGTCAGACATCACACGAAGAAACCAAGTACGGCTGAGATCAAGGCTATTCACAGCCAACCAAACAAGGTGCATGAACAAACTGAATGAGCACGAGACATTCAGACACTCGAGGCCAATAAGAGTTCAATACAAAATAGTCAAACATAGGGCTCTGGTCAAAAGTCGTGCACTATATAGGGAATATGATGCCATTTGGGATAGTGACGCATGCAACACGTTCTTTGCGGCCTTTCTCCATTACCTTGACAAAGTCCTTGAACTCGGGCACCTCGTCGGTCTTCTGCTGGATGAGCGTGGCCCCGTTGAGCTGGCAGCTGCAGAAGCGGATGTAGGGCTGCATGTGGGGCAGCTGGGCTGTCAGAATGTCTCCAATCATCTTCACCGGCATCCGCTCGCCCGACATCTTCTTCCTAACCCTCAGAGCTCTGGTGATGGGGGACCGGAGGAAGGGGGCAGAAGAGAATGGGACGATTGAGTCTGGTTATCGTTTTAACCATGTTCTGAAGCTGTACCGTGTTTGTTTACAAGAATAAATGGCAATGTCATTACTTTAAAATGTGTACAATATACCAATCCCAGATTGCCCCTTTAAGCCATGAGTCATGAAGACCCACAATGTTTTTTTAAATTTTTTTAAATCAGCTGCTATCCACCATACAGCCAGTTAAACTATAGTTATGACAACAGGACCAGAGGTGGCTAGGGGGCGTACTTGAGCAGCTTGATGTTACACATGATGAGCTCCTTCCAGTTGACAAAGATCATGGCCACCTCTTTCTCTGTCAGCAGCTCCGACTCCAGCAGAGGCTTCTGAAAGACCTGGCGAGGAAGTGTTGACGTAATGTTAACACAAACGTTCCGGAAACATTTGCATGTAATGCAGATATGGCAGAGAGTGTATGCTTGGACTGCATGTGTGATCATGTTACCATGGAGTGAATGTATGTATGTAGTGTGGCTACCTCGGTGACGAGCTGCAGGTCATTGACATAGTTCTCCTCGGTGACGATGAGCTCGTGCGTGTAGCCCTGTCTCTTCCTCTCAACGGGTGTCAGCATGTCCAGCAGGTGCAGGTCAGCGCACCCTGTGGAACAGGACAACAGCTTCGATCAGCTCCCCTCTGTCACTCAAATACTAAACAGCCAATCAGAACACAATCTCAATGTCCCATCTCTCAAACAAACTTCCACAGAAAGCCAATGGCTGGCACTTGGGACTTTCCGTCTTGAAAGTTCAAGGCACGTAGACACTTGACACCTGAACAAGTCATTGAAATAAACAAAATGAATAAAGAAATATATTTAGAAGGTGTAGGGTAAAATGGTCTTCTCCTAAAAAGCCAGCCTAACATCATACATAAAAAAAAGGAATGCATAATTCTTTAGACCCTTTGTAATTTTTCCAGAGTGGTCTACAAAAGGAATAAATAAAAAGTCTTAAAGCAAACATGCTTTGGACAAAAATGGTGGTAGGTCTCAAGTAAACAAACCCTTTGGTTTTTATATCAGTAAATAAAAACACAAGTCCACTGTTGCCATTGAGCTTTTTAATCATTACACACGTCATTTTCTATATTAAAGACGGCATGACACTTTTTATTAAAGCTGACTTGTTTGTATACATTTTTCAATTTATACATTCATTTCTGAGAAAATGCTTCAGGAATCCAAGTGCAACGATTACATTTTGGATTTGTTGTTGATTCCATAACAGACCAGAAGCAATTCAGTTTATAGTCATAGAGTATTGAATATACTGTATGAGTAGTATTTTTGTTGTGCTTCTCAAACCCGAGTCAGTAACGGAGTACAAACCTCCTTGAAACTGATGGGTCTCAAAAGACACATTGGAAAGTCCAACAAACCAATCATAAAGCAGCAAACACCAATACTGTCACATAGTGGAACCAATAGGAACCAAACGGTTATATAAAAAAAGGCGGCATACAGGAATTCCATCTTTGTGTTTTAGAAGAACAATAAAATTACAATACTGTTGTGTGACAAATGCAAACAAGATTGATATGGTACCAGTACAATACTACTGTGTGTGTGTGTGTATATTGCTTTGAATGGATGATGCCATGCTTTTTCTTTTGTTTGAGAATAATAGGTTAAGGCCATAGCTATATAGCCCTAGAACTTGGTATCCCACTAACATTGACTACAAAAAAAATACCATAGTCTTAGTTTTTCTTAGTTTTCATATGTAAACATTGTTAAAAAGGTATTATCAGGAGGGTATTATTTTCATATGTAGTATGTTCATATTCAGCTGAATCACAGTTCTTTTCAATGGGATTTTCTTGACAAAATAACAGAGTAAAAGGTCAAACTAAATGGACATGTTGCTTCAGATTTTTTACAAATGGCAACTGCATAAACTGGTAAAAAAAAAAAAACTTCAGGAGGGAAGGGGAAAACATGACAATACTACATAACCATATATATTTAAAACACTATGCATTATAATTGCATTAATTTATAAAAAATAGACTGTCGTGGTATAGTGACTGGGGACATAGACTTCAATTGACATACATCTAGGAGAAAACATGTAAACAAACTGAGGAAACTCATGAATACAAAACAACCCATCTACTCTGTGACTAATACATAGTTCTGAGGAGACAAGAATTTACTTACTTTGTGTGTCCATTCAAATCACACAATTCCAAGTCTGTGCATACTGTGTGTGTGTGTGTACCTTCCCCTCTCCATTTGTGGCGGCTGTGCAATATTTGGTTTGCATCGATCATAACCTCGTTTCACAAAATGCTACAGCACAAAGTAAACACCCCAGCACCTCCAAACAACACGATTCATCCAAAGAATGTTTGGTATGAATATAAAAAACACAGCTAGATGTGAGTGGATAAATGGAGAGGTTCAGTCCCACCCATAGGTTTGACAGACAGCTTCTCTGTCCACTGTATGAGCTGGCTTTGGGGCAGGGGTGGTCTGGATGTACACTATAGTAAATGTAATAATCTCTCCCTCCATCCTATAACGTGACCTTTGAACCCCTAGACTAGTCCATTAGACAGGTTGCTCATGATGAACCAATCCCAGGCCCAGTCGGACAACCAACCATCCACCCAATCCCCTAACCCTCCGGTTTGTTCAGATCTGTAAGATGTAAGCAATATGGTTACACCTATCCCGTTTCCTTCAGATCTGCAAACTGAAGGGGTACGGGGAAGGGGCTTGGGGTAGTCTTTCGGGCCAGGCCCTGGTTGTTTTGGCAGCCCGTCTGATGCGGTGTGTCATGAATAGTGGGTCTTTCTGTGGAGCTGTGGGTCGGATGGGGGAGGGGTTAGTAAGGGAGGGGAGGGAGAAGCTTAACGTCAAATGGAAGCCATTTGACTCATTAGTAAAAAATAAAATAAAAAAAACTGTCCGAACAAATCCGTAGTGCTGTGATGGAAAAAAAGCAGAATGACTAAATCTACAAAAAAATCTAAGTTCACAGAAAGCCACAAAAGGACCCACTATCCAGTCTCCCATTCATATGATCACTTCAAGTAGTTATTTTTTTCAATTTCCTAAAAAAAAACATTGAAATGTTTTAATTAATAATAAATGTTTAATTTGTTTAAGTAAATTGTAAAAAAAATAAGAAAAAAAGCGGTGTAGGATAAGGAAGCTGCTTGGCAATTTTGGCGAGTGCATCTAACAGTTCGAATATAAGGAGGTAACGGCCTGCTCTCTGCAGCTTGACTCTTCTAGCCCACAAGGGCAGGTGGTAATCATGTGGCAGTCACATGATCGGGGTGGCTGCATCTCCCATCATCCCGCGGGGGCAGTGTTTAGGGGATAGTGGGTCTCTTTGAGGACTTTCAAGGCTGAGTGGGAATGGGCAACATATGAGTCCTAGAAAGAGGAGGAGAACACAGCACATAAGCAAAAAACGCAAACCAAAAAAGGAAACAAACCAACAAGACAACAACAAAAGAAAGAAAAATATGCAAATACACGAGCGTGCAGAACTAAATGGACGTCGGTGGCGGACGAGTTCACGAGACGACACACAGCGTGCAGCATAACAGATGAGGTGAAGTCTAACCATGGTATGCATGAGGAATGTGGAGGAGAGGGGGCGACTACAGGACATTGAGGGAGATGTTAGTGAGGAGGGACTGTACAAACACACACACACACACACCTCTATTCAACCGAGGATGATACATGATCTGAAAGGTCTTCAAAGAGGGGGCCCATAGGTATCAGTATGATCAGTTGCCTACAGTTTGTACCCTTGTTAAACACTGTCTCATTTGATTAGATTCCAGAGGTTTCCGAGGGTTTTTGTTGAAATGAATTGGGTATCGAAAAGAGTGAGAGGATACAAGAAGGTCATGTCTATACAAAGCAGGAGTCCACATCAGTGTGTGTGTAAGAGAGAGGAAGGAATGTAATCACAGTACTCGTTATGACCCATGTTGGTGTGTGAGTATGTGACTGTGTGTGAGTGTGTGTGAGCGAGAGAGAGAGAAGGGTGCAGTATGTACTCAAACTGCTGGGTGTGACTGTGAGAGGAAGACTTTAGTAGTAGTGTGTGCACTCACATTGTTGGCTGGGGTCTGTGTCGGTGGTCAGTTTGACATAGTTGGAGGGGAAGAGGCCCACGGAACCGTTCAGCTCGCCTTTCCACCAATCAGGGTCCTCCCTGCTCAGCACGTTGATGATCTGGCCCTTCCCAAAGGGCAGCTCGTCATCATTCTGCGCCATGTAGTCGTACATGCCAATCACCTGACACACTGCTGGAGAAACACACACATACAAGTGAAGGGTCAGTCAGACGGCCATACAATAAATAGACTTAGGCCCAGTCCACAAAAAAAAAAAGGGACTAAAGGCAGTGTTTGATCAAATATGTGATGCATTGTGGGTAAATTGTTACCGACTGATTGATCTAATAAATATTCAATATCAATGATGCAAACACGGCGATTTGTAGATCAAACCAGTCGACAATGTCGAACAAAGCCCAAAACTCTTGTTTAGGATCTGAGAGGATTGGACGGGTATTATATAGGCTACTATGGAGAAAAGTCTACATATAGCTTATCAGAGGGCAAGGTCGCGTTACTACCAAATGAATTATACCTATCCAATCCCCTCAGATCTACACAGGAGACTAGGGGTGTACTAGGACTTACTCCTGGACAGGACCTTAAAAAAAGGTACTAACAGGCCTTCTTCACAACACAGTCCTTTGTTACTAATAATGACTATGTTATTGTAAAGAAAGTTACTATAACAGAAAATAATGTAATTACAAGGATGTTATTATTTCAACAGAAAATAATGTTATTATAAAGAATGTTATTGTAAAGAATGTTCCTATAACATGAAAGAATATTATGACAGGAAATAATGGTATTATCAAGGATGCTAATATAACATGAAAGTACAGAGAATGTCTGTACAAACACAGTGTTAGTACCAGTCATATGTTGAGTCAAGGAGGGGCCCCAAGGCCCCGGCGGGCCCCCGTCAGGTCCCTGCTCCTGGCCCCTACCTGCACTGGGCATTGGCAGCTTGGGGGGTGTGGGTTCTGTGGGCGTGGTCTTACTGGTGCTGGGGCTCAGGAGCTTCACGTAGTTGGCCGGGAACCAGCCAATCTGCCGCTTCTTTCCCCGGGCCTGGACCAATGAGAGGACTTGTGAGTATGGAGAGGCCACAGGGGCACAGCAAGATCATTTTAACAGTAAGAAACATAGTCCCTTTCACTAGTGTTTAAAGCAAATGAATGGATAACAATGAATCTACATTACTGTATTGTAATTTCTACATCACTGTCTATGTATAAATTACCATATCACCTTGTATATTACTATTATATTATATATTAAGCAAATTTTTGTCACATCTATGTCTACATATGAACACAACTTAGCATTTAAAACATCTGCTATGACATTTCAAGTAAGTGTTGTGTGGGGTTTGTTTGTGGTGAGTAGTGTTGAGAGATGGTCCTCCAACCTGCAGCTCCCCTTCCCACCAGCCCCCCGGGTTCTTCTTCCTGATGAGGATGAGCTGGCCGGGCGCCAGGGTGAGCTGCTCGGCCCCCGTGGCCGTGTATGGGGCGATGACCTGGGCTATCTCGGGCTTCTTCCCCAGGCTTCCCGTCTTCCCTGCGGGTCCCAGTCCCTAGAGGGAAGACCGAGAGCTCTGGTTTTACTGGAAGCACAGAGGTGTGTTATACAAGGCATGCAGTTCGTGAAACGTTAGCTAATGTTGGCCAACTTGCATACTCTATTTGTTTTATGTTCAACGTGAATATTCGCTAATGTTAGGAGAGCAATGGAACGCGTAAAGTATATTTTTCTATGTGTATGTATTAACATGCGGCAAAATCATTTATTGTCCTACTGTTGTTTATGTCTGAAACCTAAAAAGGAAAACTCTAATATTTGTATTTATTTTTAAAAGAGAGAGCTTTTTTTTTACTGGGAGAGCTGATCAAACAGGACTGCATCGCAGAGTTTATGATTCGCCACACAACGACTTGAGTGTTTCCTAGAAGTTACCTCAGAGTCCTTGGGTTTGACGTAGTTGGAAGGGAATACCCCCGTCTTGCCCGAGACCACGCCCGTCCACCAGTCGCCCTCCTTCTTGGTGACCACGATGACGTCGCCCTGCTGGAAGGTCAGGTCGCCCTGCTCGTTGCTCTCGTAGGTGTACATGGCTATGTATTCTGGGAAACACAACATGTCTGAGCTACAGGGTCTGTTCATACACTTTTTTTTACACAGGATTTAATCTAAATGGGTAGAGTAACTGGAACATGCTGTGTTCCATGATAAACTCTGGTGTAAGTGTTCCGTTTTGTATGTATGGTGTGGAACATAGTCTGAGAGAAAGAGTATTTTAAAGCCGAGATCCGCGATAGGTGAAACGGTGCCACTGGTTGCCCCAGGCGCATTTGTTATTGTTTTTGTTTTGCTTATCAAAAAGGACATGAGCATCCAGCGTCATGTTAAAAACAACAATCGTAGTACATACTCTGCTGTTCTATCGCATGTGCAATGATGTCAGAGAAAAAAACAACAGTGCTCATTGTTTGAAGTAATTTATTTGTTTTTGTAATATTGCAAATGGACGTGGCAGTTTCACCGCAAGGGATTCCAACTCTATACTGGCCTCTGTGTGTGTCTAGGTCCATCACCCACCTTCTCCTGGGTCCATGGTCTTGGTAGGGGACGGGGTGGGTCTCTTCATGGTGGGCGGGCTGTCGGACGAGCCAGACTCAATGCTGCACCAGAGAGAGGGCAAACATTCACTCAGAGAGCCAAGCCGGTGGCTAATATAACAATACACTCTAGATGGAGAGGGACTAAAGCCATGCACAACAGAGAACTTGGCCATTGAAGTTTCAATAAAAAAAAGCATAATGATGTCACATCATTCCATGGCAGCCATGTTGCTCCCTCCTAGACATAATCAAGTTGGGATTTACTTGGAAGTTGGCTGAAGTCTGTAGTCCAGGGCTGCCCAACCCTCTTCCTGGAGATCTACCGTCTTGTAGTCCAACCCTAATTTAACATACCTGATTCTACTTACTAGTTGCACAACAAGACCTTAACTAGCAGAATCTGGTATGCTAGTTTAGAGGTGGACTGAAAACCTACAGGACGCTAGATGTCGAGGAAGATTGTTGAGCAGCCCTGCTGTAGTTATCCTGCTCAACAGGTCACCCTCCTAAAAGCATCTTTCCTAGTTGATAAGGGTCCAATTAAAACACATGACTAGAAATAATTGTTTGGGTTAATAATAATACTCCAATAACAGTTATGTAAACATATATTATTGATAAATGTGACTATGGGGGAGGGACAGTTTCATCCTCATTCTCCTCACCTCATGGACTTGCGTACGGGGCCCGAGATGAGCTTGACGTAGGACTTGGGGAACCAGCCCCGCTGGCCCTGCACCTCGCCGAACCACCACATGTCCTGCTGCTCCAGCACTGTGATCACGTCGCTCTTGTTGAAGTTGAGGTGGTTGTCCTTCTTGGCCCGCCACGGGTACAGAGCCTGAGCCTGCAAACCCTCCACCTTCTCCCCCTGAGAGGGAAAGAAAGGAGAGAAAGAAATGGGGAGTGGGAGAGGAAGAGAAATAGGAAGAGAAGAAATGTATTATAGAATCTCTATGTGCTGTTTATAAGTCCTGCTCTTCATTCACCTGACAGTGCCACCGCACTGCTTCAGGTAGAGTCAATATCATCCTCCTGCTAGGACCTAGATGACATGTTCCTGTGCTCCTCGGTGTGGTCTAAACTGAGTGTTACAATCAAATGTATTATTATTACTATTATAAGACTGATATGTGTACTTTATATTTAATGTGGATTTTTGTATGTTGCAGGGCTCATTTGTAAAAGAGACCTGGGTCTCATTGTGACTCCCTGTTTAAATAGAAATAAATAAAATAAATAAATATATATTCTAAAAACGACTGTACCTGTCCCAGGACGGGAGATGGAGAGGAGCCAGTGAGAGTGGCGGGGGTGAAGGCAGAGCGCTGGCGCAGCTGGCCCCCGGGCCCGGCACTGGGCACAGAGAGAGACGGCTGGGTGGGCCAAGCGTCCCAGCCCTCCCCAGTCTCAGTCTTCTCCACAGAGCTGGTGGACGGCCATCTGAGCAGAGAGGAACACACAGTTTACCAACTCAAACTCGGATTTCCCTTCAATTAATAACTTGGCGTATGTAAGACTATGACTGAAAAACACTTGGATTGTATTATATTGCATTATATTGTATTGAGTGCTGTGTGAGAGGAAGGGTTGGAGCTGACACTCACGTGGTGCTGAAATCTGCCCAGTTACTTGATGCCGAGGAGGAGGAAGAGGCGGGACCAGGGCCAGGGCAGGGGCCGGGGGCAGGGGGAGCGGTCACCGGGGGAGGGGTTGCCATTGGCTGGCTGGGTGGCGTGGGTGTGTTTGAGGCGGCGGTGGGTGTGAGCCGTGAGGCCAGTTTGGGCGCGGCGCCCGTGGTGGCGGCACTGGCCCGCAGGCTCATGGGAACCTCGGATTCTGGGATCTTCTCAGCGTAGTTGGCAGGGAACCAGCCTGTCTTCCCCTTCAGCTCGCCGCCCAGCCAGCCTGGCTCACCTGTCTGGGACTCATCCACCTGGGGGTTGAAGTTCAAAGATCAGTTCACAATCATAGCACTACAGAGCCATCGAAGACTATAGAAATATTCTCATTCAAGTCATGCTGTGATGAGTGGACCGGGTGGGCAATAGAGTTTATCTTCTAGTAACTATATTTCTATGCCAAGAACAACCCACAACCCCAGTCCTCAGGGATCACACTATCCGTTGGACCTTTTCCTTTAACCAGCTACAGGCTCATAGCTGACAGCAGGGTTAGGATCAATTCTATTTCAAATTAGGAACATGTACTGAAAAGCTTTGCTGAAAAGCAATGAGGAAATTCCTGAATTGAGTGAGTTGAAATGGACCCAAACTCTGAGGCGAGTAGTCTGGACCAAGATACTGTCGAGCCAATACAGGATTAGATTGATAAATCGTGGGAAAAATAAATGAAGAGCGGTTACAATAAATCCTGTGGACTGTGGTTGCCCAGCCATGTGTGGTTACTCCTTATTTAAAACATACGACAGAGTGGTTGGACCACTTTTGGAATGGATGTTTGCGATTCACAAGACAAGTCGAATATCACCTCTTCCTTTCCAAGCATGCGGATAGTCATGAAGATAAGCTGAGAGGATAAAAATGACAGTGGATGGCTTTGGGACTGCTTTGTTGAAGGAGTACTCGGTGAAATAGGATCAAATGTGTCTGTATAAACGTCTCACTCTCTGCAGCTTACAAGATGCTTTATCCAGTAACCAACGTAGAGGCACGCTTGTATGATCAGATGCCCTTTGAGAACAAGTGTGTATCCTCCGAGTATACTGACCATATAATGGATATACAACCACAAACATGCAACCAACAGTTCAATTCTTTAAGTGCTTATGAAGAGATGACAGCAGATGAGATGGACAAATGAGAGCAGGTGTTGGGATCACAGGTGAGCAGCTGATTGGACAGTGGACCTGTGGCACTTACCCACTCCCCTTTCACCTTCAGGTAGAGTGAGCAAAGTTGGGAGAGAGTCAGGAGGCAAAAGTTAATACTTGCACGCACGCGCACACACACACACACACACACACACACACCTTCCTTCATATAGACTAATCACTTCACATAAAACATCCATAACACACACACACACACAAATGGTGCTTGGCAGGAGTGATTGACAGCTTGCCTCTCACCATGACAATGTCTCCAGGGGTGATGGTGATCTCATCGTGACTGCGGGCATCAAAGGGGTACAGCGCCCGGTAGAAGACCACCTTGACCTTGTCCTGGTTGAACCCAGTCACCGGGATCTTGTCTGCAGGGAGGAGACGAGGAAGGGGGAGAGGAACACAGGTCACATCTTTCTCTCACACACGGAACCAGGTACATCCAAACGTTCTTAGAACGTCTACAGTAGGACCTCTGAGATTTGAAGATGTTTGGAATGGATGTCATTCGGAAACACTGAAATACTCGTGACTACTTAAAAACTGCATCAAACTTGACACAAAATCTTAAAGTGTGTGAATTGAATCTACATGCATGTTCTAATCATTTATTCAGATTATTTATTCAGATTATTCACCTTACGGTGCCGGTACACATATTTGTGGTATGATTTAATTGTCCCAGTTCGATATTGCTGATCAGTCCAGAAATCTGTGTTTTGTGTAAATGTTCTACTGTATGCATGCTCTTTCAAGGCTTCTTTGTAATACATTTTATTTTTGAGACGTACCGCCCGTGGGCCATTGGCTCTGATTCATGAGTTTCCCTGGTTCAGGCTGCTGCATGAAGAGCTGGTTGAGTTTGTCCTGCATGTCCTTCTTAGTGTGCCCCTCCTCACTCACGCGCTTCATCCAGGGCTGGGGGGGCGGGGTGGGGGCCTCCACCGTGCCCTCATCTTGCCACGCCAAGCCCTCGTCAGTGGCAGACAACCTGGAGAGAGGAAATGGGTGTGCCAGAGGTAAACTCTGTAAACAGACTGGATCACAGTGATGGGGCTGCATCCGCGTAACCCATGCAGATTGAGAGGACATAGGAGCAGCTCGCTCACACATATGGTGTCCACACACAATCACACACACCTTCCGTCTGTGAGCTCGGCGGACTTGGCCCTCTCCTGGGCGATGGCGTGGATGTTGATTTCTCCCTCCAGGTGATCCTTCTGCTTCTGCCTCTGCTGCTTGCTGTGGATCTCTCGGAGCTCCTGCAAGGCAGCGTGGGATAGAGGAGGACCGGTGAGGGGAAGTGTGGGAGGGATCGCCGGGACTCAACACAACACTCACGTCACAATGAGGCGTCGGCCATTTTGTGCCCTGTAAGCGCCATTATGATTCCAGCCGGGCTCAGTTACCTGATGGAAAGTCTGTGTTTAGTCTACTGCTTCCCTCCATTCAATCTCATCTCTGTGTTTCTCCAATTAATTATGGGCTACTACTGAAATGTAGGTTTGGTTGGATTTTTGGGGTGGACACACTTGCACAAAACATGGCCACCGCCACAGTGCATTCATTGGACAGCTTTTGTAGTCTGGCGAGCGCTGCACATGAACCACTGAGGGAGGGTTAAACGAGCCCTGGGTACTATGGAAACACAGACACCACTGGAACTGGAAGACCGTAGTGTTTCAGCGCTCCGGGTTGAAGTTTCCCTTAGGTACAGATCTAGGATCAGCTTAATCTCCCCCAATCCAAATCTTAACCTAGTAGGGTTAAAACTGACCTAAAATCACCGTCTAGTGGTAACTTCGCTCTGCTCCGGTTTGAGCACCAAATGGAAACACTACTGGTTAAAGCCAAGTGGTACCAACCAATCACAGAGATCATTCATGGTTTTGGGAGAAATCTGAGCCAAACTATGATTCTCAAAAGCACACAGACTGATATGGAGTTCGGTCAAAAGAGTTGAATGGGAAATTCACAAGGATCATAGCTAGACGTAATTCAAACCCATCCTCTCTAAAGGGTTAAGAAAGTCTTAATATACAGTCTGAGCAGGGAATTAAGTTATGAGGACTTGATTTTCCTGAAGGAATAACTATCAATATCAATTCATCTTAGATTAGATGAAAATCCTATTTAAATTTTATCTTCATTGAGCAGAGGAATAATCTAATGTCCATATCTGATACGAGGAATAGATATTCGACATATATTCAGATCACACATTAAGGCCAAACGAGCTTGAGAACTTTTGGTCCTGACTGCTACTATGGCCCATTTGGACAAAGTGACTGCTGGGTAATGTAGTCCGGTGTTAAGAGAGCACACTGCACACACACCACAGCCCTCAGTTAACCAGACTCATAGGTTAAGATTGTGATGACCCATGCATTGTGAAACACCATGCAACCAAGGGCTTCACCCTCATATGTTAAGTTGGCGTGTCATCAACACATGGGGCTGGAGAGAGTGAGGTACGTTCAAGAAAGCTAGATTTGTTTCGTCCTCTGTTAAAATGGTGAGACGCACGGCTGACTGAGAACCGGTGAAGATTTCTTTAAATAGTCTCACACTAACAACTTGAGGATCATTTTCATATTGCCTCAATCTATTGATAAATGACATTTCTCTGTTCATTACCTTGTTCTATATTTCTTTACTGTACCAAGTCTTCAATTAGCCTAGGTCTATATGGATTTGATCTCCCAAAATAGTAGACCCTACACCTCAATTCACTATTTAATAAATACATCCCTAACGCTAGTGGCCACTCACTCAGTAGAAGGACTGTACAGCCGCAAAGCGTCGGTCGAGTGTGCTGTTTTTAATCTTGTCCTCCTGCCATGTAATTCATCAAAGGCACTTCATTTCTTTCCAATAAGACAGGAGTCTTTTGGGAAGTGTTTTTGTGCATTCTACAGATGTTTTCCAACGTAACAAAAGTCGGTCTTAAAGTTTTTGGGGATACCAAAGAGGTAAAATGTTGTCCTCTCACCGTAACCAAAACTACAAAGCCTGACAACTCAAAGCTCAAGGAGCTGAAAAATATACAATTGTAATTGATTCGATTTAATAAAATGAAATAGCCAAACAGCCAGGTTCATGCACATGGTGGCTAACAACATTGACCGGAGCGGTTTCCCAGTATACACTTGCATACTACCGAGTGTGACCCAGTTGACTTTGGTCTTGGCAATGCATACTAAATAGTATGCTAGTATTTTATTGAGCCCTAGTCTAGAGGGTTTAGGAGGCAATGAGAGATATACACCGGCACCTCCCAGAGGACAGATGAAGGAGGGAAGCGGCTGCTTTTATTAACTCCCTGCAGGGCTACCGAGGCTCAAGCTAAAGACGCTCAAGAGGAAGGGCAGCATGGCTTGCTTTGACCAGCCCTTCAAAGGAAGCGGAGGAGTGATAAAGGGGTTGGGGTGGTGGAGCGCGGGGAGAAGGGCATGGTGGAAGAGGTGGAGGCAGTAGGGACACCTGCAGGTAGACGTCTATACGCTGCAAACAGGCCAGGGCGGTCGACAGACAGTCCAGCAGCGTCTGGTTAACCAAGCCCCCCTCGGACTGAAAAGAGACACATAGGGACCTCAAGGTCAAGGGTCAGATAGAACAGCAGCAGTGCCACCGAGGTCAACAACAAGGTCGTGTTCATTAGGCACCAAACAGAAAGAAACAGACTGAAAAAGGGAGGGACTACCTGCCCAATAAGAAAAGCACATTTGTGTTTCCCATTGCGTTGTGCTTAATGAACACGACCCAGGTACACATCCAGATCAGACTCAACCCCTAACCCTGACCTGGCGCCTTGAGTTAGGTGCCCCAACAGCCCCATGTGGCTGTGTCCGACGTCAAACCATAGCATCCCACATACAGTTTAACCATACAGTGCCTTGCGAAAGTATTCGGCCCCCTTGAACTTTGCGACCTTTTGCCACATTTCAGGCTTCAAACATAAAGATATAAAACTGTATTTTTTTGTGAAGAATCAACAACAAGTGGGACACAATCATGAAGTGGAACGACATTTATTGGATATTTCAAACTTTTTTAACAAATCAAAAACTGAAAAATTGGGTGTGCAAAATTATTCAGCCCCCTTAAGTTAATACTTTGTAGCGCCACCTTTTGCTGCGATTACAGCTGTAAGTCGCTTGGGGTATGTCTCTATCAGTTTTGCACATTGAGAGACTGACATTTTTTCCCATTCCTCCTTGCAAAACAGCTCGAGCTCAGTGAGGTTGGATGGAGAGCATTTGTGAACAGCAGTTTTCAGTTCTTTCCACAGATTCTCGATTGGATTCAGGTCTGGACTTTGACTTGGCCATTCTAACACCTGGATATGTTTATTTTTGAACCATTCCATTGTAGATGTTGCTTTATGTTTTGGATCATTGTCTTGTTGGAAGACAAATCTCCGTCCCAGTCTCAGGTCTTTTGCAGACTCCATCAGGTTTTCTTCCAGAATGGTCCTGTATTTGGCTCCACCCATCTTCCCATCAATTTTAACCATCTTCCCTGTCCCTGCTGAAGAAAAGCAGGCCCAAACCATGATGCTGCCACCACCATGTTTGACAGTGGGGATGGTGTGTTCAGCTGTGTTGCTTTTACGCCAAACATAACGTTTTGCATTGTTGCCAAAAAGGTTCAATTTTGGTTTCATCTGAACAGAGCACCGTCTTCCACATGTTTGGTGTGTCTCCCAGGTGGCTTGTGGCAAACTTTAAACAACACTTTATGGATATCTTTAAGAAATGGCTTTCTTCTTGCCACTCTTCCATAAAGGCCAGATTTGTGCAATATACGACTGATTGTTGTCCTATGGACAGAGTCTCCCACCTCAGCTGTAGATCTCTGCAGTTCATCCAGAGTGATCATGGGCCTCTTGGCTGCATCTCTGATCAGTCTTCTCCTTGTATGAGCTGAAAGTTTAGAGGGACGGCCAGGTCTTGGTAGATTTGCAGTGGTCTGATACTCCTTCCATTTCAATATTATCGCTTGCACAGTGCTCCTTGGGATGTTTAAAGCTTGGGAAATCTTTTTGTATCCAAATCCGGCTTTAAACTTCTTCACAACAGTATCTCGGACCTGCCTGGTGTGTTCCTTGTTCTTCATGATGCTCTCTGCGCTTTTAACGGACCTCTGAGACAGTGCAGGTGCATTTATACGGAGACTTGATTACACACAGGTGGATTGTATTTATCATCATTAGTCATTTAGGTCAACATTGGATCATTCAGAGATCCTCACTGAACTTCTGGAGAGAGTTTGCTGCACTGAAAGTAAAGGGGCTGAATAATTTTGCACGCCCAATTTTTCAGTTTTTGATTTGTTAAAAAAGTTTGAAATATCCAATAAATGTCGTTCCACTTCATGATTGTGTCCCACTTGTTGTTGATTCTTCACAAAAAAATACAGTTTTATATCTTTATGTTTGAAGCCTGAAATGTGGCAAAAGGTCGCAAAGTTCAAGGGGGCCGAATACTTTCGCAAGGCACTGTATATTGATTCCCCAGGTTGAGCCCCTGGGATGTTGTGGGGAAGAGGGCCACACTGTCCAGAAGCAGCACAGCCTACCACAGGCACGGGGTGAGTCTAATATACCCATCACACTACTGAGCCCAGTGGAGCCGACCCGTGCAGAACCGTACTGCACTAGGCCTGGTTACGCATCCATCATAGTTGCTGGAACCGTGCTTTGACAGGACAATGTAAAATTGAGCCAGTCTAGTACAGTTCCGGTTGGCCCTGTAGTGTGACATGGGTCTAACTTTCTTCCTTCTTTAGCATTGGGTTTCAAATCTAATTAGTAACAGCAGCAGCAGCACACGGAGTTATTCTGATTGGTTATTATTCTCCAGAGGGATGCACTACCATAGAGTGTCCTGCGGGGGGCAGCAGTGCTGGTGAATGGACAACCTGTCGCCCCCTCTGCTCCTCCAGCAGCAGCTCCAGACGGAGGCCCTCTATCCGGGCAGTGTGGCCCTGATAGAATGCAGCCAGAGACTGGACGGAGAGATGAGGGCAGAGGTCAGAGGGCACGGGAAAAAAGGTCAGCCAAACAGACCAGACGGGGGTGGCATGGTGGATGGCGGGCGGGGCGACAGAGTGAGCAACAGTCAGAAACAGTGAGAGAACAACAGTGTAAACCCTCAAGTTTTCCCCTAGATAACAGACCTAGGATCAACTCCCCTTCCCCCAATCCAAAACTGACACAAGATCAGTGTCTTCAGGCAATTTCCCCCTACTCCAATACAGTGCACTCCGCATGTAGTGATCACCTTCACACATGGCAATTGGATCACTTTAACATTTCTAGGACCTCATTCACTATAAGCGGAATGCACTGTAGTGTATATCTGAAATTCTGGGCCCCTGATGTGGTATGTGGAGCAATTAAAACGGTTTTGGTTGAAAAGAAAGGACTAAAGTATTGAGATCACATTGAAATGAAAAAGGGGATCATCAGACACACAAATCATCAAGCCCTCTGATCGTCTTGGCGCCCCAACACACAAAGACAACACGAAGAGATGCAAAGGCATCGTTAGGCAGAAAGAAAGTACTGGAAGTCAGTGTTTTAAATGGTACACTGTCAACTGTTAAACTGAGCATATGGGGCAAATCCTAACTTCCATTTATTAAGTCAGATTTTCATTTAGTCTCTTATTGAAATCAATGCATGGTGAAAATTTGACTTGTGGTAGTTAGGATTCACCCCTATGAGAAGAACTGTAAATCCGTTGTTGGTCACTTGTCTGTGCTCTGTGGGATATGTCTATCCACTGGGAACAGGAGATAGGGACAGGGCACTCCAACCCTGTTCCTGGAGAGCTACCGTCCCGTAGGTTTTAACTCCAACCCTAATCTAGAGCACCAGATTATAATAATTAGCTGGTTGATAAGCTGAATCAGGCTAGTCACAACTGGGGTTAGAGTGAAAACCTACAGGAGGATAGTTCTCCAGGAACAGGGTTGGAGAGCCCAGGGCCGGGGTTCCCGATAGCGATGGAACTTAAGCTTCCAAGTGTTTTAACGAGGCATTGTTCCTATAACGGCCTAAGATGTCACATGCATTTCCCAAAACACCACGTAGAGAATGTTCATAAGTGTGTCGTTGGTACTGATATCACCACCTATATGGCTGCAAATATTGAGGCGGTTTATTCTAATGCCAACCCAATAATAATGCATTAATCACAGATTTGGTACATCAATGCGCACATGTTGTTACACGGTATGAAATATATTGAGACACAAATTAGACAGTAGCATTGCAAAACAGAACTTGTTGATTGAACATTAAATTGATTTCAACAGCTTATGAATGAACTACAGGCTATCTTCTTTTAATGCAGTCATCTCGGTGTTCATTCAAAGCATTTTTTTCCCTTCACTTGTTTGTAACAATTGCAAAAACGTCAACTTCCCTCTGAAGTTAGCTGCGGCCACAGAGACAGATCAACATCTTGATTCCATGTGTACTGGAGATATTGTGTGTATAAAGTGACGCAGAAGGGTCAAAATGACACACTGTGCTGTTCTACGAGTGGTCTGGGGCAGTCGGTAAATAACGAGCGTTTTCAAGTGAAACTTTACTAACAGCGGTTTTGAGAAACAGCTCAGAGATTGAACGATGCTCCTACGGAGGTTCTAACGATGAACTTAGCCTTAAAGAAACGGGCCCTCGTCTTGAACCTAGTAAGATGAGTCCGTTAGGGAGTAGTAGTACCGTGAGCTGGGTGTTGAAGGCGTCTATCTCCAGCAGCTTGGAGCGGGTCTCTCTCTCCACGGTGTCTAGCTGTTCTCTCAGCTGCTGCCGACTAGACTCCTTGATCTCCACCGCCTTCTGCAGCGACGACAGGGAGTCTCCTGGACAAGGACGAGGTTGTATTTATTAGTGCCCAGCGTAGCAATATTTTTTTGCAGCAGAAAACTAAAACAAGCATTTCCTATTGGAGCTAAGTGAATATGACCCAGAGAGCAAGCGCCAGTTATTATAAAACAAGTGGTTCGAGCCCTGAATGCTGACTGGCTGGAAGCCGTGGTATAACAGACCGTTCTAATTATGTTGGTAACTAGTTTATAATAGCAATAAGGCACCTAAGGGGTTTGTGGTATGTGGCCTATATACCACGGCGAATGGCTGTATCCAGGCACTCCACGCTGCGTTGTGCTTACGGACTTAGCTGTGGTATATTGGTCATATACCACACCTCCTCCGAACTTCTAGCTTAAGTATAGTGTGGCAGTCAGTCTTTCCCTTAGTTTTGTTTGCAGGTGGGGTACAAAGGCCCCCAGGCAACAGATTGTCAATTAAAACTAATAGGACAGATTATTTTATAAGGCGCTAGGTGGGGGGAACTTCCACACCTGTATTACAGCAGGGGAAACACTGTAGTACAAGTTATAAGTCAGTCCAATGTGGCCTAGCTAGGACTAACTAGCAATCAAGCTAAAGCTAACTACTCATTTATGGCAAGTACATGGGGGAAATATTGCATGGACTTAGCAGAGAATTCACAAGCCATCTATTATAGCAAAGCATATAGTACACAGTCTGAGTCCCAAATGGCACCCTATTCCCTAAAGATGTGCGGAGTTGAGGTAATGAAGCCGTACTTACTGTGCAGGCTGTTCTGTTGAACCTGTTTGAGTTGTTCGTTTAGACACTGTTTGTCAGGGATCAGCCTGCCGAGCCACTGCTGAGAGTCCTGGGGACGACACACACAGCAACAGCAAGTCTTAAACTGCATCTGTGAATGTTTAAACGTTAAAAGGAATTTGGGATCCTTAACGTTAAGAAAAATCCCTAACTGAAAAACAAAATGTTTTTTAAATTAAAATCTCAGTGCAGTTATCACAAAACGTACTATTTTGTGTGTTATAGCCAATAGGCTATAAAGGCCTGGGAAAGTTGTGTAATTCAAATAAAGCCAGAGAGGAAGAGGCAAACTTTAGGCTACTTTGGTGAATTTGCAAGGAAAGACATTACGAGATTCAGATGACCAAAACATATGAGCAGGTTTCTGCCTGCACCACCTCTCCCTCGTGCTGGGCTGCCTGCTCTGTCTTTGCAAATGATGCAAGTGTGTGTTCAGTCTTCGGTCTGTTGCATTTCGAATATCCTAGCCTATTCATGGCACTGAATTCGCCGGGATACAGATGGCCTCATAATATGAAATTACAGTAGGCTACCGGTAGCCTTTATCGATTATCCTTTTCAGACATAATGGAATGTGGCCCCTTGAAACCGCCTCGGCTACGGCATGTCTGTCTGTCTGTCTGTCTGTGTAGGCTACACTATGGATTTTTAAACGCTAAACCTTCTCTGGAGATATTAACAGGTATTTTAGTTGTGTGTAAATGAAGGCTTCTGAAGCAGGACTAACGTCCATCACAAGGCAACCAGAACTGTTGATCTGCAGCTCAAGATGATTTGATCCTAAAGAAGTGACCTACCAAGACATTTAGTAGAAATTAAACATCTGGCTACCATACCATAAACAAAACAACACAGCAGCACATCAATCAATCAGCAAAAAAATGCTGAACATTTTATGCCGGAGCAGAATTTGGTATTTTTTAAAATGTATTGTCCGCTATCAACATGTTACTGTAGCTGTGTTCTGTCTGTAAAGGGTTGTGGTAGATATAATTTCATTGCCCAGCCCTAGCGGTCATACATGAGTAACAGGACCATTATTCTGCATTGTAAACTGACGTGGAATCTTATGATTTTTTTTGTTATTGTTTTTTAACCGAAAACCGATAAAAGAATGATTGTTTAAACGTCAAGTAAAATTGTCAATTTGTCACACCCCAAATATGTATAGGGTTTGGGTGGAAGATGCACCTGAGGCATCACTGTGTGTGTGTGTGTGTGTGTCAGGGTTTCCATTAGGAAAATGTGGGGCCGGACATTTGACTGGCAGCATTTTAATTTAACGGACATTTGGGAAATTTACCAGAACCATATGCATTGGGTGTGTAACATTATTAGGGCAACTGCCTACGGTGCTCAATATGACAGAAATCACATTTAGATTATGGTAATTCTTATTAACAGAACATGCAACGGCGTGCATCATTTTTACAGACAAAGTCCAACGCGAACTTAGAATAACTGCCACATTTACTTTTCCTGAGCCAACAAGACAAGAAACAAACAGCAAATCACTAGCCTTGTCAAATCCAATATCCCCCATAGTAGAAAAGTTTACCTCTTCTATTGGTCAGCTTGTCATTCTGTGTGAGAAAGAAAAAGCCTATTCCAAAACAGACTCTGGGACAGTTGTGGGGATGATAGATCCCAAATTCATACCATCAGTAGGCCTAGCTACATATACAGTGCTTTCAGAAAGTATTCAAACCCCTTGACCTTTCAACATGTTACGTTACAGCCGTATTCTAAAATTGATTTTAAAAGTTTCCATTTTTGCCACTTTATTACATATAAAAAAATACAAATACCACATTTACATAAGTATTCAGACCCTTCACTCAGTACTTTGTTGAAGCATCTTTGGCAGCGATTACAGCATTGAGTCATCTTGGGTATGACGCTACAAGCTTGGCACACCTGTATTTGGGGAGTTTCTCCCATTCTTCTCTGCAGATCCTCTCAAGCTCTGTCAGGTTGGATGGGGAGCGTCGCTGCTATTTTCAGGTCTCTCCAGAGATGTTCGACAGGGTTCAATTCCTGGCTCTGGTTGGGCAACTCAAGGACATTCAAAGACTTGTCCCCGAAGCCACTCCTGCATGGTCTTGGCTGTGTGCTTAGGGTCGTTCAGAAGGTGAACCTTAGCTCCAGTCTGACATCCTGAGCGCTCTGGAGCAGGTTTTCATCAAGGATCTCTTTGTACTTTGCTCCGTTCATCATTCCCTCGATCCTGACTAGTCTCCCAGTCCCTGCCGCTGAAAAACATCCCCACAGCATGGCGCTGCCAACACCATGCTTCACCCTATGAATGGTGCCAGGTTTCATCCAGATGTGATGCTTGGCATTCAGGCCAAAGAGTTCAATTTTGGTTTCATAAGGCCAGAGAATCTTGTTTCTCGTAAAGGCCTGATTGGTGGAGTGCTGCAGAGATAGTTGTCCTTCTGGAAGCTTCTCCGATCTCCACTGAGTGACCATTGGGTTCTTGGTCACCTCCCTGACCAAGGCCCTTCTCCCCTGATTGCTCAGTTTGGCTGGGTGGCCAGCTCTAAGAAGAGGTGGTTCCAAACTTATTACATTTAAGAATGGAGGTCACTGCGTTCTTGGGAATCTTTTTTGCAACCCTTCCCCAGATTTGTACCTCGACACAATCCTGTCTCGGAGATCTAAGGACAATTCCTTCGACCTTATGGCTTGGTTTTTGCTCTGGCATTCATTGTCAACTGTTTGACCTTATAGAGGAGATAAGTGCATGTCTTTCCAAATCATGTCCAAATCAAATGAAATTACCACAGGTTGTAGAAAATTCAAGGATGATTAATTGAAACAGGATGCACCTGAGCTCAATTTCGAGTCTCATGGGCAAGGGTCTGAATACTTACGTAAATAATAACTTTTCTAAAAACCTATTTTCGCCTTGCATTATGGGTTATTGTGTGGAGATTGCTGAGGATTTAAAAAAATGTTTTATCCATTTTAGAATAAGGCTGTAATGTAACAAAATCTGGAAAAAGTCGAGGGGCCTGAATACTTTCCGAAGGCACTGTATATACAGGACCATTCAAAAGTTTGGACACACCCACTGAAGGGTTTTTCTGTTTAAAAAAAAACAACTATTTTCTACATTGTAGAATAATAGTGAAGACATCAAAACTATGAAATAACACACATGGATTCATGTAGTAACCAACAAAAAAAAGTTTAACAAATCAAAATATATTTTAGATTCTTCAAAGCCTTTGCCTTTATGACAGCTTTGCACACTTATTGGGACATTGAAGCATTTGTTTTCTATTGGCTCTATAATAATATACGGTGTCCAGCCAATAATCTGAAACACAACCAAAACAAACAGAGTCACAAGCTTGATGTAGTCATTGTGTGCTATGAATAAGGGACCAAATACTTACATTTTGACTACTTTAATATGCAGTTGAAGTCGGAAGTTTACATACAGTCGTGGCCAAAAGTTGAGAGAATTACACAAATATTAATTTCCACAAAGTTTGCTGCTCCAGTGTCTTCAGATATTTTTTGTCAGATGTTACTATTGAATACTGAAGTATAATTACAAGCATTTCATAAGTGTCAAAGGCTTTTATTGACAATTACATGAAGTTGATGCAAAGAGTCAATATTTGCAGTGTTGACTCTTCTTTTTCAAGACCTCTGCAATCTGCCCTGGCATGCTGTCAATTAAATTCTGGGCCACATCCTGACTGATGGCAGCCCATTCTTGCACAATCAATGTTTGGAGTTTGTCAGAATTTGTTGGTTTTTGTTTGTCCACCCGCCTATTGAGGATTGACCTGGCCATGGAGTTTCCTGGCCATGGACCCAAAATATTAATGTTTTGTTCCCTGAGCCACTTAGTTATCACTTTTGCCTTATATGCTCCATCATGCTGGAAAAGGCATTGTTCGTCACCAAACTGTTCCTGGATGGTTGGGAGAAGTTGCTCTCAGAGGATGTGTTGGTATCATTCTTTATTCATGGCTGTGTTCTTAGGCAAAATTGTGAGTGAGCCCACTCCCTTGGCTGAGATGCAACCCCACACATGAATGGTCTCAGGATGCTTTACTGTTGGCATGACACAGGACTGATGGTAGCACTCACCTTGTCTTCTCCGGACAAGCTTTTTTCCGGATGCCCCAAACAATCGGAAAGGGGATTCATCAGAGAAAATGACTTTACCCAAATCCTCAGCAGTCCAATCCCTGTACCTTTTGCAGAGTAGGGCTGAAATGCAGTGGAAATGTTTTTGGGGGATTCAGTTCATTTGCATGGCAAAGAGGGACTTTGCAAATAATCTGATCACTCTTCATAACATTCTGGAGTATATGCAAATTGCCATCATGCAAACTGAGGCAGCAGACTTTGTGAAAATTAATTTTTGTGTCATTTTCAAAACGTTTGGCCACGACTGTACACCTTAGCCACAACTTTGGAAGTACGCTTGGGGTCATTGTCCATTTGGAAAGACCCATTTGTGACCAAGCTTTAACTTCCTGACTGATGTCTTGAGATGTTGCTTCAATATATCCACATCATTTTCCTTTCTCATGTAGCTATCTATTTTGTGAAGTGCACCAGTCCCTCCTGCAGCAAAGCACCCCCACAACATGATGCTGCCACCCACGTGCTTCACGGTTGGGATGGTGTTCTTCGGATTGCAAGCCTCCCCCTTTTTCCTCAAAACATAACGATGGTCATTATGGCCAAACAGTTCTATTTTTGTTCCATCAGACTAGAGGACATTTCTCCAAAAGGTACTTCTTCCTTGCCGAGTGGCCTTTCAGGTTATGTCGATATAGGACTCGTTTTAACTGTGGATATAGATACTTTCGTACCCGTTTCCTCCAGCATCTTCACAAGGTCCTTTGCTTTTGTTCTGGGATTGATTTGCACTTTTCGCACCAAAGTACGTTCATCTCTAGGAGACAGAACGTGTCTCCTTCCTGAGCGGTATGACGGCTGCGTGGTCCCATGGTGGTTATACTTGCGTACTATTGTGTTTACAGATGAACGTGGTACCTTCAGGCGTTTGGAAATTGCTCCCAAGGATGAACCAGACTTGTGGAGGTCTACAATTTGTTTTCTGAGGTCTTGGCTGATTTCCCCATGATGTCAAGCAAAGAGGCACTGCGTTTGAAGGTAGGCCTTGAAATACATCCACAGGTACACCTCCAATTTACTAAAATTATGTCAATTAGCCTATCAGAAGCTTCTGAAGCCATGACATTTTCTGGAATGTTCCAAGCTGTTTAAAGGCACAGTCAATTTAGTGTATGTAAACTTCTGACCCACTGGAATTGTGATACAGTGAATTATAAGTGAAATAATCTGTCTGTAAACAATTGTTGGAAAAATGACTTGTGTCATGCACAAAGTAGATGTCCTAACTGACTTGCCAAAACTTTTGTTTGTTAACAAGAAATTTGTGGAGTGGTTGAAAAACGAGTTTTAATGACTCCAACCTAAGTGTACGCAAACTTCCAACTTCAACTGTACATACAAGTGACCTTGTCCCCAAAATGGGGGGACTACGTACAAAAGGTGCTGTAATTTAGAAACGGTTCGCCTGATAAGGATGAAAATTAAAGCTGACAGTCTGCACTTCAACCTCATAGTCATTGTTTGATTTCAAATCCAAGAAACAATGCTTTGCTGTCCCAATAATTATGGAGGGGACTATGTGTTACACATGGTGTGTACGTACCTGCAGCTGCTGTTGGAGGTGGGTGATCTCAGCGATGCGGATCTCGCGGGTCTTGTTGGTGCTCTCGATCTCATGCCGCTGGGCAGACAGGCGGAAGCGGATGTCCTGCAGCTTGCCCTCCAGCTGGCTCTTCTTGTCGTTCTGGGGAGGGAGGGAGAAACTAATTATCATAACTTATTGTCCTTTCTTCAAAATAACAAAGTAAAGATATCCTGGGACTAAAGTTATAATGTTGTGTGTCTGTCTTTACCAGTGCCTCCAGCTCAAACTCCAGGGTCTTCTTGCGGGCTTTGAGCAGGACAATGTTCTCCTGCTCTCGGTTCCTCTGGGTCAGCAGCTCCTGCCGGCGGTTCCTCTCCCACTCCAACTGACGCTGGCGCTCCAGCTCCCGCTTCGCCGCCTAGCCAGAGGGAATGTTATACTGTGTACACAGAAATAGTGCAGAGCCAGCCGTGGTCGAGTGGAAACACTTCCAGATCTATGCACATATTCAAGTTCCTGCCGGTGACCTGGGTTCAATGCCCGTTTCCACCCTTTTCTCTACACTTGTCTCCCCCTCTGTCAATAAAGCAATACAATAAGAAAAGAGAGTGAATTTATATTAAAAATACAACATAGTAGTAGAATAGTTAATATACACACACACTGCATTGGTTCCTGTGTTCTTCACTTTCCCCTTACATCTCCTCCTCCCTCTCAACCTCTTTACTCTGCCTCTCCCTCTCTTTATACATCCTCACTGTCCTCCTTAAACCTCTTTTCCTTCTCCATCCTCCTTACCACTCCTTTCCACCTCGCCTCACCTCTCTCCTCTCGATCTCCTTGCGTCTCTCCTCCTCGCGCTGCCTCTCCACCTCCCTCTGCTTCTCCAGCTGCTTCTCTAGCTCCTGCTGCCGCCGCCTCTCCTGCTCGAGCCGCTCGCGCTCCTTCCTCTCCTGCTCCTCGCGCTCCAGCGCTGCCAGACGCTCTTGCTCCTTGCGCTGCAGCTCAAGCAGGGCCTGTCGACGCTTCTCCAGCTCCAGGTTGCCCCGCTCAAAGTTCTCCCGCTTCCTGTCCTCGAAAGTCACTTTGGGGAGGGAGACAGAGATAGAGGGGTCAGAGAGAGAAATGGGGGACATATTTTGCCCTGTTGCCTACTTTTCTTGAGAAACTGGGGCCATTTTCATATAGCTGTTTATATTTATAAAGGAGATTTTTGCTGGGTGTTTAAAGGGATTGGTACATACATTTTTGGACTTTAGAATTGATGATACATAGCCATAGATTCTAGAAGAATATAACAAATGCTTGTGATCTTAGTTCAACTGCACCCAAAACCAAAATAGGAGCTTGTTTTGCTCCACTGTTCGTTAACAACGTAACTGTAAACAAACACCATATAGCTTCAGATCTATCATTTCGATCCCACGGATGGTTAGTCATTGCATCCATAGCTCTGTCTATGAATTTAAGAGTGGTTACGTTTCTCCAGCTTCTGTTTCTCGCTCTCCTGCTCCTCTTCGGCCTCCTCTTGGACCCGCTGGTCAGTGGAGAGCAGGCTGGTGACAGACACCCCACTACCACTACGCACCCTCCTGGAGACGGACAACATCAGACCAGTCAGTCAGAGCAGCTCACTGAATTACAGCACCTCATATGGAGCATGGATGGGCAGGGCCAGGAGTTTTTCCTGACCGTGTGACTTGACCAGGAAAAACTCCTAATGGGATCAATATAGACTGATGGACTGATAGTTAAAACTATGACCCAGATATAAAAATAGGACTCAAGAGTTTTTCCTTGTCAGGTCACGGGGTCATGGAAAAACCCCTGGCCGAGGTGTTGGGCAATAACATCAATAAAGACAAGACTGCCTAAGGTAAGTGCCGGTATCAATGCATACTCTGCAGACAGAGGTAGAGCTAAGGGGCATTGCCAGGCACAGAGGGAGCAGTGGATTGTACCTAAAGGTGGGGGGGGTGAAGTCTGGGGGCAGGATAGGGGGCAGGGGCAGGCCGGACATGGCCATGTCAATCAGGTGCATGGCCAGGATGAACTCTTCGGCTGTCAGCTTGCCGTCCTGGTCGATGTCCGACAGGTTCCTATAGAGAAACAGGGAGAGGGGGAGAGAGAAAGACGTGGCGTGTTACCGCCAGCCATGCACTTCCTGTCCTGTGACTAGCAGTGTGGAGGAATGTGAAACAAGTGTCGTTTAGGAGCACCCTGACAACTGATCCAAAACCAGTTTTGCGTTTCATCCTCCTAAACACCAACTGATACGATTAGTTTTGCCATCTGATGGTTAAGCTGATCCTAGATCTGTGCCTAAAGGTAACTTCTACCCAGAGTCAGCGGAGAGAAGCAATAGTCAGAGAACAGAGAGGAATTAGTGGCCAAGTATCCTAAGTATTGGCTCCGCTCCCATCTCTTACCATATGGACGCCAGCGAGGTCTGGGGCAAGCTGGACTGCATCAGGATGGTTCTTGCTTGGGGTCCTGAAAGACAAGGATAAAAACATGAGCTCTGAGAAACCGCTGAAGTGGATTGGATAAACCGCAATGAGTATTGTTGACAGACAAGGTCTTACCGGTGAGGTGGCCGCTCATCATCTTGTCATGGCTGTTGAAGAGCTGCCGGTACTTTAGCCGGGACGAGCTGGGAACAGCCCAGTCAATAGGGGGCTGGGGGGGCACAGGGGAGCTAAAATGGAGAGCGGGGAGTCTTCTCTTATTAAAAGCGTCTTTTGTATGTTTCTTTGTATCTATTCTTTGTTTTTTTATAGTACCGTTGTGTTACATGTTGTGTGTTTTGGCTGTGCTGTCTATGCATGAGCCAGTTAGAAAATGTACACTTTACACTCGTACCCGTATACGGGTTGAAAATGGCAGATTTGGACACTGATAAGCGCCTAAATTGGAACGCAGTGGCTGTACAGTAACATGCTATAAATAACATCAGAGCTCAGGCTCTACGCTTCACTGCGCTGTATGGGTTTTGACTGACAGACGTTCTGAACTTGAGCCCCACTAATTGGGCAACTTTTGCAAATGTTTTGTTGTCAAGAGTCAGGGAAATGCTGTAAATGAAGAAGACTTGATGGATTTAGAAAGATGAGAGGTCGAGGGTAAGAAATACAGCTTTGATGTCATACAAGCAAGCCAAACACCCGTGAGTCCAAATGTGCACTTTACATTTCATCATAAAACTGATGTCATATACAGTGTCAACGTTTATGATCACTATGTTTGATGCACAGTTACAAGACGACATGGCATCATACCCTGGGTTGTTCTGAACAGTATGTCTATTGTGGAGAAAAAAAATTGCAGCGGAACACACACCTGAATACCCCCATGACTCCTATGTGCACCAAAATTACACAATCTGTTAGGCTTTCACATCTTAGTTAGTCATGTTGGCAAGAGAACAAGCTTTCTCCCTCCTGACCCAGATTGCAATTTATAAATGGTTTGTTTTTGGATTGCTTAAAACAACTAATTGTTTGAGTGTAAGGACGCGGGGCTGTTCCAAACAAGTGTGCTTGCTCTAGTTCCTCAACGGCACAGCTAGGAGAGATAAAAAAAAAAGCACCTTATAGCTGAAGACTCTTCTTTAAGTCATAAAAGTGCGTTGAAATAACTTATTAACTGTGCACACTTTAGAGAGGTGTGTGTGTGTGGCCACTGGGAGACACCAGTTAGTCTTCTCACTCAAACCCTTCAAAATGTTGTCTTATGTTGCACCTACCCCCACAATTAACAAGAATATTCTCATCATGTTACTGAATGTATCCAGAGTACTTCCACAAGTGTAAAGGGTTAACTTCTGAAAAATGTGCAATAAACTTTGAAACTTGAACATGAAGTTATTTTTAAGTCATGTTAGAAAGCAAAGCAGTCTGGACAGAATAATTGCTCTTCTCCAACTGACGACACGGGACGTGGCCTGTGCATCTCTCTAATGAGCTAGCCTGTCGTGTGTTAAAAAAATAAAATTAGATGCAGCAGCAGTCTAAGCACAAACACAGCCACATTTGTCCCTTTGAGTTTGAGCCCAGTGAGCAGGGGCCATTCTTCCAAGTGGGTGACATGTGACTCACCTAGAAGTCTCAAAAGACTGGCCTTGCAGCTTGGCACCCGGGCGGTTGAAAGAAGAGCTTTTGTTGAGTGTCGTGGCTGAGAGACAGAGATGGAGAGAAAGAGACAGAGTGAGATATATATATATAAATATAAAAAAAGGGGCATCACAAAAAAAAAGAGAGGAATTTGTTAGTGAGGTAAGGATTAAATCAACAAAGTGAGATGCTCCGAAACGTTGCCAGAGGGCTTCACTGTCATTCACTAGAACTCCACTTTGAATATTCAGTGGCGTGTCTAACGACAATTCTGATTGGGCCCTACCTTGGTGGGAGAAGCCCGTCATTGGCGCGCCGTTGGCCATGGGGGGTACAGACGGAGGCACCGACGACACCAGAGGGGGGGACATACCCACCCCTGGCATAGGGGGCATGGGTAATGGAGGGACTGCTGGGAGGCCTGGCATTACCCCTAAACCATGCATTCCTGCAGGGTAGAATGAAGTAAGGTATGTCAGACAAACATAAGACAACAGACCATCATTCATTTTTTATTGACAAGCCTATTATTTTTAACACAGTGTTTATTATTATTATTTTCCCCACTAATTCAAAGCCAAAGAGACTACTACTACTGATTCACTTGAAAATGAACAACAGTCTGGTCATAAACAGGCAGCGAACAGCAATATGCCCAGGTTGTCAGGGGGAGCAACAGCATATTGACACAGAGCGTTGCTTGTTCAAATACCAGAAACGGCACATTATGGTTGTGCTTTGAGATAACAGGTAGTCAGGTAGTTAAAGGTTTTAAGTTGCCCCAGTGAAACATTTAGTTATGTACATAGATGGGGCAGATGATATGGCAGAGTTGGCTTCGAGCACTCTAAAGTCCATTTAGTTAATGATGGCCATGGGGATTGTAACATGGGTGTATCTCATAGCCTAGTGGCACAATCTCCTAGTCTCTTGTACATCACCTGCACTGATCTGAAAGAACAAGTGGACAGGTTTAAGCAAATATGTACTTTTCTTGTGGCATCCACCACACTGCTTTTACCTATCCTGCTGTACAGATCAGTGCAGATGGAGGAAAAGAAGCCCCTTTAGACTATTGAGACACACCCTGCCCCTGTCTAGTCCCTTACCGAAGGGTGCGGTGGGTGGCGGGGGCAGGGTGAGGGGCGGCTGTTTCATGGAGGGGGGCAGAGAGGGGGGCAGGGCGTGACCCTGCAGCTTGAGCTTGATCAGCTTCATGGCGATGGAGAACTCGTGCATGTCCATCTTCCCATCATTGTTCATATCGGCCTGGGCCCTGAGAGAGGGAGAGAGAGCAAGAAAGTAAAGATACAATTACATTATGCTGATTATTCTCATTGTTGTTGTGAATCTCTGCTTTACCAATATGTCCGTGTAGATGGCATGCCAATAGAGCAATTGAAGAGCGAGAGAGAGAGAGGGATGAGAGAACAAGGGGGAGAGAGAGATAAAGGAGATGGAGAGAGAAAGAAAGAGTGAGTGAAAGTGGAGTGGAAGACAGAGGGAGGAGATTAACAAAAACAAGAGAAAGGCAAAGAGAGAGAGACAACAGTGGTTGACATTAACAGTGGATTGAGTTGAGAATGGGAGAGATGGAGTAAGAGGAGACACTCACCATATCTGTGCCAGGATGGGAGGGGGCAGGCCTGACTGCAGGAAGAAATTCCTGGCCTGGTCACCTACGAACGATGAGAAGGGAAAACAATATCATAATAGTGTTGAGTCCGTTGTACACCATTATAGATACATCTATTCAAACACACAGAGAAAGAGGCCAGTTGGTTCCTCTTTCAAGAGGAATCAAATGCAAATGATTTCAATTTGAACACAATCATACATTTTGAGAAGTATGAAATGACCGCGGCTTGCGAAATACTTTTTGCTGAAGTAGCCGAGCGAAACAAGCACTTGCACTTCTCTAAAAGGGTGTGTCGAGGTTGTGCAAGGTTATGTTGAAATTCGAAACACCAAGGCAATGATATCAGATGATCATATGAGTGAGTGTGAGTGGCTGAAATGTCCTTTCTGATAGTGAGATGAGTGGAGAATGAAGTTGCTTGCTACTGTGTGGGCTGTAGGGAATGACACTTCAAGGCCCGCCCTAGCCTCAGTCCACCAAGCTTCATTACCCCTTCACCTTTGACCTGGTACTGTGTGTGTGTGTGTGTGTGTGTGTGTATATAATATAAGAGAAAGTCTTGTTGAAAAGTGATCTTCTGCTATCTTCAAGTAACTTCTGCCTGACATGATGCTGTACTGTAAAGACTGTACTCCACCACTCTTTCCCTTCGTTTGTCCATCCCCTCCCCTGCTGTGAGTGAAGCTGACCTGTGATGTAGCCAGCTGGTGAGGGGGCCAGGCTGACAAACTGCTGGTCATGTTTGGCTCGCTCGTCCAGAGAGATCACCCAGGCGTCCAGGCCCCCTGAGAGAGAAAGATCAGTTGAAGCTCTCACCTGGCCTGTGTGAGTGTGTATGGGGGAGGGGGGGGGGGCTCAGTTACGTCTCCGTAGAGTCATGGAACACAGCATTAAGGTGAGTCAGGGGAGGGGGAGAGAGAGAAAATTAAGTGGTGGTTGGTGATCTGAGGTTTACACCATACACCATGGCTGCATCCCAAATGCTACCCCATTTTCTATATAGTGCACAATGTAGGGCAGGGGTATACGACTCTTACCCTACGAGGTACGGAGCCTGCTGGTTTTCTGTTCTATCTGATCATTAATTGAATCCACCTGGTGTCTCAGTCTTAATCAGTCCCTGATTAAAGGGGACCCGTGTTAAAATGCAGTGGAAGTGGCTTTGCAGTTCAGAGTTGATTTTGAGGAATGTGGCATTAGGGATGCACCCCACGCAGTCCAGCAGGCAGGCTTCCACCTCCTGGGAGTAATAACTTGATAGTGACCCTTCCTTTGTGCCGAAGTTACAGTACAACTCTCATTAATCCATGTGTAGAGGGAGATCAGGACTCACACACACACCTGCACGTGCATACATTTCTCTCACACATACACGCTTGTGACACAAACAAACACACAGATGCGCGCACACACACACAGTGTGCCAGGCAGACGGCTGTCAATCTGGTTGGGTGACACTCACCTCCGAAGGGGGTGGGAAACTGAGCCATTGTTCAGTCGGTCAGTCAACTGCAGCCGCAAGCTGCAAACACCTGAAAGCCAAGACAGGAAGGGCCACAACAGTCAGTCTACAGTGTCTATATCCTCACCTTTCTCCTCCAACTCCCAAAAGACAGAAGCGCCCCTCAAAAGGAAATCAAAGCCGTTTCATGTTCTATGCCTTTTTCTATTCCTTTCATCAGGGGGAGGGCAGGCCAGGCAGCAAGTTGTTAACAGACAGGTAAACATTTTGCAATAGAGACTTGTAATAACATGTTTGGTAATAGGTAGACAGGCCTAAATGCATCACTTGACTGTAAAGTACAGTGAGTCGGTCAGTGGTGTTGCACTGGCTGACAAATTATTGTCATGTGTGCATCCCAAAAGGCACCCTATTCCCTTTATAGTGCAATGATACTGGTCAAAGGTAGTGCACTATGAAAGTGAATATGGTGCCATTTGAGATGCAGCCATTATGTACAGGTGGATTGTCATCTGGTTAACAACACTGAATCGAGGCTAGCAACACTGAACCATGCACCCGCTGTTCCGGACGACTGTGTGATCATGGTCTCCATAGCCGATGTGAGTAAGATGTTTAAACAGGTCAACATTCACAACCTCTACCTGACCCATTCTGTAATGTTTCATGCAGAACGCTAAGGTAACCAATCTAAATGGACTATTGCCCCTTAGCACTCACATCTGTAGCCATGAAATGATTTGAAAGGCTGGTCATGGCTCCACATCAACGCCATCAACCCAGACACCATGGACCAAGTCTAATTTGCATACCACCCCAACACATCCACAGATAACGCAATTGCTATTGCATTCCAGACTGCCATTTCCCATCTGGACAAAAGGAACACCTTTGTGAGAACGCTGTTCATTGACTACAGCTCTAGAAGCCCTCCAAGCCCTCCAAGCTCATCACGAAGCTAAGGACCCTGGGATTAAACACCTCCCTCATCAACTGGACCCTGGACACACACACACGACTCAAACAGCATCATTAAGTTTTCCGACACAGTGGTAGGACAGATCACTGACGACAATTATACAGGGCTGCAGATAGCCTAGCAGTTAAGAGCGTTGTGCCAGTAACCGAAAGGTTGTATATAATTGTATATAATATATATATATAATATATCAAATATAGCATATGGGGAGGTGGTAAGAGACATGGAAGTGCGGTGCCAGGGCAACAACCTGTAAGGAAAACAAAAGGAACTGATCGCGGACAACAGAAAACGGAGTGCCCGAGCACGCCCTCATTTACATCTCCGGGGCTATAGTGGAGCAGGTTGAGAGCATCAAGTTCTTCAGTGTCCAGGATGCATCACTGCTTGGTATGGAACTGCTTGGCATCTACAAAAGGGTAGTGCATATGGCCCAGTACATCACTGGGGCCGAGCTCCCTGCCATCCGAGACCTCTAAACCAGGCGGTGTCTCTGCTACCGCACAGCAAGTGGTACTGATGTACCAAATTAACTTTTATTCGTCACATTTATTTTATTTATTTAACCAGGCAAGTCAGTTAAGAACAAATTCTTATTTTCAATGACGGCCTAGGAACAGTGGGTTAACGACAGGGTCCTCAGCTCGGGGGTTAGAACTCGCAACCTTCTGGTTACTAATCCAACGCTCTAACCACTAGGCTACCCTGCCGCCCCAAATACAACCTTACCGTGAAATGCTTACTTAGAAGCCCTTAACCAACAATACTGCTCAAGATAGAGTTAAGAAAATATTTACAAAATAAAATAAAAATATATAACAATAACGAGGCTATATACAGGGGGTCCCAGTACCAAGTCAATGTGCAGGGGTACAGGTTAGTTGAGGTAATTTGTAAAGTGACTATGCATTGATAATAGACAGCGAGTAGCAGCAGTGTAAAAACAAAAGGTTGGGGGGGGGTCAATGTAAATATGCTGGTAGGCCATTTGATTAATTGTTCAGCCGTCTTATGGCTTGGGGTAGAAGCTGTTAAGGAGCCTTTTGCTTCAAGTCTGGAACCAATAGGACCATGAACAGCTTCTACCCCCGAGCCATAAGAAGGCTAAATAGCTACCCTGAATATCTGCATTGACCCTTTTTGCACTGACTCTTTTGACTCATCACATGTTACTGTTTATTATCTATCCTGTTACCTAGTCACTTTATCCCTATATCTACATATATACCTCAATTACCTCGTACCCCTGCACATTGGATACCAGTACCGAGTCAGTCTATATAGCCAAGTTATCATTACTCGTGTTTTTATTTATTTTTATGTTTCTATTAAGGGGGATGGAGGGGCCCTCGTCATGTTTCTATAAAGTGGATGAATGACATTCAAAGAGGGGAGAAGATTGGAATGGGACGGAGGAGAGGCCAATGTTATCTCCCAGCTGTGCAAACGTCATGGTGAGAGAGGACGGCCATAGCCGGAGTATCAGTAAAACAAAGAAATGGGGGAAGGGAGCAGCACCCAAGACATTTTAATCAGAGCCAGACCACCCCTCCCGTACAGCCCTCACAGTGGGAGCCCCAAGCAGGCTGAAACATTTCAACAACAGAGACACAACACTGTATATTTCTCTCTGTTCACAAAAAAATAAGTAATTTCCTACGACATTCCCATACTACGCAGTTTCTGTTTGGTAAAGAAAAAAAAAAGAGAAAAAAAAGAAGCTTGTTCGTGTGCGTTAATTACAGGAGGAGTGACTTTCCGGAGCTGTGAAGGGTTCTGTTTCGTAAGAGCAAAGCCAGGCAAGCAGTGCACTGACGCTGCTGCCAGCTTCTCTCGGTCCTCCAGGCAGAAAGGCTTGAGTCAACACAAAGAGCAGACAGAGCAGATTACCATGCTGCTCCACAGCGATTCACCATTCTACACTTCATTCACATCTCCCTGGAGAGGCGCACAAGAGCCTCATCACACACTGAGCTAGCCTTACACTTACTGGCTCACAGACACGCACGCCTCACACATACCAAGCAAATGAGGGAGGGGGTGGGCAAGGCTGTTTTGTCCCTCTGACCTAGTTTCTCCCTCTAAACTTTTCTAACTCTGATTGTCATTGGTGGCGATGAGTGTTTCCCTGGACAGTTCAGAGAGAGAGAGAGGCATAGGAAAGGCGGAATCCCAAATGGCACTCTATTCCCTTTATAGTGCACAACTTTTGACCAGGGCCCATAAGGCTATGGTCAAGGTAGTGCACTACATTAGGAATATGGCGCTATTTGGGATGCATCCACACAGATAGAATCCTTCTCTAACCTTCCCTCCCTATGGAATTATCAGTTTGCGCATTGTTGTTCCAGCCAGACAGGACCGGGGCTCTGATGCCACTGGTCTGAGACTGGAAGGTGGATTTATCTGCATAATCTGATCACTTAGCAAGCTCCTGTTGTGGTGGAACGCCCCTTATAAGACAGACAGGCTAGACGCCTAGGGCTGGGGCTAGTTGACAAGTGCACCGCCGCCGCACATGATGTCATCGCAGAGGTATAAAGTCTGCGGGAGGGCATGGCCCAATGCAGTGTTAAAAGTTGAACTCCTGTGACAGACAGCAAGCAGACACAAAGATGGCAACACAGATGATTGGGAGAATTGTTCTTGGAAACATGCGGCAGTAATCAACTGGCTACGTAGCCTATTCCGCAGAAGACAAGATAGGCCTACATAATGCATTTTTGAAGGACATCGCATGGAGTTGGATATTCGCAAAGGCCTACCTGTGATTTGGCTGGAGGAATGGGAGGAAGGAATATACATGCATAATGATCTACATTGTCATTGTGCCAGTAAAGGGAAAACACTGCATGAAACCTTCTTCACTCTTTAGTTAACACAGACACACTCTCCCTCCCTTCCTTCCACACTCTCTCTAGGGCTCCCTCTCATAAGCACACACAGCATTATCTCTCTCCCACAAACACACATACTGCTCCCAACTTTTAAAACGTTAGGCACCAAACAGAATTTAAGGAGCACCAGAAAGAAAGAGTTTTTATATAGTTTAGGCTTACATTAGGCCTATATGAATCCTACATTTGAAGCACATCTCAAGAGTAGCAGACCCCTTCTTGCTGTGCCAATCAAGTTAGCTTAAACCTACTTTCAAGTTACCAGGTTGTTAGCTAGCTAAGTAACATGACGGAGCAACGTGTGTTATCAAACCAATAATTAGTGACCAGGCATTAGTTTAAAATGGCGCGACACGATTTGTGAAATTATATAAAAAGCGTGCGACTCACAGCAGAAAGAAAAAAAGGCATCGGTAAAACGGGTCTCTTTATTTATTTATTACCGTTTAGGCTACAGACGAGCCGTTATTTGTTGTAAAGCTGCAAGCATGCCTGTCACGAAGCAGGTGCTCCATTTCCCCTATCTGGCACTCAGAGGCTGTATGACAGAACTTGCAAAGTCTCCTCAGACTGGTCTGTGTTCTTGGTTATAACAGGCAATTAAATTATACAATGTGTCAACATTGCTCGCTTTGCATACTGCTCCAATTTAACAAAATGTACAAATCTAACAACAGAAGATTCATCCGGGTCTGCATCTCTGCTCGACATCACGGCTAAATTAAATAAATAAAACAACTGACAGCGGAATATACGCGCATGAAGAGCAGACAGACAAAAGCCGGTGAGTGAGGGTTGGTAGGATATGAGCAGGAAAGTGAAGTGGATATTACTGGGCCTGCGCAAACAAGAGACTAGTGCCTGTTGCTTAAACTTAACTGAATGTATAAACCTTTTAGAAAGGCGCCAGTAGGTTATTTAGATTGATACTACCAACTTTTTCAGCTCTACCAAACGAAACAGTGCTAAGGTATTCTAAAATGTTGGTAACATACGTATCCTGATGTTTTGGTATCAGTATACCGTGCAACACTACTGCAGTGTCACTCACAGCTCAGGGGACAGGTCAACCGTGCAGAACAACATTCTGCCTGCTCATTGGACAACATGGACTGTCCCAGTTTCACTTCCTCTGCACATTTTCACAGCTCAAACTAGTAGAGGCCAAAGGGAAACGGTTAGAGAACAGTGAGTGTGAAAAAAATGGTCCTCCATCCATCTTTTTTGTAAATTGTCAATGCTCCCCGACTTGTCTTGCTTTCATTTCATTTATTTTTTGGGAGCTGGACACTAACTGTATGAATGTAGATCTCTTTATCATTTCAACACAGTTACGATTGGCTTTAGTCATTTTGCAGTTATTCCAGCTGCACGGTTTGACGCGACTGTTAGCCATAGTTGGCTAGCTAGCAAACACGGGATAAGAGTGTTGCCAGCCAGACTGGAAACGGCACATTTAGAACCAACGACTGGGTTGTGTCCATAAATATAGAACAAAAATACTTAACGATTGTGTCTGGCAACATAACTGATAGAATGAACGGCCAGCTGGCTTGGCTAGAAACGTGTTGGGACTAGGCCCATTTTAAGTAGCATATGAATACATTGATCAAAATAAACGTTTTTATTTCATTGGTAACCCATTGTAGAAAAGCAATTGTACACTCGAGGTTGTGCAAAACAACCTTTTTTTAGCACGGCTGTGCTGCAGTAATAAGTACGAGGTGGGGACGAGTACTGAACATCAGCACGCTGTGCTAAAAAAGTAGTTTTGCACAACCTCGAGTGTACAATAGCTATTTTTTATTTATTTTTTACAATGGATCACCTAAGAAATAAAAACGTTATTTATTTTGATAATGTATTTTCTTATTTTTACCAATCTACAAACAGGTGCCCTTCTTTGAGGTACTGGAAAACCTCCCTGGTCTCTGTACCGGCATCCCCTGTATATGTTATTTCTTACTGCTGCTCTTGTATTACTTTTCTCTTATTCTTATCATTTAAAACAATTTCACTGTTGGTTAGGGGCTCGTAAGTAAGCATTTCACTGTAAGGTCTACCTACACCTACACTGTCCGGACCTCTGGCAGTCTCTATGGGGGTGCCACAGGGTTAAATTCTTGGGCCGACTCTCTTCTCTGTATACATCAATGATGTCGCTCTCGCTGCTGGTGAGTCTCTGATCCACCTCTACGCAGACGACACCATTCTGTATACTTCTGGCCCTTCTTTGGACACTTAACAACCCTCCAGGCAAGCTTCAATGCCATACAACTCTCCTTCCGTGGCCTCCAATTGCTCTTAAATACAAGAAAAACTAAATGCATGCTCTTTTTTATTTATTTTATTTATTTCACCTTTATTTAACCAGGTAGGCAAGTTGAGAACAAGTTCTCATTTACAATTGCGACCTGGCCAAGATAAAGCAAAGCAGTTCGACACATACAACGACACAGAGTTACACATGGAGTAAAACAAACATACAGTCAATAATACAGTATAAACAAGTCTATATACGATGTGAGCAAATGAGGTGAGATAAGGAAGGTAAAGGCAAAAAAAGGCCATGGTGGCAAAGTAAATACAAGTAAGTATAGCAAGTAAAACACTGGAATGGTAGATTTGCCGTGGAAGAATGTGCAAAGTAGAAATAAAAATAATGGGGTGCAAAATAAATAAAATAAATACAGTAGGGAAAGAGGTAGTTGTTTGGGCTAAATGATAGATGGGCTATGTACAGGTGCAGTAATCTGTGAGCTGCTCTGACAGTTGGTGCTTAAAGCTAGTGAGGGAGATAAGTGTTTCCAGTTTCAGAGATTTTTGTAGTTCGTTCCAGTCATTGGCAGCAGAGAACTGGAAGGAGAGGCGGCCAAAGAATTGGTTTTGGGGGTGACCAGAGAGATATACTTGCTGGAGCGCGTGCTACAGGTGGGTGATGCTATGGTGACCAGCGAGCTGAGATAAGGGGGGACTTTACCTAGCAGGGTCTTGTAGATGTCATGGAGCCAGTGGGTTTGGCGACGAGTATGAAGCGAGGGCCAGCCAACAAGAGCGTACAGGTCGCAATGGTGGGTATATATGGGGCTTTGGTGACAAAACGGATTGCACTGTGATGGACTGCATCCAATTTGTTGAGTAGGGTATTGGAGTCTATTTTGTAAATGACATCGCCGAAGTCGAGGATTGGTAGGATGGTCAGTTTTACAAGGGTATGTTTGGCAGCATGAGTGAAGGATGCTTTGTTGTGAAATAGGAAGCCAATTCTAGATTTAACTTTGGATTGGAGATGTTTGATATGGGTCTGGAAGGAGAGTTTACAGTCTAACCAGACACCTAAGTATTTGTAGTTGTCCACGTATTCTAAGTCAGAGCCGTCCAGAGTAGTGATGTTGGACAGGCGGGCAGGTGCAGGTCGCGATCGGTTGAAGAGCATGCATTTAGTTTTACTTGTATTTAAGAGCAATTGGAGGCCACGGAAGGAGAGTTGTATGGCATTGAAGCTTGCCTGGAGGGTTGTTAACACAGTGACCAAAGAAGGGCCAGAAGTATACAGAATGGTATTGCATAGAGTGAGTCCATGCAACTTATTATGAAACTGGTTGAGCAACTTTTTACTCATGAACCTATTTAGGATTACTATACCAAAGGGGTTGAATAGTTATTGACAAGACATTTCAGCTTTTCATTTAAATTTTTTTCGATAAACATAATTCCACTGACATTGCCAGTGACCCAAAAATCTGACAGCTGGTAACACAACAAAACTTGGAAAAAGTCAAGGGGTGTTAATACCTTCTGAAGGCACTGTATGTATGCATAATGGATTAGTAACTAACACGAGTGCTTTAGGGTGACATGGGTCAAGGCCCTCTCATTGGGCCTGCCAGAGCAGATGCGAGTCCACTAAGCCCTGAGTACACTAAGTTAGTCAGGCTTAGGGCTGTTTTCTCTGAGTATGAGCTGACCATGTTATCTCGGGGGGGGGGGGGGGGGGGGGGGAGTTAAATACAGCCCTGATACACACCAACCAACCAGACAAAGCAATAAATCCTGGGCATTACTCTTTGGGCTAATTCTTCCCTCTTCATTAAGTAGATGAGGGTATTAAGATGGTGAACAAAACATGTGTGTTACTAGGGTTATACATTTTGGGGAATATTCAGGAGGTGGGAACTTTCAGTGGGAATTAATGGGAAAATGTGAGAATTAATTTTAATACCATTTAAATGTTTTTTGCATTTGATATATTTACCATATCATATGGAAACAAACAATTTATCATAAGTAGACATAATTGCAAATTATAATCCTTCCAATAGAAATAAAAAACAACAATTTTGTTACGAATTGAACTTTAATCAAATGAGTTGACTCTTCACATGGGATGATTTCACTGAACAACAAAATAAAGAATATTGAATGATCATCGCAGCTCCCAAAAACATTTAACATCTGTAAAATGATAACCAAAGCTTTAGTTTCTAGACGGTCTTCCTCTCAGGCTTCCGTGTCTTCTCCCTGGACCTTCTCAATGTCCACCTCTTGAACATCAGACTGAGGCTTCATCTTCACTGTCACTTTCCAACCTTGTTGAAGATGGCTCGTTGTCAGGCTCAAAAAGCCTCAAATTTGCCCTGATGGCCACCAATTTTTCAACCCTTGTATTGGTCAGCCTGTTGCGTGCTTTGGTGTGCGTGTTCCCAAACAAGGACCAGTTGCACTCTGAGGCAGCTGATGTTGGTGGGATTTGGAGGATGATGGAGGCAACAGGGGAAAGAGCCTCAGATCCACAAAGTCCCTTCCACCAGTTGGCTGATGTGATATGTTGGCACACTGCCATATTGCATTTCCATCCCAAAGCCCTTGCTTGGAAGTGTACTTCGCCAGACTGCCAATAACCTTGCCCTCATCCAGGCCAATGTGGCGAGACACAGTAGTAATGACACCATAGGCCTTGTTGATCTCTGCACCAGACAGGATGCTCTTGCCAGCATACTTGGGGTCCAACATGTACACTGCGGCGTGTATGGGCTACATACTTTTTGATGTATGTCAGAACTGCAGTTTCCTCTGCTTGGAGCAACAGTGAAGTGGGCAGGGCACTACAGATTTATTCTCTTACATCTGCAAGCAGAGTCTGAACATCAGACAGGATGGCATTGTTTCCCTCAATCCGTGCAATGGCTACTGCTATAGCTTTCAGGAATTTCAGGCTGCTTACCACACTCTCCCAAAATACATTATCCAGGAGGATCCTCTTGATGGGGCTGTCCATATCAGCAGACTGTAATATGGACATTTCTTGGAGAGACTCCTTCCCCTCCAGGAGACTGTCATATATGATGACAACACCCGCCCAACGGGTGTCGCTGGGCAGCTTCAATGTGGTGCTCTTATTCTTCTCACTTTGCTTGGTGAGGTAGATTGCTGCTATAACTCGATGACCCTTCACATACCAAACCATTTCCTTGGCTCTCTTGTAGAGTGTATCCCATTGTTTTCAGTGCCATGATGTCCTTGAGGAGCAGATTCAAAGAATGAGCAACACAGCCAATGGGTGTGACATGAGGGTAGGACTCCTCCACTTTAGACCAAGCAGCCTTCATGTTCGCAGCATTGTCTGTCACCAGTGCAAATACCTTCTGTGGTCCAAGGTTATTGATGACTGCCTTCAGCTAATCTGTAATGTAGAGACCAGTGTGTCTGTGCTCTTTTAGAATACTGGTTGAGTAGGTGGAGATGATGTAGTTCATTATTCCTTGCCCATGAACATTCGACCACCCATCAGAGATGATTGCAATACAGTCTGCTTTCTCTATGATTTGCTTGACCTTCACTTGAACTCTGTTGAACAGCAAATTAGTAGATAAAGCATGTCTGGTTGGAGGGGTGTATGCTGGACTAAGAACATTCAGAAATCTCTTAAAATACACATTGCCTGTGAGCATCAAGAGGTGAACCAGTTGCATACACAGCTTGAGCAAGACATTTATCAGCATTTCTCTGACTATGTTCCTCCATTGAGTCAAAAAAACATCTGATTCCAGGAGGAACATGAGCTGTTGCTATCGATAATGATTCATCATTTTCACCTTGAATAAAAGTACAGGGTCTTTTGTCAGAGGTTGCGTGTTGAGAGCGCTGAGGGAACTTTATGCACTTGGCCAGATGATTCTGCATCTTTGTTGCATTCTTCACATATGATTTGGCACAGTATTTGCAAATGTACACAGTTTTTCCTTCTACATCAGCTGCAGTGAAATGTCTCCACACATCAGATAGTGCCCGTGGCATTTTCCTGTGAAGATTAGAAAAAAATAGTAAAAGGAAATAATACAATTCCATGTACAGATAAAGAGTAAACAACTTACGTGTAGGATACATGTTTTATAATGAAACATGAATGGAAACAGGTGAATTACCACTCAAGCAAGCTAAAACCCACATGGTAGCAAAAACAAACTTGCAGAAATTGTTCACAAGTTTGAAATGATTTAAAGCACACTTTGCTGTAGGCTACTATTTATTAGTTAACTCATGTCATGAAATATATTCACCCCACCCAGTATTGTAATCAAAACTTACCAGAAAGTATGTAGTCCTTGGCTCAGACAGTGTAGTAGTATGGGCTCAATAGCATCTCATTTGTATGCAAGATCTTGAGAATCAGCTGTACATGTGATGGAAGAGTGCACTGACTGCACATGTGATGGAAGAATACACTGTGCATGCAGAGGGTTGCATTTCCATTTAATTTAGGATAGTTTAACCAAAATATTCCACAAGAACTAGAATTTCCTTATCCCACAAAAAAGGTTCACTGTTTTTAGATCATTTAAGCAAAATTTACCGTAAAGTTTCCGACCCTTTGCATGACATTCAACCTTCGTCTCTCCCGAGCCCGTACGGGAGTTGTAGCAATGAGACAAGATAGTAGCTACAATTGGATACCACGAAATTGGGGAGAAAAAGGGGTAAAACTATTTTTTTTTAAAACAAAAACTGTTTTTTTTTTTTTTTTTTAAACAACCCCTTTTTCTCCCCAATTTCGTAGTATCCAATTGTAGCTACTATCTTGTCTCATTGCTACAACTCCTGTACGGGCTCGGGAGAGACGAAGGTTGAATGTCATGCGTCCTCCGGCGCGCATCCAACCCGGAAGCCAGCCGCACCAATGTGTTGGAGGCTACACCGTGCACCTGGCAACCTTGGCTAGCGCGCACTGCGCCCGGCCCGCCACAGGAGTCGCTGGTGCGCGATGAGACAAGGAGATCCCTACCGACCAATCCCTCCCTAACCCGGACGACGCTAGGCCAATTGTGCGTCGCCCCACGGACCTCCCGGTCGCGGCCGGTTACGACAGAGCCTGGGCGCGAACCCAGGGACTCTGATGGCACAGCTGGCGCTGCAGTACAGCGCCCTTAACCACTGCGCCACCCGGGAGGCAGTGGAACTGGAAGTTGATGTGTTTTTGTTCTCCGTCTTAAGTGGGGCATGGGGTGACAGGACAGTGTGAGGGGTAATAATAGACCCCACTTCACGTCCCTCTCACCCTCACCTAGACACACTCTGGTGTGAAAGTCCTGTGCCGCTACTGTTATCACATTCTTGCCTGTAATGTTGACGTCAACAGCAGTGCCACACTGGAGGACAACAGTGGCTAAGTAGAGGGACTGTGAACCTATTAGGGCTAGGCCCTAAAAATTGTTAAAGAATCAAGCCACCCAAGTCATAGACTGTCCTATCAGCTCCTGCACGGTAAGAGGTACCGGAACGGCATGCCTGGGACCAGAAAAAATATTGCAGGTCACAACCCTACTAGTTAAAGTGAACAGCACCAAGTGGGGCTGACTAATGGCACAGGAGTGTTTTTTCAGGATCAAAAATAGGCTTAGGTGGTGGGCGTGGCAGGGGACGTGGAAATGCCAAATTGTAGTGATGAGTTTAAAACATATTTTATTGAACTGCTACAGAACTAAATAAATATGGTACCTGATGAGAATAATTGATTTTGATGTATGTATAAATTGCAAGACTGTCTTTCACTGTGTTTTTGATACTCAAATGGTTGACAATACTAAAGATCTATGGTGGACTGCATTGTGAACAATAATATTTGGAAGACAAAATGTATTGACTATAAAACAACTTGTCACCTCAAACAATTTTTAAACAAATCAAAACGGAATTTAAAATAATTCAAAACGCTGGACTCCAAAAAACAAGTTGACCTACAAAAACTTCCATGGACTCTTAAATTATGTAAATCATGTTAAGTAGCATAATAATGAAGCCATTTATTGATGTGAAAACAGATTTGTAATGATATGAATTAAATGTATTATGTTGGTCAAATTAGATTAAAAAAAAAAAAAAAAGATTATTTTACACACAAAAAACTATTATTGGCACTGTCGGCACGGATTCATTTGAGAAAACGATAGAAGCCCCCCCCCATCTTTTTTTAAATGTATTTAGCAATTTTAGCATTCAAGCTAATTTCTTGCAGTTCTAGGAATTTCTCCATGAAACAGAGAAAATGTTGCAGTTTTAAAGCAAATTTCCAAGGATTCTACATATTCTGCCATGGAGCTGAGAAAACTTTGCAGTTTTAAAGATAATGCATATAATTGCAGGAAAATATGCCATGGCTAATGCTGTGTTCTTGTGCTCAAACTTAATAACAAAATCAATACTTCATAGTTTGGAAATGTTCCGTTTGGACTTAGAAACCCTTGGGCGTGCTGCCTATGTCAGAAAAATCCCTGCACAGGTGGGGATGCTGTTTAAGTCATCAAGTGACTTTTATAGTGTCCTTGAGCTGCTCAGAAGAATACTAATAGCGGCAAAAAAAGCATTGTGAAAAATCCAAACAAAAAAAGTGTAGGAGAAAAAGCTAGCAAAACACAGACATACGAAGTGATCCAAGTCGCATAGACACGGGCCCATTTGGATCGGCTGAAGAAAGGAATAAAAAGGAGGTGTCACTCTTCCTAGAGCTGGCCGCCCGGCCAAACTGAGCAATCGGGGGAGAAGGGCCTTGGTCCGGGAGGTGACCAAGAACCCGATGGTCACTGCCAGAGCTCTAGAGTTCCTCTGTGGAGATGGGAGAGCCTATGAGAAGGACAACCATCTCTGCAGCACTCCACCAATCAGGCCTTTATGCTAGAGCGACCAGATGGAAGCCACTCCTCAGTAAAAGGTACGACAGCCCGCTTTGAGTTTGCCAAAAGGAACCTAAAGTACAGAGAGATCCTTGATGAAAACCTACTCCAGAGCACTCAGACTGGGGTGAAGGTACACCTTCCAACAGGACAACAACCCTAAGCACACAGCCAACACAACGCAGGAGTGGCTTCGGGACAAGTATCTGAATGTCCTTGAGTGACCCAGCCAGAGCACGGACTTGAACCCCACCAAACATCTCTGGAGAGCCTTAAATAGCTGTGCAGCAACGCTCCCCATCCAACACTGACAGATCTTGAAAGCATCTGAAGAGAAGAATGGGAATAACTCCCCAAATACAGGTGTCCCAAGCTTGTAGCATCACACCCAAGAAGACTCTAGGCTGTAATTGCTGATAAAAGGTTCTTCAATAAAGTACTGAGTAAAGGGTCTGAATACTTATTTAAAAAGGTGATTTTTTCAGTTTAAAAAAATATATACACACATTTATATAATGTAATTATGGGGTATTGTGTGTAGATTGGGGGGGGGGGGGGGGGGTCGATTTAATACATTTTAGAATAAGGCTGTAACGTAACAAAATGTGGCAAAAGTCAAAGGGTCTGAATACTTTCTGAATGCACTGTAGAGGTGAGAACTGTGCAACACACACACAGTTATTTCCACCATCTCCAAGAGAGATCCAAACCTCATGCAGACATGAGGGAATCCTACTCCCAACTGCAGCACCAACATCAGAATTATCGCTCATCAAACTAACATGACCTTGGATAAAGGGGAGTTGGTGTTTAAGAAACCATCATACAACTATCTAACTATCAGATGGCTTGTCTATCTCGGGCCCACAGATCCTGCAGTGAATGCTGTGCAACCAATTGGAAGTCTGGTCCCCAAAGGGCAGCTCTGGTTCACTGGTCAAGGGTCAAAAGGTTGAGGTGGGGAACGGGGCACTCGGTTAGCAACAGCGTCTATGGTGTACGCCAGGACAAGGGCATTGCCTGCTTCTTTGAAACATATCTAGCTGTAACCTATATCATGTTGCTTTGGCAGTATAATTAAATATGCTGGGGGGAAAAATGCACTGCAGTTGACTGTGTGGATTGCTGGTGGGAATTTAATGTGACACTTTCCTGTCGAGGACCTGAAACGCCATGCTCCAGCCAATGTCAAGTCAAGGTTGCCCTGTAGCTGAGCAACCCAGGAGCGATAGATAGGAGCGCTGCAGTATCTGCAACTGTGCAGCCAAAGCTCTCTCCTCACGTGCATGCGCACACACACACACACAACACAAGCCCACTGCCTATCAGTCAGCCCATAAGCCCCGATGCAGATCAGCTCAGTCAAAGGTTAATGTAAAAACGCAGAAACGATTAGGTTTGGTGGGCCGTTTTCCCTGCGCTATGAAAAGTCTGGAATTCCCTCTGCAATAACCACACCATGTTCAGTCCTGAGGGGAAAATTCCCAGTTCAAAAGCCAAGTCAGTACTATGTGTATAGTGAATCTACCTACCGTCAACAAGACTGCATTTCTTAACACAGAACATTGCGCTGGCTGTTTTCTTGCCATGACTCCATAGTAGTGCTCGGCGATATGGCCAAATTATCATATCAGTTTTTTCTCTCTCAGTATGACAGTATTTTATGTTTAGAAATTTGCTTTATGAGTAGTACGTGCCCCTCGGGTGGCAGCATACATACTAAGTGATTTCAATGGGTCACTTCATTCTGAATGTTTTATACTATTCAATTCAACCAAAAAATGTACTGCACTTTAATCATTTTCTGCATTTCCTCACATGGCTGCACAATATGGGCCCCAAAAAATTGAGAACTTATTTGGTCACCAAATGTTGCAATTGTGATTTGACTTGCGATTTAGATCAACACACTTGGGTGAACATTTGGAATCATGGAAATAGAATGTTTATTCTAATTCTATATTTAGAATATAACAGTGGAGGCTGCTGAGGGGAGGACAAGTCATAATAATGGCTGCAAACATGTTTGATACCATTCACACCATTCCAGCCATTATACTCCATCCCAGACATTATTATGAGCCATCCTCCCGTGGAATATAAATATTAGTGGGCACTTTAAATACAGTGTTGTTTGATATGACAACAAATGAAAATGTCAGGGAGGAGTTATTGTGACAGGGTAGGAACCAAAGTATTTTTAATAGCTAGCTAGCCAGCTAGCTAACCAGCTAACTAGTTATTAGCATTAGCAGCTAACATGATTTAGCTAAAATATGGTAAGGAAAAACAAACTAGCTGTTTGCAGATGTAAGAAAAATAAACTAAGTGTCATTTTATAACGCTTGTGGATTTCTTAATAGAAGGAAAGTGAGGGGATAGGTCTGTGTAGAAAAAGGAATGGAGAGAGTGGAGAGGGATGACTCAAGTTATTTTTATTTAACCTTTATTTAACTAGGCAAGTCAGTTAAGAACAAATTCTTATTTACAATGACGGCCTACCGTCGTAGTGGTTTAAACTATAAAAGGTTACACAAGGCAAATCACATTTAACAAATCAAATATTCAAATACCGTTATAGAAGGTAAAGTAAAAACCCCAAATGGTCCATGCATCAATACCGGTATATAGTAAAATACAGTATACCGCCCAGCCATAATCTATAGTATTGAATAAAGCTGATAAACAGAAAAATCCAAAGCCCCATTTGAGAGGGAGATGCAAGTCCAGCAAAGCAGTTCCCCCAGCCTTTGCTGTTAAGACGCCAAAGCAGAAAACCAAATAACTGAATTAGCATGCTAACACTAAAAATTTGCGCCAGAGCAGCACAGTGGGTCTCCTACAAGTCAGCCAAAACTCAGCAGGCAATAGCGCTGGAAAGTGAAACTGTGGTGGCAAAAAGCACTCTATGCTATGGCCTTGTGACCAAAATCAAAGCATGTCACTTCCTTCATGCCCATCAAATCAAGATAAGTTGGGATAGGGTGTCATTGACAGCAACAAAGTTCAATGCACATTAATAATTTATATGATCTTTCTTGACAGCCAAGCATGGCTTCTAGATTCAGACAGTGGAGCTTGGTTTAGGTGGGGCTACTGAGTGTGTGTGAGGCAATGCCAAACATGGCTGTTAAAAAACACTCACTCTCTCTTTCTCTGCAGGTCTCTCTCTGACAAACACACACAAATGCATGCTAGTGGCATGGTGAGATGTCAGACAGAAATATCCTAGAGTAGACACGTTTTTGAGGGATATTAATTTCATTAGCTAAACAAAAGAAACAAAATAATCCAACCTGTGCAAGACTAATGATGTCAGGGCAAGGGCACAACCCAGCTTTTGGCAATAGCTAACTAGCAAATTAGATATGGCTAGGTCCAAAGCCTTCTTTTCTATTGCAAATAGAAAGCTATGGCCATGACATTCCTATTGAAGCGAAGCAAAATATAAAAATTAAAGCATACATAGGTAGCAAGCTAACTGACCAGCTAACTGTCAATGGACCGTCGTTAGCTAGCCAGTCAGTCTGCTAGGCGTTGGCTTACATGATTGGCTGCTAGCTAGTCTGATTAGTCAGGCTGTAAATCATAATTCATTGGTATATACAGTCTGACACATTCGTGTGAAAACTCTTGTAAAATGTTCCTTAAAAGCCAGAATGTTGCAAAAGAAAATAGCGTTGAAACTTACTCTACCGGTTGTCTGTGCAGTTTGTCCTTGTCCAGATGCTCGAAATTTGACACACAATATCCACAGGAAAGTATTGTTTATCCAACTTTTTAGCAGTAGGTAGGTAATATGGTTCAGTTAGGCACCTATGTCAAATTAGTTTTACATTAGATATTCAGTTCTCTCTCATCAATAGCTATTGAGCCATGCATGCTTTATTACCTCGGTGCCGAACCCAACAATATAATAACATATGTAACTACCTACCTGCTCTCTAGTCGGGTAAACAATAATTTCTTGTGGATATTTTGTCTCAAATTAAGAGCAGCTGAAGGGAAAGACGAACCACAGAGACAACCGGTAGAGTAAATTGAAATATTCAACATTCTGTCTTGTAAGGAACACTTACCCGATTTTGCACACAAACGTTTCAGCCTGTACATAATTTAACGTTAGCAATTCATTGTGCATTACAGTCTGATTAATCCGTCTAACGTTAGTTGCTAACTAACGTTAATGTAAATAATTGCTAACTAACGTTAGATAGCTTGCTTAACTTCACATTCAACGCAAATTAACTTGTTTGGCTAAAGTAAGGAACCTTGGAAATATCATCCACTAAAATGCATACAATGGCATATGACTGGTTAGCTAGCTAATAACACGAAATGGGCTGATAAGTGCAGTGCAGCGATTTCCTACCGACCGTCTTGACTGCCACTGTTACCAGCTAGCTAGGCTAGCCAGCAATTCTTCCACATTTTTACTGATTGATTAACATATTTTTCTTACCTCATCGTTCGTTTTCCATTCTTAAATAATTGATAAGCTAAGGAACTGTGTGTTACTTATAAGATAAAAATGAACGAATTCCCCTGCAACGGTCGATTTAGCGAGATATTTCCCCTGTAACTGCAAATTCCCTTCCACCAAGGGCCCGCCGTAAGGCTACGCAAATTGGAAAATGGGGTACTACCGCGAGATGTTGAATTTTCTGAGTATCTGCAATATCGAGCCAATCAGCGAACGATATAATATGATCGACGTAAAATTGTACTAATCACAAATAGGAAATATTTGATGGAAGTGCCCCATTGGACCATAATCATTGATTGACAATGAATTCTGTGAATGCGATAAAACAAAAATCGAATGGGCAGCTTAAACCAATCTCGCGGTGTCAACATTTTTGGGCGTACGTAGGATTTATAGGAAACCATACAAATATTTGTTGATGCACGTAGTTAGCGGACGGTAACTATTTTTCTGCCCATTTTCTTTTAACCGAAGACCGTTAGCTAATATCATATGTCCAATATTACATGTATTTGTTTTGTAAGATATATGCATACTCATTGACATGATTGAACAGTTTCTACTTGAAATGTACAGTTAAACAAAGAATTGCCAACTGGCGTCAGTTGCTCTAATTGCACGTGAATTGCACCTGCCTATTGACAGTTTTTCCACCATGAAAGGGCTTTACTGTAAAGTGGGTGAAACTGCTGCAGAGGCGAAATTTGTCATCCAGGAAACGGTGAGTGCCCAGCATAATAATGTAGCTATCGCTTTTGTCTAGCATGCCAACACTTTAGCAGGAAGGCTCATAGTTGGCTGTTTGACAAACTCACTGATTGTCTTTTCAACATGTCACAGAATGTACCCAGTGACCTCGGTAGCAACCAGGTTAAAGTGCAAGTGAAGGCATGTGCCCTTAGTCCACTGGATTTAAAAGTAAGTGTAACTGTGTGTTATACTCATTGTATTGTCAACCTAGCAATATACCTACTGTCTCAGTCATAATGGACAAGACTTACTGTTGTCACTTTCAATATGCTGCTTAAAATGAAAAAACAAAAATTGGGGACCAAAGTATATGTTGCTTTTGGTCAGGGTTGCTGTAGGACAGGCCTACCTTACCAGACCACACATCATGTATGGCTGTATGGGCTACTTGTCACATTTCCTTACCCTCTGTCCTCTGGTTAGCTACATGAGGATCTAAAGTTGCAAAGGGACCTGGTGCCAGTAGGGAGGGAGATTGTTGGGATCGTCCTCCAAGGTAAACAGGATATCCACTTCATGGATTGTAATTGACCTTGTTTATGACTTTGATGTTTAGCACATTTAATTTCACAACGTACTATATTTTTGGAACAAACCTTTAATCGTTTGCAATATTTTTGTTCTGTCTTCAGTTGGGCCTAAGGTGACCTTTTTCCAACCTGATGATGAAGTTGTAGGTAAATGTTACAGGTGGGATCTGAACCCGCTACATAAGGATAAATCATAGAGCTTCAAAACATCCCCTTATTTTGATGATTCTGACATTGTCATCGGCAATGTTCCCGATAACCTATTGAAAGACCCTTCCCATTTATCATTTTTGGATATGACCATGGTGTATTTATCTAGGCTTTGCTTTTCCCTTCTTTCGCATGACAGGAATTCTGCCCTTGGATACAGCGATGTCTGGTTTGTGCGAAGCCGTCGTCATCAACGAGAATCATCTTGGTATGTTGCACAAGTTCAAAATCCAAGTGTTAAACAAGTACATCTATTGCATCTATTAGCATTTTTTGGTACAAATTAACAAAGGGATTTGTTGGTACAAATTAAGTCATTGTTTCTTCTTGCAATAAATGAGTGACTTTTGTGTTCGTTCACCAGTGCAGAAGCCAGAGAAGTTGAGATGGGTGGAGGTGGCAGGGGCTATTCGGGATGGACTCCGGGCCTATACAGCCCTCCATACCCTAGCCCGTATGGCATCCGGGCACACACTGCTGGTGCTGGATGGAGCCAGTGTAGGTATTTCCCCATAGTGGCCCCTCATCTGAGCATTCAATGGGACTGTAGAAATCCATAATTGGACATCACAAGAAGATGGCAGCAAAGAATCTTAATAGTAGCACACAATTGTCTTTAAGAGAACAAGACTACAAACTGCTATTTTGGCTGTGTTTATGCCTTTCAGCCCTTTGGAGTTCTGTCCATCCAGCTGGCCCACTACCATGGGGTTAAAGTACTGGCGTCAGCTCTGTCCTCCGAAGACCAGAAGTTCCTGGAGCAGCTTCGGCCCAGCGTCGGTGAGAACAGGGAGGGGGCCAACGTGTGTGTGTGTGTGTGTGTGTGTGTGTGTGTGTGTGAATAGACAAGTGGTGTCACAGTAGAGAATGTGTTGAAGTTGAGGATTGTAAATTGATGCAGCCGGGTAATAATGGATGTGAAGAGACAGTGTTACTATCAGTTACCTAAACTACTCTCATCATGAAAAATAAGGTAGTAAAGTTCTGACAGCAACACACAGGGCCGGTTTCTCAGACACAGGTTAAGCAGTCCCGGACTGAAAAGCATGCTAGATGGAAATTCACAGGGAAACTGTCCCGTAGTATTTAATCCTAGTCTATGCTCTCTGTTTCCTCTCTCATTCTCCGCTGTTACCACTCTTACCTCTGTCACTCCTTTGACTCAAATCACACATTCTAGGAGTGCGAGAGTCTCTTGTAGGTAAGTCTTGTGTGTGTGTGTCCCCTTGCAGGTCAATGGAAATGGAGTACCAAAAATGCTTATTTATTGTTTGCACACTGTTTGGCATGTAGCCTTCATAAGGGATTTCCCTGTCCTGTGTCTAGCCAGAGTGATAGGTGTGTGGGATACCAAGGTGGACCTGGTGGATTCCTGTTTGGAAGAGACAGGCGGTCTAGGGGTGGACATTGTCATTGACTCTGGAGGTAAGAAGCCAATGTAGGGCCATAGATTGTTGTTATCCATTATGCTAGCTAGCTTTGTCTAACATGAATCGTAGTGCTGTGAGTGTATGCTTCTGTGATTTGTATTTTAACACAACGGTAAAGCTTTGTAACAGGAATAGAAGGAAAATGGAGTCATTGTTGTGCCCTGTTGTTTTTATACCCCTGACACAAGCTTAAGAGGTGTGTTTCGAAGTGATTGTGGTGATGTGTGTGTTCCTCCAGTGAGATTGCATGAGGAGGAGCCAGAGGCCAGGTGTCTTCTGCCCTACAAGCATGACATCATCACCCTGCTCGGGGTCGGAGGTCACTGGGTTACAACTGAGCAAAACCTGCAGGTAGACTGCAGTCAAGTATTCCATCCATTCGTGTCGGATTAGAGCAGCCATTTGGCAGTTCAGTTCCACTAGTCATCATATGACAAGATTTATTCATCACTACTTGTCACACTCATACATACAATGGGTGATTGAAATGTTGCTTGTTTGTTACAGCTTGTTAATGTGTGCTTTCTGAGAAGTTAAACATACTGCAAAAAAACATTGGCAGTGTGCAAGGTCTGTTATGTTGGGAGGAGTGAAGAGATCTGGGTTAATGGTGTTTCCTGTAATAATGTGTACAGTTGAAGTCGGAAGTTTACATAAACCTTAGCCCAATACATTTAAACTCAGTTTTTCACAATTCCTGACATTAAATCCTAGTAAAAATTAATTGTCTTAGGACAGTTAGGATCACCACTTCATTTTAAGATTGTGAAATGTCAGAATAATAGTAGAGATCTATTTATTTCAGCTTTTATTTTTTTCATCACATTCCCAGTGGGTCAGAAGTTTACATATACTCAATTAGTATTTGGGAGCACTGCCTTTAAATGGTTTAACTTGAGTCAAATGTTTCGGGTAGCCTTCCACAAGCTTTCCACAATAAGCTGGGTGAATTTTGGCCCATTCCTCCTGACAGAGCTGGTGTAACTGAGTCAGGTTTGTAGGCCTCCTTGCTCGCACATATTTTTTCAGTTCTGCCCACACATTTTCTATAGGATTAATGTCAGGGCTTTGTGATGGCCACTCCAATACCTTGACATTCTTGTTCTTAAGCCATTTTGCCACAACTTTGGAAGTATGCTTGGGGTCATTGTCCATTTGGACCCGTTTGCGACCAAGCTTTATCTTCCTGACTGATGTCTTGATGTTGCTTCAATATCCACATAATTTTCCATCCTCATAATGCCATCTATTTTGTGAAGTGCACCAGTCCCTCCTGCAGCAAAGATCCCCCACAACATGATGCTGCCACCCCATGCTTCACGGTTGGGATGGTGTTTTTTGGCTTGCAAGCTTCACCCTTTTTCTTCCGAACATAACGATGGTCATTATGGCCAAACAGTTCTATTTTTGTTTAATCAAAAAGGTACGATCTTTGTCCCCATGTGCAGTTGCAAACTATAGTCTGGCTTTTTTATGGCAGTTTTGGAGCAGTGGCTTCTTCCTTGCTGAGTGGCCTTTCAGGTTATGTCGATATAGAACTCGTTTTACTGTGGATATAGATACTTTGGTACCTGTTTCCTCCAGCATCTTCACAAGGTCCTTTGCTGTTGTTCTGGGATTGATTTGCACTTTTCGCACCAAAGTACGCTAATACCTAGGAGACACCACGCGTCTCCTTCCTGAGCGGTATGACGGCTGCATGGTCCCATGGTGTTTATACAGATGAACGTGGTACCTTTAGGCGTTTGGAAATTGCTCCCAAGGATGAACCAGACTTGCGGAGGTCTACAAAAAAAAAATCCTGAGGTCTTGGCTGATTTCTTTTGATTTTCCCATGATGTCAAGCAAAGAGGCACTGAGTTTGAAGGTAGGCCTTGAAATACATCCACAGGTACACCTCCAATTGACTCAAATGATGTCAATTATCCTATTAGAAGCTTCTAAAGCCATGACATCATTTTCTGGAATTTTCCAAGCTGTTTAAATGCACAGTCAACTTAGTGCATGTAAACTTCTGACCCACTGGAATTGTGATACAGTGAATTATAAGTGGAATAATCTGTCTGTAAACAATTGTTGGAAAAATGACTTGTCATTTTCAAAGTAGATGTCCTTAACCGACTTGCCAAAATTTGTGGAGTGGTTGAAAAATGAGTTTTAATTACTCCGACCTAAGTGTATGTGAACTTCAACTGTATTTATCGCAGTCTTCCCGTTGACCTTCAAGTGGATTTGCTCAAGTAAGTACACAACGTCTTTTGTTTGGGATTTAATCTGCGCTCGTCTCTTCTGTTTCATAGCTGGACCCTCCAGATAGCCGCAGCCTCTTCCTGAAGGCCGCCTCCCTGTCCTTCCTCAACGAGGAGGTGTGGGGGGCATCCAGTGCCCGCCAGGGGAGGTACCTCCGTATCCTTTAGCCTACCCAGCCCCTCTGGGTCAGCCTCTGGAGGAGGCAGGAATTTAAAATCTAACTCTAATTCATTGAGATGAAACAAACATATTAAAATGAAAATCTGATATAAGGGATTGAGCATTGATGATAATATAATTGCTTTTGTGTTACATGTTAACCTTACATGCTCCTTTTCAGACATCATGAAGGATATAGTGGAGAAGCTTTCCACTGGGACCTTAAGGTACAGCAGAACTGCAATAATGAGTGTATGTGCAGTGCGAGTGTGAATAAGCAAGGGCCTCCCGAGTGGCACAGCGGTCTAAGGTACTGCATTGCAGTCCTTGAGGCGCCACTACAGACTGGGTTCGACCGCGACCGGGAGACCCATGAGGTGGCGCACAATTGGCCCAGCGTCGTTGGGGGAGGGTTTGGCCGGCCGGGATGTCCTTGACCCATCGCACTCTATCGACTCCTTTTGGCGGGCTGGGTGCATGCACGCTGACTTCGGTTGCCAGCTGTACAGTGTTTTCTCCGACACATTGATGCAGCTGGCTTCCAGGTTAAGCGAGCAGTGTGTCAAGAAGCAGTGCGGCTTGGCGGGGTCGTGTTTCGGAGGACACATGGCTCTCGACCTTCGCCTCTCCCGAGTCTGTATGGGAGTTGCAGCAATGGGACAAGACTGTTACTATCAATTTGGATATCACGAAAGAGGGGTGAAAAATGTTTGAGTAAGCATGGTTATACTGTATGTTTGATATTGGTATGTTTGAGTTTGTTTATCCTGGTGGACAGCGCTCACATTGCCCTCTGTCTTATGCAGGCCCCAGCTAGAGGACCCAGTGCCTTTGTATGATGCCACAGTTTCCATGGAGATGGTGCAAAAGAAACAAGTCCGTAAGAGGTTGGTTATTCAACTCTGAGGCGGACAGACACTTGTCCAGCATTCCCCTTGTCAAAGACAGGCCCCCAAATTCTGCCTCTCATATTTCCTATGTATTTTTGGCCAGCAGTGGTGGAAAAAGTACCCAATTGTCATACTTGAGTAGTAGTAAAGATACCTTAATAGAAAGTTACTCAAATAAGTCACCCAGTAAAATTCTACTTGAGTAAGTCTAAAACTATTTGGGTTGTAAATGTAATTGCTCAAATATACTTAAGTATCAAAAGTAAAAGTATAAATTCAAATTCCTAAGGATAGCCAGGGGCACACTCTAACATTCAGACATTTATTTACAAAAGATGCATGTGTTTAGTGAGACCGCCAGAGCATAGGCAGTAGGGATGACCACTTGTTCTCTTGATAAGTGTGTGAATTTCACTTTTTTTTTTCTGTCCTGCTCAGCGTTCAAAATGTAACGAGTTTTTGGTTGGAAGGGAAAATGTATGGAATAAAAAGTACAATACTTTCTATAGGAATGTAGTGAAGTAATAGTACAGATACCCCAAGAAAATAATACTTTAAAGTACAACTTAATCGGTGGTGTAAAGTACTTGCCAGTCATTCCAATACAATGTAAATATGTGCAAAGTTTGAGTTTATCAAAACATATCAAATGGGATGGATGTCTAAATGTTTGCTCTGCTTAGTGTAATTACATACAGCACATTTGAGGTTTGTCCTTTTATTAAAAACCTTTGTTAATCCTCAAGCATTGACATTTTTTACAGCCTCCAACACAGCAACACATTAGTGGCATGCTTAGTAGGACACACTGTAGAAAATCATTTCGCAACATATCTGTAGAACCTTCTGTTTGAAAAAGGTTTTCAGTTTGGTGACTTACTGAACATGACCCAACTTGAATTCTACATTAACTGCAACTGTGCTTTTCATGTGTCATTTGTGACCAGAGAAATTCTCACTAAATGATTAATCTAAGGTGGGGAAACAGCAATGTCCTGTTAGTGGAGGCTTTCCGGGATTGGAGAGATACTATTGTCCACCTGTACCACTCTCTGAGGGCATATCAGAAGTGTTGAGATGGGTCACTTCCAAATAGTTTGTCCTCTTGTCAACACACTGTCCTCAGGTAACCCTCACTGTGATTGGCCAGAGTTAACAGGGCTACGTTCAGTACATAACGGAACGGAACAGAAACTGTGCTGTACTGAAACTATCAGTTGAAAAAACATGGAGGGGTGTGGGTTCAAAATGCACCGCTGTCTTTTAAATGTGTCACTCATTGCTTTAACCCACACCATGGCAAACCCACTTCAAAGTGTTCAATAACATATGAAAAACTTTAGGAAAATGTGTCATTCAGTACAAACTGTTCCGCAAACGTTCAAGCGAACGTAGCGCACCCCTGATTTCTTTGAATTGAATCGCTGGACAAGTTAATGGAAACAACTCGTGACAGTGTCCTTTTGGTGGGCCACTTCCACTGCACTGATAATGAAACAGACATGGTAGTCTCCTCATAGAAGCATAGCCTGTGATAAAGTGACCGGTTCTGGAACATCATACTAAGTTGTGCATGCTGTTCTGTCTGCTTGGCAACAATTGTTTCTGAAGACTCTGTAGCATTTCCTGGTTAAGACCCAGAATTCCTTGCTCCTTTCGTCGTAGACATTCCACCACAGCTAGCTGCTCCTTGAGAGACTTGTCTGCTCTCTCGGTTAGTTGAGATATCTGGAAAAACGAGGATAAAGCCTCACAATTTCAAAACAAGCTCATTGTCAGATCCTAGAATCAGCTCATCAGCAAAAACCTAAATAAGCTTGATCTATTCTACGTCTGTAGGTGCAAGCATCTGCTCAAGTGGCCAATGGAGAATAACTGAACCCAATTATAGCCATGGGTGTCAAGTGCAACTCAACTACGGTACCTTGTCTTCATGACTTTCTTAGCTTTTCTGCTTCGTTCTTTGTGCTTTGTCTCTTTCCTGCTCTCGATTTGTCTGTGTTCATTCATTTCTTTGTCCTTCTCTGCTCCTGAATTCTGTTTTCTGCTTGTCTCTGACTTTCCTACATCGCACCTCTGTCTTCATGAGTTTTTGTCCTTCTCTAGTCTTGTATTCTTTCAGGTGATCGGCACTATACATACTACCTTTTTGTTAAGGCTGACAGTTTCCAACTATTATATCTTTGTAATCCTGTCACCCTGAGACTGTTTTTTTTCTGCCATTAGAGACTGACATCTCTTGGTTTAAGTCACACCCCCATACTTTTTCATTACATGTTTTGAGCATCTATGGGTTTGTTTTTGGCTTTTTCTATTTTGGATTTAAAGTGCAGGTCTCTTTCCTATGGTACCTTGTCCAGAGTTCTAGTGTTGTCAATCATCAAGTAGTGACAAAGCCTAAGGGCTGCATCAACACTCCACTCCTCTCTGTCCTGGCTCACCACCGCCCCCAAGAGGACACTTCCAGAAAAGGCTGAAAGACATTCACACACTTCAAAATCATTCCAATTTTAAGCAATCTTGATCTGCGATTGGTACACACATTTTGGTACTTTTACATTTATATACACTACATGTCCAAATTAGTGGATTTGGCCATTTCAGCCACACCTGTTGCTGACAAGTGTATAAAATTTAGCACATAGCCATGCAATCACCATAGACAAACATTGTCATTAGAATGGCCCATACTGAAGAGCTCAGTGACTTCCAATGTGGCATAGTCATAGGATGCCACCTTTCCAACAAGTTAGTTGGTCAAATTTTTGCCCTGTTAGAGCTGCCCCCAGTCAAGTGTAAGTGCTGGTATTGTGAAGCTCGCTGCCATTGGATTCTGGACAGTGGAAACACGGTCTGGAGTGACACCATCTGGCAGTGCCACGGACAAATCTGGATTTGGCAGATGCTAGGAGGACGCTACCTGCCCGAATGCATAGTGCCAATTGGGGCTGTTTTTCATGGTTTGGGCTAGGCCCCATAGTTCCAGTAAAGGAAACTATTAACAATGACCTTCTAAACGATTCTGTGATTCCAACTTTGTCTCCAGTTTTTGGGGAAGGCCCTTTTCTGTTTCAGCATGACAATGCCCCCATGCACAAAGCGAGGTCCATACAGAAATGGTTTGTCGAGATCGGTGTGGAAGAACCTGACTGGCTTGCACAGAGCCCTGAACTCAACCCCATCGAACACCTTTGGGATGATTAAGAATGCTAACTGCGAGCCAGGCCTAATCGCCCAACATCAGTGCCCGACCTCACTAATGCTCGTGGCTGAACGGAAGCCAGTCCCCACAGCAATGTTCCAACATCTAGTGGAAAGCCTTCCCAGAAAAGTGGAGGCTGTTATAGCAGCAAAGGGGGGGGACCAACTCCATATTAATGCCTGTGATTTTGGAATGAGATGTTCGACGAGCAGGTGTCCACATGCTGTGTATACCCATTGATTCTAAAATAATATAATTTATAAATGCCTCCTGAGCTTAATTCAATGGTCGTACCCTATCAAAACTAAATATGAGCTTGTTTTCTTACTCCACTGTTTATAAACAATTACACTATAGCCTCGAAAAACATGATTTTAATATCATGGATGGTCAGTTCTTGGATCATATTTGAGAATGGATAGATTTCTCCAGCCACACCCCTCAGCTGTTTACCTATACAGTGGTGGGGGGGTGACCACTTTGTTATTATTTGAACTGTGGATTGCCTCTTTAAGAATGTTTTGCAGCTACTGTTGATGGTGTTATAAAACTGAAAGATAATATTTCTTACTGTTGTTCTGTCTTAAGTGACAGCAGTCTGAGGGCAGTCATCAGTCTCCAGGAGGGCCCATCCAAACTAAGGGTCAAGTTTCTGTTTTAGAGAGAGAGAGAGAGCGCAAGTGAACTCATGGTAGTGTAAATACTGGCGTCTGTCCGAAACAGCAGTAAGTTATGATGCTGCTAACACTTACGCTAAAAAGTCATTTTTCTTCAGGAAGAGTAGCTTTTGTGCCAGCTGATTTATGTCTGTTATACAGATGCACTGTTGAAGGATACCTGAAACACATGAACAACCCAAAAACTAAGTCAACTAAATATTACAGCAAATATAAGGCCAAACTAAATTGAGGTGCAAGCTCTAACTTTTACATATATCATGCTTTGATGTCAATGAAGTGCAGAACTCAAATTAGGATTGAGACCATAAACATGTAATTTTTGCTGAAAAGAACTGGGGATGGTGTACCATTTTACCACTAAGCTAGCCCTCCTTACCTTCGACATACACCACACTGAGTGTTTCCAGGATCAACAAACCCTTACTCTAACAGGAGACGTTGGTTGTCAAGGGGACTGTAGCAGATAAAAGCCTGATGGAATCTCTTGCAGCCTTGGACGCTACGGATCTCATAGCACCTGCTCACATGGCTGAAGTTCGCCTTTACCTGAGGACATTTTGATACTTCACGCTGATACTTCAATTGGAACTGTCACCAGACAGATAGTTCTGACCTGTGAAGGTAGCGTCCGGTAACTATAGTGAACGAAAATATAAACAATTAAAACATTTTTGCCGAGTTACAGTTCATAAACTCAGCAAAAAAAGAAACGTCCCCTTTTCAGGACCCTGTCTTTCAAAGATGATTCGTAAAAATCCAAATAACTTCTCAGATCTTCATCGTAAAGGGTTTAAACACTGTTTTCCATTCTTATTCAATGAACCATGAACAATTAATGAACATGCACCTGTGGAACGGTCGTTAAGACACTAACAGCTTACAGATGGTAGGCAATTAAGGTCACAGTTATGAAAGCTTAGGACACTAAAGAGGCCTTTCTACTGACTCTTAAAAACACCAAAAGAAAGATGCCCAGGGTCCCTGCTCATCTGCGTGAACGTGCCTTAGGCATACTGCAAGGAGGCACGAGGACTGCAGATGTGGCCAGGGCAATAAATTGCAACGTTCGTACTGAGAGAGGCCTAAGACAGTGCTACAGGGAGACAGGACAGACAGCTGATCATCTTCGGAGTGGCAGACCACGTGTAACAACACCTGCAAAGGATCGGTACATCCAAACATCACACCTGCGGGACAGGCGCAGGATGGCAACAACAACTGCCAGAGTTACATCAGGAACGCACAATCCCTCCATCAGTGCTCAGACTGTCCGCAATAGGCTGAGAGAGGCTGGACAGGGCTTGTAGGCCTGTTGTAAGGCAGGTCCACACCAGACGTCACCGGCAACAACGTCACCTATGGGCACAAACCCACCGTCGCTGGACCAGGCAGGACTGGCAAAACGTGCTCTTCACTGACGAGTCGCGACTTTGTCTCACCAGGGGTGATGGTCGGATTCGCGTTTATCGTCGAAGGAATGAGCGTTACACCGAGGACTGTACTCTGAAGCGGGATCGATTTGGAGGTGAAGAGTCCATCATGGTCTGGGGCTGTGTGTCACTCATCATCGGACTAAGCTTGTTGTCGCTGTAGGCAATCTCAATGCTGTGCGTTACAGGGAAGACATCCTCCTCCCTCATGTGGTACCCTTCCCGCAGGCTCATCCTGCCTGACATGACCCTCCAGCATGACAATGCCACTAGCCATACTGCTCATTCTGTGTGATTTCCTGAAAGACATGAATGTCAGTGTTCTGCCATGGCCAGCGAAGTGCTTGGATCTCAATCCCATTGAGCACGTCTGGGATCTGTTGGATCGGAGGGTGACGGCTAGGGCCATTCCCCCCAGAAATGTCTGGGAACTTGAAGGTGCTTTGGTGGAAGAGTGGGGTAACATCTCACAGCAAGAACTGTCAAATCTGGTGCAGTCGATGAGGAGGAGATGCACTGCAGTACTTAATGCAGCTGGTGGCCACACCAGATACTGACTATGACTTTAGATTTTGACCCCCCCTTTGTTCAGGGACACATTATTCAATTTATGTTAGTCACATGTCTGTGGTACTTGTTCAGTTTATGTCTCAGTTGTTGAATCTTATGTTCATACAAATATTTACACGTTAAGTTTTCTGAAAATAAAACTCAGTTGACAGTGAGAAGATGTTTATTTTTTTGCTGAGTTTATAAGGACATCAATCAATTGAAATAAATAAATTAGGCCCTAATCTATGGATTTCACATGACTGGGAATCTGTTGGTCACATACCTTTAAAAAAAGAAATAGGTAGGGCCGTGGATCAGAAAACCAATCAGTGTCTGGCGTGACCACTATTTGCCTCATGCAGCGCGACATCTCCTTCGCATAGAGTTGATCAGGCTGTTGATTGTGGCCTGTGGAATTGTGACCCACTCCTCTTCAATGGCTGTGCGAAGTTGCTGGATATTGGCGGGAACTGGAACACGCTGTCGTATACGTCGACCCAGAGCATCCCAAACAAGCTGAATGGGGTGACATGTCTGAATATGCAGGCCATGGAAGAACAGACCTTTTCAGCTTCCAGCAATTGTGTACAGATCCTTGCGACATGGGGCTGTGCATTATCATGCTGAAACATGAGGTGATGGCAGAGGATGAATGGCGTGACAATGGGCCTCAGGATCTTGTCACAGTATCTCTGTGAATTCAAATTGCCATCGAGAAAATGCAATAGTGTTCGATGTCCCTAGCTTATGCTTGCCCATACCATAACCTAACTGCCACCACGGGGCACTCTGTTCACAACGTTGACATCAGCAAACCGCTTGCCCACAAGACGCCATACACTTGGTCTGCGGTTGTGAGGCCGGTTGGACATACTCCCAAATTCTCTAAAACGACAGAGGCTGCTTATGGTAGAGAATTCAATTAAATTCTCTAACAGCTCCAGCGGACATTCCTGCAGTCAGCATGCCAATTGCATGCTCCCTCAACTTGAGACATCTGTAGCATTATGTTATGTGACAAAACTGCACATTTTAGAGTGGCCTTTTATTGTCCCCAGCACAAGAAACACCTGTGTAATGATCATGCTGTTTAATCAGCTTCTTGATATGCCACACCTGTCAGTTCGATGGATTATCTTGGCAAATGAAAAATGCTCACTAACCTGGATGTAAACATATTTGTGCACAAGATTTGAGAGAACTAGCCTTTTTGTGCATCTGGAAAATGTTGGGATTTTATTGTTCAGTGTAGTAGTTTTGAGCCTTGAATAAAAGGAGAAAATTACAGAAATGCCAAAAGATGATGGCAATGGTAGGTCTATATTCATTCATATGGTGCCCTGGTCAACTCATCTAGTAATCTCACACATACGGACTCGACCAGTGGAGGCTTCTGAGGGGAGGAAGGCTCAAAGTAATGGATGGACCTGAATAAATGGAATGGTATGGTGGCTTCCGTGTGTTTGATAACATTCCATGCACTCCATTCCAGACATTATAATGAGCCGTCCTCCCCACAGCAGCCTCCACTGGACTCCACTGATAATTGTTGTTATGGAAATGTCGATGAATACCTTGGAAGTAGGCAAACAAGCACTGGGTTATTGTCTACGGTTTAAAATTGTATAAGATGATTTGGGTATGACATTTAATAGGCTACAGTGCATATCATAAGTATTCACCCCCCTTGGATTTCTTCACATTTGATTGTGTTACACAGTGAGATTGAAATGTATTTGATTTGCCATTTTTTGTCAATCTACACAAAATACTAATGTCAAAGTGGAAGAATAAAACATATAAACAATGACATTAATTAATTAACCGCTAACAACACATCTACATTAGATAAATATTCACCCACCTAAGTCAATCGGTACATGTTAGAAACACCTTTGGCAGCATTTACAGCTGTGAGTCATTTTGGGTAAGGCCCAGGTTCCGACCCGGGTTATGCACTTTTCGTATTCTGACATTTGATTTTAAGCGTTTTGGGATGGAGTTCAAATGAATGAAGGTGTAGCGGAGGTGTGTCTACAGATAGACTGTGACCGATGATCCCTGGAGACGAATGTTAAACCAGCCATGTGGAAGAAAACTGAAAATCATATCAACATGACATGTATTGCGGCCCCTTTTACACAGTGAAAATGGATATATATAGCTGTGTCATTATTCCGATTTCTAATTGTGTGCCCTCGTAATTTGCTTGGATAAAATTTGGAGACCCAAGCTATAGGCTTGTAGGGCTGAACCTGACAAATTGACGTATGTGCTTTAGAATGTTTTGATTATATGCCCGGGCTTTTCTCCGTTTTAGTTTAAAATGTGTATCGTGTTAATAAATATTATCCACTATCGGGAGCCACCGTCAGTAACACCCAGATGCATTTATTTTCGCATCATTCCATTCCGTTTACCTTTCTTTCCTCTGTCACGTCCTTGTGAATGTTCCTGGGTGTCGCTAGAATTAGTGGATTATATAAAACCAACGTTGGGCAATAATGCAGGGCATGTAGCCTATTTGAATCATTATGGAACTCACGTAGCAGGTTAAACCGGGAGCCTGATTCACGGTTCAAGACGACTGGACTATTGTCGTACAGCTAGTTCCATTATCAGTGAGAATTAAGGTAGATTTGTAGGATTATTGTTCAACCCCTATTGTACAGTGTTTTCCACCTTCCAATATTTCATGGATTTAATTTGAATATAATAATTTTCCGGATTAATTAAACAACTTTTTTTGATTTATTATCGTAACGACCCTGGGTTTATAAACGCGGATGTCGACTATGCTTTTGCGGCACAGTCATAGCGCGCTGAACTTCGGGCTAGAAAGTCGAGGATTCGAGACCTGCTCCCTGCGGTTTCATTACATTGGTGTCCGATGTGATCGGGCCTTGCATCCACGACAGTGCGTGTGCTTGGCCGGTGAGCGCGTTCCTATAAAACGTTGAGTCGCAAACTAGCGCGAGGACGCGCTCTTTGAAATGAGGGAGCAGTGTAACGATCCTGAGCATGGTTTTGCGGCACTGTCGATAGCGCGCTGAACTTCGGGCTAGAAGGTCGAGTGTTCGAGACCTGCTCCCTGCCTGGTTCATTACATTATTAATGATTCATACATACTTTCCAAAACCTAAAATGTGCCTAAACATTTTTCAAGATCAGAGTATTTTTAAATCTACCAGTTGGTGCTGAAACAGATGAAAATGCATAGATTGGTTTCTTTCATAGAGTACCACAGTATGAGTCATAATACCCATAAAACCTAGAGGTCAAACAGGGTAATGGTTCCATTCGAGGTGACTTTTATCAATATATTCACCTGTATTTACCCCCCAAAATGAAATGCTAATTAGCTGCTAATGTGGGTATCATAAAGAACTACAAATGCCATGATCTGGACAAGATGGCTGAATCGAGGCAAAGATAAGAATCTCTGGATTAACTATCTAACGTTAATGTTAGCTAAATGTATGAATTAATAAATTGGTTACATTTCTTTAAATGGACAATTCTGTGAACTGTCTTGTGTACGTTTTAAATTGACACAATACCTGTTAGCAAAGGTGTCAGCTAGAGATGACATGCAGGGATTTGTAGTTTTGCATGATGTCTACTTTGACGCTAATTAGCATTTTTGAATCTGAGAGTAAATAGAGCTGAATATATTGATAAAAATCACCTTGTCCGAGAGAGATTTACATGGTTATCAAAACGTCCCCAGTGGGAAAAATGAATGGTGGAATAATTATTGGAGCCATTTCCCTGTTTGACCGCTAGGTTTTATTGGTATTATGACACCGCCACTGTGGGGCTCTATTGATTCCCATATTCTGAACCGGTTCTTGCAATGTATTCTATTGAGTTTGTCGACAAATTATCATTAATAGCACACCATATTTAATGGGATGGCTTCAGATAAATGTACTGAAAACCCCGATGAATGAAAACTACAGGAAAGTCTGTTTTCCAGAAAGTCGGAGGGTTTTCAGTGGTTGAATGAAATGTATTCAGAGTGGTAGCCACACCTGCAGAGCGCATTACATGACGGAATAAGGAAAGTCTGAATACCAAATACAGGGGCTTGTGTAGGAAGGGTAGCCTACTGGTTAGAGTGTTGGACTAGTAACCGGAAGGTTGCAAGTTCAAACCCCTGAGCTGACAAGGTACAAATCTGTAGTTCTGCCCCTGAACAGGCAGTTAAACCCACCCTAGGCTGTCATTGAAAATAAGTATTTTTTCTTAACTGACTTGCCTAGTTAAATAAAAAGGCATAAATTCCTAAATTGGGATTGGCTCCTAAGCGCTTTGCACACTTGGAATGTGCAATATTAACCTTTTCAAAATTTTTCAACCTCTGACAGTTTGGTTGTTGACCATTGCTAGACTGCCATTTTCAAGTCCCGCCATAGATTTTCAAGCAGAGTTAAGTTAAAACTGAAACTAGGCCACTCAGGGCCATTCACTGTCTTCTTAGTAAGCAACAGCAGTGTAGATTCTGTCTTGTGTTAAGGTCATTGTCTTGCTGAAATGTGAATTACTTTTCCAGTCTCTGGACTGACTGAACCAAGTCTTTCCTCTTGGATTTTGCCTGTGCTGAGCTCCATTCTGTTTATTTTATCCTGAAAAACTCATTGTGGTCCTTGTGGTATGGACATTTCTCCAGACAATGCCATGAATTGTCATTGATCACAAGCTGTGCTCTGGCACCAGGAGGTCACTGACATTGTCTTCATCACACTCTTTATCACAGGTCATTCTCTCACCCTCTCTCCCCCTACAATAAGTAGTAGGCCGAACAACGTTCCTTTTTCAAATCTGTCCATATATTGGTCTTTACTGCCACCTATAGGTTAAAATTGTGGATGGCTACATCAAATTGTTTCTCAAGTTCAGTTAATAGCGAATGTCAGGGTTTCCTAAACTCGGTCCTGCTCCAACCCCCCACCCACCTGGGTGCACATTTGTTTTTTGCCCTAGCACTACACAGCAGATTCAAATAACCAACTCATCATCAAGCTTTGAATATTTGAAATCAGCTGTCTAGTGCTAGGGCAAAAAAACGAAATGTGCACCCAGAGGGGGGCCCCAGGACCGAGTTTCACAAACCCTGGCCTATGTCACCCTGGTTGTTGAAGCTACAGTATCTGTTGTATGATGAACTTGGCCTTCATCAAGGTTAGTTTGTGCTTTGATAATAGCCAGTGCCTATCCAGCCACTGACCTCACCACGTGTCACTGCAGGCCATGCCTACCATGAGATACTCAAACCTAACCACTAAACGGAGTCCTACACTAGACAGAAGTATCAAAGACTCACACAAACACAGCTCACTAAACAGATTAAGCTACTGACAAACCAGTGTGTGTGTGCGCGTGTGTGTGTGCGTGCATGTGAGTTTCTGTGTACAAACACTACCGTTCAAAAGTCACTTATAAATGTCCTGTTTTCAATGAAAACATACATGAAATGATTTGCAAAATGAAGAGGAAATTTAGTCAAGACATTGACAAGGTTATAAATAATGATTTTTAATTGAAATGATAATTGTGTCCTTCAAACTTTGGTTTTGTCAAAAAATCTTCCATTTGCAGCAATTACAGCCTTGCAGACCTTTACCATTCTAGTTGTCAATTTGTTGAAGTAATCTGAAGAGATTTTACCCCATGCTTCCTGAAGCACCTCAAACAAGATGGATTGGCTTGATGGGCACTTCTTATGTAACCTTTATTTAACTACGCAAATCAGTTAAGAACATATTATTTACAATGACAGCCTACCGGGGAACAGTGGCTTAACTGCCTTATTCAGGGGCAGAATGGCAGATTTTTTACCTTGTTAGCTCAGGGATTCAATCCATCAACCTTTTGATTATTGGCCCAACGCTCTAACCACTAGGCTACCTGCCACTCTTCTCATGTACCATACGGTCAGGTGCTCCCACAACAGCTCAATAGGGTTAAGATCCGGTGACTGTGCTGGCCACTCCATTATAGGCAGAATACCAGCTGACTGCTTCTTCTCTAAATAGTTCTTGCATAGTTTGGAGCTGTGCTTTGGGTCATTGTCCTGTTGTAAGAGGAAATTGGCTCCAATTAAGCGCCGTCCACAGGGTATGGCATGGCATTACAAAATGGAGTGATAGCCTTCCTTTTTCGAGATCCCTTTTACAATGTACATTTCTCCCACTTTACCACCACCAAAGCACCCCCAGACCACCACATTGCCTCCACCCTGCTTGACAGATGGCGTCAAGCACTCCTCCAGCATCTTTTCATTTTTTCTGTATCTCACGAATGTTCTTCTTTGTGATGTGAACACCTCAAACTTAGATTTGTCTGTTCATAACACTTTTTTTCCAATCTTCCTCTGTCCAGTGTCTGTGTTCTTTTGCCCATCTTAATCTTTTCTTTTTATTGGCCAATCTGAGGTATGACTTTTTCTTTGTAACTCTGCCTAGAAGGCCAGCATCCCGGAGTCGCCTCTTCACTGTTGACGTTGAGACTGGTGTTAAGTGGGTACTATTTAATGAAGCTGCAGGTGAGGACTTGTGAGGCATCTGTTTCTTAAACTAAACACTCTAATATACTTGTCCTCTTACTCAGTTGTGCACCGGGGCCTCCCACTCCTATTTCTATTCTGGTTAGGGCCAGTTCGCGCTGTTCTGTGAAGGGAGTAGTTCAAAGCGTTGTACGAGATTTTCAGTTTCTTGGCAATTTCTTGCATGGAATAGCCTTAATTTCTCAGAACAAGAATAGATTGACGAGTTTCAGAAGAAAGTTGTTTGTTTTTGAGCCTGTAATCGAACCCACAAATGCTGATGCCCCAGATACTCAACTAGTCTAAAGAAGGCCAGTTTTATTGCTTCTGTATTCAGAACAACAGTTTTCAGCGGTGCTAACATAATTGCAAAGGGGTTTTCTAATGATCAATTAGCATTTTTAAAATGATAAACTTTCAAAAACAAGGACATTTCTAAGTGACCCCAAAATTTGAACGGTAGTGTATATCCTTTGATTTTACTTATAGTGGCCCAGAGATAACACCCTTGATAAGGCGCCCTGCTTCAAAGATCCACACACAACACATTCCAATCCGACATCTTGTTGGGGCGCAGAGCACGCTCCTTCTGTTCCATAGAAACACAAAGAAACTAAATAAGCCCACTTCTCATTATTCTCATTGACCTCATCCAATCTATCCACCATTTTAATAGATATTTCAAATGAATCTCCCAGGTAACAACATAGTTCCAAAACCCTTATTCCAACCAGAAAAGAATCAGAACTAGGTTTGGATTTACTAGATTCCTCTACCACTTTACTTATTTTATTTCCTTCTGCATTCTCCACTGAAATCCAATTCTTCTCGCTCTCGTCTCCACTCGGCACGTCATGCGATTCAAACAGAACATCCGCTTCCACCATTTTCCAAAAACACCCCAGCCGCATCAATGTCTGTCGGTCCTGTTCATTTAAATATTTTAATGGAATGCCAAAGAAAGAAGATGGGGGGGTGGGGGGGGGGGCGGGGGGGGCAACTAGGCCTACAGCAGTAGTTGTCAACTTGGGGAATTGTGTCATGCTGATGCTTAGGTGTTTGTTGATAAATCATCAGTACATGAAATATCCACATGATGGCTTCCTCGCCTAAAGCAATTGATACATTTGTACCTTGCTGTCAAAGGAATTGAACTTCAGCGGCAGAATGACAGCATACTACATACTACATACTGTAGATGTATTCTATCTATGGAGAAGAGGGAAGCAGAGGTTTTGTAAAATCAATGTAAATAGGTCTTTATGACATTGCCTCTCGCAAGTAAATGTCAGTGTGAGGAAACAGTCCATCCCTCTTCTTAGTTGACACTTTCCAAACAGATATTTTCTTTCTTCCTTTGCGAAGTGTAACTTCAACAAGGAGCGGAGGTTTGTCTTCTGACTGAGTATAAACACGAACATATTTTGTTAGAGGCAGAATGATGGTTTAATAGTAAAATGCTGACCTAACCAAGCTGTTTCAGACAAGAAAATCTGTGATCCATATTCTCTCTAGATCTGAAAATACTAGGCTGGGGTAATAAGGACAGCTGTATGTTGAAATTGGCACCAGTCCCTTGATCTTCTACTCATGTTCTATGATTTATGACAGTTGCCTGCCCTGCCATTGTAAATGTATGTGAATAATAATACATATAAATGTTTGTGTTTGGCTGTTCTAACCATTTCCCCATTGTTTCCAGGCTAAGTCAAATCGGACTTTGTCAATCCCATAGCTGCCCATCCACTTTAACTGTGCTCAATCAGTCCCATGGTCTCTTAACAAATAAAATAATTTTCCTTGGTTATTCTCATGTACTCAACGGCAATCAGAAATCCCCTATCTGTCCATCTCAGCCATGTCGGGGGCCATGTTGGGCAGAAGCCAGCTGGGTGGCTGATCAGCTAGCCAGTGGCTGGACAGTGGCTGTGCCTGCTCTGTAATGGGTAGACAACAGGCTGCTGCTCTGCCTCCCTGCCAGTTTCTGCTCTATTCCTGTCTCTTCTGCTTATGTTAGAGAGTCCCCGAGAGCAGGCGTTGCATAACATCCACTGTCAGTTCGAAACCTTGAAATGTTAGACCCCTGCATAGCAAACAACTGCACTGATTGGGGAGAGAACCTGAAAAAAATAGACTGAAATATATATTCTATGAGAGGACCTGCTGTTGGTGGTGATGGAATTTGTTCTTTAGAGCTGAGAGTGACTATTAGGCACTAACTGGTCACATCAGAGGTGATGCTTTTCTGAAATAGTATATGCAGGCATGTTCACAGATTCGGTATAGCATAGATACCGTGCTACCAAGAAAATGTCACATTCTGACATCCCTATGTAGTGGGGTACAGGTATCCAGGAAAAAAGAGAAACTGAGGTGAGGGTAGAAGAATATGTATATATGCATTTATATAATCCTAACCAGTCCATAGAGAAAATAATAGAGATACAATGGTGGATTGAAGCTCATTCGCAATCATTTCTTATGTCCCCTGTTCAGTCTTGCAAGTACATCACTGACCTTGCCCGCGCACGCTCCATCCCCTGCCTCCAGACAGCACATTATCAAATCGCTCTGGAGACAGTTGAATGACATAACCAGCATTTGCTGCCAATCTGACCTGATTTTTATTCACTCAGGGTCACCGCCCGCCTCTGAACATAGCACCAATGCGTGCGTAGGGTTTCAATTGACGCCCTGGCTGTCTCTGCTGCAGCCGGCTGACAGATATGTAACTCCCGCACACATGATATTATACTTGTGCTGACACAACAAACAATGTGCATAGATAATATTGTGTGCGCGGGAGTTATCTTTATCTTTACAATGAAATCAAATTTGGCGCTGTATGGTGGTGTTTTTTTTATTTATCTATTCTTTTCATTTAACATTTATTTATTCAGGAAGTCCAATTGAAGTCAGAATACCTCTTTTACAAGGGAAACATGGACAAGAGAGCGGCTCAATAAAAAACAAATAGATGTATGCATTATGCATTGGTGTGTATGTTCAGATTTTATCTTTAAGGACAGATCCACAAATGTTTATTGTGGTGCAGGTCTGCGCTCATGAGAGTGTAATAGTATGAGACTACCAGTACAGGTAGAAGACCATATTCAACACTTGCTTTTTTAAAAATAGATGCTTATGAGACCAATTGAGAGCCATACTGATATCAAACTGGAAACATCAAGGGAGGATTTCTTTACTCCCGTACGGACTCGGGAGAGGCGAAGGTCGAGAGCCGTGTGTCCTCCGAAACACAACCCAGCCAAGCTGCACTGCTTCTTGTCACAATGCCCGCTTAAACCGGAAGCCAGCTGCACCAATGTGTCGGAGAAAACACCATACACCTGTCGATAGTGCATTGCATCTGACCCACCACAGGAGTCGCTAGAGCTCAATGGGACAAGAACATCCCTGTCGGCCAAACCCTCCCCTAACCCGGACGACACTGGGCCAATTGTGCACCGCCCCATGGGTCTCCCTGTCGTGGCCGGCTGCGACAGAGCCTGGACTCGAACCAGGATCTCTAGTGGCAGAGCTAGCACTGGGGTGCCTTAGACCACTGTGCCACTCAGGAGGCTATTTTGTTTAGTTAACCTTTCTTTTTTGTCAGGGAATTACATAAATTACTGAAAATACACTTATCAATATAAATACAAAATGCAAGTAGAAAAAAAACATGGTCATAAAAAACAGACATATTCATCAGTAATAAGGTCCTCAATCAGCCTTTTGAATTGCCCTAAAGGCACCAGAGCAGCTAATTTAAAAAAATTCCCACAAAGAAGAACTAAAAGCTGGTTTACCTAACTCCGTAGTTAACCTGAGACCGGGTGTGGTAACTTGTATGTCTAAAGCTTAGTAAAGATGTTAGGTACAGTGGGACTTTTTGTAAAATAGCTTTATAAATGAAAACAAATCAATGTATCAACCAACATGACATCAAAGAGTGCCAACCAACTTTCTGGTAGCGAAAACAGTCATGAGTACTATAATTGTCGCCTGTAATAAAGCGCAGTGCGCTATGATAAACTTCATCTAACGGCTTTAATGAAGTAGCAGCTGCATTCATATAGATGATGTCGCCATAGTCTAGGACAGATAGGAACGTCGACTGAAGTATCTGCTTTCTACTATTTAGCGAGAGGCATGCCCTATTTCAAAAGAAGCCCATTTTTATTCTCAGCTTCTTTACTAACTCATCAATATGTTTTATAAAAGACAGCTTTTCATCTATCCAGATATTTGTAAGCAGGGACACGATCATTATGGACATCCAAACTACATACAGTGCATTCGGAAAGTATTCAGACCCCTTAACTTTTTTTGTTAAATTATTTTAATCAATTTAAGAATGTTTTTGCTTAGCAATTTACACACAATACACCGTAATGACAAAGAAAAAAGGGGTTTTCAGATTTTAAAAAATCAATAATGGAAATATTCCATTTACATAACTTTACTCAGTACTTTGGCAGCGATTACAGCCTCAAGTCTTCTTGGGTATGACTCTACAAGCTTGGCACACCTGTGGGGGAGTTTCTCTCATTCCTCTCAAGCTCTGTCAGGTTGGATGGGTAGCGTCGCTGCACAGCTATTTTCAGGTCTCTCCAGAGATCGATCGGGTTCAAGTAAGGGATCTGGCTGGGCCACTCGAGAACATTCAGAGACTTTTCCCGAAGCCACTCCTGCGTTGTCTTGTCTGTGTGCTTAGGGTCATTGTCCTGTTGGAAGGTAAACCTTCTCCCCAGTCTGAGCTCCTGAGCGCTCTGGAGCAGGTTTTCATCACGGATCTCTCTGTACTTTGCTCCATTCATCTTTTCCTCGATCCTGACTAGTCTTACAGTCCCTGCCGCTGAAAAACATCCCCACAGCATGATGCTGCTACAACCATGCTTCACCGTAAGGATGATGCCAGGTTTCCTCCAGATGTGATGCTTGGCATTCAGCCCTTAGAGTTCAATCTTGGTTTCATCAGACCAGAGAATCTTGTTTCTCATGATCTGAGAGTCTTTAGGTTCCTTTTGGCAAACTCCAAGCGGGCTGTCATGTGCCTTTCACTGAGGAGCATATAAGTCATTTAGCTCATCTGGTAGGCTCGTGTCACTGGGCTGCTTGTGTCGGTGCTTCCCTTTGCAGTCCGTAATAGTTTGCAAGCCCTGCCACATCCGACGAGCATCAGAGCCGGTGTAGTATGATTCAATCTTAGTCCTGTATTGATGCTTTGCCTGTTTGATGGTTCATCTGAGGGCTTAGTGGGATTTCTTTTAAGCTTCCGGATTAGAGTCCCGCTGCTTGAAAGCGGCAGTTCTGCCCTTTAGCTCAGTGCGGATGTTGCCTGTAATCCATTGCTTCTGGTTGGGGTATGTACGGACGGCCACTGTGGTGATGACGATGCACTTATTGATGAAGCCGGTGACTGATATGATATACTTCTCAATGCCATTGGAAGAATCCCGGGACATATTCCAGTCTGTGCTAGCAAAACAGTCCTGTAGCTTAGCATCTGCGTCATCTGACCACTTCCGTATTGAGAAGGGTCCCTGGTAGTTCCTGCTTTAGTTTTTGCTTGTAAGCAAGAATCAGTTAATGTGGTCTATAGTTTTTTCCCCCCTCTGTTTGCACATGTAAAATGCTGTGTAGAAATTAGGTAAAAAAGGATTTAAGTTTCCCTGCATTAAAGTCCCCGGCCACTAGGAGCGCCGCCTCTGGATGAGCATTGTCTTGTTTGCTTATGGCCTTATCCAGCTCGTTGAGTGTGGTCTTAGTGCCAGCATCGGTTTGTGGTAGTAAATAGACAGCTACAGCAAATATAGATCAAAACTCTCTTGGTAAATAGTGTGGTCTACAGCTTATCATGAGATACTCTACTTCAGGCGAGCAAAACCTTGAGACTTCCTTAATATTCGATTTTGTGCACCAGCTGTTATTTGCAAATAGACACAGACTGCCACCCCTTGTCTTACCGGAGGCAACTGTTCTGTCTTGCCGATGCACCGAAAACCCAGCCAGCTGTATGTTATCCATGTCGTCATTCAGCCACGACTCTGTGAAACATAAGATATTACTGTTTTTAATGTCCCCATGGTAGCATAGTCTTGATCGGAACTCATCCATTTTATTATCCAATGATTGCACGTTGGCTAATAGGACTGACGGTAGAGGCGCTCGCCGTCGGATCCTTACAAGGCACCCTACCTACGTCACCGATATCTTTGTCCCTTCTTCATGCGAATGACGGGGATTTGGGCTTTGTAGGGTGTCTGAAGTAAGTCCTTCGCATCCGACTCGTTAAAGAAAATAATTTGTCCAGTATGAGGTGAGTAATCACTGTGCTGATATCCGGAAGCTCTTTTCGGTCATAAGAGACGGTGGCAGAAATATTATGTACAAAATAAGTTACAAATAATGCGAAAAAACACACACAATAGCACAATTGGTTAGGAGCCCGTACAATGGCAGCCATCTCTGCCATCTCCTCTGCACGTTTTCCTCTCTGCGCCATGGAACAATGTGTACAATTCTGGGAAATTAGCTTTAAAACAGCAACATTTTCTCTCAGGCTCATGGCAAAATGTGTGGAATAGCATGAGATTACCTATAAAACTGCACATGATTTTCTTTGCCCCATGGCAAAATGTGTAGAATTGCAGGAAGTTAGTTGTCTCCCGCCCCTCAAAAAAAATCTGCAGGCCACCCACCAACGAAATTCTGACTACGCTACTGCGTCATACCAGTTTAATCTCAGACCACATGCCTTATAATTTTGATCATTGGTAGAACAAAAATAGAACAATATTTTGTTTAGTTTTTTATACATAATTCATTCAAATATATTGAATTTAGTCTCGTGTCCTCAAAAAAATATGCACGATGCCATTGACTGTGATTATTAAGGGATATGTTTGACTGGTCATGGACGGAGCAATCTCATGTTACATCAGTTTTCAGTCCTCACCAAAGGGAAAAAACATACAATGAGACAAATCACAGTCCTACTAGTAGCAGGTATGATTAACACAGGAGTAGTAGTGAAACCAATGGGTATTCCTACTTCTCTGTACAGATCATTAATGTGTAATCCTAGGTGAAAAACTCCTCCCACCTCAAACTAATGTGCAATGAATACACATTATATTTTCTTACGTGCATACAATTACCAGGTCACTACTGTGCAATGTTCTAGTTAACAGTTGCACACCATTACATATTTTTATCTACACAAAACATTGAGTCACATACAGTACATGTTTATTGAAAATAACAAACATTCAATGTGACAGTGATCTTCTACCATTTTCTTTATTGAGCCTCCCCCTCCCCCCTCCTTCATAGAGGGACACAATATTTCCCCAGCATTCACACAGGTGTTATAAAAAGAGTTAGTGATTTGTTAAAACCATACCTCAACATACACATTATAATTGTAGGTTTTTGTGCAGTTCTCAGTTACAGGAATGAGGAGAGGAAGAAGCAGCACAGAGGCTTGAGGGAGGAGCACCCCCACGATACAGCTCACATTGGTTCAACCCAATCTCAGGCATTGCAATACCACCAATTCTCAATGGAATACTGTCCCTTTGCCCCGCCCCCACCTCCCTCCCCATTTTGGGTCAGTTGCTGGTATATTTAACCCTTTCCTACTCATTCAGATTCTGTATTGGAGATATCTAGTACCAAATACATCACTCAGACATTGTCAATACCATTTACTGTTATTTGTTCATAGATGTAGGTATGTTAGTGACAGCATACAGTTTCCCATTCCTCTTCTGATGTTGAGGTTTTAAGTCAAAACCCTCCTTCAGAAAAGAGTGATGAAATAGTGACATGAGGAATTAATACACAGTGAATAACGAATAGCAATGAAGAGTACCGAGTCGATGTGCAGGGGTACGAGGTAATTGAGATAGCTATGTACATACAGGTAGGGGTAAAGTGACTAGGCAAAAAAACGTGATAATAGACAGTAGCAGCAGCGTAAGTGGTGAGTGTGAAAGTGTGTGTGTGAGTGTCTGTGTGTGAATGTATGTGTGGCGTCATTATGCATGTGTGCACATGTTACTGTATGTGTGTGTGTGTGTGTGTGTTGTGGTGTCAGTGTAAGTATGTGTGAGTGTATGGGAAGGGTCCAGTGTGTGTGCATAGAGTCAGTGCAAGAGTGTTAGTGCAAAAACAAATCAATACAGGTTGTCCAGGTAGCCATTTGATCTTCTATTTAACAGTCTTGTTTAGCAGTCATGGCTTGGGGGTAGAAGCTGTTTAGGGTCCCGTTGGTTCCAGACTTGGTGCACTGATGCTGCTTGTTAGTCGAGGTAATTGAGGTAATATGTACATGTAGGTAGAGGAAAAGGGACTGTGCATGGATAATAAACAGAGAGTAGCAGCAGCGTAAGCATGGGGGTGGAGGGGACAATGCAAATAGTCCCAGTAGCCATTTGATTAGCTGTTCAGGAGACAATTTTTTGGGCCTTCCTTCGACACCGCCTGGTGTAGAGGTCCTGGATGGCAGAGAGCTCGGCCCCAGTGGTGTACTGGGCGGTCCTTACCACCCTCTGTAGCGCCTTGTGGGTGCCTTGCCCTTGCCGTACCAAGCGGTGATGCAGCTAGTCAAGCCAATCCTAACCCCCCATGTTGATGGTCAGCGTGGTGGATTTGTTGTTACCTAACCTTACCACCTGGGGACGGCCCGTCAGGAAGTCCAGGATCCAGTTGCAGAGGGAGGTGTTTAGTCCCAGGGTTCTGAGCTTGGTGATGAGCTTGGAGGGGACTATGGTGTTGAATTCTGAGCTGTAGTAAATGAACAGCATTCTTACATAGATATTCCTTTTGTCCATGTGGATCAGGGCAGTGTGGAGTGCAATAGAGATTGCGTCTGTTGGTGCGGTCCAGGGTGTCTGGGATGATGGTGTTGACGTGAGCCATGACCAGCCTTTCAAAGCATTTCATGGCTATAGATTAGCCATACCCTTACCCTATTCCTCCTCTGTTCCTCTGGTGATGTAGAGGTTAACACAGGCCCTGCAGCACCCTGCACCACTCTCATTTCCCAGGCGCTCTCATTTGTTGACTTCTGTAACCGTAAAAGCCTTGGTCTCATGCATGTTAACATTAGAAGCCTCCTCCCTAAGTTTGTTTTATTCACTGCTTTAGCACACTCCGCCAACCCGGATGACCTAGCCGTGTCTGAATCCTGGCTTAGGAAGGCCTGAAATTTCCATCCCTAACTATAACATTTTCCGACAAGATAGAACTGCCAAAAGGGGCGGAGTTGCAATCTACTGCAGAGATAGCCTGCAGAGTTCTGTCAGCAGTTAATCCACTGTTCCTTGGCCGTCATTGTCAACCAGAATTTGTTCTTAACTGACTTTCCAACTTAAGTAAAGGTAAAAAAATAAAATAAAAATCATTCCCAGGTCTGTGCCCAAACAATTTGAGCTTCTACTTTTAAAAATCCACCTTTCCAGAAACAAGTCTCTCACCGTTGCCGCTTGTTATAGAGCCCCTTCAGCCCCCAGCTGTTCCTTGGACACCATATGTGAATTGATTGCCCCCCATCTATCTTCGGAGTTCGTACTGTTAGGTGACTTAAACTGGGACATGCTTTAATCCTACAATCTAAACTAGATGCCCTCAATCTCACACAAATTATCAAGGAACCTACCAGGTACAACCCTAAATCCATAACCATGGGCACCCTATTTGATACACCTCTGCTTTCTTCAACCAGGATCTCAGCGATATCTGCTTCATTGCCTACGTGCATAATGGGTCCACGGTCAAACAACCAACAACACTTCAGTGTGCAGGCCTTTCTAATCGACCTGGCTCGGGTATCCTGGAAGGATATTGACCTCAACCTGTCAGTAGTGTCATGTACTGTCATGTTGTGTCTTGTCTCTGTCCTTTCCCTTCACCCTGTCTCCCTCTGCTGGTCGTTGTTAGGTTACCTTTTCTCCCCCGCTTTCCCCCAGCTGTTCCTTGTCTCCTCTAACTACCCATTCACCCCGTTTCCCACCTGTTCCCTTTTTCCCTCTGATTAGGTCCCTATATCTCTCTCTGTTTCTGTTCCTGTCCTTGTCGGATTCTTGTTTGTTGTGTTTCATGCCTGAGCCAGACTATCGTCATGTTTGCTGTAACCTTGTCCTGTCCTGTCGGAATCTGCCGGTCTATCTGAGCCTACCTATGTTTGGTTATTAAAGAAGCTCTGTTTAAGTTAGTTCGCTTTTGGGTCCTCATTCACTCACCTTAACAGAAGAATCCGACCAAGAATGGACCCAGCGACTTCGGATCCTCTCCACTCAGCCGTCGGGATCCAGGGAGCGATGCTAGGCAGACACGAGCAGGAAGTGTCTGCTGCTCGACATGCCGTTGAGACCCTGGCCACCCAAGTCTCCAACCTCACAGAACAGGTTCACCATCTCCGCCTCGATCCACCGGCCACTTCCAGGGCTTTCGAATCTCCGGAGCCCAGAATCAATAACCCGCCGTGTTACTCTGGGGAGCCCACTGAATGCCGCTCGTTCCTCACCCAGTGTGATATTGTGTTTTCTCTCCAGCCCAACACTTACTCCAGGAGCACTGCTCGTGTCGCCTACGTCATATCTCTCCTTATTGGACGGGCTCGTGAGTGGGGCACGGCAATCTGGGAGGCAAGGGCTGAGTGTACTAACCAGTATCAAGACTTTAAGGAGGAGATGATACGGGTTTTTGATCGATCTGTTTTTGGGGAGGAGGCTTCCAGGGCCCTGTCTTCCCTATGTCAAGGCAATCGATCCATAACAGACTACTCTATTGAGTTTCGCACTCTTGCTGTCTCCAGTGGCTGGAACGAGCCGACCTTGCTCGCTCGTCTTCTGGAGGGTTTCCGCGCAGTGGTAAAGGATGAGATTCTCTCCCGGGAGGTTCCTTCCAGCGTGGATTCCTTGATTGAACTCGCTATTCGCATTGAGCGACGGGTTGATCTTCGTCACCGAGCTCGTGGAAAGGAGCTCGCGCTCTCCGTCGCCTCCCTCTCCGCATCACTACCATCTTCCTCTGCCGGCTCGGGTGCTGAGCCCATGCAGCTGGGAGGTATCCGCATCTCGACTAAGGAGAGGGAACGGAGAATCACCAACCGCCTCTGTCTCTATTGCGGTTCCGCTGGTCATTTTGTCACTTCATGTCCAGTAAAAGGCCAGAGCTCGTCAGTAAGCGGAGGGCTACTGGTGAGCGCTACTACTCCTGTCTCTCCTTCAAGATCCTGCACTACCTTGTCGGTCCATCTACGCTGGACCGGTTCGTCAGCTTCCTGCAGTGCCTTAATAGACTCTGGGGCGGAGGGCTGTTTTATGGACGAGACCTGGGCTCGGGAACATGACATTCCTCTCAGACAGTTAAAGGAGCCCACGGCCTTGTTCGCCCTGGATGGTAGTCCTCTCCCCAGGATTCAGCGTGAGACGCTACCTTTAACCCTCACTGTTTCTGGTAATCATAGTGAAACCATTTCTTTTTTAATTTTTCGTTCACCTTTTACACCTGTTGTTTTGGGCCATCCCTGGCTAGTTTGTCATAATCCTTCCATTAATTGGTCTAGTAATTCTATCCTCTCCTGGAACGTCTCTTGTCATGTGAAATGTTTAATGTCTGCTATCCCTCCTGTTTCCTCTGTCTCTTCTTCACAGGAGGAGCCTGGTGATTTGACAGGGGTGCCGGAGGAATATCACGATCTGCGCACGGTGTTCAGTCGGTCCAGGGCCACCTCTCTTCCTCCACACCGGTCGTATGATTGTAGTATTGATCTCCTTCCGGGAACCACCCCCCCCCCCGGGGTAGACTATACTCTCTGTCGGCTCCCGAACGTAAGGCTCTCGAAGATTATTTGTCTGTAGCTCTTGACGCCGGTACCATAGTCCCCTCCTCCTCTCCCGCCGGAGCGGGGTTTTTTTTTGTCAAGAAGAAGGACGGGTCTCTGCGCCCCTGCATAGATTATCGAGGGCTGAATGACATAACAGTGAAGAATCGTTATCCGCTTCCTCTTATGTCTTCAGCCTTCGAGATCCTGCAGGGAGCCAGGTTTTTTACTAAGTTGGACCTTCGTAACGCTTACCATCTCGTGCGCATCAGGGAGGGGGACGAGTGGAAGACGGCGTTTAACACTCCGTTAGGGCACTTTGAATACCGGGTTCTTCCTTTCGGCCTCGCTAACGCTCCAGCTGTCTTTCAGGCATTAGTCAATGATGTCCTGAGAGACATGCTGAACATCTTTGTTTTCGTTTACCTTGACGATATCCTGATTTTTTCACCGTCACTCCAGATTCATGTTCAGCACGTTCGACGTGTCCTCCAGCGCCTTTTAGAGAATTGTCTTTTTGTGAAGGCTGAGAAGTGCACTTTTCATGCCTCCTCCGTCACATTTCTCGGTTCTGTTATTTCCGCTGAAGGCATTAAGATGGATCCCGCTAAGGTCCAAGCTGTCATTGATTGGCCCGTCCCTAAGTCACGCGTCGAGCTGCAGCGCTTTCTCGGCTTCGCGAACTTCTATCGTCGTTTCATCCGTAATTTCGGTCAGGTGGCAGCTCCTCTCACAGCCCTTACTTCTGTCAAGACGTGCTTTAAGTGGTCCGTTTCCGCCCAGGGAGCTTTTGATCTCCTCAAGAATCGTTTTACATCCGCTCCTATCCTTGTTACACCTGACGTCTCTAGACAGTTCGTTGTCGAGGTTGACGCGTCAGAGGTGGGCGTGGGAGCCATTCTTTCTCAGCGCTCCCTCTCTGACGACAAGGTCCACCCATGCGCGTATTTTTCTCATCGCCTGTCGCCGTCGGAACGTAACTATGATGTGGGTAACCGCGAACTGCTCGCCATCCGGTTAGCCCTAGGCGAATGGCGACAGTGGTTGGAGGGGGCGACCGTTCCTTTTGTCGTTTGGACTGACCATAGGAACCTTGAGTACATCCGTTCTGCCAAACGACTTAATGCGCGTCAGGCGCGTTGGGCGCTGTTTTTCGCTCGTTTCGAGTTCGTGATTTCTTATCGTCCGGGCTCTAAGAACACCAAGCCTGATGCTTTGTCTCGTCTCTTCAGTTCTTCAGTAGCCTCCACTGACCCCGAGGGGATTCTCCCTGAGGGGCGTGTTGTCGGGTTGACTGTCTGGGGAATTGAGAGGCAGGTAAAACAAGCGCTCACTCACACTCCGTCGCCGCGCGCTTGTCCTAGGAACCTTCTTTTCGTTCCCGTTCCTACTCGTCTGGCCGTTCTTCAGTGGGCTCACTCTGCCAAGTTAGCCGGCCACCCTGGCGTTCGGGGTACGCTTGCTTCCATTCGCCAGCGTTTTTGGTGGCCCACCCGGGAGCATGACACGCGTCGTTTCGTGGCTGCTTGTTCGGTCTGCGCGCAGACTAAGTCCGGTAACTCTCCTCCTGCCGGCCGTCTCAGGCCGCTTCCTATTCCCTCTCGACCGTGGTCTCACATCGCCTTAGATTTTGTCACCGGACTGCCTTCGTCAGCGGGGAAGACTGTTATTCTTACGGTTGTCGATAGGTTCTCTAAGGCGGCTCATTTCATTCCCCTTGCTAAGCTTCCTTCTGCTAAAGAGACGGCACAAATCATCATCGAGAATGTTTTCAGAATTCATGGCCTTCCGTCAGACGTCGTTTCGGACAGAGGTCCGCAATTCACGTCTCAATTTTGGAGGGAGTTTTGTCGTTTGATTGGGGCTTCCGTCAGTCTCTCTTCCGGCTTTCACCCCCAGTCTAACGGTCAAGCAGAACGGGCCAATCAGACTATTGGTCGCATCTTACGCAGTCTTTCTTTTCGTAACCCTGCGTCTTGGTCAGAACAGCTCCCCTGGGCAGAATACGCCCACAACTCGCTTCCTTCGTCTGCGACCGGGCTATCTCCTTTTCAGAGTAGCCTCGGGTACCAGCCTCCGCTGTTCTCATCTCAGTTCGCCGAGTCCAGCGTCCCCTCCGCTCAGGCTTTTGTCCAACGTTGCGAGCGCACCTGGAAGAGGGTCAGGTCTGCACTTTGCCGTTATAGGACGCAGACTGTGAGGGCTGCTAATAAGCGTAGAACTAAGAGTCCTAGATATTGTCGCGGTCAGAGAGTTTGGCTCTCCACTCAGAACCTTCCCCTTAAGACGGCTTCTCGCAAGTTGACCCCGCGGTTCATTGGTCCGTTCCGTATTTCTCGGGTCATTAATCCTGTCGCAGTTCGACTTCTTCTTCCGCGATACCTTCGTCGCGTCCACCCGGTCTTCCATGTCTCCTGCATCAAGCCCGTCCTTCGCGCCCCCGCTCGTCTTCCCCCCCCCCCCCCCATCCTTGTCGAGGGCGCACCCATCTACAGGGTCCGTAGAATTTTGGACATGCGTCCTCGGGGCCGTGGTCACCAGTACCTCGTAGATTGGGAGGGGTACGGTCCTGAGGAGAGGAGTTGGGTTCCCTCTCGGGACGTGCTGGACCGTGCGCTGATCGAGGATTTCCTCCGTTGCCGCCAGGTTTCCTCCTCGAGTGCGCCAGGAGGCGCTCGGTGAGTGGGGGGGTACTGTCATGTACTGTCATGTTGTGTCTTGTCTCTGTCCTTTCCCTTCACCCTGTCTCCCTCTGCTGGTCGTTGTTAGGTTACCTTTTCTCCCCCGCTTTCCCCCAGCTGTTCCTTGTCTCCTCTAACTACCCATTCACCCCGTTTCCCACCTGTTCCCTTTTTCCCTCTGATTAGGTCCCTATATCTCTCTCTGTTTCTGTTCCTGTCCTTGTCGGATTCTTGTTTGTTGTGTTTCATGCCTGAGCCAGACTATCGTCATGTTTGCTGTAACCTTGTCCTGTCCTGTCGGAATCTGCCGGTCTATCTGAGCCTACCTATGTTTGGTTATTAAAGAAGCTCTGTTTAAGTTAGTTCGCTTTTGGGTCCTCATTCACTCACCATAACAAGTAGAGGATGCCTCGTTGCTCTTTAAAAGTGCTTTCCTCACCATCTTAAATAAGCATGCCCCGTTCAAAAAAAAATTGAACTAAGAAAAGATATAGCCCTTGGTTCACCCCAGACTTGACTGACCAGCACAAAAACATCCTGTGGCATTCTGCATTAGCATTGAATAGCCCCCGCGATATGCAACTTTTCAGGGAAGTCAGGAACCAATATACTCAGTCTGTTAGGAAAGCTAAGGCCAGCTTTTTCAAACAGAAATGTGCATCGTGTTTGGGACGCTGTAAAGTCCATGGAGAATAAGAGCACCTCCTCCCAGCTGCCCACTGCACTGAGGCTAGGAAACACTGTCAACACCGATAAATCCACAATACTCAATCATTTCAATAAGCATCTTTCTACGGCTGGCCATACATTCCACCTGGCTACTCCTACCCCGGCCAACAGCTCAGCACCCCCTGCAGCAACTTGCCCAAGCCCCCCTGCTTCTCCTTCTCCCAAATCCAGACTGCTGATGTTCTGAAAGAGCTGCAATATCTGGATCCCTACAAATCAGCTGGGCTAGACAATCTGGACCCTCTCTTTCTAAAATTATCCACCTCAATTGTTGCAACCCCTATTACTAGCCTGTTCAACCGCTCTTTCATATCGTCTGAGATCCCCAAAGATTGGAAAGCTGCCGTGGTCATCCCCCTCTTCAAAGGGGAGACACTCTAGACCCAAACTGTTATAGACCTTTATCCATCCTGCCCTGCCTTTCTAAAATCTTCGAAAGCCAAGTGAACAAACAGATCACCGAATATTTCCAATCCCACTTTACCTTCTCCACTATGCAATCTGGTTTCCGAGCTGGTCATGGGTACACCTCAGCCACACTCAAGGTCCTAAATGATATCATAACCGCCATCATTAAAAGACAGTACTTTGCAGCCGCCTTCATCGACTTGGCCAAGGCTTTCGACACTGTCAATCACAGCATTCTTATTGGCAGACTCAATAGCCTTGGCTTCTCAATTGACTGCCTTGCCTGGTTCACCAACGATTTCTCAGATAGAGTTCAGTGTGTCAAATCGAAGGGCCTGTTGTCCGGCCCTCTGGCAGTCTCAATGGGGGTGCCACAAGGTTCAATTCTCGGGCCGACTCTTTTGTCTGTATATATCAATGATGTCGCTCTTGCTGCTGGTGATTCTATGATCCACCTCTGCGCAGACGACACCATTCTGTATACATCTGGCCCTTCTTTGGACACTGTGCTAACAAACCTCCAAACGAGCTTCAACGCCATACAACACTCCTTCCGTGGCCTCCAACTGCTTTAAAATGCTAGTAAAACCGAGTGCATGGTCTTCAACCGATCGCTGCCCGCAACTACAAATACCTAAGTGTCTGGTTAGACTGTAAACTCTCCTTCCAGACTGACATTAAGCATCTGCAATCCAAAATGAAATCTAGAATTAGCTTCTTATTTCGCAACAATGCCTCCTTCACTCATGCTGCCAAACATACCTTCGTAAAACTGACCATCCTACCGATCCATGACTTCTGCGATGTCATTTACAAATTAGCCTCCAACACTCTACTCAGCAAACTGGTTGCAGTCTATCACAGTGCCACCTGTTTTGTCACCAAAGCCCCATATACTACCCACCATTGCGACCTTTATGCTCTCGTTTGCTGGCCCTCACTACATATTAGTTTTAAACCCACTGGCTCCAGGTCATCTATAAGTCTTTGCTAGGTAAAGCCCCGCTTTATCTCAGCTCACTGGTCACCATAGCAACACCCACCTGTAACACGTGCTCCAGCAGGTATATTTCACTGGTCATCCCCAAAGCCAACACTTCCTTTGGCCGCCTTTCCTTCTAGTTCTCTGCTGCCAATGACTGGAATGAATGCAAAAATCACTGAGCAGGAGTCTTATATCTCCCTCTCTAACTTTAAGCATCAGCTGTCAGAGCAGCTTACCGATCACTGTACCTGTGCACATCCAATCTGTAAATAGCACACCCAACTACCTCATTCCCACATGGGGTGTCAGGTACCCTTGTGGTTAGAGCATTGGACTAGCAACCGTAAGGTTGGAAGATCAAATCCCCGAGCTGACAAAGTACAAATCTGTTGTTCTGCCAGATACTATGCTGGCTGCATGTGCTATGACTATGAGGATGCATGTGCAACATAGTCAAGGCTGGTGAGGTGATTTGAAAGCTGTGGGTTAACAGACTACATACCTGTATGATAAAGATACCATTGTGCAGGTTGTCAAAATCACTAAACATATAACCACAAAATAATGGGGTTTTAGTGATAAACACAAAGTGCCTCAGGATTGATTTGTTAACCTGTCTGACTGCCATCTATGTCTGTCAAGCATCAAAATCAAAACACCAAAATCCCACAGACCCACACACTCACTTTATGGGTCAATTCATATGGGTTGAAGCTGACTTTTACTTTTACCTCCTACATTTGGTGCTCATGGTTCATTGTTCCAAAACCAACACCTTTCTCCTGCTCTCGTCTCCACTATGGCCCCCTGCCCCCCTCTTTCACGCTGTGATCTCCAACCTCTGAGGCCAGGCATGAGGACAGATCCTGTCCTACCCAACCCCCCACCTTTCTCTATTTCCCTCACGCTCCCTTGCCCTCTTTCTATGTAGGTGCCTCTCCTATTCTCCCTCAGTCTGAATCTTCAATGTTTTATCCTACCCGCCCCTCTCGATGTGATTTTTCACCTGTGAAAGCGGGAGCAGTATGGTGCCTGTGCAGTCCTCTGCTGTGTGTGTGTGTGTGAGCAGGTCAGAGACTGGAAGGCTTACACGCCGAACGAGAGAGAGGGAGAGGAGGGGCGACCTGAATAGTGGGGGATAAAGAGCGAGTGGCAGAGAGGACGGAGACAGAGGGAGAAAGGGGTGTTTGTAAGGGTAGATGTCTGTGAGCGTGTGTGTGTGTGGGGGGGGGGCTGTCTTGTTTGCAGCTTGTCAGCAATTGCTTGAGACAAGCTTCCCCTCCACCATGTGTGAAAGCTACTTGGCGTGAATACCCGGACTGTACCAAGTGGCGGCGAGTCATGAGGGGGGAGCTGCAAGAAAAACAGACCCACGCAGAGACAATAGGCCCCTGAAGTGTTCCCCCCGAGTTGCTTTGATGTTGTCCTAGTGTCTAGATGCTAGAGGGGACCAGGGCTTGTGAGGAAGAAGAAGTCTTTGTGTGCACTTTTTTTCACCGGCCAGGACAAAAGAGTGGGGAGTAAGAAGCCCAAAGAGAAGAAAAAAACACAAAAACAAATGAAAACCAAAGCGCTCCTCTAGATGTTTTGTGTCCGCGGTAGTGGGGAAGCCGAGGGAAGGAGAGAGCGAGTGAGGAGGAGAAGAGAGCTGCAGTAGCACAGGTTGATTGGGTGAGTAGTCTCTGTGTGTGTTTCTTCAGCTTTGGTTGTTTTCTATTTCTATGGGGTTAGTTGTATTTTGGGGTTAGTGGGGGTGGAGGCTGGAGTTGGAAAGCCACTGGGTGAATTGCATGGTGTTGGTGTACCTCCCATTAAAAGTGTAAATCTGGATTTTTATTTACACCAGTGTTAATGTGGAGATTGTTTATATGAGGATAAATGCAATGCATTGAGCTGTGTGGTAAAGCCTGCTTAAAAGGCAGTGTGTGTGTGAGATTGTCAGTGTGGTTTGGAATGTGGGATTGATTAGTCTGTAAATGGGATAACCCCCCTATGATAGTCTGACCCTCTGTGTGAGACAGAGAGAGTAACGGCGGTGAGGGAGGGTGTTAGGTGGGAGGGAGAACCGTCTGAGATCTCCCCAGTCCCATGTGTGAGACAGAGGTGAGACAATGAGACCGCCCTCTCCGTGTCAGCTTTGTCACTTGTGGTTGTGGCTGAACACAGTGTTGGGGGAGTGTGTGGGGGGCAGGGTGGACCTATCTGCCCCTGAGGGGTTTTGGGGGTGGGGGGGCTATGTCTGTCGAACCAAGTGAGCATGTGGGTAGCGGGCAGATTTCACACAACCAGCGGTTAGAGAAGAAAAAAAAGCCTGCTGTGATTTGTGGTTCTCCATTCTCTCCTTTCTGTCTCTCTTCCCTTTCCATGTTATGATTGCTTGTCCACAGCTGCAGTGTATCTTGAGAATTAGAACTCTCCATCTTATATACAGAGTCTTTGTTAGGGCCTGGCAGTGAATGGCAGTTTGGGGAGTTAATCATTCTGAGATTGTCTGTCATATTCACTTGGTTAACACTCAACACACGATGCAAAGAGTGAACTGTGCACAACGCGTGGGATTCAGCTGGTATTAAAATGGATACAAAAGCATTAGAATTGTATACACAATTTCTTTGTAGAGTAAATATTGTTTGTTTGTTGCTATATTCCTTGACTATTCAACTCTAATTAATTTCAAAGAATAGTTCACTGTGACTTAAGTTCACCCTAACCTTAGTTCACCCTAACTTTAGTTCACCAATTTATTTCTTCATTTCCATGCTCTCCCAATTCAGCGGTATATTTAATCTGAGAGATATTTGCTGTCGGTCTTTGATATGATCGTTTTGTCTTCAGTCTGGTCCTGAGTTAAAGGAAGTCCTCTCTGTCACGTGGATATGATAGAATGAAGTGTGTTTGTTCCTTTATTTGGATCCCCCCTGTTAGCTTTTGCAGAAGCAGCATCTACTTCCTGGGGTCCACAATAAACACAAAACACGACAAGTAACAAAACTGATACACTGCTAGACAAAGAAATTCACACACATTTAAAATTCAACAATAATACAAACAATACAACAACAAAACATTTGACAAACAATACAACAACAAAATAATGTGTGCGTTAGAGTACGTCTGTATGTCTGTGTGTTTGTATCCCCTCGCAGTCCCGCCATTCCATGAGGTGTTTTTAATCTGTGTTTTTATGGTAATTTTGCTGTTTGCTTGAGTTATTGGAGATGGAAGGGAGTTCCATGTGATCATGGCTCTGTATAAAACTGTGCGTTGTTGCTAATTTGTTTTGGAATTGGGGACTGTGAAGAGACCCCTGGGGATTTGAATGGATGTCTTAGCTGAATGTTATTTAATTATGCAGACAATCTGTCATTTTCTTCACAGTAATATTTCTCATACAAACTAGGAGAAACAGTTCATCTCTGGTCAACCCTACACATCGATGCGGCTGCAGTGGAGTGGGTAGAGAACTTCAAGTTCCTCGGTGTCCATATCACTAAGGACTTAAAATGGTCCACACACGCGTGCACAGTCGTGAAGAAGGCACGACAGCACCTCTTCCCCCTCAGGAGGTTGAAAAAGTTTGACATGGGCCTTCAAGTGCTTGAAAAGCTGCACCATTGAGAACATCTGGACTGGCTGCATCACTGCTTAGTATGGCAACAGCACCACCCTGGATCGCATGCCGCAACAGAGGATGGTGAGGACAGTCCAGTAAATCACTGGGACCGAGCTCCCTGCCATCCAGGACCTCTATATCAGGTGGTCTGAAAGGTAGGCCCTGAAAATCATTAAAGACTCCAGTCACCCAAGCCATAGACTGTTCTCTCCGTTTCCGCATGGCAGCGGTACCGGCGCAACAACTCTGACACCAACAGGCACCTGAACAGCTTCTATCTCCAAGCCATAAGACTGCAAATTTGCTAACAAAATGGCCATACAGACTATCTGAGTTGAGTCTCTGAGCTGAGTCTCTATGCACACTCACAGGATTCTACACACTCATACACACTGACACTCCAACACACACACACACACACACACACACACACACACACACACACACACACACACACACACACACACACACACACACACACACACACTTGATTTTCTCACAAGCACAACATGCACACACATTCATACTGACTCTACACACATGCACACACACTCACATACAATCATCATGTACGCTGCTGCTACTCTGTTTATCATATATCCTGATGCCTAGTCACCTTACCCTATAAATATCTACCTCTATCACTCCAGTATACCTGCACATTGTAAATATAGTATTGGAACTGACCCTGTATATTGCTTACTTACTTCTCGTGTTCTTCTTGTTTTATTTTTTATTTTTTCTTATGTTATTTTTAGTTTATTGATTATTACATTAGTGGGTTTAGAGCTAGCAAGAAAGGCATTTCACTGTATTTGTGAACATTAAAACATAAAACTCGAGAGGGGAGGAGAGGAGACATTCACTCTGTTCTACATTAGTCCCGTCTTGTTCCTCAGACATCAGCTTCAAAGATGTGGTAGTTCAGGGATTTACATTCACACTGTGGAGTCAGTGTTACAAGAGGCAGAGTTCACTTCCAGTTGATTCAAGCAATGCATCAAAAAAACGAGAAGAAATTATCTTCCTGAGTTAACTGCCCTTTATACTGCACCTAACGCACCTAAATATAAGTAAATGAGCACTGAATGAATGAGCGTGGGCAATCATGAGTGTTTTATTTGTGTAAGCTTTACCTAATAATGCATCAACGGGTACTTGGATTTGCTGATAGAGTATATTTGTACTTCTGTGACACAGACACATTTTGTCTGTTCAAAACAAAATGCTTTTATGAGCGTATTTCTCCGGACGTTTTTCAGACTCGGAAAAGTGAATAGGTTGTGAGCATTTTTGTCGTGCGAAAAAGGCGGACTTGGCAACTTGTGAATTTGCATATGACCACGAGAATGCAACGGAAGTCTGTTATGCAACAGGAAATAGCATTAAACTTAATTCTACTGCTGTATAATCGGTAAAACATCACATTGAGTAATTAGGTAAAAGAAGAAAAGGCATGATGATTAAATGAGTTCTAGGGTTTAAAACGAGTCAATTCTATCATTGAAAGGGATAGTTCACTGGGGAGCGTGCAACAGAATAAATGGGTTTATTCTTCACAGTTGTCAAATATCTAATGCATAAATTATGCCTACATTACAGCAACAGTTAATAATCCACTGCAAACATAAAAAAGCATTTAGTTAGATGACAGTTTAGTTAATGCCAGGATGTGAGAAGGGACGCTCGTAATAGTTTCATTATGTCCTCGGGTTCTGTAGCAAATTTTTGGTCAGCAGAAATAACTTTAGAAAGAGAATGTGGACTGGGGACTTGCCTTGTGAGACACGGTGATTCTAGGAGGTTCATTTGGAGGTGTCCATCAGGCTGTGTATTCAGGGGGGGTGACAGCACTCCAAAGATAGTTGAATTTGGAGACCAGAGTGAATCACATCAAAGTTATAATTGAGCATACTACACACCCTCTTTGGCATAATCACCCCACCTTTTTGTGTCCTGATTCCGGTTCATGTATTAAGCTAGGGCTGGCTATTGGAGAAGACGGTAGTAAGAAAGAGTCTGTGTAAGTCCTGCAGCACAGCCTGACCTCAGGGACCCATCCCCCATCAGCAGGCCCTGTAATCAACATGGATTTCTGCCCAAAGTGGTGACAAATTTACCGGTGCTATAGCTAAGCAATTTCAAGGAAAAACGAGCAGAGGATCCAATAATTGAAGGATCAATGGTCGTGGTTCAGGAGAGAGAGGAGCTCTGCTGGCTGGGCAGACAGCAACCAGACATTTGGCCTCAGCTCCCTACTCTGACAGGACTGGACTGTGGAGTGAGTGAGTGAGTGAGTGAGTGAGTGAGTGAGTGAGTGAGTGAGTGAGTGAGTGAGTGAGTGAGTGAGAGAGAGAGGGAGGCGCAGGGTTAGAAGTATTTGATCCCCTGCTGATTTTGTACATTTGCCCACTGACAAAGAAATGATCAGTCTATAATTTTAATGGTGGGTTTATTTGAACAGTGAGAGACAGAATAACAACAAAAAAATCCAGAAAAACGCATGTCAAAAATGTTATAAATTGATTTGCATTTTATTGAGGGGAATAAGTATTTGACCCCCTCTCAATCAGAAAGATTGCTGGCTCCCAGGTGTCTTTTATACAGGTAACGAGCTTAGATTAGGAGCACACTCTTAAAGGGAGTGCTCCTAATCTCGGTTTGTTACCTGTATAAAAGACACTTGTCCACAGAAGCCATCAATCAATCAGATTCCAAACTCTCCACCATGGCCAAGCCCAAAGAGCTCTCCAAGGATGTCATGGACAAGATTGTAGACCTACACAAGGCTGGAATGGGCTACAAGACCATCGCCAAGCAGCTTGGTGAGAAGGTGACAACAGTTGGTGCGATTATTCGCAAATGAAAGAAACACAAAATAACTGTCAATCTCCCTCGGCCTGGGGCTCCATGCAAGATCTCACCTCGTGGAGTTGCAATGATCATGATAAAGGTGAGGAATCAGTCCAGAACTACATGGGAGGATCTTGTCAATGAGCTCAAGGCAGCTGGGACCATAGTCGCCAAGAAAACAATTGGTAACATACTACGCCGTGAAGGTTTGAAATCCTTCAGCGCCCGCAAGGTCCCCCTGCTCATGAAAGCACACATACATGCCCGTCTGAAGTTTGCCAATGAACATCTGAATGATTCAGAGGACAACTGGGTGAAAGTGTTGTGGTCAGATAAGATGGAAATGGAGCTCTTTGGCATCAAATCAACTCCCGTGTTTGGAGGAGGAGGAATGCTGCCTATGACCCCAAGATCACCATCCCCACCGTCAAACATGGAGGTGGAAACATTATTCTTTGGGGTTTTTTTCTGCTAAGGTGACAGGGCAACTTCACTGCATCAAAGGGACGATGGACGGGGCCATGTACCGTCAAATCTTGGGTGAGAACCTCCTTCCCTCAGCCAGGGCATTGAAAATGGGTTGTGGATGGGTATTCCAGCATGACAATGACCCAAAACACATGCCCAAAGCAACAAAAGAGTGGCTCAAGAAGAAGCACATTAAGGTCCTGGAGTGGCCTAGCCAGTCTCCAGACCTTAATCCCATAGATAATCTGTGGAGAGAGCTGAAGGTTCGAGTTGCCAAACATCAGCCTCGAAACCTTAATGACTTGGGGAAGAACTGCAAAGAGGAGTGGGACAAAATCCCTCCTGAGATGTGTGAAAACCTGGTGGCCAACTACAAGAAAAGTCTGACCTCTGTGATTGCCAACAATGGTTTTGCCACCAAGTACTAAGTCATGTTTTGCAGAGGGTTTAAATACTTATTTCGCTCATTAAAATGCAAATCAATTTATAACATTTTTGACGTGTTTTTCTGTTTTTTTTTTGTTATTCTGTCTCTCACTGTTCTTATAAACCTACCATTAAAATTATAGACTGATCATTTCTTTGTCAGTGTGCAAACGGGGGCTCAAATACTTTTCCCCCCTCACTGTATAGGTGGTAGATGAGTGTCTGGATCATTTTGCTTAGTTCACGCTGATGGTCAGATTGTTTCCCAGTCTCTCTCTGCTTGATGACTTCCCCATGTGTTCCAGCCAGTCAGTCTGAGATGGCCGCTGAGCTCGTTTAAAAAAAAAATGTAAACCTTTTTTTAACTAGGCAAGTCAGTTAAGAACAAATTCTTATTTTCAATGATAGTCTAGGAACAGTGGGTTAACTGCCTGTTCAGGGGCAGAACGACAGATTTGCACCTTGTCAGCTCAGGGGTTTGAACTTGCAACCTTCCAGTTACTACTCCAATTGTCTAACCACTAGGCTACCCTGCCACCCCAAGCTCCACAGACTGCAGAGTACAGGGGCTGTCCAGACAGCCCAAGTCCTCTCTACAAAGACCAGAAGTCCCTGAAATTTACCTCAGCCCCTGTCACGGGGGAAAAACTTCCCTCAAGTACTGATACTGAGAAATGTCTAAGGAGGCTTGAGCCAGAATTAAACCAATTGTAAATGAAGGCTAAACCACGCTGCATGTTGACTGAGAATGTTTATGCTGGATTTTAAGGACAGCTGAGGCTTTGTATCAATATCCAATGGCGATATCCACGAAATAATCAGCTTGCGCTGCTGTGTCGTTTGAAAACATTTAGCACCTCCGATACAGTGTTTAACATTCGGAGTGAATCTTCAGGGCGTTTTTCTTTCTAAGCTATCTGGGTCTGTGTTGAGGACTGTGTCTACTCTATAGAGTCGCTACCTTCCTCAAGTGTCAAACCAACATTAAGTTGAGTAGGCCTATTTTCAGAGCTCTTCAGCGCGATATCACCGATGCTAGCTAAACAATAGCACACAACACTTGATTGAACTCCCCAGCTTCACTTCGTCTCTATCAAGCACGTTACAGCATACAAAGCATGTGCATGTTCAAGAGGCCCTTCACACCTGGGTGGGCTCTACAAAAGTACTCAGAGCAGATGGGAGAATATGCAGAGGAACACACGTTACCGATTGTATTAGCATTAGCGCATAGCATTAGCAGTACTGTTGTCTCAGTTAGGGATGTGGCGGTCACAAAATTTCGTCAGTCAGTAATTGTCAAGCAAATAACTGTTGCTCTCACGGTAGTTGACCGTTAATTAACAGAAACACATTTAGCATCTCCTGGCTTCTACACCTACAAGCCACTGATGCAGACCTTTGGAACATCTACATTTTCAAAAGTCTAATAAATCCATGTAATATAGCCTACACCTTCACAATAAATCCGTTATTTATTTTAGACAGGTCTAAAGAAACATGATATGAAGAAAATGTAGACTATTTCAGAAGTTCAGAAGAGCATACTCTGAGTTGTCCTTATGTTAGGCCCTGATCTGTCTATGCCATGTGGTTGTGGGCTACAGTAGTTCATTAAGCAGACAAGATTTGCTTAAAATTGTGCACATGCGGCTATTCTGCGTTGAGAAGTTAACAATGAAATAGGTATTCCTGTATGCTTAATTTAGAGTTATTAATGTAACTTTAGCTGTCCTAAAGTAAGACTGCATGATGTGACTCCAATGATGATTTGAGAAAAATCTCTTGAAAGGCATGAGCTCTGCTTTGTTTTTAGCACAGGCTGTACACACCACATCAGTCACTCATTCACAATTTGAGAAGCAGTTGATAATGCCTGGAATTTCACTGTGGCATCCCCTTTGTGTCGTCGTTTTGCACCTAAAAAAATCCATGTATTTTGCGGGCAGTGGCTTTCGGGTCTTTCTCACAGTCTACAAGTGAAGACAGACACATCCAGACGCAACTGTGAGCGTCCTCATCCTATTCAGAGGAGCATATTGAAGATATTGGAAGAACTGTCCACATTTACTTTTCGTCAGCCAACAATATGAGTAGGCCTAACGAACTTCAAAAGCACTAGGCTATGTCAATCTACTATCCGCCATAGTACAAAGGTCGACCTATTCTATTCTGTGCGAGAAATAAATATTCCAAACATAGTCTGGGACAGTTGTGGGATGCGATAAATCCCAAATGAATACAACCACTAGCATTAAAAACACTTTTTTACGGAATGTGGCTGACGCAACAGATCAGAACGTTTTGCTAAATGTTAAATTAAATCGTTAAAATGTTGAAAAACTATTAGGCTACTTCTTCACATTATATGCACAGCAATGCGCACATGGCAGTAGGCTATAAGCGTGAATATTACATTAGTGGGAAAACACCATTATCAAAAGTGACCGCAAATGCAATTATGCATGTAATGCTTTTATTAGAAAGGTTCATTTTTATGAGGAAAATGATCTTCCCCAAACTTGAAACTCAGGCACTGCGTATGTATGCCAGTCAGTTGTGGAAAAAGTACCCAAATGTCATACTTGAGTAAAATGAAAGATAGAAAAGGACTCGAATAAAAGTGAAAAGTGAAAGTCACCCAGTAAAATACTACTTGAGTAAGTCTAAAAGTATTTGGTTTTGAGTATACTTAAGTATCAAAAGTAAATGTAAATGCTAAAATATACTTAAGTATCAAAAGTAAAAGTACAAGTATAAATCATTTCAAAATCCTTATATTAAGCAAGTCAGGCGGACACATTTTCTAGTTTTTTATTTCTCCAACACTCAGACATCCGTTACAAACGAAGCATGTGTTTAGTGAGTCCGCCATATCAGATGCAGTAGGGATGACCAGGGATGCTCTCTTGAGATATTGCACAAAATGAGCTCATGGGCTCTCATGAAGTGTTTGATTCGATTTTCGAATACATTTGCATTGATGCCAGAATGGTTAGAGGGACAACAGAATGCTGAGTACCAGGCAGTTAGCAAGTTTGGTAGGCTACTAACGACCATCAGCAGCATCAGAGCTTGGAGAAGCCTAAATACTGGCAACGGTCACATGGAATTTGACTGCCTTCATGACTCGTGGCGGGAATATGGTTATTACCTAGTCTCTGTTCTTGTTAGAGAGTCATTGATCTTGTGTTGCTTCTCCCTGTAGCTTGTTTGTTATTGTCAATAGTCTCTCATGGTTCTGCTCAATGCCAAGATGCCAGCAGATGAGGGAAATCTAATTTGGGAGAGAGTTCTCTCCATGATGGAACACAGCTGTAGAAATCCTTGCTGAAGTCTCCTGCTTCGTACACATCAGGGTCGTGTTCAATGGGCACCAAACAGAAGAAACTAAAACAAAGAGGGACTACCTGGACTTGGTCCAGTAAGAAACAATCATTTGCATTTTCTGTTACGTGGCCTAATGAACTCACCCCAGATGGGCGATGATCAAGGAGAGAGACATTGACCACCTCTGTGAGTATGTGCAGCACATTAGATCACAACTCTGGCCATGGATTGACCTTGGCTTTCCCATGTAACACTACAATAGGATAGCATACTAGATCTCTGTAGCTAACTGCTAGCTGCTAACTGCTATTCATTCCTTTACACTTGTGTGTGTATAAGGTAGTTGTTGTGAAATTGTTAGGTTAGATTACTTGTTAGATATTACTGCATGGTTGGAACTAGAAGCACAAGCATTTCGCTACACTCTGCTAACCATGTGTATGTGACAAATAACATTTTATATGATTTGAATTTGAGCCGTGACAAGGCAGGACAGTAACAGGGTCGTCGTCTCTTAGACACCTTTGTGCACTTCTAGGAATGGTGCTGTTGTTCAGTGGCTGGAATGTTTCATGGCTTTTCCAAGGCTGACCTGATAGAGCTGGAACAAATGATGGCGCTACTCTGGCGGTTGGCCTGTAATGCTGATATATTTGCGTTGGCTGTTAGCACTCCATGATATCAGCACAGACCTGCACTTTAGCTTCAATTAATGGACTCAGCATGGGTGAGGAATCAGCATCCCCAGCGTATTAGAAAAACGTGCGTGCGTGCGCACACACACACACACACACACACACACACACACACACACACACACACACACTCTCTCTCTCTCTCTCTCTCTCTCTCTCTCTCTCTCTCTCTCTCTCTCTCTCTCTCTATCATGGGCACACACATGCCTATACAAAGACTTATACAGTGAAAGGTGGTGCTGTTTCTTCCATTTCAGTGCCACTTCATTCCTAGAACCCCTCTGGTTCGCCACAGTCACATGGAAATAATACCTGCCCCTTTGCTTTGGGATCATTACTACTCTATTTTCATAATTTACTGTGTCTGTATGTTGGATCTGGTTCCCATTTCCCCAGGATTTATGCTGCTCTATTACATTCCTCTCTCTTTAATGCACTTGCACAGAGCCACAGGAGAATTTGATACGCTTCGCATTTGGGAAATCTGAGACAGAGAGAGTGAGACAGAGAGCGACAGAGAATGAGAGATATTGAAAGAGAGAGGGGGGAGATAGGAAAAAAGAGGGTCTGAAAAGAAATGTTTTAATTTTTAATTTTTATAATTTATTTCACCTTTATTTAACCAGGTAGGCCAGTTGAGAACAAGTTCTCATTTACAAAAATAATGACAAAGGATAAAAATATTGAATTCCTGTGTGTAGGTCAGGTTCCTGGTTTAGTGCTTTTGTGGTGCCCTAGCCTCTTGATTGGGCAGAGGTTAAACCAGATCATTGGTTGCTGGTCTTCGGTCCATGGTGGTGGCAGTAGTGGTGCTGTGGGATAGCAGGCATCAGGGAGGAGGGTGAGTCATCAGGGAGCCCAGCGCTCACAATATACAAGCACCAAAAAGGACTGGAGAAAGGGAGGGAGGGAAGGAGAGGGAGAGAAGGGGGGGCTGTGATGAATTCAAAGCAGTCTTGCTTGACTTGTGGTGTTTATTGGTCCATGGAAGCTTCTGGAAGTATGCTAATGACTCTTATCCTGTGTGTGTGAGAGAGAGAGAGAGAGAGAGAGAGAGAGAGAGAGAGAGAGAGGGAGAGAGAGAGAGAGAGAGAGAGGGGCAATGAGCGACTTTCCCCAACATCTCACACTGTCTGTCTGTCACACACACACAAACACACACACACACACACACACACACACACACACACACACACACACACACACACACACACACACACACACACACACACACACACACACACACACACACACACACACACACACACACACACACACAGAGAGAGAGAGAGAGACACAGAGAGGGACGTGGAAAAGGGGCAGGAAGGTAATCTGAATATGGAAAAAACAACATACTTACTGTGACATGTAGAAAGAAGGAGAGATGCGACGGGGGTCCTGGACAGCATGTGCTTCTGTAGGTGCAACGCAACTTCAAAATAAATGGAGACATTTGCCATAACGGAGAGAGGATCGGGATAACGGAGAGAGGATCGGGATAATCAAACTGCTGAGATCCTTTCCAACCTGATATGATAACCAATGTTAGAGCCAATTCAGCTGATTAATGGTCCCGTTCATGTACAGAGCCCACTTCATTGATTATTTTGGCAAGTGTGAACGTCTGGGTTCGAAACCCGGGTCTCCTACGTGCCTCAAAACTGTGAGCCTGCTGAGCTAAACGCTATCAGAACCCTATAGCTGGGCCCTTTAAAACCCCTGACAATTGTCCATCTCTTCTCACAGATCTGCTAGGACACAGCTTAGTCACGGATAATAATGTAATAATCTTTCGATTCACTTCCTCAAGGACAAGGGCTTTTCATTCAGACATAGAGAAGTTATATACACTCCTAAACCAGACATCATCTCCCATGGCAACAGGTGCATTTCTCAGTGTCACGGGTAGTATGTGTGTCAACATCACAGGTAGAGTTATTTTGTGCTGCTCAGGCACAGCAAAGGTCACCTCGTAGTCTCTGTGAGGAGCCACTGGGGCCACACATTCTGCCTGTTACTTTGTACCTGTCGGATCAGTTAGCATTATTTTTTACACCTCTCTCACACATTGTAGCCCCTTCACCCTGCTCTCAGCACTTATCTCAACCTCAAATACCAATGCAATATAACCTTATACTGTACAGAGTGCACTACTATCAAGGCAGGACAATTAAAATCATACAGATCTTGAATGACCTACCTTTTTTTCCACACAGCCATTTTTCTCTGCTGCTGTGAATGATAAGCAATGTGGTATGTTTCATCCTATTCCTATCTCAAGGCTCCTATACACTCATGCAAACCATACAGGCATGCACAACTCTCCAATATGGATTTACTGTATAAGGGGGTGTATTGTGTGTCGTGACTATAGCTGTGCGGTTCCGTGGAGCAGGTTGGCATTTATTGTCTTGAATCTTGACCTGGAGGCAGAACATGTTTAGTTTTCATGAATCTTTACGATATAGCCAAGTTTGACTCTGCAGCTGGCCTATCTAGCGGAAATCGCTCAGTTTTGCCTCCAGGGCAAGAATCATGACAACAAATATCAACCTGCTTGGGTGGATGACAAGCTGATCTTGTGTCAGCGAGTGTTCCCATGTGCATGAGCATTGTGTGCACAATCATTTCTTGTATTTACAGTGGGAACGTCTTGTTGAAATGTGGTGTTTGTATTTGTATATTGTGCATGTGCCGGGTGTCTGTCTGTTTGTGTATGCGTGCTGTGGTGCAGAGCAGTAATGCTTCTGCTCAGCGTAGCAGATCACACTAGCATCTGCGCAGCTGTGCCGGTGACGGCTCCTCCGAGAGCATGGGGAACGGGCGCAGCTGTGCATCTCTTTCTCTCGTTCTCTCTCCTGCTGTCTTTCTCTTTCTAACTCTCTCTTTCTCTTCCAATCTCTCTATTTCTTTTTTTATCGTCTTCTCTCTCTCTCCATCCTTCTATCTCTTTGCTATCATCCTTCCTCCCCTTTTCTCTTCTGTCTATCCTCTGTGTCTCTATTTTTCTCCCTCCGCTCTCTCACTCTCTCTCGCTGTCTGCTATCTTTTCTTCTGTCTCTCTCTCTCTCTCCCTTCCTCTGCCCCTCCTCCCTTCCTCCACCTCTCTTCTTTCTGGTAAATACAGCATGTCTTTCGGTAACTCAATCGTGGTTCCACCAAGGGCTTGTTGGACTGTATCCCCATGGTAGCCCTCATCAAAAAGCAGAGAGTGATATGTCAGATGTTCACCCATCAAACCCATATACTACTGGGCCCATAGGCCAGCACAGGCCAGCTCTCACCACACCTCCATACAAGGGATTTTGGCTCTCGATTCAACTTCCTGTGTTTTACTTGGCCCATGGCCTCGTGGAACCCTGGCCTTTGGAGCTGCTCCTTAGTTAATATGTGAAATAAACTTGAACTATTCACTCGTTGGAAAGCTCCGTATTCCACCACTTTGTTGTACTTTGAGGAGGAGGTAGACTATGAAATGAGAAAGTTCAGATTCAGAACAAAGCAAATGGAGAATAACTACACTGATAATTCAATCTAGTCTAAAGAACAGGGCCAGTTTCCCCTACACAGATGATGTAAAACTAGTTCTTGACTAAAAAGCTATTTCAATGGAGATTCTACATGGAACATCATTTTTAAACCAGGACTAGTCTTAATCTAGGTCCAGAGTTAGGAGGCCATTTTACCTGATTTATTTACTCTATAAGAAGGTGATTGGCCCAAAGAAAAGATTGTGTCAGTAGTTCAGACCCAGACTCTTCATGGTGGTGAGATGTTTTTTATTTATTTATTACATTTTTTATTTCACCTTTATTTAACCGGATAGGCCAGTTGAGAACAAGTTCTCATTTACAACTGTGACCTGGCCAAGATAAAGCAAAGCAGTGTGACAAAAACAACAGAGTTACACAAACAAACGTACAGTCAATAACACAATAGAAAAAAAATAGAAAAATCTATGTACAGTGTGTGCAAATGTAGAAGATTAGGGAGGAAGGCAATAAATAGGCCATGGAGGTGAAGTAATTACAATTTAGCATTAATACTGGAGTGATAAATGTGCAGATGATGATTTGCAAGTAGAGATACTGGGGTGCAAAGGAGCAAGAGGATAAGTAATAATATGGGGATGAGGTAGTTGGGTGTGCTATTTACAGATTGGCTGTGTACAGGTACTCTGATAACTGATGCTTAAAGTTAGTGAGGGAGATATAAGACTATAAGACTCAATTCGTTCCAGTCATTTGCAGCAGAGAACTGGAAGGAAAGGCGGCCAAAGGGAGTGTTGGCTTTGGGGATGAGCAGTGAAATATACTTGCTGGAGCACGTGCTACAGGTGGGTGTTGCTATGGTGACCAGTGAGCTGAGATAAGGCGGGGCTGTACCTAGCAAAGACTTATAGATGACCTGAAGCCAGTGGGTTTGGCGACGCATATGTAGTGAGGGCCAGCGAGAGCATACAGGTCGCAGTGGTGGGTAGTATATGGGTCTTTGGTGACAAAACAGATGGCACTGTGATAGACTGCATCCAGTTTGCTGAGTAGAGTGTTGGGGGCTATTTTGTAAATGACATCGCTGAAGTCAAGGATCTGTAGGATAGTCAGTTTTATGAGGGTATGTTTGGCAGCATGAGTGAAGGAGGCTTCGTTGCAAAATATGAAGCCGATTCTAGATTTAATATTGGATTGGCGATGCTTAATGTGAGCCTGGAAGGAGAGTTTACAGTCTAACCAGACACCTAGGTATTTGTAGTTGTCCACATATTCTAAGTCAGAACCGTCCAGAGTAGTGATGCTAGTCGGGCGGGAGTGTGCGGGCAGCAATCGGTTGAAGAGCATATACTTAGTTTTACTAGCATTTAAAAGCAGTTGGAGGCCACGGGAGGAGTGTTGTATGACATTGAAGCTCGTTTGGAGGTTTGTTAGTACAGTGTCCAAAGAAGGGCCAGATGTATACAGAATGGTGTCGTCTGCGTAGAGGTGGATCAGAGAATCACCAGCAGCAAGAGCGACATCATTGATATATACAGAAAAAAGAGGGACCAATAATTGAGCCCTGTGGCACCCCCATTGAGACTGCCAGAGGGCCGGACAACAGGCCCTCCGATTTGACACACTGAACTTTATCTGAGAAGTAGTTGGTGAACCAGGCGAGGCAGTCATTTGAGAGGCCAAGGCTATTGAGTCTGCCGATAAGAATGCGGTGATTGACGGAGTCAAAAGCCTTGGCCAGGTTGATGAAGACGGCTGCGATGACGGTTATGATATCGTTTAGGACCTTGAGCGTGGCTGAGGTGCACCCGTGACCAGCTCGGAAACCGGATTGCATAGTGGAGAAGGTACGGTGGGGATTCGAAATGGTCAGTGATCTGTTTATTAACTTGGCTTTCAAAGATTTTAAAAAGTCAGGACAGGATGGATAAAGGTCTATAACAGTTTGGGTCTAGAGTGTCTCCCCCTTTGAAGAGGGGGATGACTGTGGTAGCTTTCCAATCTTTGGGGATCTCAGACAATACGAAAGAGAGGTTGAATAGGCTAGTAATAGGGGTTGCAACAATTTCAGCTGGGGTAAAACTTCTGTCTTTACAGTGAAACTATCAAGCCACAAGGCGAGACCCAGATGCAGACACAGGAGGCAGATGGTTGGAGTCTTACAATGTTTAATAATCAAAAGGGGTGGGCAAGAGAACAGGCAAAAAGCTTAAAACCAGATCAGAGTCCAGGAGGTACAGAGTGGCAGACAGGCTCGTGGTCAAGGCAGGCAGAATGGCAGAAGGTCAAAACCGGGAAGACTAGAAAAAGGAGAATAGCAAAAGGAGTATGGGGAAAAAAACACTCTGGTTGACTTGACTAAACATACAGACGAACTGGCACAGCAAGACAGGAAATACAGAGATAAATACACTGGGGGAAATAAGTGACACCTGGAGGGGGTGGAGACAATCAGAGGAACAGGTGAAACAGATCAGGCCATGACAGAAACAGAATGCAGGCCAAGGTGTGTTGAGAGTATTAGTAGTTCTGAGGATCAGTCATTTAGAGTTGTGTTTATGCTAAATAAGCTAAACCAAATCTATAATTGGTTTAAATTCTACCGAAACCTAACGCTGAAAATTCGAGATGATGACACAACTGAAATTCCATTGAAAACCCAGCGAGCTCATTTCGCTAGAAGCCAATATTGTGTTCAACCTGGTGTGATTACCCCTCCAAAAAAACCTCCCTGTAGCCCTTGCCATTGTCCGTAATATTTGCATAATTTCTATCAAGGTTTCATTCCTCTCCCAGCAGGACACATACTCACAAACACACACACGCCACAAGCTAGCTAGCTAAATAACGTAAGACAAAACGTTTTTTGAAACCTTTTCAGCACCGGATGGCAGTACGATCAATAGTGTTTCCACTCTAGGTAAAAGACGCTCAGAGCTGCAGCAGTATTGGACTGTCAGCACAGGGCAATCACAGAGGGCTGCTGGGTATGTGCCTCTCCTTTCCTCTCTCCCTCTGTCTTCCCCTCTTCTTCTCTCTCTCTCTCTCTCTCTCTCTCTCTCTCTCTCTCTCTCTCTCCCTATGTCTCTCTCTGCCCCCCTCTCCTTGTCTCCCTCTGCCCCCTCTCCTTGTCTCCCTCTGCCCCCCTCTCCTTGTCTCCCTCTGCCCCCCTCCCAGCAGCTCTGTTGGTTTTTTTCCTTGCTCAAACAGTAAGCAGCTACACCAGCCAGGGTAAATTATTTCGTTCTGTGTAGACAACCTTGACAATATCTCAAAGTATTCAACAACAAAAAATGGTTCCTTGCACTGTAAAGTGTGGTTCCATGCAAATGTATGTGCTCTTGATTAAATGTATTGATGGTGATGGTGATCAGCGTTAATTTACATTTTCTGTTGAGAAACATACAACAACAAAAAAATCTGTTGTGTGCCCTAATGAACACAACCCTGGTGTGAATGGACACAAGCTCCCCTCAACATTGTTCTATTTGTGCCCCAATAAGTCGATGACGTTTGTGAAATAGATCATTAGTGGAGACAGTACTTGTCTGTAGGCTCTGACTGACACAGGAGTGCATGTATGCGCTAATCACGCTAACCGTGGTGTGTTCCCTACAAGCCAAAGCTCCAATGTTGTTTTTCAAATGCAGCCCCATTCTTGCCTGAGGCTTTCCATGGGCTTAAACCTTGGTGGTTTACTGGAACATTGAGTAAAGAGGACACTTGGCCCCTTTGTTAGCGGGTTAGCTGTTAGCTACGTTAGCTTTGTGTTTTTTTTCTGCATCTAATTCATATCCAGACTCTTTGTCCTTTCTTAACAGCTATGTAAAATGTGTCAAAACTTGCATCAAAAACACCCAGGAAATAACACTTGCACAGTAACAGATCTACTGCTAGGGTGTTAGCTATATGATGATGAGGCATTTGCAATGCGTCAAGCCTCAATCAATGCTTTCATCTTCGTAGAGATAAATGGCAGTGTGGACAAGGACGCGGACAGAGACAGGGTCTGGTGTCTATCGCCCAGACGGAGACCCTATGTGTCGGAGGGTCGCCATGGTGACGGCCAGGGCCCATCCCAGATGGGGTCCATGTTACAGACACAAAAACCCCTCCTCCTCGTCCCCCTACTCGTCCCCATGCAGCGAGCAGACGTGCCACTGCTGCTCCACGGCTCTGGGCCCGTTTGTGTGGCCGCTGTGTGGTGGCAGCAGGCAGGCAGAGGGGACTCAACCCAGGACCTGAGTCAGCCTGCCACCCCCTCAGGATATAGGTCAGCTCTGGTGAAGTGGCCCACAGGGAGGGGAGGAGAGGTGAGAGAGTGTGACGTGACTGACTGGGAGTCTGCATGGGACTCTCTCTCTCTCAATTCAATTTAAGGAGCTTTATTGGAATGGGAAACAAATGTTTACATTGCCAAAGCAAGTGAAATAGATAATAAACAAAAGTGAAATAAACAATAAAAAATGAACAGTAAACATTACACTCATAAAAGTTCCAAAAGAATAAAGACATTTCAAATGTCATCTGTCATATGTCAAATGTCATATGTCATATGTCATGTATTATGTGTTCTAATGATGTGAAAATAGTTAAAGTACAAAAGGGAAAGTAAATCACTATAGGTTGTATTTACAATGGTGTTTGTTCTTCACTGGTTGCCCTTTTCTTGTACCAACAGGTCACAAATCTTGCTGCTGTGATCGCGCACAGGTATTTCACCCAATAGGGTTTATTAAAATTGGATTTGTTTTCAAATTCTTTGTGGGTCTGTGTAATCTGAGGGAAATGTGTGTCTCTAACATGTTCATACATTTGGCAGGAGGTTAGGAATTGCAGCTCAGTTTTCACCTTGTTTTGTGGGCTGTGTGCACATAGCCTGTCTTCTCTTGAGAGCCAGGTCTGCTTTCGGTGGCCTTTCTCAATAGCAAGGGTCATTCACAGTGGTCAGGAATTCTGTCACTGTGGACTCTCTGTTTAGGGCCAAATAGCATTCTAGTTTGCTCTGTTTTTTGTTAATTCTTTCTAACGTGTCAAGTAATTATCTATTTGTTTTCTCATGATTTGGTTGGGTCTAATTGTGCTGCTGTCCTGGGACTCTGTGGGGTTTGTTTGTGTTTGTGAACAGAGCCCCAGGACCAGCTTGCTTAGGGGACTCTTCTCCAGGTTCATTTCTCTGTAGGTGATGGCTTTGTTATGGAAGGTTTGGGAATCACTTCCTTTTAGGTGGTTGTAGAACTTAATGGCTCTTTTATGGATTACGATAATTTGCATGCAGTCTTAATTTGGTGTTTGTCCCATTTTGTGAAATTCTTGGTTGTGACCCCAGACCTCGTAACCATAAAGGGCAATGGGTTCTATAACTGTATTTTTAGCCAGATCCTAATTGGTATGTTGAATTTTATGTTCCTTTTGATAGCATAGAAGGCCCTTCTTGACTTGTCTCTCAGATCGTTCACAGATTTGTGGAAGTTACCTATGGCGCTGATGTTTAGGCTGAGGTATGTACAGTTTTTTGTGTGCTCTAGGTCACGGTGTCAAGATGGAATTTGTATTCGTGGTCCTGGCAACTGGACCTTTTTTGCAACACCATTATTTTTGTATATTGCACTGGTCATCCCCAAAGCCAAAACTTCCTTTGGCCACCTTTCCTTTCAGTTCTCTGCTGCAAATCACTGGAACGAATTGCTGTCTGAGCAGCTTACCCATCACTGTACCTGTACACAGCCAATCTCTAAATAGCACACCCAACTACCTCATCCCCATATCCCCTCTTGCTCTTTTGCACCCCAGTATCTCTACTTGCACATCAACATCTGCACATCTATCACTCCAGTATTAATGCTAAATTGTAATTATTTTCGCCTCTATGGCCTATTTATTGCCTATCTCCCTAGTCTTCTACATTTGCACACACTGTACATTTTTCTTTTCTTTTGTGTTATTGACTGTACGTTTGTTTATGTGTAACTCTGTGTTGTTGTTTTTGTCGCACTGCTTTGCTTTATCTTGGCCAGGTCGCAGTTGTAAATGAGAACTTGTTCTCAACTGGCCTACCTGGTTAAATAAAGGTGAAATTCTAGAGGGTGAGGCCAGGTGCTTGCTCTCTCTCTCTCTCTCTCTCTCTCTCTCTCTCTCTCTCTCTCTCTCTCTCTCTCTCTCTCTCTCTCTCTCTCTCTCTCTCTCTCTCTCTCTCTCTCTCTCTCTCTCTCTCTCTCTCTCTCTCTCTCTCTCTCTCTCTCTCTCTCTCTCTCTCTCTCTCTCTCTCTCTCTCTCTCTCTCTCTCAGGCCAAAATGTTCAGCAGCAGTGTGGTGTTTCTGGGTTGGTGGTGTGTGTTAATTTCTGAGTGTGTTTTTTTGTTGTGTGTGCGCTTATGTAAAGGTATGTCCATCAAGAAAAATATCTGCCTGCCAATGCCTGGGTTTAGCTTATTATAGCAAACCTGGAGGTATGGATGACTGGAATATGCTTCAGCTTCCTGTCCATTCTCACCCCCACCCACCCACCCATCTCTCACCCATCTCTCTCTCTCTCTCTCTCTCTCTCTCTCTCTCTTCTTATAAGCCCTGAGAGCCTGGTTAGTATTCTATCAACAGCGAGAGAGCAATGCCACTGTCTACATAGCCACTCTCCTCTTTACCTACTGAAAATGAGCACACAACAAAAAAAACTTTGTCTGTCTCGAGATGGTTATCCCTGCAAATGGTTCTGAAATTGCAGGAGAAACAATAGGAGACAGAGAGATGAAGAGAGAGAGCAATAGCGCTAGACACTGTATGGATGGTGGAGTGTCATCGAAGAAATGCACAGAGACGGAGAGAGATCATCACATCAAATTAGTGGAGAGGGTAATTAAACATAATTATCTGAAGGCGAGAGCAATAAGAACCCAGGAAGTAGTGTACCCACCTGCCTATATTTAGAGTTGGCTACAGCGACAGAGAGGGAGGGGGAGACAGTCATTACTTAATCATGTAGCTGTGATTAGGTCGGGGCTGGATATGTCTGTCCCTCTAGTTGTGTCTGTGCACCAGGAACACGATCGTAACACTAGGAAGAGCCCATGGCTATTTCTGACCATAATCAATGTGTGTGTGTGCGCGTGTATGCGCGCGTGTGTGTTAGATGTGTGTATATCTGTGAAGATAATTGTAAAAAAATGATAGGAACGCCTGTGTGTGAGAGTGTGTATTGTGTGTGTCTCTGTGTTGTATACGGGGCTGCTGCTGTGCATGAATATAAATCCACACCAGAGCCAGGAGGAATCTGAAGGAAGATGACACGTGAACCTGTCTCTTGCCGTTCCCGTGGCAACGCAGGGAGTGGAGGGGGTGGGGGTTTACTCAAAGGCTCTGGAATACGGATGACTCCAGAGAGAGCGAGAGAGAGAGAGAGAGAGAGAGAGAGGTGGGGCGAGAGAGAGGGAGAGGAGATAGAAAGATGGGGGAGAGAGAGAGAGGATTTGATTGACCAGAGCTTTCTTTAATCCGACCCATAGTCTATCCCAGCCATGGTATGTAGGCATATTATAATACAAAAGTACCTTATGTACATGACATTATTTGTAGCTCATTTGTCATTTAAAAGCAGTATCTTGGGTAACAGTGCTTGGCTTTACCTACTACTCGGGTAACATGCTGTGTGTGATTCGAACAAGAACCTGGTGACTGTAAATAGAAAACTTTTCTTTTAGGTTTTTATGAGAACCCTGACAAAAGTGGTAAGGACCACTCACAGAGAGAGAGAGAGAAGCTTAGGTAGCCTCAATGCTTCCAGGGACATTATATAATCAAATGTGCTGAATAACAGGGAGGGGTTTCCCAGGTCCAGAGGTGGGGTCCAGTCTCACACTGTCCGTGTGAGGAGGGCGGGACGGAGACACATGATTGGTGGTCTGGTAGTGGTGGTGTCCTCGAAGGGTGATGGTAGATTAACCACTCGACGCTCGACAAGCTCCTTTGTCTCTCTCCCCAGCTGTGGAAGATTTGGGATGTGTTCACTAGGCATCAAATGGAAGAAAACCGACTGAAACAGGGTGGGAGTTCTGTTCACAATTGAAAAATGTTTAAAACGTTTTGAGTTGCATGCCCTTATGAACACAGCCCTGCTGTGCAGAATATGCCTCAGTCGTTCCAAGAAACAGACAGGAAAATAGATTTAATTAGTTTACTTCAATCTCTCTCTGTCTGTCTGTCTGTCTGTCTGTCTGTCTGTGTGTCTGTGTGTCTGTCAGTTGACAGCGATCTCACACCTAGAATGACAGGGGTACACCCTGCGGGAGGACTGTGTGTGACAGAGATGTTCACAGCTACTGAACACAGAGGGGGATGCCCTGTCAGTCGGGGGGGCACAGAGGTGGAACATGTTACAATTCAGATGTTAAAGCACACAACTGGACACTTTATACTGTAGGCCTACACAGTTGCAGACACGTTTGTGTTCTAACAAATCAAATTGTATTTGTCACATGCGCAGAATACAACGAGAAATGCTTACTTACAAGCCCTAAACCAACAATGCAGTTTGTATATTTTTTTTTACCCATTTATCTCCCCAATTTCGTGATATCCAATAGGTAGTTACAGTCTTGTCCCATCACTGCATCTCCCGTACGGACTCGGGAGAGGCGAAGGTCCAGAGCCATGCGTCTTCCAAAAACGACCCTGCCAAGCCGCACTGTTTCTTGACACACCTCATGCTTAACACGGAAGCAAGCCGCACCAATGTGTCAGAGGAAACACCATACAACTAGTGACCGAAGTCAGCCTGCAAGCGCCTGGCCCACCAAAGGAGTCGGTGGAGCGCGATGGGACAAGGAAATCCCGGCTGGCCAAACCCTCCCATAACCCGGACGATGCTGGACCAATTGTTGGCCACCTTATGGGTCTCCCAGACACGGGAGGGGATCTAGTTTGTTGGTGATGTGGACATCAAGGAGCTTGAAGCTCTCGACCTGTTCCACTACAGCCTCGTTGATGTGAATGGGGTCGTGCTCGGCCCTCCTTTTTCTGTAGTCCACGATCATCTCCTTTGTCTTGCTCACATTGAGGGAGAGGTTGTTATCCTGGCACCACACTGCCAGGTATCTGACCTCCTCCCTATAGGCTGTCTCATCGTTGTCGGTGATCAGACCTACCACTGTTGCGTTGTCGGAAAACTCAATGATGGTGTTGGAGTCATTCTTGGCCACGCAGTCGTGGTTGAACAGGGAGTACAGACGGGGACTAAGCACGCACCACCGAGGGGCCCCCGTGTTGAGGATCAGTTTGGCAGATCAGTTGTTGCCTACTCTTACCACCTGGGGGCAGCCCGCTAGGAAGTCCAGGATCCAGTTGCAGAGGGAGGTGTTAAGTCTCAGGGTTCTTAGCTTAGTGATGAGCTTAAAGGGTACTATGGTGTTGAACGCTGAGCTGTAGTCAATGAACAGCATTCTCATGTAGGTGTTCATTTTGTCCAGTTGGGAAAGGGCAGTGTGGAGTGCAATAAGGATTGCGTCATCTGTGGATCTGTTGGGGCAGTATGGGAATTGGAGTGAGTGTAGGGTTTCTGGGATGATGGTGTTGATGTGAGCCATGACCAGCCTTTCAAAGCCCTTCATGTCAACAGACGTGAGTGACACGGGTTGGTAGTCATTTAGGCAGGTTACCTTGGTGTTCTTGGGTGGTCTGCTTGAAACATGTAGGTATTACAGACTCGGTCAGGGACAGGTTGAATAATGTCAGTGAAGACACTTGCCAGTTGGTCAGTGCATGCTCTGAGTACACGTCCTGGTAATCCATCTGGCCCTGTGGCCTTGTGAATGTTGACCTGTCTTACTCACATCTGCTAAGGAGAGCGTGATCACACAGCTGGTGCTCTCATGCATGCTTCAGGGTTGCTTGCCTCGAAGTGCACATAGAAGTCATTTTGCTTGTCTGGTAGGCTCGTGTCACTGGGCAGCTCGCGTGTGGGCTTCCTTTTGTAGTCCGTAATAGTTTGAAAGCCCTGCCACATCCGATGAGCAGCAGAGCTGGTGTAGTATGTTTCAATCTTATTCCTATATGGATGCTTTGCCTGTTAGATGGTTCGTCAGAGGGCATAGCAGGATTTATTTTCAGCGTCTGGGTTAGAGTCCAGCTCCTTGAAAGTGGCAGGTCTACCCTTTAGCTCAGTGTGGATGTTCCCTGTAATCCATGGATTCTGGTTGGAGTATGTACGTATGGGGACGACGTCATCAATACATTTATTGATGAAGCCGGTGACTGATGTGGTGTACTCCTCAATGCCATCGGAAGAATCCCGGAACATATTCCAGTCTGTGCTAGCAAAACAGTCCTGTAGCTTACCATCTGCGTCATCTGACCACTTCCGTAATGAGCGAGTCACTGGTGCTTCCTGCTTTAGTTTTTGCTTGTAAGCAGGAATCAGGAGGATAGAATTATGGTCAGATTTGCCAAATAGAGGGCAAGGGAGAGTTTTGTATGTGTCTCTGTGTGTGGAGTAAAGGCGGTCTAGAGTTTCACTCTGGTTGCACATGTGACATGCTGGTAGAAATGAGGTAAAACAAATTTAAGTTTTCCAGCATTAAAGTCCCCGACCACTAGGAGCAGGCCCCTCTGGATGAGCTTTTTCTTGTTTTTGTTAGTTTTTTGGCATTATCCATCTTGTTGAGTGCGGTCTTAGTGCCATCGGTTTGTAGTGGTAAATAGACTCCCTTGCCCTCCATTTGGCTATGAAAAATATAGATGAAAACTGTTGGTAAATAATGTGTAATATCTTTGATATTAGATTTTGCGCTCCAGATGTTATTGACAAATAGACACAGACCAACACCCCTCGTCTTACGGGAGGTAGCTGTTCTGTCTTGCCGATGCACCAAAAACCCAGCCAACTCTATATTATCCATATAATCGTTCAGCCACGACTTGGTGAAACATAAGATATAGAAACAGGTTGTGGTTGTGGGTATGCATGTGTGTCTGGGAGGAGAGGACAGGCCATATATTTAGGTCCAGGATACATCCCTTGCTCTCTTACCCTCTCTCATGACACACACACACTCTCGCTAACACACTAACATGCATCTAAAACACACACACACACACGAAAGGTGAGCTGTCAAGGCTGTTTAATTTGAGAGTGGCCAGCACCCATAAACACACAGGGCTAAATCATTCAGACCAGTCAGTCCATGGGCAGGAAACTGGGCCTGGGGCACACACACACCCAAACATGCAGCGTTGAATATTGCCTAATTTAAAAAAAGGTTTAACACATTTTGATTGGTTTTCTGAGCTACACCAGGTGTGCAGAGTGCATCAACATGACAACATGTCTGTCTCTATGTCTGAGAGTCTCTTTTTGTCTGTTTCTGCATTGAATTTGTTATGTGGCTGGGTGTGTCATTGTTCACACTTTTTCCTGCATGCCTCCTAGTGTCTGACTCAGTAAATCTTATAGTGCATGTCCACTGGCCCTCTGTGTAGTCCCGGCAACACGAGGGGCCACCGGTTACTTGATCCCATGTGGCGGTAGTGTCCCCAGATCCTCCCCAGAGCAGGAGCTCTGTCTGTCTGGGAGGCAGGGGGGGGGGGGTGAGAGAGGTGGAGAGAGTGGGAGAGAGAGTCTCCAGGGCCAGGAGCTGAGGGGTGTAGTTGGGGGAAAGAGGCCCCCGGGCAGCAGCTGCAAAGAGAGGCCCAGGGTCATGGGCAGGCTGGGGGGCTAGCTTTCTTGGCCCAGCACTGGTGGAGAAATGTGGGATGTGCATACAGTGGGGAGAACAAGTATTTGATACACTGCCGATTTTACAGGTTTTCCCACTTACAAAGCATGTAGAGGTCTGTAATTTTTATCATAGGTACACTTAAACTGTGAGAGACGGAATCTAAAACAAAAATCCAGAAAATCACATTGCATGATTTTTAAGTAATTAACTAGCATTTTATTGCATGACATAAGTATTTGATACATCAGAAAAGCAGAACTTAATATTTGGTACAGAAACCAAAGTTTGCAATTACAGAGATCATACATTTCCTGTAGTTCTTGACCATGTTTGCACACACTGCGGCAGGGATTTTGGCCCACTCCTCCATACAGACCTTCTCCAGATCCTTCAGGTTTCGGGGCTGTCGCTGGGCAATACGGACTTTCAGCTCCCTCCAAAAATGTTCTATTGGGTTCAGGTCTGGAGTCTGGCTAGGCCACTCCAGGACCTTTAGATGCTTCTTACGGAGCCACTCCTTATTTGCCCTGGCTGTGTGTTTCGGGTCGATGTCATGCTGGAAAACCCAGCCACGACCTATCTTCAATGCTCTTACTGAGGGAAGGAAGTTGTTGGCCAAGATCTCGCGATACATGGCCCCATACATCCTCCCCTCAATACGGTGCAGTCATCCTGTCCCCTTTGCAGAAAAGCATCCCCAAAGAATGATGTTTCCACCTCCATGCTTCATGGTTGGGATGCTGTTCTTGGAGTTGTACTCATCCTACTTCTTCCTCCAAACACGGCGAGTGGAGTTTAAAAAAAGCTCTATTTTTGTCTCATCAGACCACATGACCTTCTCCCATTCCTCCTCTGGATCATCCAGATGGTCATTGGCAAACTTCAGACGGGCCTGGACATGCGTTGGCTTGAGCAGGGGGACTTTCCGTGCGCTGCAGGATTTTAATCCATGACAGCGTAGTGTGTTACTAATGTTTTTTTTTACACTTTGGTCCCAGCTCTCTTCAGGTCATTGACCAGGTCCTGCCGTGTAGTTCTGGGCTGATCCTTCACCTTCCTCATGATCATTGATCCTTCACCTTCCTCATGATCATTGATGCCCCACGAGGTGAGATCTTGCATGGAGCCCCAGACCGAGGGTGATTGACCATCATCTTGAACTTCTTCCATTTTCTAATAATTGCGCCAACAGTTGTTGCCTTCTCTCCAAGCTGCTTGCCTATTGTCCTGTAGCCCATCCCAGCCTTGTGCAGGTCTACAATTTTATCCCTGATGTCCTTACACAGCTCTCTGATCTTGGCCATTGTGGAGAGGTTGGAGTCTGTTTGATTGAGTGTGTATACAGGTAACGAGTTCAAACAGGTGCAGTTAATACAGCTAATGAGTGGAGAACAGGAGGGCTTCTTAAAGAAAAACTAACAGGTCTGTGAAAGCCGGAATTCTTACTGGTTGGTAGGTGATCAAATACTTATGTCATGCAATAAAATGCAAATGAATTACTTAAAAATCATACAATGTGATTTTCTGAATTTTTGTTTTAGATTCCGTCTCTCACAGTTGAAGTGTACCTATCTGCCACGACAACCTCTACATGCTTTGTAAGTAGGAAAACCTGCAAAATTGGCAATGTATCAAATACTTGTTCTCCCCACTGTATCACCTACACACTCCTCCAACAGAGGCCAGAGTGAAGCCCTAATTGAAGACTATAAACAAGCCGGAAAACATACATCTGGAGACTGTCTATCTTGTCGCTGCCGATTTGAATTCCATGTTATTACGACACATAATGCCCAACTTCCATCAACACGTCTCCTTTGCCACTTGGGGCGTTAAAGTCCAAGACCACTGTTACTCTACCCACAAGCAAACATATAAGGCCCTCCCTTGTCTGCCATTCGGCAAATCAGATCATGACTCCGTACTCCTGCTTCCTTTACAAGCAGAAGGTCAAAAAGGAAGTACCCGTGACTCGCTCTGTTGAGAAATGGTCATCAGAATCAGAGATTATGCTACAGGACTGCTTTGCTAGCACTGACTGGAATATGTTCAGAGACTCCGCCGATAACAATGACGAGCTAAACACCTCCGTCACTGGCTTCAAAAGGAAATGCATCGGGGACGTTGTCCCCACGGTGAAGGTTTGCTGCTTCCCCAATCAAAAACCCTTGATTAACACAGAGCTTGGTGCTAAACTAAAGGACAGGGCTACCAGACAGTCCTGAGGCTATGGCTGAGGACAGGAACAAGTACAAGAAGTCCCGCTATAACTTCCGCAGAGTCATCAAACCAGCAAAAGGACAATATAGGAATAAGGTGGAACCATACTACACAGGCTCGGCGTCCCCAACATATGGCAGGGGCTACAGTCCATTATGGATTAAAAAGGAATACCCAGCCATGATCTGCTCAACAATGTCTGTTTTCTAGACAACTCAATGCATTTTATGCATGCTTTGACAATAACGACACCGTACCGTGCATGAGGGTCCCCACTGACCAAGAAGACTGGGTGATCTCGCTCTCCGAGGCCGACGTGAGTAAAGTTTTTAATTAGGTCAACACTTTCAAGGCCCCGGGGCCGGATGGTATTCCGGGGAATTTTCTCAGAGCATGCGCAGATCAGCTGGCAGGTATATTCACTGTAATTTTCAACCTCTCGTTGTCCCAGTCTGTAATCCCCACGTCTTAAAATGACTACCATCATTCCTGTTCCCAAAAAGGCTTCATGCCACAATTACTGTAGCACCCACATCTGTAATCATTGAAACGCTTTGAAAGGCTGGTTATGGCACACATCAACGCCATCAACGCCATAATCCCAGACACCCTAGACCCACTCCAGTTTGCATACCGCCCCAACAGATCGATAGACGATGCAATCTTAATTGCACTCCACACTGCCCTCACCAACTAAGATAAAAGGAATAACTATGTGAAAATACGGTTAATTGACTACAACTCAGCGTTATACACCATTGTCCCCTCCAAGCTCGTCACCAAGCTTAGGACCTTGGGACTGAACATTTCCCTCTGCAAGCAATTGGATCTGGAATTCCTGACAGACTGACCCCAGGTGGTGAGGATACAGTGCCTTGCGAAAGTATTCGGTCCCCTTGAACTTTGCGACCTTTTGCCACATTTCAGGCTTCAAACATAAAGATATAAAACTGTATTTTTTGTGAAGAATCAACAACAAGTGGGACACAATCATGAAGTGGAACGACATTTATTGGATATTTCAAACTTTTTTAACAAATCAAAAACTGAAAAATTGGGTGTGCAAAATTATTCAGCCCCTTTACTTTCAGTGCAGCAAACTCTCTCCAGAAGTTCAGTGAGGATCTCTGAATGATCCAATGTTGACCTAAATGACTAACGATGATAAATACAATCCACCTGTGTGTAATCAAGTCTCCGTATAAATGCACCTGCACTGTGATAGTCTCAGAGGTCCGTTAAAAGCGCAGAGAGCATCATGAAGAACAAGGAACACACCAGGCAGGTCCGAGATACTGTTGTGAAGAAGGTTAAAGTCGGATTTGGATACAAAAATATTTCCCAAGCTTTAAACATCCCAAGGAGCACTGTGCAAGCGATAATATTGAAATGGAAGGAGTATCAGACCACTGCAAATCTACCAAGACCTGGCCGTCCCTCTAAACTTTCAGCTCATACAAGGAGAAGACTGATCAGAGATGCAGCCAAGAGGCCCATGATCACTCTGGATGAACTGCAGAGATCTACAGCTGAGGTGGGAGACTCTGTCCATAGGACAACAATCAGTCGTATATTGCACAAATCTGGCCTTTATGGAAGAGTGGCAAGAAGAAAGCCATTTCTTAAAGATATCCATAAAAAGTGTCGTTTAAAGTTTGCCACAAGCCACCTGGGAGACACACCAAACATGTGGAAGAAGGTGCTCTGGTCAGATGAAACCAAAATTGAACTTTTTGGCAACAATGCAAAACGTTTTGTTTGGCGTAAAAGCAACACAGCTGAACACACCATCCCCACTGTCAAACATGGTGGCAGCATCATGGTTTGGGCCTGCTTTTCTTCAGCAGTGACAGGGAAGATGGTTAAAATTGATGGGAAGATGGATGGAGCCAAATACAGGACCATTCTGGAAGAAACCCTGATGGAGTCTGCAAAAGACCTGAGACTGGGACGGAGATTTGTCTTCCAACAAGACAATGATCCAAAGCATAAAGCAAAATCTACAATGGAATGGTTAAAAAATAAACATATCCAGGTGTTAGAATGGCCAAGTCAAAGTCCAGACCTGAATCCAATCGAGAATCTGTGGAAAGAACTGAAAAGTGCTGTTCACAAATGCTCTCCATCCAACCTCACTGAGCTCGAGCTGTTTTGCAAGGAGGAATGGGAAAAAATTTCAGTCTCTCGATGTGCAAAACTGATAGAGACATACCCCAAGCAACTTACAGCTGTAATCGCAGCAAAAGGTGGCGCTACAAAGTTTTAACTTAAGGGGGCTGAATAATTTTGCACGCCCAGTTTTTCAGTTTTTGATTTGTTAAAAAAGTTTGAAATATCCAATAAATGTCGTTCCACTTCATGATTGTGTCCCACTTGTTGTTGATTCTTCACAAAAAAATACAGTTTTATATCTTTATGTTTGAAGCCTGAAATGTGGCAAAAGTTCGCAAAGTTCAAGGGGGCCGAATACTTTCGCAAGGCACTGTACATGGTATACAAAATATACATCCACATATTATTATTACTATCAAACCATAGTTCTAAATACATGTTTTAACAGGGTATTACACACATTTAGGATCTCCTGGCGTCCATGCATAACCTACCAACCTCACTGATACATTTTACAAAGTCTATTAAATCCATGTAATATAGCCTCATCACAGTAAATCCATAACAGAATAGCATACTCTGAGTTGTCCTTATGTAAGGTTCTGATCTGACTATGCCATATGGCTGTGGGCTACACTAGTTAATTTAGTAGAATGAATTCTGTGACATTATTTTAATTGTAGTTTGAAGAATACAATAATACAATAATACAATAAAATAGAAAGGATATTTTTTCCTAACGATTTGAGGGAGTGTGTACATGCGACTATTCTGTGTTGATTGGTTAACAAAGAAACAGGTACTACTATATGCTTAATTTACTTGTAACTTTAGTTGTGATACAAACGTTGGGCTATATGTTTTTATTTTGAATACAGTCTGTATGCATGTGACTGTTGCATGAATGGCATGAATGTTGCGCAGGCTGTACACACTTGATCAGTCTCTCATTCACAATTTGACAAGCACTTGATAATACCTTGAATTTCCTGGCGGTATGCCCTTTGTGTGGCTGTAATGCCTCCTAAAGAAATCCATGCCTTTTGTGGCATGTAGCAGTGACGGAATATAATAATTATATATAATAATTATAATTCCCTTCTCCCAGCTCCATGCGCCGAAGGACCTCTCACTCACATGGCTCTCTGTCAGGTGATCGGGTCTTCCTTACAGGCCACAAGTGAAGACAGGCACATCGGGGACGCAACTTTCTCACATCCTTATCTAATCCAAGGTGCATAGTGAAGATAATGGAAGAACTGTCCACATTTACTTTTTGTCAGCCAGATGAGTAGGCCTAACAAACAGCAAAAGCTCTAGCCTTTGTCAATCTACTATCCCCCATAGTACAAAGGTCAACCTATTCTATTCTGTGCGAGAAATAAATATTCCAAACATAGTCTGGGACAATTGTGGGATGTGATAAATCCCAAATTAATTCAACTACTAGCATAAAAAAATACACATTTAAGCAATGAGGCCTCATGCAACAGATCAGAACGTGAGGCGATTTCTTCAAATTATAAGCGCAGCAATGCACACTTGGCAGTAGGCTATAAGCGTGAATGTTACATTAGCAGGAAAACACCCTTATCAAAGTTGACCGCAAATGTGATCATGCATGTAATGCTTTTATTAGAAAGGTGTATTTTTATAGTGAAAATGATCTTCCCCAAACTTGAAACTCACGCACTGCGCATATATGCCAGTTAGGCTCTATTTATGTGGTAAAGCGGATTAATGTGCTTCATTTTAAGAAGTTCTTTGGCCACTGAATACATATAGGCCTTTCGGCTAGGCTGCATGAGGTGTGCGACTATGGTTTGAAAAAGTCGCAAAAAAAGACATGCGCTGTTTCTTGCCTTATGCTGGGCATCATTCACAAGTGATAATAAATCATTCGCAAGTGATAGTCAAATGTTGTATGTACATGTACTTGTATGTACATACACTAAATAATATATGTGTGAAATTTGTTTTGATTTAGAATGAACCATTATCATGCACCTGTCTTGAAAATTGTGATTGGAGAATGCTTTTCCCATGGTTAATTTTAATGCCAGCTAGGTAGGCTATATATACAGTGCCTTGCAAAAGTATTCATCCCCCTTGGCGTTTTTCCTATTTTGTTGCATTACAACCTGTAATTTAAATGAATTTTTATTGGGATTTCATGTAATGGACATACACAAAATAGTCCAAATTGGTGAAGTGAATTGAAGAAAAAAAAACTTGGTTCAAAAAATTCAAAAAAATAATAAATGGAAAAGTGGTGCTTACATATGTATTCACCCCCTTTACTATGAAGCCCCTAAGTAAGATCTGGTGCAACCATTTACCTTCATAAGTCACATAATTAGTTAAATAAAGTCCACCTGTGTGCAATCTAAGTGTCCCCAATGTCTGAAACACCACTAAGCAAGCGGCACCGTGAAGACCAAGGAGCTCGCCAAACAGGTCAGGAACAAAGTTGTGAAGAAGTACAGAAAAAAAATATCAGAAACTTTGGACATCCCACAGAGCACCATTAAATCCATAACTAAAAAATGGAAAGAATATGGCACCACAACAAACCTGCCAAGAGAGGGCCGCCCACCAAAACTCACGGACCAGGCAAGGAGGGCATTAATCAGAGAGGCAACAAAGAGACCAAAGATTACCCTAAAGGAGCTGCAAAAAATAAGCGAACATGTTTGGTGTTCGCCAAAAGGCATATGGGAGACTCCCCAAACATATGGAAGAAGGTACTCTGGTCAGCTTTTTGTCCATCAAGGAAAACGCTATGTCTGGCGCAACACATCTCATCACCCCAAGAACACCATCCCCACAGTGAAGCATGGTGGTGGTAGCATCATGCTGTGGGGATGTTTTTCATCAGCAGGGACTGGGAAATTTGTCAGCATTTAAGGAATGATGGAAGATGCTAAATACAGAGAAATTCTTGAGGGAAACCTGTTTCAGTTTTCCAGAGATTTGAGACTGGGATGGAGGTTCACCTTCCAGCAGAACAATGACCCTAAGCATACTGCTAAAGCAACACTTGAGTGGTTTAATGGGAAAAATGTACATGTCTTGGAATGGCCTTGTCAAAGCCCAGACCTCAATCCAATTGAGAATCTGTGGTATGACTTAAAGATGGCTGTACACCAGCGGAACACATCCAACTTGAAGGAGCTGGAGCAGTTTTGCCTTGAAGAATGGGCATAAATCCCAGTGGCTAGATGTGCCAAGCTTATAGAGACATACCCCAAGAGACTTGCAGCTGTAATTGCTGCAAAAGGTGGCTCTATAAAGTATTGACTTTGGAGGGGGGCTGAGTAGTTATGCACGCTCAAGTTCAGTTTTTTTGTCTTATTTCTTGTTTGTTTCCCAATACAAAATATTTTGCATCTTCAAAGTGGTAGGCATGTTGTGTAAATGAAATGATACAAACCCCACAAAAATCTATTTTAATTCCAGGATGTAAGGCAACAAAATAGGAAAAATGCCAAGGGGGGTGAATACTTTCGACAGCCACTGTACGTACTCCTGTTGGAAAGAGAAGCAATGTGATTAATATTAGGAAAGTTGCTAAATAAATATAGTAGGCCAAGAAAGCTGATGGGATCCTCTTTTTAATAGAAGTCATCACTCTGTTTTCTCACGCAATTGCATACCCTATCGAAATGTTGCACAACATGAGCTCATGGGCACTCATGAAGTGTTTGATTCGATTTTTGATTAGAGTTATTAGAGGGACAATATAGTGCTGAGTACCAGGCAGTTAGCAAGTTTGGTAGGCTATTTCTATTTATGAAAAAAGAAAAAAGAAAATGTAACCCATATTTAACTTGGCAAGTCAGTTAAGAATAAATTCTTATTTACAATGACAGCCTAACCCGGCCAAACCCGGACGACGCTGGGCCAATTGTGCGCCGCCCTATGGGACTCCCAATCACAGCCGAAGTTGATACATCTGCTACTAATAACCATCAGCATAAAAAAGGTTTGGCATGGGCCCTTAAATCTACAAAAAGTTATATATCTACATCATTGAGAGCATCTTGACTGACTGCTTCACTGCTTAGCAACAGCACCGCCCTCGATCGCATGGCGCTGCAGTGGGTGGTGTGGACAGCCCAGTACATCACTGGGGCTGAGCTCCCTGCCACCCAGGGCCTCTACATCACGCGGTGTGAAAGGAAGTCACAGAAAATCGTTAAAGACTCCAGCAACCCAAGCCATAGACTCTACACACATGCACACACTGACTCAACTCCAGCCACTTTAATAATGGGAATTGATGGGAAATGATGTAAATATATCACTAGCCACTTTAAACAATGCTACCTTATATAATGTTACTTACCCTACATTATTCATCTCATATGCATACGTATATACTGTACTCTATACCATCGACTGTATCCTTATGTAATACATGTATCACTAGCCACTTTAACTATGCCACTTTGTTTACATACTCATCTCATATGTATATACTGTACTCGATACCATCTACTGTATCTTGCCTATGCTGCTCTGTACCATCACTCATTCATATATCCTTATGTACATATTCTTTATCCCCTTACACTGTGTACAAGACAGTAGTTTTGGAATTGTTAGTTAGATTACTTGTTGGTTATTACTGCATTGTCGAAACTAGAAGCACAAGCATTTCGCTACACTCGCATTAACATCTGCTAACCATGTGTATGTGACAAATAACATTTGATTTGATTTGATTTGATTTTGATTTATCATACACTACAACGTATATACAAAGGTATGTGGACACTACTTCAAATTAGTTGATTCAGCTATTTCAGCCACACCCGTTGCTGACAGGTGCATGAAATCGAGCACATAGCCATGCAATCTCCATAGATAAACAGTGAAAGAAGAATGGCCCGTACTGGAGAGCTCAGTGACTTTCAACGTGGCACCGTCATAGGATGCCACCTTTCCAACAAGTTTGTTCGTCAAATTTCTTCCCTGCTAGACCTGCCCCGGTCAACTGTAAGTGTTGTCATTGTGAAGTGGAAACATCTAGGAGCAACAACGGCTCGGCCGTGAAGTTGTAGGCCGCACAAGCTCACAGAACGGGGCCGGCGAGTGTTGAAGCGTGTAGCGCGTAAAAATCGTCTGTTCTCGGTTCCAACACTCACTACCAGTTCCAGACTGCCTCTGGAAGCAACGTCAGCACACAAACTGTTTGTCGGGATACGGTTTCCATGGTCGAGCAGCCGCACACAAGCCTAAGATCATCATGCGCAATGCCAAGTGTCGGTTGGAGTGGTGTACAGCTCACCGCCATTGGACTCTGTTCTCTGGAGTGATGAATCACGGTTCACCATCAGGCAGTCCAATGGACAAATCTGGGTTTGGCAGATGCCAGGAGAACGCTACCTGCCCCAATGCATAGTGCCAACTGTAAAGTTTGGTGGGGAAGAAATGGTCTGGGGCTGTTTTTCCTGGTTTGGGCTAAGCCCCTTAGTTCCAGTAAAGGAATATCCTAAAACTACAGCATACGATGACATTCTAGATGATTTTGTGCTTCCATCTTTGTGGCAACAGTTTGGGGAAGGCCCTTTCCTGTTTCAGCATGACAACGCCCCAGTGCACAAAGCGAGGTCCATACAGAAATGGTTGTCGAGATTGGTGTGGAAGAACTTAACTGGACTGCGCAGAGCCCTGATCTCTACCCCATCGAATATCTTTGGAATGAAGTTGAAGACCGACTGCGAGCCAGGCCTAATCGCCCAAAATCAGTGCCTGACCTGACTAACGCTCTTGTGGATGAATGGAAGAAAGTCCCCTCAGCAATGTTCCAACATAGTATTGGAAAGCCTTTCAAGAAAAGTGCAGGCTGTTATAACAGCAAAGGTGGAATGAGATGATTTTGGAATGAGATGTTCGACGAGCAGGTGTCCAAATACTTTTCGCCATTATTTGTGTATATCCTGATGCCTAGTCACCTTACCCCTATATATATATATCTACCTCTATCCCTCCAGTATCTTTGCACATTGTACATTTGGTATTGGAACTGACCCTGTGTATATCTTCTTACCATTCCTGTGTTCTTCTTATTTCTTTTTTTGTAATTTGATGTTGCGTTTTTGTTCTACCTTATGCTATTTGTGCTACATTGATACTGAGTACTGTATTGGTTGGTTTTGGAGCTTGCAAGAAAGGCATTTCACTGTACTTGTGCACGTGACATTAAAACTTGACACCATGCCAAACAGTAATGGCTGTGTATACTGTACACCATACTCACCCTCTGTGTGATATAGATAGACCTACTCACCCCAATGTCCTGGAGCTCATAACAGAATGTCCATTGTGGCCATATGCCATTCTTTAAAAGTGCAATCTAGGATTTAAACAACAAAGCCTTAACCCACCACTTTTTTTGGCCAACAGCTGAGGGATGGGGCTGGAGAAATGCAACCATTCTCAAATTCCTAGACGGGGCTATGGATGCAAGGACTGGCCATCCAGCCCCATCCCTCAGCTGTTTACCAAAAAAGGTGGTGTTGCCGCTTTGTTGTTCTTTGAATCCCAGATGAACCCTTTAAGGAACAGGGAAGGGCAGTTTTTTTGTGTCCTCCTGCCTTGTTGTTGGTCTTTTCAGCGTTCACAGTCCCACAAATGGGATGCACCCAGGCCAGACAGCGAGGAATCCCAGGAATTTTATCTGGAGCCGAAAGCGTTTTAAAGGAACACTCAATAGATTTTGCTTTATGCTTTTGCAATTTGCTTTCAATTGAGACTCATGACTGCAGTTTCTTTGCTTACTGTCCCAAATGACGGCGTTTTGAGATTTGTTGTTGTGGTTTGCTGGCTTGATGTTTTGTTGACAGTATGTATCCTAGTAGTCATGGATGACATCCTCATGTCAATTGTCATTTCATTGGCAAAGTATTGACTGTTGTATAAAGATTTGATTCACTGTGAATTCATATTTTACATGCTGCTTTGATGAACAGGGTCTTGGAGTCTCATAAGTTGTGCGAGTGGTTAAAGTGGTTTTCATTTGGTTGCTTTTGAGTATGGTACTGTGTAATGAATGAAGAGCTCTGTGTGTGTGTGTGTGTGTGTGTGTGTGTGTGTGTGTGTGTGTGTGTGTGTGTGTGTGTGTGTGTGTGTGTGTGTGTGTGTGTGTGTGTGTGTGTGTGTGTGTGTGTGTGTGTGTGTGGTTCTAAATCAGGTGGCTGTACAGGGCAGACATTCTTTATAAAAAACAAACAAATGGTCCACTGTATGTCTGCTCCAGGAAGAGCTTAATTTGTTTTCGACCAATGACTGTTTTTGATCCGCCACTTGGGCTGAGATTCAATGCGAGGCGTTGCAGTGCAGCACACTATTCAACCGACAATGCACCTTTTAAAGGCCTTTTCCCTAATGTTCGCAGAGATCACATTCATGGTAAACACTGCGCAGGTCGGCTGAAGCGTAAATGATCTATAATGCTCCTTGAATTGAATCCTGGCTTTAGTTTGTCCAAAGGCAGTACCTGTGGAATCAGTTATTAAATGGATGAAATAGCCACATGGTCTCAAAAACATAACATAACCGTCTGATTATTAATGCTCTTTCTAAAGAGGATTGTTTCTAAAACAGGAACAACTCAATGAGGCACGTCTTTGTGTTACTGTGGGAGTGTGTTGAGCTCTTATTGGTGTAAAATAAGGGTCTGGGAGCAGCTTGCCTGGAGCATAAAATCACAGCAGGCTGCTAGGCTTTCGATTACAGCTGGGAAACTGAGTAGGATGACAGAAATAGTGCACTGTCTGGAGAGACATCTCAGTCAGAGTACAGAATCAGAACACACACCCACTCAGACACAGCTATCTCCCTTCCCATCCATCTCTCCCCTGTCTCTTTCTGTATTTCTGTCTCTGTATTATTATTATTATTATATATCTTAATATCAAATCTTTATATCTATTTTTTTAGGGGGTAGATCAGCTTTAATATTGCAGATAGATTGTGGCTTCCATCAATGTAATTGTCTGTATCATTTCCAGTCCCCCATATTTTCTGGGTAAATATATCAATTATATAAAATACAGTGGGGCAAAAAAGTATTTAGTCAGCCACCAATTGTGCAAGTTCTCAATCAATCAATCAAATTTATTTTATATAGCCCTTCGTACATCAGCTGATATCTCAAAGTGCTGTACAGAAACCCAGCCTAAAACCCCAAACAGCAAGCAATGCAGGTGAAGAAGCACGGTGGCTAGGAAAAACTCCCTAGAAAGGCCAAAACCTAGGAAGAAACCTAGAGAGGAACCAGGCTATGTGGGGTGGCCAGTCCTCTTCTGGCTGTGCCGGGTGGAGATTATAACAAAACATGGTCAAGATGTTCAAATGTTCATAAATGACCAGCATGGTCCAATAATAATAAGGCAGAATAGTTGAAACTGGAGCAGCAGCACAGTCAGGTGGACTGGGGACAGCAAGGAGTCATCATGTCAGGTATTCCTGGGGCATGGTCCTAGGGCTCAGGTCCTCCGAGAGAGAGAAAGAAAGAGAGAATTAGAGAGAGCATATGTGGGATGGCCAGTCCTCTTCTGGCTGTGCCGGGTGGAGATTATAACAGAACATGGCCAAGATGTTCAAATGTTCATAAATGATCAGCATGGTCGAATAATAATAAGGCAGAACAGTTGAAACTGGAGCAGCAGCACAGCCAGGTGGACTGGGGACAGCAAGGAGTCATCATGTCAGGTAGTCCTGGGGCATGGTCCTAGGGCTCAGGTCCTCCGAGAGAGAGAAAGAGAGAAGGAGAGAATTAGAGAACGCACACTTAGATTCACACAGGACACCGAATAGGACAGGAGAAGTACTCCAGATATAACAAACTGACCCTAGCCCCCCGACACATAAACTACTGCAGCATAAATACTGGAGGCTGAGACAGGAGGGGTCAGGAGACACTGTGGCCCACTCCGAGGACACCCCCGGACAGGGCCAAACAGGAAGGATATAACCCCACCCACTTTGCCAAAGCACAGCCCCCACACCACTAGAGGGATATCTTCAACCACCAACTTACCATCCTGAGACAAGGCTGAGTATAGCCCACAAAGACCTCCGCCACGGCACAACTTAAGGGGGGGGGGGGGGGGGGGGGCGCCAACCCAGGCAGGATGACCACATCAGTGACTCAACCCACTCAGGTGACGCACCTCCTCCAGGGACGGCATGAGAGAGCCCCAGTAAAGCCAGTGACTCAGCCCCTGTAATAGGGTTAGAGGCAGAGAATCCCAGTGGAAAGAGGGGAACCGGCCAGGCAGAGACAGCAAGGGTGGTTCGTTGCTCCAGAGCCTTTTCTCCCACTTAAAAAGATGAGAGAGGCCTGTAATTTATCATAGGTACACTTCAACTGTGACAGACAAAATGAGAAAAAAAATCCAGAAAATCATATTGTAGAATTTTTAATGAATTTATTTGCAAATTATGGTGGAAAATAAGTATTTGGTCACCTACAAACAAGCAAGATTTCTGGCTCCCACAGACCTGTAACTTCTTCTTTAAGAGGCTCCTCTGTCCTCCACTCGTTACCTGTATTAATGGCACCTGTTTGAACTTGTTATCAGTATAAAAGACACCTGTCCACAACCTCAAACAGTCACACTCTAAACCCCACTCTGGTCAAGACCAAAGAGCTGTCAAAGGACACCAGAAACAAACTTGTAGACCTGCACCAGGCTGGGAAGACTGAATCTGCAATAGGTAAGCAGCTTGGTTTGAAGAAATCAACTGTGGGAGCAATTATTAGGAAATGGAAGACATACAAGACCACTGATAATCTCCCTCGCTCTGGGGCTCCACGCAAGATCTCACCCCGTGGGGTCAAACTGATCACAAGAACGGTGAGCAAAAATCCCAGAACCACACAGGGGGACCTAGGGAATGACCTGCAGAGAGCTGGGACCAAAGTAACAAAGCCTACCATCAGTAACACACTACGCCGCCAGGGACTCAAATCCTGCAGTGCCAGACGTGTCGCCCTGCTTAAGCCAGTACATGTCCAGGCCCGTCTGAAGTTTGCTAGAGAGCATTTGGATGATCCAGAAGAAGATTGGGAGAATGTCATATGGTCAGATGAAACCAAAATATAACTTTTTTGGTAAAGACTCAACTCGTCGTGTTTGGAGGACAAAAAATGCTGAGTTGCATCCAACACCATACCTACTGTGAAGCATGGGGGTGGAAACATCATGCTTTGGGGCTGTTTTTCTGCAAAGGGACCAGGATGACTGATCCGTGTAAAGGAAAGAATGAATGGGGCCATGTATCGTGAAATTTTGAGTGAAAACCTCCTTCCATCAGCAAGGGCATTGAAGATGAATCGTGGCTGGGTCTTTCAGCATGACAATGATGCCAAACACACCGCCCAGGCAACGAAGGAGTGGCTTCGTAAGAAGCATTTCAAGGTCCTGGAGTGGCCTAGCCAGTCTCCAGATCTCAACCCCATAGAAAATCTTTGGAGGGAGTTGAAAGTCCGTGTTTCCCAGCAACAGCCCCAAAACACCACGGCTCTAGAGGAGATCTGCATGGACGAATGGGCCAAAATACCAGCAACAGTGTGTGAAAACCTTGTGAAGGCTTACAGAAAACGTTTGACCTCTGTCATTGCCAACAAATGGTATATAACAAAGTATTGAGATAAACTTTTGTTATTGACCAAATACTTATTTTCCACCATAATTTGCAAATAAATTCATTAAAAATCCTACAATATAATTTTCTGGATTTTTTTTCTCATTTTGTCTGTCATAGTTGAAGTGTACATATGATGAAAATTACAGGCCTCTCTCATCTTTTTAAGTGGGAGAACTTGCACAATTGGTGGCTGACTAAATTCTTTTTTGCCCCACTGTATATAATTTTTAAATATATTTTCCTTTATTATTTTCCCCTAACCCTACCATCCCTCCCCTAATTGGAGTAAACTAATGGACAACAACACTTAGGCTTCTACATCCAGCTTATACATGCTGTATGTAAACACTACCGGTCAAAAGTTTTAGAACACCTACTCAATCAAGGGGTTTTATTTATTTTTGCTATTTTCAACATCAAAACTATGAAATAACACATATGGGACCATGTAGTAAACAATGTAGTAAACAAACAGGTCTTAAAGTAATGATGGACTTTTTGATTATTTGAGCTCTACTTGCCATAATATGGACTAATATGGACCAAATAGGGCTATCTTCTGTATACCCCCTACCTTGTCACAACACAACTGATTGGCTCAAATGCATCAAGAAGGAAAGAAATTCCACAAATGAACTTTTAAGAAGGTACACCTGTTAATTGAAATGCATTTCAGGCGACTACCTCATGAAGCTGGTTGAGAGAATGCCAAGAGTGTGCAAAGCTGTCATCAAGGCAAATGGTGGCTATTTGAAGAATCTCAAATATAAAATACAGACGTGGGACCAAGTCATTGTTTTACAAGTCACATGTAAGTCTCAATTCTTAGCACTCAAGTCCCAAGTCAAGCCTCAAGTCAAGACCGACAAGTCCCAAGTCAAGTCTCAAGTCCTAAACTTTGAGTTTCGAGTCCTAAACAAGTCATAATGTGATCTTCACCAAATGTAATTCAATTTAATATTTTTAACAAGAGGAAGAGTTAGTATATTAAATTCAAGCAAATCATGAATGGTTTTAAAAATATATATATTTATTTCTTTCCAAATAAACTTTATATCTCCATGGAAATACATGGGTAGCCACGAGAAAGACACATCAATATGACAGCAAAAACAAAATATTGTAGTGCTCTCTGTCGCTCTCTCCATATATACTCTAGACACCTGACACAATCCTGACATAAAGTTACAATCATTTATTAAAAGGTGCTTCAAAACAACTGTTACTGAACCTCAAGTAGGCCTGCAATTTGAACACTGGCCTGAATGTCTGAGAAAAAAATACAGATGGGAGATAAAACCTGAACATGGAGACTACGTGTGTGTGTGTGTGTGTGTGTGTGTGTGTGTGTGTGTGTGTGTGTGTGTGTGTGTGTGTGTGTGTGTGTGTGTGTGTGTGTGTGTGTGTGTGTGTGTGTGTGTGTGTGTGTGTGTGTGTAATGCCTAAACAGTTTCATTTTTTCCCTCTTATCTCAGGGCCCTATGATGCATTGCATTTGCAAAATACCAAATTCAAAGTCTGTCAGTCATTTGTGCACGATGAGGACGCAGTATGGATGAAGACACGCTCCACCGGAGCACTGGAGGCAGGCACTGCCAAGACCCTGATGGCCACTCGGGACAGTGAAGGAAGAGCCTTCCTGTTCATTGCCCAGAACAAGAGGGAATTCTGTCCTTCACAAATGTCATGGTAGTCACTTAGCTGTAGTGCTGGAGTGGTCCCAACAGCTTTCTTCTGCCTCCTTACAGTATGCTGCAAACAGCCCTTCTTCTTGTCCAAGACTATGGTCCTCTCGCTCTTCCTCATTAACAAGAGGCACAGCTTGCTCAGTCCCTGCAGCATCTTGCAGAATCAGTTCTGGCAAAACATGTAAAAGCATGGCAGAAAGGCCGGTATTAAAGTATTGGTGATGCAGTGGGTTACACTGAAAAAGTATTATTGTTGCAGTCAATTGGATTCAATTATGAGAAAAAGTTACATTAAACTCAATAATATTGACCTTTCAGTCTTTGTGCCACCTCCTACTTGACCTCCTCCTTGACCAGCACATGGTGCTCCACCCACATCAGAGAAAAAGCCGGATCCAAGGCAGCTGCTTTGAGGTAGACTGGATCTGAAAAGGGGGTAGCGATTCCATCTTGTGTCCTGGCCATTTTCACATAGATGAAGATTACAATAAATATTTTGTTCGGGGATGCCTGGAGACTTCTGACCAGGCCGCTCAGGAAATGGACTTGAGGCTTCCGCTGCTCCAGGTGGTGATTCAGGGACAGGACCGAGGGAACAACAGAACTGATTGTGACTATCTTCTCCCCCTGAGTCATATCTGTTGCTTCTCCAAATGGCTTCCGGATGTCCACCAACTCCTTCAACTTATTCAACTCCCGTACTGTGAACAACAACTCCTTGTGCCCAGCCTTTTCAAGAACATGACTTAGCTTTAGATGGTCACATTGGATAACTGCCTTCATTTGTCTCAGTGTTGAGTTCCATCTTGTGTTGACAGCGGCAGGGATGCCTCTTTCCCCAAAATCAGCCTCAAACACCTCTTTGTATGTTGTGCTTGTATGCAGCAGTGAGCTGATTTTCGATAACTTTGAAAGAGAAGGAGTTATCACTTTTGTTTCTTTCAAGCCATCTCCCACCACCAGCTGGAGAGTGTGGGCAAAACATTGCAAGCGCTGTTTTTTTTGCAATAGCAGCATCCACTGTTTGCTGGTCTTCCAGGGTTAGGTCATTCCAGAGCCCTGGGCCATCAAGGTGATCTTCGTCATGTACTTCATCTTCTTGTTCAATGGGGAAGCACACCGTGAATGCTTTTCTCATGTTGGCAGCATTGTCACTAATGATATAGTCCAATTTATCTTCAATGCTGTACTCATCACATATGGGCTCAAATTGCGCACTGATTCTTTCGGCCGTGTGTGGGCTTTTGAAGCGGACACAGGCCAAGAGATTGGACTAGAGCTGTATCCTCTCTCCATCTTTCTCCGTACAGTGCACAGTGACACCAAGGAACCCCCTCATCTTTCGGTCGGACCAAATGTCCACTGTGACTGAAACATGGTCGGTGTTGCTCAACTGAGTTTTCAGTTTTGAACGTCTCTCTGTAGCGAGGTTCTCTACTTTTGATGTCAATGGTGTGCGACACACTGGGCTGTACTTACTGGCAACCACTGACAGAAAGTGATGGAAACGCTTGTTTCCCACAATAGACAGAGGCCAGTTGCAATCGATAACCAGGTTGGACAGTATTTCTTTGTTGAGAGCTTTCTGCCGTGGATGATTAATGCTGTACTGCTCTACACGGGTCTCCATGAACTGTGAGATTGGAGACTATTGTGGTGCACTTCTGACACTTTTTGAACAAATCCAGATGAACAATCTGTAAGAGATAAGCATTTTTTTAAATAATTGAGCAGCGGCAGTAGCCCCGATAGCGATCGACTATCGAGGATCGCAATCGGGCGAAGTAGGCTTGTACACAATCGCCCAACCTTACCACACACACACACACACACACACACACACACACACACACACACACACACACACACACACACACACACACACACACCCTCTCCGTGTGTGGTTAAGGAAGGCTAACATATCAACATGTTTTAGGAACAGCAGTAAAATCAGGCAGGATTTTGGCTACCCACTGCCTAGCCAGTTGTAGCTCAATCTTGGGTGCAACGATCACGTTCCCGCACTGACTGACTGTGTGGAGGCTTATTGATTTAACGTTACGTTAGCCTACATGCTACACTAGCAAAGTTATATATATAGCTAGCTGTTGGCTATATTGGCCACGACTTACCGTTCTTTGTGCAGCTTCAAATGTCAAACAAAGTTGGAAGTTGTTGCGTCTCCGTCTATAATTTTCTTCCCACATGTTTTGCAAGTTGCAATTTTTTGTTGACTAAAGCATAGTCTTTATATCGGAAAATAATAATTTGGGGTATCTTTCCAAGGGCTCCAACTGAATGCACCCGCTGACGTTCCTCTGCCCTGCCACACACAACTTTTTCTCCAATGGCACAATTTGATTGGCTTCTGTCCGATTCAAACTGTAATCCGTTAAATGAAGAGTTGATGCGCTGCACACTTTTTTTTAACAGCATAATTTTTCATATTTGGGCTTGGGGAGGGTATCAAGTCAGTTCGAGTCAAATGGCCAAGTTAAGTCACGAGTCATTGGTGTTAAAATCAAAGTCGAGTTGCAAGTCATATTTGTGACTCGAGTCTGACTCGAGTCCAAGTCATGTGACTCGAGTCCACACCTCTGATAAAATATATGTAGATTTGTTTAACACTTTTTTTGGTTATTACATGATTCCATATGTGTTATTTAACAGTGTTGATGTCTTCACTATTATTCTACAATGTAGAAAATAGTAAAAAAATAAAGAAAAACCCTTGAATGTATAGGTGTTCTAAAACTTTTGACCAGTAGTGTACATTTTACAGTATATTTTACAATGGTTGTCTTTTGTTTGTTTTTAGTCCCATCCTTCAGCTCCACTGTGTCTCTGTATTTGTGACGTGGTGAGGTTGGACCCAGGTGCAGAGAATGAACCACACAAGGAATCAATGATTTGGGATAAATGTAAATACTTTACTTGAAAAATGAAAACATAACGATAACAGTAATACTGGAAAAACAACCAACACTAGGGCTAGACCACTCACTCTGGGGAAGAACACACAGGGAACCGAAATCCAGCTACTGCAAAGGGAAACAGAAAACACACCTCTCTTAAAGGGAAATCATAATTAGTAATAGGACACACCTGAGTGTCATTAATGTATCTAGGAAGGTCTCTGCCGCCCTCTGGTGACAGGTGGAACCATGACAGTATTAACAATCTAAAAAAAGACAGAGAGGGGAAGGCATAGAATCATAAATAAAATGGATTTTAAACATTTATGTACATATAAGTGTCATATAGGCTGAAAGCTTAAATTCTTGTTAATCTAACTGCACTGTCTGATTTAGAGTAGCTATTACAGTGAAAACATGCCATGCGATTGTTTAAGGACGGCGCCCTACATCAAAACATATCCACCGGCACAGGTTTCATACATTCACATATAACGATTAAATATTCACTTACTTTTTGAAAATCTTCCTCTGATTTGTCATCCAAAGGGTCCCAGCTATAACATGTAGTGTCGGTTTGTTAGATAAAATCCTTCTTTATATCCCAAAAAGTCTGTTTAGTTGGTGCCATTGATTTGGGTAATCCACTCGTTCAACTTGCAGAGAAAGGAAAATCTACCCCTAAACATTGTTTCAACAAGTCAAAAATGTTTCTATTTACTCCCCAGATACCCTAAATTGTAATCAAAGTATAATATTTATTTCGGAAAGAAGTATGTTCAATAGCAATAGGTGCGTAGGTAGGTGCGTAATGTCTTCATGGTGCGCAAACACGAATTTCCAAGACTGTGTCCTCTACTACAACCCGATATTTCTTATTCGTTTTTGAAGTTACAAGCCTGAAACCTTGAACATAGACTGCTGACACCCCGTGGAAGCCATAGGAATTGCATCCAGGGAGCCCATTTTCAATATGACTTTTCTCTTACATTTCTAAGAGGATGGTCTCTCAAAAAGAATAATTCTGGTTGGTTTTTCTTAGAATTTTCTCCTACCATATCTATTGTGTTATATTCTCCTACATTATTTTAACATTTCTTATATGCATATCCTGGCTTCAGGGCCTGAGCTACAGGCAGTTTACTTTGGGCACGTTATTCAGACAGGAAGTGGAGAAAAAAGTGACCTAACCTTAAGAAGTTAACAGTCTCAAAAAAGACAGAGAGGGGAAGGCATAGAAATGGTGGGAGAGAAGGAGGAAGCGTGATGAAGACATAAAAAAATAAAGAGGGATTGGAGGGAGGGACAAAAAGAAGAGAAAGATACTGTACACGTGGAGGGAAAGACAGGGAGAGAGAGACAGAGTGACACGTGATGGAAGAGTCAGAAAGAGAGAGGGAGAGTCTGTGTGTGTTTCAAATCAAATTGTATTAGTCACAAGCGCCAAATACAACTGGTGTAGACCTTACAGTGAAATGCTTACTTACGAGCCCCTAACCAACAATGCAGTTAAAAAAAATACAAATAAGATAGTATGTACATGTAGGTAGAGTTATTAAAGTGACTATGCATAGATGACAACAGAGAGTAGCAGTGACTATATGTTAAGGAGTTTGTTTAGAAGCCTCTTGGACCTAGACTTGGCGCTCCGGTACAGCATGCCGTGTGGTAGCAGAAAGAACAGTCTATGACTATGGTGGCTGGAGTCTTTGACACTATTTAGGGCCTTCCTCTGACACCGCCTGCTATAAAGGTCCTGGATGGCAGGAAGCTTGGCCCCAGTGATGTACTGGGCCATTTGCACTACCCTCTGTAGTGCCTTGATGCAACCAGTCAGATATGTGCTCTAGATTGTGCAGCTGTAGGATCTGCGGACCCATGCCAAATCAGTCTCCTGGTTTTGTCATGCCCTCTTCACGACTGTCTTGGTGTTCTTGGACCATGTTAGTTTGTTGGTGATGTGGATACCAAGGAACTTGAAACTCTCAACCTGCTCCACTGCAGCCCCGTCGTTGAGAATGGGGGCATGTTTGGTCCTTTTCTTCCTGTAGTCCACAATCATCTCCTTTGTCTTGATCACGTTGAGGGAGAAGTTGTTATCCTGGCAACACACGGCCAGGTCTCTGACCTCCTCCCTATAGGCTGTCTCATCAATGTCAAATTGAATGATGATTTTGGAGTCGTGCCTGGCCGTGCAGTCATGAGTGAACAGGGAGTACAGGAGGGGACTGAGCACACACCCCTGAGGGGCCCCTGTGTTGAGGATCAGCGTGGGGGATGTGTTGTTACCTACCTTTACCCGTCAGGAAGTCCAGGATCCAGTTCCAGAGGGAGGTGTTTAGTCCCAGGGTCCTTAGCTTATTGATGAGCTTTGAGGGCTGAGCTGTTATCAATGAATAGCATTCTCACATAGGTCTACCTTTGTCCAGGTGGGAAAGAGAGAGATTGAGATTGCATCATCTGTGGATCTGTTGGGGTCGGTATGCAAATTGGAGTGGGTCTAGGGTTTCTGGGATGATGGTGTTGATGTGAGCTATGACCAGCCTTTAAAAGCACTTCATGGCTACAGACGTGAGTGCCACGGGTTGGTAGTCATTTAGGCAGGCTACCTTGGTGTTCTTGGGCACAGGCACTATGGTAGTCTGCTTAAAACATGTTGGCATTAAAGACTCGGACAGGGAGAGGTTGAAAATGTCAGTGAAGACACTTGCCAGTTGGTCAGCACATGCTCGCAGTACACGTTCTGATAATCTATCTGGCCCTGTGGCCTTGTGAATGTTGACTTGTTTAAAGGTCTTACTCACATCGGCTACGGAGAGCATGATCACAGTCTTCCAGAACAGCTGATGCTCTTATGCATGTTTCAGTGTTATTTGCCTCGAAGCGAGCATAGAAGTAGTTTAGCTAGTCTGGTAGGCTCGTGTCACTGGGCAGCTCTCGGCTGTGCTTCCCTTTGTAGTCTGTAATTGTTTGCAAGCCCTGCTACACGCAACGAGCATCAGAGCTGGTGTAGTACGATTCGATCTTCGTCATGTATTGAAGCTTTGCCTGTTTCATGGTTCGTCGGAGGGCATGATGGGATTTCTGATAAGCTTCCGGGTTAGAGTCCCTCTCCTTGTAAGCGGCGGCTCTAGCTGCTAGCTCAATGTTGCCTGTAATCCATGGCTTCTGGTTGGGGTATGTACGTACGGTCACTGTGGGGACGACATCATTGATGCACTTGTTGATGAAGTGAATGACTGATGTGGTGTACCCCTCAATGCCATTGAAGGAATCCCTGTGCTAGCAAAACAGTCCTGTAGCTAGGCATCTGCTTCATCTGACCACTTTTTTATTGATCTAGTCACTGGTGCTTCCTGCTTTAATTTTTGCTTGTAAGCAGGAATCAGGAGGATAGAATTATGGTCAGATTTGCCAAATGGAGGGCAAGGGAGAGCTTTGTATACGTCTCTGTGTGTGGAGTATAGGTAGCCCAGAGTTAATCTTCCTCTGGTTGCACATTTAACATGCTGATAGAAATCTGGTGAAACGGATTTAGGTTTCCCTGCATTAAAGTCCCCGACTACTAGGAGCGCCGCCTCTGGGTGAGTGTTTTCTTGTTTGCTTAGGGCGGAATACAGCTCATTCAATGCTGTCTTAGTGCCAGCCTCTGACTGTGGTGGTATGTAAAACAGCTACAAAGAATACAGATGAAAACTCTCTCGGTAGTAGTGTGGTCTACAGCTTATCATGAGATTCTCTACCTCTAGCGAGCAATAGCTTGAGACATCCTTAGATATCGTTCAACAGCTGTTATGTACAAAAATACATAGTCAGCCGCCCCTTGTCTTACCAGACGCCGCTGTTCTATCCTGCCGGTACAGCGTATAACCAGCCAGCTGTATGTTGATAGTGTCGTCATTTAGCCACGACTCCGTGAAGCATAAGATGTTTCACTTTTTAATGTCCCGTTGGTAGCTTAATCTTCCACGTAACTCGTTGATTTTATTCTCCAAAGATTGCACGTTTGCTAGCAGAATGGAGGGAAGTGAGGGTTTATTCTCAGAAGGCAGCCCGCTCTTCGGCCCCTCTTTCTCCACCTGCTCTTCACGCAGATCACAGGGATCTGTTCCCGAGGAAGCAGTATATCCTTCGCGTCGGGCTCGTTGGAGTAGTGAAAGGAAAAAAATATATTATGCTAGTACGTTTATGTTTGTTTGTGTGTGTGTGTGTGTGTGTGTGTGTGTGTGTGTGTGTGTGTGTGTGTGTGTGTGTGCTTGTGTGTGTGCTTGTGTGTGTGCAGGGTCGGCCACTGATTCGCTGAATACTGGGACCTGAGGTGGTTGGAGTTGTCAACAAAGCAGCATGACAGAAATATGATGCCAAGTTTTTGAACTACCGGTAGTTTCTTTGAGAAAATATATAAAGCTATCTGTGCATTTGAACAACAGCATAAATACACCTATTTCACTTTTGCATGTCAGAAACCGAATGACCACTGTTGCACATGCTGACACTGTTTTGAACAGATCAGACTATTTAGAACGAGCAGCCAGCTCAGGAACAAACAAGTACACCAGGGAGAACGCAACAAGCATAAAGATGCAATAAGTGAAAACACATTATATAACTGGGGATAGCTAGCTAACATAATGTCAGAAAGCATGATGAGCTAGCCAGTTAATCTTTGAATCTTCTAGCTTACAGCTAGTTAGCTGTTTATCAAAGGTATTTCACTGGTTAATATGACCCAAAAAATCTACCAAAATATTTACTAATGTTTCTCATAATTACCGTAGCTGGTTAATTAATTTGATCATGCTTTGTGATACAACCGTATTTATGCTGTTTTAGTCCACAAAACATGTTTCCCTGTCACCTAAAGTAGAGTGTGATGAACGACAGGGGGGGGAAACAAGCCACAGTCATGCTTTTTCCCCCCTACCAGATCTGCCATGAGAAGGTTCTAGCTAGTGTATCCCTCTGTCCTCCGACTCTTGCTGGATGTAGATGTCCAGTTTATCAGGTCCCAGGCTCCCATGACTGTTACAACTATTTATTTACAATTATAATTTGCTATTGGCTTCTTCCTTTAGCGCCATCTGTACCTGATAGAGAAGATCTAGTTTCACGTGCGGAAGGAAGCCGCCTGGCGCGAGAGACATATTGGCAGGGAGTCTAGAGCAGACCCAGAAGTTCTGACTGAACACACATTTGAGCACCCCAGCACAGTCCATTTATTTTGTGCTGTTATAATTTATGCTAGCAGTTCCCCCTCATAGCAAATACCTGGTAAAAGGGATGTGAAGCTGCTGCGACTGCTGGCAGTCACTGAGGGGCAGAGGAGTAAGTAACTGAACAGCTTGTTTTGAACAACATCTTTTTGAAAATGTACACATTTACTACACTTTTATGAGCATTTAAAACATAATCCATGAATTATCTAATATATATTATTGTTTAAATACAACTATTGTTTTGAAAATCACAAGTGTTTTTTTTTACAAATTTACAAGTGGGGTGCCGCCCCTAACGCCCAAATGAGCGGACCGCTGCTGTGTGTGTGTGTGTGTGTGTGTGTGTGTGTGTGTGTGTGTGTGTGTGTGTGTGTGTGTGTGTGCATGTGAGCAAGCATGCATCCCACTGTGCAAAAACTGGTTGAATCAACTTTGTTTCCATGTATTTTTAACCCAAAAATGTAATGTGATGACGTTGAATAATTTTTTTTTCACTCTTTTTGGTTTCACCCTTTTTGGTTGATTTCACGTTGAATTCATGTTAATTGACAACTCAACCAAATGTATATCAAAACTAGACGTTGTACTGTCGTCTGTGCCCAGTGGGATGTGTGTGTTTTTGCGTGTGCATGTGTGTGTGTGTGAGAGAGAGAGAGAGAGAGAGAGAGAGAGAGAGAGAGAGAGAGAGAGAGAGAGAGAGAGAGAGAGAGAGAGAGAGAGAGAGAGAGAGAGAGAGAGAGAGAGAGAGAGAGAGAGAGAGAGAGAGAGAGAGAGAGAGAGAGAGAGAGAGAGAGAGAGAGAGAGGTCACTGTGATCTGGCAGGTAATTAAGGGTAGACCAGGAACAACGATGCATAGGGACCTTCGGTCACTGCCATTTATTCATCTGATTACCACTCTCCCTCTTCAACCTCTCTCCTCTCACTCCTCTCCTCCTCATATCCTCCACCCACACAATAACACTCCTGTCCTATTGCCATTTCCATACCAACATTGATTTAACTGAACTGGATCTTGATACCAACATAGTCGTTAGATGCAGAGAGACAATAGCATACATGTGGACTATCAGCCTTGTTATTTTGTCATCACGCTGAATAATGTATCAATCTCAATGATTAGACAGGTGATAGTGCTGGTGGGAGTGTACATGCATGCATCATATGGTGATGTTTTTGTGTTGGGAGAAAATGGGGTACAATACATGGTATAGTGATGATGTAAAGGACAGGCAGATTTGAAGTGTAGTATTTAGGCGACCTGTCTCTTGTTGTGGATGAGCTGACTGAATAGACGCACACACATTAATGGGGTGACTGATGAGATGTGGCCACTCATATCAAGCAAGTGTCAATCTGAGTAACAGAATCACAACACAGCAGAACACAGCAAAACACAGCACAGTACAACACAGAACGGCACAGCACAGCGTTGCACAACACAACACAGGGGACAGCAGTGCAATGTATAAGTACATTTAGAAGGAGAGGCACTATTTACAGTTCTCTTGAGAATGGCATTTCACTTCAATTAGCCACTGTTGGAATTTATTGGCTAGACTGATGGTATGTAAAAGAGGAGGCTCTTGGCAAGGCAGACGTATTTGGTGTGCTTCTTCTGGCCTGTTTACCATTTCACTTGGCTGGTAATTTCCAGGGGACTGTCTGGCTCAGTGTTCTCTCTCGGCACGGAGGGGAAAATCACATTTAGACTCAAAATCGGAGGGCCACAGATGCTACTACGCCATATAATAGCTTCCCCACCCATTGTTTTCTTCTCTGTTTTCTCTCTTATTTTCTCTCTCTCTCTTCCTCTCTCACTACCTCTCTCTCCTCTGTGTATCTGTGTTCCTCTCTCTCTCTCTCTCTCTTTCTCTGTCTCAATTCACAGGGGTTATTGTCTCCCCTTATTGGCATGGGAATCATACGTTTACATTGCCAAAGCAATTAAAATAGATAATAAACAGGAAATGAAATAAATAATAAAAAATGAACCGTAAATATTACACTCCAAAAGAATAAAGACATTTCAAATGTCATATTATGTCTAAATACTCTACAGTGTTGTAACTATGTGCAAATAGTTAAAGTACAAAAAGGAAAATAAATCAACATAAATATGGGTTATATTTACAATGGTGTTTGTTCTTCACTGGATGCCCTTTTCTTGGGGCAACAGGTCACAAATCTTGCTGCTGTGACTGCACACTGTGGGATTTCACCCAATAGATATGAGAGTTTATCAAAATTTGATTTGTTTTCGAATTCTTTGTCGGTCTGTGTAATCTGAGGGAAATATTTGCCTTTAATATGGTCATACGTTTGGCAGGAGGTTAGGAAGTGCAGCTCAGTTTCCACCTCATTTTGTGGGCTGTGTGCACATAGCCTGTCTTCTCTTGAGAGCCAGGTCTGCCTACGGTGGTCTTTCTCAATAGCAAGGCTATGCTCACTGAGTCTGTACATAGTCAATGCTTTCCTTAATTTTGGGTCAGTCACAGTGGTCAGGTATTCTGCCACTGTGTACTCTATGTTTAGGGAGAAATAGCATTTTAGTTTGCCCAGTTTTTTCATACATTTTTTCCAATATGTAAAGTCATTCTCTTTTTGTTTTCTTATGATTTGGTTGGGTCTAATTATGTTGCTGTCCTGGGACTCTGTGGGGTTTGTTTGTGAACAGAGCCCCAGGACCAGCTTGCTTAGCTTGCTTGCTCTTCTCCAGGTTCATCTCTCTGTAGGTGATGGCTTTGTTATGGAAGGTTTGGGAATCGCTTCCTTTTTGGTGGTTGAAGAATTGAACGGCTCTTTTCTGGATTTTGAAAATTAGCAGGAATCGGCCTAATTCTGCTCCGCATGCATTATTTGGAGGCTCTTGGCCTCCATTGTACACTGAAGATATTTTTGCAGAATTCTGCGTGCAGAGTCTCAATTTGGTGTTTGTCCCATTTTGTGAATTCTTGGTTGGTGAGCAGACTCCAGACCTCACAACCATAAAGGGCAATGGGTTCTAAAACTGATTCAAGTATTTTTAGCCAGATCCTAATTGGTATGCCGAATTTTATGATCCTTTTGATGGCATAGAAGGCCCTTCTTTCACAGCTTTGTTACCTATGGCGCTGATGTTTAGGCCGAGGTATGTATCATTCTTTGTGTGCTCTAGGACAACGGTGTATAGATGGAATTTGTATTTGTGGTCCTGGCAACTGTACCTTTTTTGGAAGACCATTATTTTTGTCTTACTGATATTTACTGTCAGGTTCCCAGAATCTGTGAAGAAGATCTAGGTGCTGCTGTAGGCCCTCCTTGGTTTGGGACAGAAGCACAAGATCATCAGCAAACAGTAGACATTTGATTTCAGATTGTAGTAGGGTGAGGCCTGGTGCTGCAGACTGTTCTAGTGCCTTCGCCAATTCATCTTTCTCTGTCTCTCTCGATCTCTCTCTTACTCCCACCACTGGGTTTGTAATAAATTGGGCTCCTGGATTTAGATAGAGGAGACGCTGCCTGCAGACTGCCTCTAGCTCCCATGTGGTCCGGCTTCCCCTTCTTTTCTCTGGTAGGAGGGAGAAAGAGGAGGGAGGATGGGGGGTTAGGTATAAAGCCTTGTGGCAGGACAATGACCTGGTCTGGGGCTCCTTTAAACTGGACTAAAGGGCAGCGCTGAAAGAGGGGCGCCGACCGGCGACTGATGTAAATATATGATACTCTCTCGCTCCTCTCATCCCCCCTGGCCACTCAGCTCAGCTCTCCTCAGCTCTCATTACTCCCAAATTACCGCTACTGAGAGAGATGGAGAGTGGAAGGGAGGGAGATGGGGAGGGGACTAGGAGAAAAAGAGAAATGGATGAGGAGTGTGTGTGTGTGTGAGAGAGAGACTTGGTGAGTGAGGGAGAAATGTAAAAAAAAGTCTAGAGAAAGAGAGAATGGGGTGACCAAGAAAGGACTGCCATAAACAGTGAAAGAGAATGGGAAGGAAAAGGAGTGTTGAATGAGAGAGTGAGAGATAGAGAGTGAAAAAAGACAGAAAGGGAGTGCAGGAAACAGAGAGAAAGAGAGAGATGGAGGAAAGAGAGACCGGTTAGTCCCCCTCCTCACCACGCAAAGAATGCAGGGAGGCTGGTGGAGGAATGTGAAATGGGTCTCAGGGGAGGGGGGGGCAGGGTCTGGATGTAAACAGTGCTGCACCCTGGATGTGTGTGTTTTCCCTCTGTGTATGTTTATCTGTGTGTGTGTGTGTGTGTGTGTGTGTGTGTGTGTGTGTGTGTGTGTGTGTGTGTGTGTGTGTGTGTGTGTGTGTGTGTGTGTGTGTGTGTGTGTGTGTGTGTGTGTGTGCGTACATGTGAGTGTGCAAGCATGGGTGTGTCTCTGCATTCATGCATGCATGCGTATGCTAGAGTGTGTGAGTGTGTGTGTTTGTGTGTGGAGGTGGGGCGTTGTCAGCCACAGCGATCCCTCTCTAATGATAGCTTTAACTAGCTAATGGTCTATGCTCTCTACTACAGCTCTCTCCTGCATGCTTAGATTCAGATAGGTGTTTCAGTACACTGTAATGTCGGTCCTGTAAGGATGCCTCATGAATTTCAAGCCCCTCCCCAAGTTGACTCTTGTGTGTCATCAACACCATCTCATCCATTCATTATAGAGAAAGCATTTTGATTGAGGATTTGCCTCAGAATTAGATGTGAATGAAAGCATTTGATGGGAATAATGAATTTAGTAGTATTTTTAAAGGATAATATATTTGGGGGGCAAAATGGGAATACTTGTCCATGAAAGTGCCATTTGATCCTTCAGCTCAGTCCAAGTTTGTACTTAAACAATCTTAAGAAATAAAGCAGACCTCGTATAATTATTTCAGCTCAGAGAGTGCCAAACCAAATATGACCAGCCTCATACCAGAATCAGTGTGAACAGGTAAAGATACTAATGCTGCCTTTCTGAAACAGCTCTCTTTTGAAAAATACATTGCACATCTCAATGAATACACACACACACACACACACACACACACACACACACACACACACACACACACACACACACACACACACACACACACACACACACACACCCACACACACACACAGACACACACACACACACACACACACACACACACACACACACACACACACACACACACACAGCCTAGATAACCCAATAGCCTTGACTGTGAGCCTGGAGTCAATGGCGATATGTGTACTTTGAGGCGAGGGAGAGAGAGCAGCCATACCTTTGGTTTCTCTCTCTGCCTCCTTGGCCTTCCTACCGGTGGCAGTGGTTTATTTTTAGCCTGCTCTCACAGGGCTGCCATGTTATTTTGGGGGAAAGAGCAAAACAGTTAATGCAACAGTGTTGGCTCTCCTCCACATGGAGAAGTGCTGCTTTCCTAAAAAGATCTGGAAACAGATCGAGGGAAGGCTGTGGCTGTGGAACCGGAGGGGGCAATGGCCCAACACCAAGATAGAGGGTGACCTGGAAACAGTCAATCAGTTTGGGTCAATGAGGTTGGCTGGATTGGCTGACTTCCCTTTTAGAACACAGACACACACGTGCATGCAATTGGCCACTCTTGAAAGGGGAGGATGGGCCTATACCATTCCTGGTAGCTATTTTGTTCATTGAGGACCTGGAGTCATATTAAGGTATCTAGAGACTTAATGTCTGTCTGTGTCTGATGGGGTGTGATGGAAGCCTGTGCATCATCAGTTTGTGGCCACAGGAAGCTTGCAAGACTTGACTGCTGACGCCATCACCACACACACACACACACACACACACACACACACACACACACACACACACACACACACACACACACACACACACACACACACACATGCACTCACATATGCACACACATGCACTCACATATGCACACACGCCTATGTTAGCCAGTTACACTGCACTGATAAAGCTCTCCCCGCAAAGGAAGGACAAATTAAACAACTGCGCCTGCTCACACCACCCTGCCGGCTGGTTGGCCCCATAAACAGGGTCAACACAGGACACTCTCACACCAATATACATTTACAAAGGTCAAATTACCTTTGACCTGCAGGAGCCTGGGTCCATTTCCTGTCTCCCCCGCCTTGACTCTGTTTTTAGAACATTCGCAGAGAAAGAAATATCCAACCGCCTTCCCTCACTGTCACAACAGACACGGTGGGCACAAGATGAGGTGCCACCCTGCCAGCATGGCTGTAGTTGAAAACGGCGCTGTTTGTTGTTGACATAATCGGGATGTTATAGGAGGACTCAGCTATTGGTGCGAGGGTAGATCAATACCATTACAATTCAAGGAAGTAAATTGAAATTTAAGCAATTAATTTAAATATGATCTTTTAAAAGGGTATCTTGCTGAATTGCTTCAATTAAAACATGGAGTTGTTGCTTCCCCCGATTGCAGTGTCTACTCTCTGCCTGTCTCTGTGGTCAAGTGTGTGGTTGCTGCTGTTTGTTTTCGTGGTTTGAATGAGGAAGATGAAAGGGTCAAATCCTCCCGAGTCAATAGCTTGCCACATGGCCAAGGTTTTGGAGAAAGATAGTGATTTTTCAATCATGTTTCAAGAAAACAAAGGGGTCCACCCGGTGAAATCTCATTGATATTCACAGCCTCCTCATGGGGAGAGTTCTGGGCTGGATGTGGTTCAGAAAAAATGGTGTGAGTGATTCTCTGAGCCCCTGGTTCTCTGTTATAGGATACCCTTTTCATACTATTGAGCTGAGCTTAGCTTTAAGGTAGATTTACATTGGAGGGATGCAGGATGACTTTTGAGCAGTCTGACCACGCATCAGAGGGCCATTATTTCCAATTCCCCAGGAGAACCTTGTAGCCCTACCTGCTATCACCTCAACCTTCGTGTATGCCGCAAATATAAGGCCATTAATCACACTGTTATAGATTGATTGATTTAATTTATTGGATAAGTAGAGGGACCTAGGCTGGTCCTAGGCTGGTTCTCCAGCTGGAGACAATAATATATACATAAAAAATTATGAAGGATAAAACACAATAATGCCTGAAGGCTTTTTTCCATTGTGGTCCTCTCAGATTTGACAAGTGGGAAAGACTGACAGAATACACTCGATGCTAATAAAAACAGAATCACCAGTTAAAAATCAACAACGACGTGTGTAAATCACCTGTCGGTCACGTTACGCCTCCACCATAGTTTCCCGTGGACAAAAGAGAATCTCAGAGCCAGCACTGTACGGTTCAGGGCGGCTCCCGTCCAAATCGCAGCAGGCTGATCTATACTGAGCCATACTCACTGCATAGCCATACCTCTGGCTATAGAACTGGGCTACAAACTAACACAGAGGATCATGTTGGACCCCTTTAGATATTTGAGTCCTTTATTTGTATGTGTGTAGTCTTGCAAATAACAGAATGCCGTTTAAAAAACCTAACATTCAGGCTCATCCGATGTGAAAGACCTCATTCCTTAACGATACATGGTAAAGCTCCCCGATCGTATTGACGTATTATTAAAGATAAACAGTGTTACAGATCCATGGAGCAGAGCATTGGTCTGCTGGGCAGTTGGTCTGCTGGGCAGTTGGTCTGCTGGGCAGTTGGTCTGCTGGGCAGTTGATCTGCTGGGTAGTTGGTCTGCTGGGCAGTTGGTCTGCTGGGCAGTTGGTCTGCTGGGCAGTTGGTCTGCTGGGCAGTTGGTCTGCTGGGTAGTTGGTCTGCTGGGCAGTTGGTCTGCTGGGCAGTTGATGCCACCAGTCACTCTGATTTCCACTCGGCTGTGGATGTATAATACTAGTCAGACCCTAAGCTCTGGGTAGGGTTGGCTCAACTCAGTATGCATGCAATTAAATAAGAAAATGATACTATAGAACACATTAGTATTATGAACAGTATAGAATAGTATATAGTATTGTATAGTATATTATGGCATAGCATAGATTTTCGAATGCAGGTCACAGATTGACATGTGTCCGCAATCTTTTAATACCTGTGTCTGAATGAGACCTGTGAATTTGTCATCTGTAACCCTTTTCATTCCTTCATTATCCTATTTATATACCCTTGTAACTTATAACTTAAAACAGTGTTATAAGAGAGCCTAAGAATAAACCTGGTAATCTTTTGAACCTTTTACAACAGTACATGACAGCTAAATTGAATTTTGACAGATTTCTATATCTGGCAAGTGGTTCAATCTTGTGATAATGAAGAGTAATTCACTCAAACGTCCACAGTGCTTGCTAGCCAACTGATTTACTTGATTTCCATTCAAACGAGTCTTAACCATGCGCATGACTACCAGTATTGATAGAGAGGCTTGCTCAATGTCAACGATGTAAGTAATGAATAAGTGGTCTACATGGGCATCCAGTTTATAAAGGAATTCATAAGGAATTTACAGTTGAAACCTTTGGTTACAAAATGGTACCTACGCAGAGACACAGGTGCAGGCACAGAGAGACAGACACACGCAAACGTTTTGTTCTTCTATGAGCGTGGGGACCTAAAATTCATTTCCATTCAAAATCTTTTTTTTCCCCTAACCCTTACCCTAACCAAATCCCTGAACCTAACTCCTAACCCTAAACCTAATTGTAAGCCTAACCCTAAACCAAACCCCTAAGCTTAAAATAGCCTTTGTCCTCATGGGGATGTGGGAAATGTCCCCAATAGGGATAATTTTCCCTGTTTTACTATCATTGTGGGGATTTTAGGACCCCACAAGGATAGAAGAACCCCCCCTTCCACACACACATACAAAGAGGAGATACTTGTCTGAATTTATGACACCCTGATGCCCCCTATCTGTGTACATAGAGGTGGTCCTCTCACAGCCACACAGCAACCCTCAGTACCTAGAAGCTGCATGGAACTGCAATGATAGCATCTCTGTTGCATATTTAAGTGATTATGCTCAAGAAGTCGGTGTTTGGAGGGTATATTGGCACAGGTGTTGTTAACTGTGCCAATATATCCTCCAAACACCGGCTTCGAGGGCATTATCACTTTTATACTACGGGTTACCAACATATTCAAATAATGATTTACATATTTTCATTAAAAACGCTATTTTGATTAATTTATTCATAATAGTTCATCCTTCCACAATATATAGTCCTGACACAAATCTAGGGTTGCTACCCAAGCGGGCTGATCGTTCGTTCTATTGGTTCGGTTGCCATCGACCCGACCCAGTCGTTCAGTCTTTTTGTTCTGTATCTATGGACGCGAGCGATCCAGTCGTTTGTTCTAAATGTCCCATTGCCATACTGGCTGACAACATTCTTATCCCTTGCTTGCTAGTTAGCCAACTACGGCTAACTTACAGTTACGTCTAACAGTGCAGCCATAATAACAGCAAAGTAGCTGCATTTGCATTTATTTAAGCTGTTTTCTAGTGACATTTATTTGGATACACCCATAACAAAGAGCTAATGAGGCACGATTTTGCCTGGCATAGAAAATGTGCTCTCTCGTCAGGACACTTGTTCATAGGAGATAGTCAACAACACAGCTAACACAATCACTTCCAACTGAAGCTGGAAAGACTGCAAACATGCTGCACTTTGTTTCGTTTAACCTTTTTTCAATTGACATTTCTTTGTATATATCCATAAAAATTATGCCAGCTTATTCATGATTTCGACTGGCTGAGAAACACTGCCTGCCTGTCTCTCTGTCTCATCCCGACTCCCAACACCTTCATTACTATGGGACAGCTGGAGAATGAACTTGAATATTGAAACAATGTTGCAAATGTCAGAGACAGACAGCAAGGTTTATACAAATATCTGCTGTTGAAAACTAAATGTTAGTATAAAATAAATGTGTGATAATGTCGAGATGCTTTTTATAGTGGAGATCAAGTTTATAAAGTGCCTGGCTGGGCTGATGAGACAGTGGATTGCGCAGTCAGATGGAACAGAGTAAATAGGCATTTTTAAGTCATAGATTTAGCAGGTGGTAACTTCTGGAATAGACACTGGTTGGAATGTGGTTTTAACCAATCATTCCATCAATAGAAGGGGGCAGCAGGTAGCCTAACAGTTAAGAGTGTTGGGCCAGTAACCGAATCCCCGAGACGACTAGGTGAAAAATCTGTCGATGAGCCCTTGAGCAAGGCACTTAACCCTAATTGCTCCTGTAAGTCTCTCTGCATAAGAGTGTCTGCTAAATGACTAAAATGTGAATGTAATAGAAAATCCTGAAACTGTTGGTTTCACTAATGGTCTACAGCAGTGAAGGCCTTGGAAGTTTCCCAAATGGCACCCTAATCCTTATGTTGTGCACTACTTTTGACCACAGCCCTATGGGTCCTGGTCAAAAGTACTGCACTTACATAGGGACTAGAGTGTCATCTGGGACGCACACCTTGACTCACCAGTGTTCCTGCTTACTTTGTATTGTGGTGACAGCAAAGCAGCCAGAGCTAGAGACATTGTAAAACATGCCCATTGGAAAAAAGTGGTGAAAATGAATTAAGGCAAGAGTGCAGGCTCGGCAAAAGTACTTTGTTTTGTTATAAGGTTTGTTCAGAGTCAAAGGATTTATATTCCTTCGCAGGGCCAGATATAAGCATGGACAAAAAACCTCACAGACAAACAAGCTGAGAGATAAAAATCGTCTTTAAAGGTTACTTATTGGGTAGGGAAAAAACTGTGCGTTACTCACAAATGAACAGGATTCACTTCAATAGGATATCAATATTTAATTAGTTAATTTGCCAGGTTGTTGTTCAATGTATGCACTCTAAACTGAGTGTATGATTTAATTTCTGTATGACAACAATTACATCCAATTTTTATTGCTGTTTTCAGCTCCCTGATTAGCGGTTATTGAATAAATTATGGGGCACTCAATAGAATGGTTTGCTATCAAATTCCTTGTTGATGACTAGCTCATTGATGTAATTTCACTCGAGAGGCGCATTCGTTTAATTGGAGCTTGTTTAGATATCTACCTCCATTGCAGAGAGGAATGAAGAGGAGATGAGAGGGAAGGGGAGCGGGGAGGAGAGAGAACTGGAAAGTGGTGATGAGTTGCAAAAGCAATCAAATCTGTACCTGGAAGACTGCTGTTGGATAAGCCTCCATTAATTTGAAAGGCCTTTGTTGTCAAGAAATACAAATTATTGTTCACTCTCAAAATGTTGTAAATGGTTGTTTATGACCCACTCAGTGACCACTCACTGACTTTAAAAATCTACCGTTGTGCACCACAAGGCCACCTACTTGACTTATAGTATAGTAGAACAACAAGTTAACGGTGTCGACTATAGGGTCAGTGGTCACCAAATGCAAACATAATATTGGCGCCATAGTGATGGTCAAGTCATCCCTCACCACTATTGTTTTCTGGTAGGGTTACCATAAGAAACACACCACTTGAATCTTCCTGGTGATGTCCTGGATGGATACACAAGTGGGAGATCTGACATACATGTGCACACTAACAAAGGGTGTGACTGGGACTTTATCCCCTCCTACAGTAAACAGTCAAAAGTTTGGACACACTTACTCATTCCAGGTTTTTATTTTGACTATTTTCTACATTGTATAATAATAGTGAAGACATTAAAACTCTGAAATAACACATATGGAGTAACCAAAAAAGTGTTAAACAAATCAAAATATATTTAAGTTTGAGATTCTTCAAAGTAGCCACCCTTTGCCTTGATGACAGCTCTGCATGCTCTTGGCATTCTGTGAACCAGCATCATGAGGTGGAATTCATTTCAATTAAAAGGTGAGCCTTGTTAAAAGTTCATTTGTGGAATTTCTTTCCTTCTTAATGCGTTTGAGCCAATCAGTTGTGTTGTAACAAGGTAGGGGTGGTATACAGAAGATAGCCCAATTTGGTAAAAATACCAAGTCCATACTATGGCAAGAACAGCTCAAATAAGCAAAGAGAAAGTCGATGTGGAAAATTTCAAGAACTTTTCAAGTTTCTTCAAGTTCAGTCACAAAAACCATCAAGTGCTTCCTTTCCTGTGGTAGTCCTCATGAGAGCCAGTTTCATACTGGCTCTCATGAGGACCACCACAGGAAAGGGAGACCCAGAGTTACCTCTGCTGCAGAGGACAAGTACAATAGAGTTACCAGCCTCAGAAATTGCAGCCCAAATAAATGCTTTACACAGTTCAAGTAACAGACACATCTCAACATCAACTGCTCAGAGGAGACTGTGTGAATCAGGCCTTCATGGTCGAATTGCTGAAAATAAACCACTACTAAAGTACACCAATAAGAATAAGAGACTTGCAATGGACATTAGATCAGTGGAAATCTGTCCTTGGTCTGATGAGTCCAAATTTGAGATTTTTGAGACACAAAGTAGATGAACGGATTAACTTCGCATGTGTGGTTCCCACCGTGAAACATGGAGGAGGTGTGATGGTGCTTTGCTGGTGACACTGTCAGTGATTTATTTAGGATTCAATGCACACTTAACCAGCATGGCTACCACAGCATTCTGCAGCGATACGCCATCCCGTCTGGTTTGGGCATAGTGGGACTATCATTTGTTTTTCAACAGGACAATGACCCAACACACCTCCAGGCTGTGTAAGGGCTATTTGACCAAGAAGGAGAGTGATGGAGTGCTGGATCAGATGACCTGGCCTCCACAATCACCTGTCCTCAACCCAATTGAGATGGTTTGGGATGAGTCGGACCGCAGAGTGAAGGAAAAGCAGCCAACAAGTGCTCAGCATATATGGGAACTCCTTCAAGACTGTTGGAAAAGCATTCCAGGTGAATCTGGTTGAGAGAATGCCAAGAATGTGCAAAGCTGTTATTAAGGCAAAGGGTGGCAACTTCGAAGAATCTAAAATATAAAACACTACATGATTCCATATGTGTTATTTAATAGTTTAGATGTATTCACCATTCACTATTATAGTATTCACTATGTATTCACTATTATAGATTTCTTCACTATTATACAATGTAGAAAATAGTACAAATAAAGAAAAACCCTTGAATGAGTAGGTGTGTCCAAATACTTTTGTCTGGTACTGTATATACAGTAGTTGAGCAGCTCTCATAAAAACATACCTCTTTATGGGCACCACTAAATCCCTTTGTTTCACTATATTGCACTGTTCTAAGCAGCCACATATGTTGGTCTCTTTATTAACCTATGGCAATGACATACATTCACTTAGAGAGTCAACTTAAACCTGGAACAAAAGACAGCAGGATGGAAATAAAGCCCATGCCTCATTGTGAACAGGGATTTGTTTTTGCTTTTCCGTGCTACCAGATGTCACCACTTTCTGAGGTGTTAAACATGAAAAACGCGCGTAACTGTTGTTTTTACTCACTTTGTTCCGTATACATTTAACTCTGTGGAGAAAACAGGGCCATGTTCATTAGGCATTAATTGGAAGAAAACCGACGGAAACAGGGAGGGACTATCTGGACTTGTTCTAATAAGAAAGAATTGTTTTGTTTTCCGTTGCAAAAAATTTGCCACGGTGTACCCTGTTGAACATGACCCTGTAACACTGGGGATGTCAGGCACCATATTATATATAAAAGTATGCAAACATTGACAACTGTCTCTGTTTTTGCCCATATAGTAAATGGTATATGTCTGAAACATGTCTGTCATGTACTCTCTGGGGGTAGAGGAACAGATATTTTATCAGCAGGGGACGATCTTTCATATCACTTCCAAAGAGTAAAAAGGATTGCCTTTTTTTTCTCCCCCTTGTTATCTAAGAGCTCCAGCACAAGAATCAACTGAGTAAAACGGTAAAAGCAATTGCCATGGAACTTCTAAGGGAATTGTTTTCCCCCAGAACGGAGTATCCACTTAGATTGTTGTTGTTTTATCTCTCTCTCTTTTTCTCTATCTCTATCTCTCTCCGCTCTTTCTGGGATCCGGGAGTCTGTTGGGTGCGTAGTGGTGGTGCTGTGGGTTCATGCAAAGGATTAGATGGTAAACAAACGCTTTTAATCCCTCGAGTCTGCCAGCCCTCCCTCCGCTGCACGCTTAGTATGCAGCAGAACGAACAACAGACAAAAATCTAGTGCCTCCTCTCCTCCTTCTAACATTCACCGTCTTTGTCTCCATATTGAATCAAGAAACAGATATATGCCGATAGGTCTCTCTGATCATTCGCTGCTATTTCTAACCAATATAAAGAATTATATATTTATGTGTTAATAGAACAGAACAACAACTGCCTAGTGTCTATTCTATTGTGTTGATACAAAGAATCCCTATTGCATTGTATCACTCTTGCTCAGCTATTTGAAGGAAGAGTGTTTTAAGAGAGGCAAGTGATTGTGAAAAATTGCAAATGGTATCTCTGAGATGGCATTCTCTTTCTTTGTTTTGTGAGTGTGTTGTATCCTACATCTGAGGGGATCCGACTAGTACGGTTAGAGGATACTATAGAGTACAGCCAATAGCATGTCCTCAATAAGGGACACAGGGAAACGTAAACGTGACAAAAGATGTAAACTGCTATCCTGAAGCATGTACTAGGCTGTTAGTACAGCCTGGTCTCATAGACTAGACGTAACATAGTAAATGTAAAACCGGCACAATTAATTTAGTAAGGTATGTTTTGTTTGGTATGGTTACAAAGTAGAGGTCGACCAATTATGATTTTTCAACGCCGATACCGATTATTGGGGGACCAAAAAAGCCGATACCGATTAATCGACCTTGCCAAGGCTTTCGACTCTGTCAATCACCATATTCTTATCGGCAGACTCAGTAGCCTCGGTTTTTCTGATGACTGCCTTGCCTGGTTCACCAACTACTTTGCAGACAGAGTTCAGTGTGTCAAATCGGAGGGCATGCTGTCCGGTCCTCTGGCAGTCTCTATGGGGGTGCCACAGGGTTCAATTCTCGGGCCGACTCTTTTCTCTGTATATATCAATGATGTTGCTCTTGCTGCGGGCGATTCCCTGATCCACCTCTACGCAGACGACACCATTCTATATACTTCCGGCCCGTCCTTGGACACTGTGCTATCTAACCTCCAAACGAGCTTCAATGCCATACAACACTCCTTCCGTGGCCTCCAACTGCTCTTAAACGCTAGTAAAACCAAAGGCATGCTTTTCAACCGTTCGCTGCCTGCACCCGCACGCCTGACTAGCATCACCACCCTGGATGGTTCCGACCTTGAATATGTGGACATCTATAAGTACCTAAGTGTCTGGCTAGACTGTAAACTCTCCTTCCAGACTCATATCAAACATCTCCAATCGAAAATCAAATCTAGAGTCGGCTTTCTATTCCGCAACAAAGCCTCCTTCACTCACGCCGCCAAACTTACCCTAGTAAAACTGACTATCCTACCGATCCTCGACTTCGGCGATGTCATCTACAAAATTGCTTCCAATACTCTACTCAGCAAACTGGATGCAGTTTATCACAGTGCCATCCGTTTTGTCACTAAAGCACCTTATACCACCCACCACTGCGACCTGTATGCTCTAGTCGGCTGGCCCTCGCTACATATTCGTCGCCAGACCCACTGGCTCCAGGTCATCTACAAGTCCATGCTAGGTAAAGCTCCGCCTTATCTCAGTTCACTGGTCACGATGTCAACACCCACCTGTAACACGCGCTCCAGCAGGTGTATCTCACTGATCATCCCTAAAGCCAACACCTCATTTGTCCGCCTTTCGTTCCAGTTCTCTGCTGCCTGTGACTGGAACGAATTGCAAAAATCGCTGAAGTTGGAGACTTTTATCTCCCTCACCAACTTCAAACATCTGCTATCTGAGCAGCTAACCGATCGCTGCAGCTGTACATAGTCTATCGGTAAATAGCCCCACAATTTTTACCTACCTCATCCCCATACTGTTTTTATTTATTTTCTTTTCTGCTCTTTTGCACACCAATATAGTACATATAGTACATGACCATCTGATTATTTATCACTCCAGTGTTAATCTGCAAAATTGTAATTATTCGCCTACCTCCTCATGCCTTTTGCACACAATGTATATAGACTCTCCTTTTTTCTACTGTATTATTGACTTGTTAATTGTTTACTCCATGTGTAACTCTGTGTTGTCTGTTCACACTGCTATGCTTTATCTTGGCCAGGTCGCAGTTGCAAATGAGATGTTCTCAACTAGCCTACCTGGTTAAATAAAGGTGAAATAAAAAATAAATAAAAAATAATCTGCCAATTTTTTATTTTTTTATTTGTAATAATGACAATTACAACAACACTGAATGAACACTTATTTTAACTTAATATAATAGATCAATGAAAATCCATTTAGCCTCAAATAAATAATGAAACATGTTCAATTTGGTTTAAATAATGCAAAAACAAAGTGTTGGAGAAGTAAAAGTGCAATATGTGCCATGTAAAAATGCTAACGTTTAAGTTCCTTGCTCAGAACATGAGAACATATGAAAGTTGGTGGTGCCTTTTAACATGAGACTTCAATATTCCAAGGTAAGAGGTTTTAGGTTGTAGTTAATATAGTATTTATAGGACTATTTCTCTCTATACCATTTGTATTTCATATACCTTTGACAATTGGATGTTCTTATAGGCACTATAGTATTGCCAGTGTAACAGTATAGCTTCCGTCCCTCTCCTCGTCCCTACCTGGGCTAGAACCAGGAACACATCGACAACAGCCACACTCGAAGCAGCGTTAACCCATCAAAAGCCGCGGCCTTGCAGAGCAAGGGGAATAACTACTTCAAGTCTCAGAGCGAGTGACGTTTGAAACGCTATTAGCGCACACCCAGCTAACTAGCTAGCCATTTCACATCGGTTATACCAGCCATTAGGCTGATAGGCTTGAAGTCATAAACAGCGCTGTGCTTGCGAAGGGCTGCTGGCAAAACGCACGAAAGTGCTGTTTGAATGAATGCTTATGAGCCTGCTGGTGCCTACCATCACTCAGTCAGACTGCTCTATCAAATCATAGATATAATTGTAACATAATAACACACAGAAATACGAGCCTTTGGTCATTAATATGTGGTCTAAACAATTATTATTTCAGTGAAATACGGAACCGTTCTGTATTTTATCTAACGGGTGGCATCCCTAAGTCTAAATATTCTTGTTACATTGCACAACCTTCAATGTTATGTCATAATTACATAAAATTCTGGCAAATTAGTTCGCAATGAGCCAGGCTGCCCAAACTGTTGCATATACCCTGACTCTGCGTGCAATGAACGCAAGAGAAATGACACAATTTCACCTGGCTAATATTGCCTGATAAACTGGATTTCTTTTAGCTAAGTATGCAGGTAAAATATGTACTTCTGTATATTGATTTTAAGAAAGGCATTGGTGTTTATGGTTAGGTACAGTCGTCCAACAATTGTGCTTTTTTCGCAAATGCGCTTTTGTTAAATCATCCCCCAGTGTTGCATCGATTATATGCAACGCAGGACACGCTAGATAAACTAGTAAGATCATCAACCATGTGTAGTTATAACTAGTGATTATGATTGATTGATTGTTTTTTATAAGATAAGTTTAATGCTAGCTAGCAACTTACCTTGGCTTCCACTGCATTCGCGTAACAGGCAGGCTCCTCGTGGAGTGCAATGAAAGGCAGGTGGTTAGAGCATTGGACTAGTTAACTGTAAGGTTGCAAGATTAGATCCCCCGAGCTGACAAGGTGAAAATCTGTCGTTCTGCCCCTGAACAAGGCAGTTAACCCACCGTTCCTAGGCCGTCATTGAAAATAAGAATGTGTTCTTAACTGACTTGCCTAGTTAAATAAAGGTATAAAAAAAAATAATAATAATAATAAATGAAAAAATCGGCAAAATCGGCACCCAAAAATACCGATTTCCGATTGTTCTGAAAACTTTAAATCGGCCATTCAGATTAATCGGCCATCGACCTCTATTACATAGGACAGAATCTTAGGACAAAAGTGTGTGTGGGGGGGGGGGGGGTGGGGGGGTGGGGTGGGGGGGGGGTTGGTCAGGGTAGCTGGGTGTGCGTATAACGTGAACGTCTAGCAACCCAAAAGTTGCACGTTCAAATCTCATCACGGATAACTTAAACTTAACTTAAACTTAACTTTGCAACTAAACCCTGTCTTTCAAAGATAATTCATAAAAATCGAAATAACTTCACAGATCTTCATTGTAAAGGGTTTAAACACTGTTTCCCATGCTTGTTCAATGAACCATAAACAATTAATGAACATGCACCTGTGGAACGGTTGTTAAGACACTAACAGCTTACAGACGGTGGGCAATTAAGGTCACAGTTATGAAAACTTATGACACTAAAGCGGCCTTTCTACTGATTCTGAGGAACACCAAATGAAATATGCCTACGGTCCCTGCACATCTGCGTGATTGTACCTTAGGCATCCTGCAAGGAGGCATGAGGACTGCAGATGTGGCCAGGGCAATAAATTGCACTGTGAGACGCCTAAGACAGCACTACAGGGAAACAGGATGGACAGCTGATCGTCCTCGCAGTGGCAGACCACGTGTAACAACACCTGCAGAGGATCGGTACATCCGAACATCACACCTTCGGGACAGGTACAGGATGGCAACAACTGCCAGAGTTACCCCAGGAACGCACTATCCCTCCATCAGTGCTCAGACTGTCCGCAATAGGCTGAGAGAGGCTGGACTGAGGGCTTGTAGGCCTGTTGTAAGGCAGGTCCACACCAAACATCATCGGCAACAACGTCGCCTATGGGCACAAACTCACCGTCGCTGGACCAGACAGGACTGGCAAAAAGTGCTCTTCACAGATGAGTCGCAGTTTAGTCTCACCAGGGGTGATGGTCGGATTTGAGTTTATCGTTGAAGGAATGAACGTTACACTGAGGCCTGTACTCAGCAGGATCGATTTGAAGGTGGAGGGTCCGTCATGGGGGTGTGTCACAGCATCATCAAACTGAGCTTGTTGTCATTGCAGGCAATCTCAACGCTGTGCATTACAGGGAAGACATCCTCCTCCCTCATGTGGTACCCTTCCTGCAGGCTCATCATGACATGACCCTCCAGCATGACAATGCCACCAGCCATACTGCTCTTTCTTTGTGTGATTTCCTGCAAGACAGGAATGTCAGTGTTCTGCCATGGCCAACAAAGAGCCCGGATCTCAATCCCATTGAGCACATCTGGGACCTGTTGGATCAGAAGGTGAGGGCTAGGGCCATTCCCCCCAGAAATGTCCGGGAACTTGCAGGTGCCTTGGTGGAATAGTGGGGTAACATTTCACAGCAAGAACTGGAAAATCTGGTGCAGTCCATGAGGAGGAGATGCACTGCAGTACTTAATGCAGCTGGTGACCAGATACTGACTGTTACTTTTAATTTTGACCCCCCCTTTGTTCAGGGACACATTATTCCATTTCTGTTAGTCACATGTCTATGGAACTTGTTCAGCTTATGTCTCAGTTGTTGAATCTTGTTATGTTCAGACAAATATTTACACATGCTAAGTTTGCTGAAAATAAACACAGTTGACAGTGAGAGGACATTTATTTTTTTGCTGAGTTTACTTACTACTTTTTAGCTACGTAACAGCTACTTAGCATGTCAGCTAACCTGTCCCCTAACCCTTTAACCTAACTCATAATCTTAACCTCTAACCCCTAGCTACTTCAAATTGGAATTTGTAACATATCATATGTTTTTGCAAATTCATAACATATTGTAAGAATTGCAGTTCGGAACATATTGTACAAATTTAAATTCGTAACATGTAATACAAATTGTAATTGTAACATAAAATACGAAATGCAAGATGGACATCCACATATTAATACATACCATACGAAACTTAACATATTATACTAATTGGAGTGGCCAAGATTTACATTTACTATGTTACGTCTACCCTGAGTCCAGGTTGGCTACTTCTAGCATCTTGAGATGCCAGGGGTTTATGTGATCCATCATATGAATCGGTTTAGGTCGATTGTTCATGCAGTCTACTACATTTGATAAAGACAGACACAGACAGTTAGACAGACAGATGACGGACATACTTTCACATTCACTTCTTGTCATTTAACAGACTATTACCTAAACCTATGGGGGAGGGGCAAAGCAGTTGCCAGGTAGGCCCATATAAAATAAAACTGTTCAAAGAAGAACAAGTGGATAAGTGCAAGGGTGGGGGGAATCAAGGGTTGGGGTGGTGTAGTAACCAGGTGCAGTTTGAAGAGAACACACCTACACCTTTGATGTTCAAACCTTTGAGCACATCTAAAAAGACGTCAGGCTATAGGAAAGTGTCTGCTTTTTCATTTACTATAGTCTCCTGTGCAGGCATGCGGTGCACAGCTCTTTCAACTACAATTGATCTGACAGTTCACATACAGTATGGCACATAGACTTTACCTAGAATCTGATTAAGAATTTGGGTTAAACTATTTTTCAAAGTGAGGGTAGCAGAGGAAACAAGACATGAAGACAAGACAAAATATACTGTATTAATTAGTCCACAGGAGGTGGAAATGTGTAATCTGCTTTTATCCAACCCCCCTGATATACACACACATACATAAACAGAACATACATAAACATACACACATTAGATTGGAGAGGCTGGAGCAGAGGGCTGCCGCTGTGCAACGCCCAATGAGCAATTTGGGGGTTAAGTTACTTGCTCAAGGGAATATCGGCAGTAGGTGGTACCTAAGATATTGATGCCAGCAACCCTCGTTAGGAGGAGCAATGCAGAAATCATAAGTAGGGGAAGATTTATAGGCTACTGCTCTTCTGCTTTTAAATGCAATTTTTTATTGAAATTAGCAAATAAGCTATGCCCTTGTCACCCTGATGGCATCGACATGTCACCTATTTGGACAATTATGATAGCTTATGAAGCTTATAGCTTATGCATATGGCTACACCTCCACCCTTGTATTAGGCTACTTTGCACTCAAACAAAGGTATGATTATATGGATAGAGGCAATTGCCTGCCCTACTGAACTATAGACTAATGAAAACATAGCTTGTGAAAATATGGAAAGATAGGCCAACTTACCAGTGGTGGAAAAAGTACCCAACTGTCATACTTGAGTAAAAGTAAAGAAACCTTAATAGAAAATGACTCAAGTAAAATTGAAAATCACCCAGAAAATTACTACTTAGGTAAAAGTTGGTTTTAAATATACTTAAGTATTAAAAGTGAATGTAATTGCTAAAATATACTTAAGTATCAAAAGTAATAGTGTAAATCATTTCAAATTCCATATAATAAAAAACGTATTTGGGATCAGTGTCCCGTCTACGGGACGGTTGAGCTTACATAGGCTAATGCGATTAGCATGAGTTTGTAAGTAACAAGAACCTTTCCCAGGACAAAGACATATCTGATATTGGCAGAAAGCTTACATTCTTGTTTAAACTAACTGCACTGTCCAATTTACAGTAGCTATTACAGTGAAAGAATACCGTGCTATTGTTTGAGGGGAGTGCACAATTTTGAACATAAAGTTATTAATATACAAATGAGGCTCATTTGGGCAGACTTGATGCAACATTTTGAATAGAAATGCAATGGTTCATTGGATCAGTCTAAAACTTTGCACATACACTGCTGCCATCTAGTTGCCAAATCTAAATTGCACTAGGGCTGGAATAATACATTATGGCCTTTCTCTTGCATTTCAAAGATGATGGTACAAAAAAATGCAAAAGAACAGTTGTTTTTTTCTTTGTATTATCTTTTACCAGATCTATTGTGTTATATTCTCATTCACATTTCCACAAACATCAAAGTGTTTCCTTTCAAATGGTACCAAGAACATGCATATCCTTGCTTCAGGGCCTGCGTATATATAGATTTGGGTATGTCATTTTAGGATGAAAATTTTAAAAAGGGGGTGGATCCTTAAGCAAACCAGCCGGCACCATTATTTTTTTTGAGGGGGGGCACACTCCAACTCTCAGACATAATTTACAAATGAAGCATGTGTGTTTAGTGAGTCAGCCAGATCAGAGGCATACCAGGGATGTTCTCTTGATAAGTGTGTGTATAGAGTACCACAGTATGAGTCATACTACCTTTAAAACCTAGCGGTCAAACAAGGAAATGTTCTAATCATTCTAGTTTTTCCACCATTCATTTTTCCCATAGGGGATTTTAGAAACACTATTTTATACCTTTATTTTTTGTAAGCAAGTCAGTTAAGAACAAATTCTTATTTTCAATGACAGCCTAGGAACAGTGGGTTTAACTGCCTTGTTCAGGAGCAGAATGACAGATTTTTTTTACTTTACCTTGTCAGCGGGGGGGATTTGATCTTGCAACCTTTCTGTGGTACTCTATACATACACTTATCAAGAGAACATCCCTGGTATGCCTCTGATCTGGCAAACTGGCCCAACGCTCTAACCACTAGGCTACCTGCCGCCCCAGTAAGAGCTGTGCTTCGTGTGGGCGTGACATTTTGATAAACGTGTAAATCTCTCTAGGACAAGGTGACTTTTATCAATATATTTGCCTGTATTTACCCACCAAAAATGAAATGCTAATTAGCTGCTAATGTGGCTATCATAAAGAACTACAAATGCCATGATGATCTGAATGAGACTGTTGAATCGAGGTAAAGGTAAGAATCTCTGGGTTAACTATCTAATGTTAAGTAACTGTAGTAATGAATACATTGGCAACATTTCTTTAAATTGACAATTATGTGAACTGTCTTGTGCAAGTTTTAAATTGATACAAAACCTGTTAGCAAAGGTGTCAGCTAGATGTGATGTGCAGGGATTTGTAGTTTTGCATGATGTTTACTTTGATGATAATTACCATTTTTTAAATCTGAGAGTAAATAGAGCCGAGCATATTGATAAAAGTCACCTTGTCCGAGAGAAATTGACATGTTTGTCAAAACGTTATGCGAGGGCAAACCTACACGAAACACCCCTTATTTAAAGTTTTTCGAAAATCCCCTATGGGAAAAATTAATGGTGGAAAAACGATTGGAACCATTTCCCAGTTTGACCGCTAGCTAGGTTTTATGAGTATTATGACACCTCCACTGTGGGGCTCTATTGAACCATTTTCCTGTCCTTGCTAAGCATTCAAAATGTTAGAAGTACTTTTGGGTGTCAGGAAAAATGTATGGAGTAAAATGTACATCTTTAGGAATGAAGTGAAGTAAAAGTTGTCAAAAATATGAATAGATACACCAAAAACGACGTAATAAGTGGTGTAAAAATATTGTATAGTATTTCTACACCACTGCTATTTACTGTCCAGCCTAATAGGCCAAAATTAAAAAATTCTCAAATGCATAGGATATTTTATGGTTATCCTAGTCTTGCAATTGGTTATTCGGTTATTATCTTTACCCTGTCGTTCTTAGTAGGCTATAACGGATCGACTTCGCTCTCACTTCTCTGTGAGTTTTGTCTGTGTTCTAAACTGGCTGGGGTTTTTAGCTTGCTTGACAAGCACCCCTCCCCCAAACTTTGGCGAACAGGAACAACTCCTTTGAGAGAAAAAAAAAGCTTGCACAAGTTTGGAACGTCTTGGAGAGGCCCTTGTTATGCTTGGAGTATAATAGTCAGCAGTTGAGATTTATTTGTGCAAAATCTGGAAGGATTCTACTGTTCTTGTTTGTCGTGGAAAATAACATTTTAACCTCGTCTTTCGCGTAGGCCTAAACTCTTTTGAAAATTGTTTACTTTCCTCGAGGATAATTATTGGTGAAAGTCTATTTGTGTATGGAATAATTTGTCCTCACCGAAGAAAGATGGGACTCGTGGAGCTCTGTATACATATGTGATATCGGGTTCAATAATGAAGGAGATTGTGTCAGACACAATGGGTAAGAGAGGGTTTCCCTTTGCACGTTACCTAACCTAGCTAGATAGCATTTTTATCCCATGCCTGTTTTTCAGCTGTAAACATACTTGGCTTTACTCCGTTGGGAAGTCAGACCCGTATTCTCTGAAGTTAACGTTACACCTTTAAACGTTAGACTTCAATTTGCTATTTCAATATATCGCTTCAAAGTTGTCCCTAGTGCTAATTTTACCCTATGAATTTGTGTAGATGGGTATTTGTCCATTGCAACACACATGCTGCTGCTTTCTATTTTTGTCATGTATTTTTTTGGGTTACTTACTTTACCGATTACGTGTTTATCGTTTTCCCACTAATACAACACATCCTGACTTTCGTAACACTTAAATCAGTGCACTTATTCAGGTCTACACGCGGTGAAATCATTGCAAAGCAGTACGCAACAAAAGTATCCTGCAATGTTGATCGTGATTCGCCGACTTGGCCTGAAGCTTTTTGTCCCATTCTGTTATCCACCCCGAAGTTTTCTAGTGGAAGGCTCGGGCAGCCATGGTCGAATAAGCTAAATCTATATTTACATTTCGTGCTACAGAAGTGTTACAATGTTGCAGTGACTTGCCTAGTTAAATAAAATTTAAAAAAAATGTGTTTGAGCCGCTTGTTAACAGTGGTGGTTCTAGACCATTTCAACTGGGGGGGGCAAGCTTGGGCCAGTTGTACTGTTAGAGGGGCCAGTTACATTAGACGTTATTGTTGTCATATCGTTTTCTATACTGCATTGCAGGCATTAGCAGGCAAAATAACATGTTCATAATCATTCAACATTTTTTTTTTCTTTCTTTTCTTTTTTTTCTTTTCTGTCTAATAACGGATGTAAAAAAAAGAAAGATAGCAATAATTAGTTATGTAAAAATGATTTCATACTCCACATTCAGGGGGGCCACAAGGGGGTCCAAAATTGTTGTCACAGGGGCACTGTCCCCCCCCCCCCCCCACCCCCCCAGAAAAGCTGAAATGAGATGTTTTGTAACTTTCTGACCAACACAAAATGCTAGGAGAGGGTACAGTTATTTTTCCATTCATGGCATCCGACTCAATATGGAATGGGATGTTGCAACGTATCTTGAAATGAATGTAGCCCGAACCTCTTTGCATATGTAAACATTGAATTGGAGGTACTGTAAAAAGTTGAATTATACATTTTTATAGTATTCCTAATAGGTGTTGTATCAATTAGTTGGAAACTTGCATCACCACCCTGTTGTAGTTTTATACATGGTATTTATGCTGTGTAACTTGCCCATTTGTTTCGTGCGCAAGGACTGTCTACTTGTTCTGCCCATAGAGAATACTGTGTCATGTCCTGTGTCCACCTGGTTGTGGTTCCTGCTTGTATGGTAGGTTGGTTAGTTAACCAAAATGTTGGCCTTTTCACTCTGCTCACGACTGTCTGGGCATAATCAATATTTGCCTAAAGGTTATTTTGGTGTTGTAGACTATTCATATAGAAGATGTGAATGATGCCATGGCAAATGATACTGGTCAGGGTAGCTGATGAAGCCGTATAACGCTAATTTGGAATGGAAAATTAATAAATCTGCTGCAGTACAATAGGTTAAAGCTAGAATCCTTAGTTGCTACATGCATGTTTGGACTTATAAATGAATGATATACCCATTGATTCTTGAAGAATATAACTTATAAATGCCGCATGAGCTTAGTTCAAGTGTCTTACCCCATCAGAACTCAAAATAAAATTATATTTTTTTTACTCCAATGTTTGTAAACAAACACTGTGGTTAAAACTATAATTTTGATATCATGGTCAGGGTTTCATTCATAGCTCTGTCTATGAATTTGAGAGTGGTTACTTTTCTCCAGGCCAATCTTAGCTTTTTACCAAAATAGAGGTGGGGTGGCTGCTTTGCTATTGTTTCAACTATGGATCTGAGCATGGAGATGATAATTAAGGCCTAAAAGGTGATGCATACCAGGCTAGGGTAATGTTATTTCCTAGATGTCCTCTTGGATCAAATGTTATTTCATCCTAGCTGTCCTGTAGTGTTTCTGCTGTAGAGGGGCTTAAACCTGGGCATCTAACCTAATGTCGAAGCTGATGTGCGTCACAAATGCTGTGGATCTGTAGGTTGTCTGCTATCTATTCCCTTTGCACTGTGTGTAGAATCTGCCATGTGACTCCATTGGTTTTGTATATGTGATGGTTGTATGCATTGGCTTGGTTTAGGTGGGACGTATCATGTACACCTGATACAAGCGACACTTTTTCTATGTATCTTTTCCCTTGTGCATCTTATTTATTAAATGTATAATTGCTAAATTGCATTGTCCCCTGTTGCAGCCAGAGAAAGAAGAAACACAATCGATCTAAAATCAAACAAATAAAAATCAAACAAGTTCGATTTGGGCCAGACTGTGCCTACCCTGTTCCTCTTACTATTTTAATTCTTCTTCTCGAAGACATTGCCCTCAAGCCTCCAAAAAGCCAGACACGGCTTTACAACCAGGCGTTGAATGTAGCGATTGTGCCTTTTTTTTAAAAAGCGGCTTGATAGGAATGAGATGAAAACATCTGTGGTCTGTTTAATAATCATTTTCCTCAACCAAAAGTTAAGTGTGTTTAGGTCTTCTTTGGAGATTGAGGCCTGTTTAGGAGGATGTAATGTTACGGAGCGTTCGTAGAGAGAATGTATTGCTCAGAACCAAAATGATTGTCTCTCAGATGGAATAGGGGATCGTGTCAACTGGATTTCTTCTATTTCTATCTGCGATATTCCGAGCGTTTTTAAAGACCGTGAATTTACCCCTGATGCTTGTCTTTTTCTCTCTGCAGGTTTGTGAATGGGCACTGTGATCTTCTGCTGAGAGGGAGTGCTGGGATTTGAGGCTCTGCGACAGTTGTGACTCCAGGCCGACGCTAAGCCAGTCAGCTTGCTTTGTCTGCCGGACCAAGGTCAAAGGGAACCCTGGGATAGGCGCTCCTCGTGAGGAGTAGCCGGGGTCTCTGAGACCTGGGGGTCATTTAAGGTAAGGAACATCGCACGCACACAAATGCATGTGTATGTAGCCTCCATGTTACTTTGTCACTGTTGTGGTTTGGACTTTACAGGCAGGTGATATGACGTGTAAATGTTTTTGTCCTTGTTGGTGTATGTGTCAATTCTGTTCAAGCATAAGGAAGGTTACGCACAACACGTATCACGGACTACAATACGGTAAATCAAACAGTTTATTATTTTGTCTGTGACAACGTATTCACAGATGTCGACTCTTCCCATGACACCTGACGGCTTATGTTGCGCAATTGTCTATTTGTGCATGGGATCTAAGAGTCTAAACTTAAAGAACTCAAAGAGCAGTAACAGGGAACTTGAAGTGATAGTTTACTCCACAAATTTCAGACATGTGTTTGTGTGGGGGGGCGGGGACAAGTTCTTGTATCCATGTATCTTGTATCCATGGGTTCAGGCCCTGGGTAGAGGACAGTGCATCCTGTTTCTGGAACGGTATGCTGTGCAGCAGGGGTTATCGCCAGCCTGGGTAGATCTAAGGGCGGGCACATTCACATGGCATGAAACAGCCCAGCACACCATCCTGTAATCACAGCCCGTGACCTACACACCCACTAATGGCCTCCGATGTAGGAACACACAGGCTGACCGCCAGGAAATGGTGTGTGTGCGCGCGTATGTACAGGAGAATGTGTGGTGTAGGCATGCGTTGTTTCCATGGCTGGGTAGGAGTCTAGTTATGTCCTTTAATTGGGACCCATAGTATTTTTTTTCTTCGTCCAGTCACATGGTCAGGACATACTGCTGGCTCTACATATAGGCTAATGCTTCATTTTAGATTGTTGGTGTTTGTAAATTAGAGCGACACTGACATGCTCATCAAAACCGTACTGGGTAAAATGTATCTGTTCATTCACACTGTCCTTCCTAGCACAGTTCCAGCAACTTTGGCTTGGCTCAGGTGTGTGGATAGGGTATTGGAGGTTGTTTTGTTCTGGTTTATTGTGATTGGTGGCATGCTGTTGATGGCGTTAGACTGTTGTGAGAGTCTGATGTGAGCAGTCTATGTTTTCGTAAGAGTAGGCCATGTTGGGTCATGTTCATTGGGCACCCAACTGGAAATGTTTTCAAGCAATTATCAATTGGACAAACCCAGTTGGTCCAACCCAGTATCGGTCCGTTTTCTACTATTTAATGCCTAATGAACATGACCCTGGTGATGTGCAGTCTCTCCCTCTCACTCATGTGCAGTGTGTGGGTGTTGCTGCCCTTTCCACCAGTGCCCAACTGACCTGATTGTGACCCAGCTACTCTCCCATAGTGCACTGGGCCATCTGTCACTGCCACAGCTGCCACAGGCTATGGCTCTAATAAATGGGCCTCTTTTTAATCTGGCACGGTTAGTTACTGTTCCTCAAAACCCCATTGGAGAAATGGAACGTTCTCTTTTTACTTCTCCCTCCACTGCAAAATGTGCATTCTTATCACCCATCTCTCTCTGTCGTCTCTCTCGCTCTCTCTCCTCTGTGTAATCTGAAATTGCAGGGTTTCACAGTGGCTCAGTTTGCCGGTACTGTCAACTCTAAATGAACTGTCGCAACCAGCAGGATCCTCCATCATCGTTTAAATCTCTATTTTGGGAGTATTTTGGTTTCCCAGTAGATTATAACGGAGATGGACATAGATTTAGTTTACATATTGATTTCACACGCATAGATTCTGTTTGCATATTGGTTTCACACGCATATTGCACTTTATTTTAGTGTTGTTTTTGTTATTTACACCCCTACTTTCTGTGATTGGCTAGTGGTACCCCCAGTGAGGGAATGGCTTTCTCTGATTGGCTAGTGGCTACTGACTATAGCTCAGTTCTATAGCTCAGCTCATTCCACTTGTAGTGGAATCTTTTCAATTCAGCTCATGATGTGAATATGAAGGTTGCCAGGTCTACGGATACCTTATCCCTCCCTGAGTTGAAAAATGTAGGGTGTGCTGATTTGAAACGCTTTACTGGCGTGTGGGGGAGGGGTGCATTTGGCACCCTCCACTGAAACAGGAGAACTCTGGGATTTCTCTCCTCCATTCCCCCCTTTCTATCCCAAATAATCCCTTCTGCTAACAAGGCACATTTTTCCTTTTCCCTTTCACTCTGTAATATGGCTGGTTAAGCACTGGCAAGACATTGTAACCTTATGCTATATGAGTGCACTGGTGAGGCTTTGCCAAGCGCAATGAGTTCTGGAGTGGCATTGTATTGCCAATGGTTTCTTCCCGATGCCAAGGCCAGGTTGTGTCACAGTGCCAGCGTGCCAAGAAGAGCTGAGGCCTGCCAGGACATTAAATGGGCTGCAAAGGATTCTGCTCCTGTTCCTGCGTCTAGCTAAACACAGTTTGATATGGGGCGGGGGCACAGGTTTTCACCACCCATAGATGAAATAGTCCTGGTGTTATGATAGGAACTTAAGCATTGCTCAGCGCGGTATTGTAAGCACAACCTCTCGTCACCACTGTGAGTTCTCCTGCTCTTGTGTGTCTGGTGTGTCCATTCCAATGCGCGTCACTCATGTTACCAGCTGATGGTCTGACACCGTGTCGCCCATGCGTCAACCGTTTGGCTGCGTGTGTCTGTGCCACGAACCCATTCCAAAAGTGGTGGCAGGGTGAACCAGACTGGCAGTGGAGAAAGCCAGGGCCAATGGAACAGCCTTTGTGGTAAATGAACAGGACTTTTTTTTTTTAGACGAAGCTTGGCTTCTCTATGCGGTCTAGAGATGCTCTTTGACCTGTTTTTATATTTCCTGCCCTGAAATGACAGAGCTGAACTTCCTGCACTCTGAATACTGAAATGACAGAACTGAAATTTCCGAAATGACAACTGAAATTCCTGTTCTATTAGCTAATATTTACCAGTCAAGGCCTATCCAATCATTGCAGGCTTCAATGATTTCGTTAAATCATTGTTAGAACATTGAGAAAGAGCCTGTGTTGTGGCGATTTGGTGTGTCGCAAACTCTGTTCGGCTGCTCCAAGTGGTAAATGTCGTACTTGCATTGAACCGCTTAGCCTAGAATTTACCTGTTCAAATAGTTTATTCAATTTCCCCTATGACTGTGTGAATTCATGGCTGCATATGCCTATTGAGTGAACAGTGTGATATGAGATCCGTGCAGAACCATTGACCAATTTAATTAAGTACCAATCGGGTGTTATTTGCTAAACAACTGGTTGGTTGTTTAGCAACAAAACCGACGTTGGCACAACTTTGGGGCTAAACAGACTGGGTTGGCATAGATGGTTGACAACATGTAAACTATATTCCGTTGCCAATGTTTATTGAAAACGAATGCATTTGCACATGGAGCGCTTGTCTCACACACGTTGTTACAGTTGTTGGTTAGCTAGCTAGGGAATTTTAGCCATATTAGCATTGACATGAAAATCAGTCCACATCTCAAAACAAGACACGTGATCTAACCCATCTACAACTTCTCTATCACACAGACAGTGTTTTTGCGCGAAATGGTACGAGGCATCATCCTCTTCGCATACATTTTGAGGCATATGTTCAGTAAATCCAGTGTACGCGCCACACAGAACGTACTACAACTGCCTCTGCGTCGCAATGCTGCAAGGCAAACGCAGCGTTCCATTGGAAATGAATCTATTTCTGGTGTACCAAAATTGCAGAGAGTCTGTAGGTGTGATCGAGACGTGTCTGACGAAAAGTGCACAGACGCAGTATGTCACCCGTTGAGCTATAAAAGAGAGGCGCATACAGATCTTATCCCTGCGTGATCACTAAATAATGGTGTATGTTCTCATATCGAAATTAATGACTGAGCACAGATGGCACCCCGACGCGTCCTACAAATAGAATATCAGAGTTCAGAGCGTGATATCAGACGCTTCATCCAATATCAGGTGTGACAGCTGTGAGCAACCAGCCACATCCCCCTAACCAGCCATTAGCCAACACAGCCACTTCTCTCCGTCCGTTCCTGCTGTGTATCTCCCGTCAGTTTGAAAATGTTATTTAGCCGTGTTGCCAAGCTGGGGTGTGCAGACAGTGATGGGGTTTCTGTTGCATTTTGTTTTAATTATTGGAGCGGCTCAGAGCGCGAGCGAAGTGGACACGTTTAATTTCGCCTGTAAGAACAAACAGACCAGCCTGACGAGGATTCACTGTCACGCAGACTCTGAATGCCGCTGCCATAGACAGGGATGCAAACTCGTCGCTTTAAGGCGATATTTACCGTTTTGATCTCAAAATTGGTCATCCACGCGAATCACGTGGAATTGTAAAACAATCATGGGGAGGGGGGCGCAGAGTGTATCGCCCATTGCGCTATTAGAGAGGAGCGAACAGATCTTGTCCCTGTGTGGTCACTACCTCTCTCTCTAAATGAATGACCGCACAGAATGCATCCCTACATGTCCTACAAATAGAATATCGGAGCTCAGAGCCTGATGTCAGAAATGTCATATCAGAACGCTTCATCCAATATCAGCTGTGACAGCTGTGAGCAGTCAGCCGCATCTCCTAACCAGCCATTAGCCGACTCAGCCGCTTGTCTCCGGCTGTTCTTTCTGCCCATCTCCATCAGTTTAAAATGTTTATTTAGCCGTGCTGGGGTGTGCAGACAGGGGTTGGGTTTCTGTTGTTACAATTGTTTAAATATTGGAACGGCTCACAGTGCGAGTGAAGTGGATCTGTGTCTTACCATGTAGCGAGCCCCTTTAAACTACTCACGGGCTGCAAGTAAGTGAGAAGGGGTGTGTTGGAGGGAGAGTGTGTAGGCTGTGTGTAAAGTTGTCTGAGGAGTAGGTTAAAGATGGTTTCATATAGGCCAAGTGTGTGCCCCTTACTGCCGATATGAAAATGCAGATCATTGTGCATTTATATTCCTTACTACATTCCTCCTGCCCAATCGCAGATATGCCTTTCAATATGAGAAAATCAGCTTTTTTCTGCAGTAGCAGGTTTTTGTGCAAAATGTATAGAAAACGGGAACAGCCGTCCTAGGGGGAGGGTCCTCTGTATCGTTGCCGGGTAGTATGAAAACATACATCTATTATAAAGACTATTTACTACCGGGGCGGCAGGTAGCCTAGTGGTTAGAGCATTGGGCCTGTAACCGAAAGGTTGCTAGATTAAATCCCTGAGCTGACAAGGTAAAAATCTGCCGTTCTGCCCCTGAACAAGGCAGTTATCCCACTGTTCCCCGGTAGGCCTTCATTGAAAATAAGAATTTGTTCTTAACTGACTTGCCTTGTTAAAGGTCAAATATAATACTGTAAGTCGTTCTGGATAAGAGCATCTGCTAAATGACTAAAATGTAACGCATCTTTAGTAAAATGTTGTTATTGTGACAACCCCACTCTTAAAATAGGAACATTTTCTTGCTGTATACTCAGATTTTCTGTGCAAAGATTTTGGTCCCCTTTTTTTGACCCTCATTAGTTTGCGTCCCTGAAGGACAAGGGAGTAGGCAACAGCACAAACAGATCTGGGACCAGGGTAGTTCAGGCCTAAGTCAAGGTCAAAACCATTTGGCGTGTAATACAGAGTAAAGCCAGGACTTCTCGTTAGTATTGTGGCAAGGAAACACTACTCATGGTTTTAACTTCTTGAGGAAAACAGCCCTAATGTTGTCATCCAAGCTACAGCACTCAATATTGTATATGCTGCAGGTTTTTAAAGGACCAAAGAGTTTCGTCTGCTTCGTATAAAAAAAATAATAATAAAAAAATAATATTTAAAAAAATTGGTGATGGAAAAAAATACCACAATACCGGTATTGTCACAGCCCCCAGAGGGTGTTGCACAGGGTTAGGGTTACCACTGGATTTGTTGGTAAAATGTTTGTTGTGGGTCTGCTTGTCTGTTGAGGGGTATTTGTAGGGTTTTAGTTGGTAATAGGTTTAGTGGGCTTTGGTTTGTCAGTAGCTTAATCTGTTTAGTGAGCTGTGTTACTGTGTGTGAGTCTTTTGTCTTGTGTAGGACTTGGACAGCAATCAGTTTACTGAGTTAGGTTTGAGTATCTCAGTTATGATACGTCTGTGTGTGTTGGGTCTGAGAGGGAGGCACATCTGCTGATCATGCTCCTCTCATTATGTATGAGCGATGCAGTGACAACCCCTCCTCTCTGCCCCTCTGCTCTGCCGCAGTCAAGCCATAATGCAGCCCCTGTGACTGGGATGTCTGATAGCCCTCGGTACACTAGAAACACACGCTCATAAGCACACATGCTCATACACTCAACGTATGTACCTACACACACATTGATGGGGCTGTGAGTGGTGATGGATATGGTGGCGTCTTGTCACTGACACACATTAGCTCTCTGTGTTAATGTTTTCTCTTTCCCCATCTGCACATCAATGATATTATTCTATCGATACGGTCTCGCTCCTGAGATCAAATCCCAAAGCAGATTCACTCTTTCCACATACACCCCCCCCCCCCCCCCCCCTTGCGTAGGTCGTAGGATCTTTCAGAGATGAACAGGTAATAACGCCCGATATTCTGTGGACGGCCACCAGTCGCCCACTGCCGACATTCCGGTTGGTCCGCCTTCCCTCTTGGAATGCTGCCTTTCTCCCTCCGTTCCTCCCTGTAGGTTTCATAGCTTTCACCAATCCACTCGTGTCAGATCAGTGATGACTTCAAGGAAGGATGCATTTTCAAAGTATAAGAAACACAGCCGCCTTCTCAATCATTTCTGACTCTTCATTTTGATTTACATCAAATTATATTTCTTAACTGCACACTAGGAGACGATTGGCTATGGTTTGGGTATAGCTTTCTGTGATCGTCTGGCTGCTTTGTGGACCCTGTTGTTCATTCGGCGCTGTTGGTAGATTGTCTTAGAACCGCGATTGGCTGCAGATATGGTGACCTATTAACTGTGTGATGAGCTGACCCCGACAGTGTTGGGGCCAATCAGAATGTCTAACCCAGAACCAGGGCCAGCAGACCTGGGTCAAATGCTTTTCATGCTTGAGCTGAGCTTAAGTATGCCTGCCTGGTACACTGTTGTTTCATGTTGGTTTCAAGTTAGTTTGTGTCCGGCTGCTACTCCTTGGCATCAGGCTGATGGCGGTGCAGGATTGCTTGTTAGGACACAGACGAGGCACATGCATGACTCAGACCCTCACACACACGTTGTAGAGACGTACACAAACACTCTCGCACTTCTTCACAGATGTACTAAATGCAAGCGCGAAGATGTAGCTTACACACACACACACACACAGTGGGCAGATTAGAGGAATTAAGTGAGTGTGCTGGCGCTAGGGCTGACCTGCTCCGGATGATCGTCTTTGGCAGTGCTGATGAGATTTTGGCCCTGGCCCCACAGCCACTGTAAGCAGATTAGATCACCCACTGAAAGGTGAACGCCGAACTGCCACACAACTTTTATCCACACACACACACTTGTCCACACCAGCGTGTGTGTGGGAGAGAGTGGGGATTACATCATCTGACATGGGCATCTCTCCATCATGTTCAGAATAGGGCTACGTCACATGACAACTTCGGTTCCACTTTGCTCTCTTCACTCTCCTCATGGCACAGTTTGATATGCGTTTTACAGTTGATTTCAATACATCTCTTTTTAAATTGCTGCTGTGAGCGGGTAGACCTAATAGGAAATGTAATTAACAAACCAATTAGAACGTCCGGTGGAGGTGTTCTGTTTGCACGTTATGTGGTAAAGATATGATGATGCCGTGTAATGGTTTAAATGACATTTTTAATGGTCTTCCCTTTTTGGTTTTCCTTCATGCTATTCCTAATCTTGTATATTTGTACATGTGAATAGGCCTCACTCCTCCTATACTGAACTACTAGCTGTCTAAGTGCCGCTGTTGTGTACTGCTAAACCGAAGTTGCATTGTATCCCGTAAAGGGGAGCCGCTCAGTTGCCTACCTCTATCTGCTAAGCCTGTGTGTGCGTGCCAGCCATGTTGGACAGTGTGGTGTTGTGATTTGGTGAGTGATGTCTCTCTCTTTGTCTCCAGCAGCGTTGGGGATTTGACGAGCGCGGCCCATTGCAATGCAGACATGGCCACGGCTATATCGTGACAGAGGGACATGGTGAGTGCTACACACACACAGACAAGCCGTTGGACTGCAGGGGGTTGAGAGGGAGGAGGGGGTGAGCATTAGCCTGGTGAAGCAAGAGCTGGGGGATGGAGGGAATGGAGAGGAGGGTGAGCAGCACAGGGTTGGAAGAGAGGTAGAGAGTAAGTGGTTGGTAGAGGGAGCACATCCAGTTTTCCTCCATCTTTGTCCCTGAGGCACAGACCCTAGAGGCAGTACAATGTACCTTACTCCCTGTAGTTAGTTCGGTCGGTCAGTGGCTCAGATGAACATCTGCCTAGGCCTCTCTCTGTGACATTGGCTCAAAGGCGCCTGCGGATTTCTGGGTATCTAGATTAGAACGCAAAATGGAGATCTCAGAGTTCAGCCTCGTTCTTTCCAAGGCATGTGCTTGGACTTGGGGCATCCTCTATGAAAGCAATACAAGGACTTAGTTTTGAGGATGGTGATTTCAAAACAAGATTTAGTTGGCTGTCCACAGAACAGCGGTTCCCTGGAATGAGTCCCTGACGTTAACAATAATCAATTTCCTTGAAGAAAATTGGCAACAAAGAACTGTATGTTCAGAAGTAAAAGCCTACTTATTCTCCTTCATCCTTGAACCAAGGCTGAGTGTATATATATTTTTTTTGTACCCAGAGTATGTAATACTCGCCTGGAATTAAGGGATAGTTGGCTTTAAAATACGTTTTTAGCTTATTTTCGTCTTACATATTTTTAGCTTATTTTCGTCTTACATAGGTTGTCATTTCATCCAAACCATTGGTTATTTAGCAATGGCCAGAATCTCCTGGCTAGCATTTTTTGGCGCGTGGAAGCGGACTATCAGTTAGTGGTGCATTCATTAGAGCATTGGCTGCTTTTAAAGTCCCAAATCACCATTATTATCATTTTGGGCTTGGCGAAAATTTGTAAAATATGCTAATTTCGATCAAAAAAAAAGAGGATGTTTTAGACTCTAGCTTTCATGTCTGACTCATTCTGAATGAAGTGTTTTCAGTCTCATCTTAGACCCAGCGGTTAATGACTGCGAGCAACCTTTTACTTACATACATACATACATACATACATACATACATACGCATACACACACACTGAGCCTGGCCAGACGAGAGTAGGAGTGTGTCATCCTCCCGAGGGCGTGTCAAGCTCCTTGCGCTCAAACTGTGGTTTTAAAGTTCACCGGGACTGGAGGTGACACCGATGACATTTGTCAAGACTGACAGCAACCGTTAGCCAGTGAAACGGTTTGGTGTGATGTTAGTTTGGAAGAGGATCATAATGTATATCACCCTACTTTTATTTTTTAATTTTTTTTTGCAGCCAACCAGTTAATGTCCCTGGCCTCTATTGAAATGGTGAGCATTACAGATGTAAAATCAGCTGAAATCCAAGGTTTCTGCCTTGAGTAGACAGATCGGGAAGGAGGTTGGATGGGCCGACCGGCAGGCAGGCAGGCAGAAAACACACTGACCGAGGCTTTGCAGAATGACTTTGCCCTGTCTGTGTGAAGAAGAAGAACCCACCCAGGATTGTCTTGAATCTGAATCTGGCCCATTTTGTTCCATGTGTCGCACTCTTCTACTCTTCGGTCATACATTGTTATTGTGTGTGTACATTTGTACGCGCGTGTGTGTACTCATACCCATGTGATAAATGCACTCAGGTTTGTGTCTGGTGGGACCGTCAGTCTTTAATCCTGAGATTTTGGCTAGGCTTCGTTTGCATGTGTGTGTGTGTGTGTGAGCCTTTGTCCCTGCAGGCAGCCAAGCACAGACCCAACACAGAGAGAGAGAGATGGAGAGGGGGAGGGGGAGAGAGAGGGAGGCTATATCCTCACTACAGGAGGGATGGAGGGAGGGGGAGAGTCTCACTGATCAGTAGTGGCTTTGCTTCAAAATGGAATTTACATAATATGGCTGGTAGATGCTGGTGGGCACAGAGAGGGTAGGGTGTGTGTGTGTGTGTAGCCTACGTGCATGTGTGCGTGTCTACTGTGTGGTCCGGAGAAATGGGTCCTTCAGAAAATGGAGATCTGTGTTTGTGAAACATCGGAGTGTAATTCTGGATCCATATTTTCCATTCATGCGTGCCTATTGCGTAACCACCACCAGGTTACATGCACTCTCTGAGATTTGTTGGTTAGACTAATTCTATCCAGCACCCCCCTTATTCAGGATATTTCCGTAGTACGCAGTACGTCCAGGGGGAGACTTCACACAGTTGCATGATGTTTATCTGGTTTTCAGTAGGATAAAAAGACCTGCTTTGGTGTCTTCGCGGCGGGTTTATGTGGAGCCCTAGTCAAGGTCAATTTGAGAGCGCTCGTCTCCTTGCTGGGAATATGGAAATGAGTGCTCTTTGAGAGAGGGGATGTTGCAACGCTTTGCACAGCCCTCCAGCAATGCAAAAAATAAATGTGAGTGGATGGTTTCGCTCTCTCGTTGACTCTCTCCCTCTCTCCCCGCTCGCTCTTCTTCATTGACTCTGTTTCTCCCCCTCTCTCGCTCACACAAACAGTTACACAGAGAACGCTGTTAGAGTAAACAACAAGCGGTTGCAGTTCATACAGGGCATTTAAGAAGACACATTAGCTATTAGCATGGAGCCCCTGTGGCACCACAGCAAAGCAGACTGCTGGAAGAGGGTCTGTTCCGTCTTGTCTGTGTGAATGGCTCTCTGTTGTTGAGCTGGGCTGATAGTTTGTTTAAATTCTTCCAATTAGTTGCTGTGACCGCTAGACTGAGACGAACCGGCTAGTTATCGGTGGGAGATGATGCCGGTGGGTGAGAGCCTGTCCCTTTCCTCCTCGTCTCCCTTGCTTGCTCCTCCTCTCTCTCCTCGTTCTCCCGCTTTTCGTCTTTGTCTCTTTCTAACCTTCTTTCAGTTCCACTCCTTTTTCTTCCTCCATATGACCCTCTCTCCTTTCCCTCTCCTTCTCATACTCTCTCTCACCATTATCAAATAAAGTGCCTGCGATTTTGGCTTGTTTTCTGGTCCACTGCAGAGAGGGGCATTAGCCAAGGTACCTTGACCTGACCCGGCCTAGTAAAGGCTCCTGCTGCACCGATCTGTAGTCAGGTGTTGTTATGTCCTGCCCTGGCGCTAGACCAGCAGGCCTGATAAACTGTATCGTCCGGTTATTTAGTCCATCTCAGATCTCACAGGCCAAGGGAGGGAGCAGAAAACGCTGGTGCATTCTTGCATTCTCTCTCTGTGTGTGTGTGGGGTAGGTCGATGTTTGTTTGAATGAGGCTGGTTGGGGGGGGGGGGGGGGGGGTTGTGGTCCCTCTGCCTCTTTCCCAGTGTGTCTGTGTGTGGGGGTGGGTGCTTGTCTGTGGAGCGGCACGGTTCGTTCAAACACTCCCGAGTTGTGTTGGGAGTCGTTCAGATTCAGACACCAGTGGCGTTGCCATGGTGACCGTGTGGGTGCATGCTCGTTAGTGAAGTGTAATGTCTCGGTCTTTCTCTCCCCGGCGCAGAAGCTCAACTGACTCCAATGCCTCTGCCGGTGCTTACCGCACTCGAGTGGTGGAATGGAAACTGTTTTTTCTCTCTTAGACTCTTCATGGCCTTATACAGACATGGGTCTCTGCCTTTTTGAATATCATGAACATACTGTGTTAGGAGAGGGCAGAAGCCTTGCCTAGGCATACTGGCCTGGGTTGTGTTCATTAGGCAGAAAATTGATAAACGCTCCAGTGAAACGGAGCGGTACCATCTGAACCTGTCCAATAAGATATCTTATGTTTTCCGTTGCACTTCTTTTTCAAACGGCGTTCCCTAATGAACACAACTCTGTGATATAGCTCTTGTCATTTTGTAGCCGATGGACACACCAAGCCCACGTGTCTGCCGGTTAGAAATGTTTTGTGATGATGTGCTCTAATGAACAGAACCCTGTTTTTTGTTTTTCTCAGTCATCGATGGGAGAGGTAGAGCCGGTCAAGGCTTGCTGCTGGTGAGCTCACCCTTCTCTTTCACAACCTCCCAACCCGACTCTCTTTCTGGGTTTTGATTACCACATTCCCCCCCCCCCCCATGAGTAATGTGTCCCGCTGCATACCCAGGAGGGCACGGATGTGTCAGATATAGCAGGACCCCCCCCCCCCCCACAAAACCTGACTCGCACACTCCGATACTGAGCCTGTTACGTCTGCGGAGATGTGCTCCCATTGCTGGGTCGTATTCATTAGTGCACACCATAGCTAAATGTAACAATACACGGAAAGTGTTTTTGCAATGAAAATAAGAGTTTCTTATTGGTTATCTTTATAACTACAGGCTCCCCGTTTTCAGTCCGTTTGCTTCCGTTTGATGTCTCGCGAAAAGCACCCTGGTTTCTTGAGTCCAATCCCATCCTCGTCACTAGATTTCACGTATGGTTTGCACGTCAAGCTAGGAGGGCTGTTGATCTAGTTTATTGAGTAGTGTACATCACATTTGAACCTTTTTGTCCTCTCAGAAGCCAGAACCAAATATATTATGCCCTGGCAGGCAACTAGCTTTTTTCTGGGGGGGGGGGGGGGGGGTTGAGTCTTTGAACGAATTTGGGTTCTGATTGTGAGTCTAGTGTTGAATTGTGTTTTGGTGGTTGTGGCCAAGCTGAAGTTTCAGCCGTAGTTTCATTTGGATGATTCTCTCACGGGTTTCAGTCTCCTACCCTTTAGCCAGAGGGGGCTTATGGAACCACTTGCATCATCGTGAGCTATCCTGAATATTTTATGCTATCTTGACAGTGCAGCTTTATGGAGGAGTTTTCTCAGAGGATAGGGAACTGTCTCGTGATAGTGATTCTTAGAAAAATGGCCCTGGGGAGGAGGAGGAGGAGGATGACACGCCAAACAAGGTTACACAGGAGGAATAGGCCTCTCTATGTCCGTCCATACTAGCATACCACTTGGACTAAAGCCATGCATTAGGATTGAATACTTAGTCGAATGTTAGTGTGGCTATTCAACCAGAGCCTCTGTCTGTGTTTCTCAACCCCTGGTCTATGATACTGTTGTCCTGTCAGTTGGTGGACCGGTCAGCAGTATCCAATGCTATGGAGCGGTGCAAAGTCGAACCAAGTGTCACCCGCTTGTTTAGAGTGACGCGAACCATCTAAGGAGATGTTATAATGCCAGGGTTGCCTGATACAACGGGTGGCCTTCCAAAACATGCACACATTGTGAAGTTTCTTAACATTTTTTCCTGTTTTTCTTTTTTCCTTCCTTCCACCCCTGTCTTTACCAGTGTGCCCAAGGACTGTGAGAGCTCCTTGAGGAGACTCCAGGCACACAGCACCTCACACGTACTGACATCCAGATGATGCTGGAGGTGCAAGAAGAAAGAGCAGCAGGAAACTTTAGCCGGAAAGAGCGCGTCAAGAAGGAGCGGGACGAGGCAGGCCCAGACAGTGGCCGAGCCAATAGCCACATTAACCCCTCCTCTAATAACCACAGCCCCGCCGCTAACTCCGCCCTTGCCGGCACAGGCCACAGGAACACCCGGGCCAAGGCCACACCCTCGGCCAGCCCGCACCAGCACTTGACTCCATCCTCTGTCTCCCTGGGATCGCCGTCAATGCATTCCAGCAATCCCAAAGTGAGGAACTCCCCATCGGCTAACACGCAGAGGTGAGCTGGGTCCTTGTCTGCTATTATGTCTCTCTCTTGGCTCTTTAAAACAGGGGAGCAAATAAACTTTTAAGGACAAATGATCCTCCGCTCCAGGGCCGCTCCGCGGGCCGCAGGTTGTCCGTCCCTGCTTGACAACCTGTCAATTCCACTGCATAATGAAATGAGTTTGAATGCCTTCCACATTGTCTCAAAAGCAATCGGGCTACGTATCTCAGAAGATTGCTGGACACCATCTCAACGTGGTTCTTGAGATGTTTAACACTTCCCCAGGCGTCATGAGATCGGACAGTCTCTGCAATAGAGACGACCTAGAACGAACCCTTTGTCCTTCTCTGATTAAGACCACCATGTTGCCTGCCATGCCGTCTGACTCTCCGTTCTGTGTTGTAGTTTATAGCGTGGTATTTATTGAATCAGGTCTAGCGGTTGGATCTAAGTCCTCCGCTCCTAAACCTGCTAAGAGATCAGGCGAGCTCAGATCTATCAGATCTGGCATCCTGTATGAGGTTACATGACGACCAGACTTGGTGAACTACTCTGGCCTATTAAAGCTTAACCTAGTGAAGCAGGTCCTGGCTATGCGTGAGCCCTGGAACAGTGACCTGAGTGTCTCCACCCCGCAGCTGCCTCTCTGCCAGCCCATCCCGGCCCGGCCTGTGCTGACTCCGGCCCTCTGGGGCTAGTATAAAAGCTGCAGCTGCACTGCCAAAGCCCTGCTGGGGCCCATCTCACAGTAGGCACGCCGGCCATATTGGCCTAACGTTTGGCTTCGGATCCATATTGGCTCCGGTTTTGGCTGCGAGGCCATTTTGGCTGCGTTTTTAGAAGAGTGCTAGGGCTTATGTTTCACTGCTAGCTGGGAAGGGAGAGCTGTAGAGGAGAGCTCCGTTTAAATGGAGGATTGACTGGGGCCTGTTTGGAGCTTGTTGTTACTCCCATTGAGTGCTGTGACGCTGCAAGTGAACTATTTTTGATCTGTCCGTGGACTTTTAGCCCAGTGCAGTGGTCATGCTAAACGTCGTACCACCAGAAATGGATTCCTGCAGTGTTCTCGAGCTACGTTAGTGTGTGGTCAGACCAGAGATGGAAGAGGAAGCGATGGTTCAATGAAAGTCCATGAACTAAGTAGACCAGACCCAGCTGTTATTGCGTTGGTGTCTATAGAAGAGACTTCCAGTTAAGTAGACCGAAACTGACAAAACATTTTTCAATGCCTGAGTGAACTATCTTCATTTATCCACCATCTTTGGTCTGACTACCCCTTCCGTATCAGTTGTACTTTCCTGTGTTAGGTTCAACTACCCCTTTTCTCCTCCGACTTCATCGTGTCGGCTACAGAGCAGCCCCCTTTCCTCTGCTTTATCCATGTGTAACTGGTCTCCATGGCAACGAGGCGAGTTGTGTTCCTGTCTCTAGGTTTCGGCCCAGCACAGGGAGAAATAAGGCTGTGTACTTAAAAGTGCCTACTTTAACAAGGCACCGATTATATATTAACACCCCCCCTCCACCTCCCCTGCTGTTCCCAACTCTGTCAACAAAGAAAGGGTGAGGACTGGAGGTGGCCGTGTTTACCCTTTATTAGTCACTCACCTGTGTGCGTCATGCCTCCCCGGCCAGGAACTGGGCTGTGTTCATTAGGGCACGCAACAGAAAATGAAAATAAACGTTTCTTATTGGACAAGTCTATGGAGTCCTGCCCTGTTTTAGTCCATTTTCTAACGTATTGGTGCCTAATGAACATGACCCAGCTGCTGTTTTAAGAGTGCTGCTTTCTCAGGGCGGGGAGCTGCCATGTGCCTCCCTCAGCCTCTGGGAACTAGTCTCAGCCATAGTACTTGCCCGTCTGTTCTCGCTGCAACGTTTATGTAAGAGAATATTAACGACTCTTCTGTGATTTCTCATGTGATGTTGATAATGACAGCGGTTGGTGGTTTGATGTAAAGAATGGGTGTATTAGTTTCTACTGTTAAGCGCATGTGATAAGACTTGCTTTTGGCATATTTTTTTTTGGGGGGGGGAGCAGCAATGACATTGTTTGATGTTCCCCCACTAACCCTGGTTGTCTCCTCTCCATCAGCAGTCCCAAACAGAAGCAGGAGGCCATGGTGCGCTCTCCACCCGTCATGTCTCCCTCCAGCGCCGCCCAGATGGACTCAAAACTACCCAATCAGGGAAAGCCGGGGGGCGCGGGCAGCCAATCGCAGCCCTCGCCCTGTGACCCCAAAACTCTAGGCCCTAAGGGGCCCATAGGGAGCCTAGGACTAAAAAACGGACAAGGCCTGATTGCAGGCAACGGGGCCAAGGGCAAAATGAAGAGGGAAAGAAGCACTTCGGTGGAGTCGTTTGAGCAGCGTGACACGGGGACGTCCAACAGCGAGGGGGATCAGAAAGGTAAGGCCGAGCCCTCCCCTACAACTAGTGATGGTGCCATCGACAGGTTTAGTCTGTCAAGCCAGGGTAATGATCGACATCCTCTGGCACCTACAGTATCACTACATCATAATAGTCTCATGGGGCCCGATTCAGAGTTCCCGATATGCACATGCTGCTCTTACTGTCACGTAGGTCATTTTCTCCAGAATCTCAAGGCATTTTTTTGTTTTTCACCTTCGACATCACCTTGCTGTTGCACCTTCTTCTCAACGGTCCGCCGTGACATCAACTAGTCAGAGGGGTGAACTCAGTGTCAAAATACAAGGACTAGGTCTTGGATGTTGAAGTGCGATTTATTAACTAATGATATGGCGTTGTCTGAGTGGGCTTGTGGGAGTGTATTTATGGTCTGTCTGTGTGGGGTTTACTCTCTGTGATTTGTGACGGATGTAGAGTTGTGTCCTTATAAGATGGCTCCCAGGCTTATCTGGCATGTCACGATGGCCCCCAGGACCCTAGAGGGAATGGCATTAGTCACACTATTCTTGGTAGCTGTCGCCCTAGTAAGAGGGAGCATGTGTGTGTATATAATATATATGTGTGTGTGTGTGTTCCTCCTCGGGCTGGCTGTAGTGCTGCATTAAGACATCCACAACCCTGTTTATCTCCTGGTGGAAAAAACTCTGTGTGGGCTGGAGCCTTGGAAGAAACCATTTCACTGTGTTAAAGGGGGTGTCCAGTCATTTTCCCCTTAGTATTTCCATTTCACTGAGACCTCTGGTGGTTACAACTGAGATTGTTGTTACTGAGCAGGATCTGGTTCTACTTCTTTCATGATATGAAATCATATAAATGTGAACAGTATTTTTCTTCAGTATTGAGCCTACCACAACTAGATATTTTATAGATGAATTAAAATGACAACCCTTAGTAAAAAAAACAACAACATAATTTTAGTGTGGTAAATGGTAAAAGCATGTGAGAACAAATGTGTATGGGTGTAGTGTATATTAATAAAATACACTGTCCCAGAATACCCCTGCAGACACGGCAGTTTGATTCCTTAGTGTTAATGTAGATTGTTAGGTAATTGTTGATTTTTTTATTGACATGCTTTAGGTATGTGCCAGTGGCCATTTTGTTTGTGGCATGTGTGTCTGATGGAGCATGTGGATCATTCTGCACAGGGAGCTTCCACTCCATGTCTATCTTCAGCTAACACACACACACACACAAACCTCCCCACCTCATAAAGATTTCAGGCTCTATGCCTCGGGGCCTGCAGTGCACTGCTCACAGCTGCTTGCCTGGAGGGGCCCACAGGTTTGGGTCTGGCGGTGGGGACAGAAGGTTCTGCAGTTCTGAAAGCGAGTCGTCTGGTGTGTCGACACTGCACACTCCTAGGGATGTGCGAGACTGACTTTAAAGTATACATACAACGGAGGACCGGGAGCTTTTGTAGGGATGCAGATTAAGCCAATTCCTGGACTAAAAGTACATGAAATAGAGACTTATTTGGAGAGCCTCCGTTAAGCATGCTGCTTTAACCCGGTAGGCCAGTTCAGGACAAGTTCTCATTTACAACTGTGACCTGGCCAAGATGAAGCAAAGCAGTGCGACAAAAACAACAACACAGAATTACACATGGGATAAACAAACGTACAGTCAATAACACAATAGAAAAATCTGTATACAGTGTGTGCAAATGAGGTAAGGAAGTAAGGCAATAAACAGACCATAGTGGTGAAGTAATTACAATTTAGTAATTAACACTGGAGTGATAGATGTGCTGATGAGGGTGTGCAAAAGAGCAGAAAAACAAATATGGGGATGAGGTAAGTAGTTGGTTGGATGGGCTATTTACAGATGGGCTATGTACAGCTGCAGCGCTCGATAAGCTGCTCTTACAGCTGATGCTTAAAGTTAGCGAGGGAGATACAAGTCTCCAACTTCAGGGATTTTTGCAATTCGTTCCTGTCATTGGCAGCAGAGAACTGGAAGGAGAGGCGGCCAAAGGAGATGTTGGCTTTGGGGATGACCAGTGAAATGTACCTGCTGGAGCGCGTGCTACGTGTGGGTGTTGCGATGGTGACCAGTGAGCTGAGATAAGGCGGCGCTTTACCTAGCAAAGATTTATAGATGACCTGGAGCCAGTGCGTTTGGCGACAAGTATGAAGCGAGGGCCAGCCAATGAGAGCCTACAGGTCAGTGGTGGGTAGTCTATGGGGCTTTGGTGACAAAACGGATGGCACTGTGATTAGACTGCATCCAATTTGCTGAGTAGAGTGTTGGAGGCTATTTTGTAAATTAATCCAGGGGTAGGCTTAATCTGGGTCAGGGAAACCAGCCTTTTAAAGTTTAAGATGCTATTATTAAATGAGGGACTGTGTGTGACACGTTTTGTGCGTGTTTGGTTGTCTACATGTGAAACTTTGGGGTAAGAGGTACAGGGTCATATTCGGTAGGCACGAATCGGAAGAAAACACTCAAAAGTGAAATGAGTTGTATGATCTGAATGTTCGTTTTTGTTTTTCGTTGCACAACGTTTTGCCTCATGAACACGACCCAGGCCCACCCCTCAGTGTCCCGCTGGGCTCCCTGTGGTTGTTGTCTGTTTTTAAAAGACACCGGGCTAAATCATTTACATTCACCCCCCTATTTCGCTCTCGATGAGATCAATCTGGACCGCCCACTTTACCCCGCATGCCTCACTGGCAGCTCGTCTCCCTCCACTCATTGGCCCACTGAGAGCATTGATCTGAACTAGTGAATAGGCAGCACGTTATTTGGTCGTAAAGTGTTATTGCTGTCGCCTAGCCTGGCCCCAGGTCTGTTTGTGCTGTATAGCCAACTCATATCGTCATTGTCCAATGGATTTAGCAAGACCGCACAAACGGTTCTGGAACCAAGCTACGAATGCTGCATCACATTATTGTAAACCCCGGAACACCAGCTTGGCCTAAATGTGTTGTTCAATTCACTTGTGCATGACAAAATCAGTAAGTTGTAATGAGTACAGCTTTATAAGTGTGCTTGATTGACACTAGCCAGACTTAGCTCCTTCATCTCTCTCTCTGGTGTAGAGCTGGGCAGCCGAGCCAAGAGGCTGTGTGTAGCTGAGCGGCGGCAGCCCTACAGTGGAGCGGACTGGTGCTCTGGGGGCGAGAGTGACGAGGAAGACCCAGGGTTCTTTAGTAAGTACTGTAGCTACCTGGTCAACTGGTCCCAGATCTGTTTGTACAGTCTAACCAACTCCTATGGTCACTACCACAAACGGTACTCTGGCAGCGTTTACACAGGCATCCCAATTCAGACCTCTTTTTAACGAATTGATAATTTGACCAATCGGATCAGCTCTGATAAAAATATGTGAGAAGATCTGATGTGATTGGTCAAAAGACCAATTAGTGGAAAAAATATCAGAATTGGGCTGCCTGTGTAAACTCAGCCAAACAAATCTGGGACTAGACCAGTGAACTGGGGTTGGGAAGGAACAGAAGCGTGATTTGCTGTGAGTGCTCCCCATGGTCCTCCTAAATAACGCTGAGAAGATTACACAGGCCTAATGGTCTGGGGCCATATGTGTCAAGCGTCTTGGAATGCTGATCTAGGAGCAGTTTTGCTATTTAGATCACAGTGAATAAGATTACATGGATAGGGCTGAACTGATCCTAGATCAGCAATCCTATTCTGAGATGCTTGATACTGTACATCTCATCTGAATAGTTCCAGGTTGTATTTATTGCAGTGAACTGATTATATCTGATCTCACAACGCCCCCGGAGAAGTGTTTTAGCGTCTCAGGAACCACATATAGCGAGCGATATTTTGAGATGCACAATGGAGACATCCTGAAACAACACCATTGGTTATGAACATCATGGTCTGGTCCATAGTGTTCTCTCATTCTCACCTCTACTCTCTGTTTCTCTCTCCAGACTGCAATTCGATAGAGATGAAGCCTCTGGACTCCAACAATGCGCTCAGCTCGGCCACGTCGACCCACAATGCCGTTGGAGGGCAGAGCATGGAGCTGGGCGGCAGCGGTCCCAAGCCCGGGTCAAAGGTTGTGTACGTCTTCACAACAGAGATGGCCAACAAGTAAGCTAGCTCTGGCTGTGTGTTTGTATGGTTGATTGGTCATTGTTTATGATCTGTACATTAAAGTGTACCACACCCCGAACTCTCTGGTTTTAACAATGGTCGGAAACTCCCCCAGGCCAATGCTTCTTTGACCAATCTGATGCTTTTAAGTCTGACAAAGGAGGGTGTAAGTTCACACTTCTGGAGAATGGTCGAGACGAGTGAATACATTCAAAATTAAGTGAAGTCACTGGATGGAAACCTTAGTGTGGGGTGTGTTGCCCCCTTCCCTCCCCACGCTTCAGAGAAATCTAGCCAGTTCCCTGTATCTGACCCGTACACTACCATCTCCTCCTCACACCCCCTTTACCCCCCACACACCCTTGTCTGCCCTGAGTAGCCTAGCCAGCCACCTTTTCAGTGTGTTCTGCCAGTCACTGACAGACTGACTGTGAGTAATGACAGAGGGTCACCCAAACTCTGGCCTGTCCCCTAGTGGGGTGTTCTCATTTGATTGACAGGGGATGACAACAAGGTGTCTCTCTCTCTCTTCCCCCAACCCTTGTCTGCCCTGAGTAGCCCAGCCAACCCCCTGATTGGGGTATCGACCTCTGTATGCTCGGCTATGAAAAGCCCACTGACATTTACTCCTGAGGTGCTGTTATACCCTCTATAACCACTGTGATTATTATTTGACCCGGCTGGTCATCTATGAACGTTTGAACGTATCGAAGAACGATCTGGCCTTAATGTCCATGTACTCTTGTGTTCTCCACTTGGCATAACCAGATGAGGATTGGCCACCCCTCCGAGCCTGGTTCCTCTAGGTTTCTTCCTAAATTCCTGCCTTTCTAGGGAGTTTTTCCTAGCCACTGTGCTTCTACATCTGCATTGCTTGCTCTTTGGGTTTTTAGGCTGGGTTTCTGTATAAGCACTTTGTGCCATCTGCTGATGTAAAAAAGGGCTTTATAAATACATTTGATAGATGGGTGATAGATAACAAGAGGCAATTCCAGCCCTGCCACTCGTGCCCCTAACCATGGAGCTTTCAACTGTTTAGTTCACCTGTGTACTTCATCTGGCTATTACTGGTTTATAGTTGCTTGAACTCCCTCCCAGAACACATTGGCTGTATTTACACAGGCATCCCAATTCAGATGTCTTGCCCAATTATTGGCAAAAGTACTGATCTGATTAGTCAGAAGTACAGTCGTGGCCAAAAGTTTTGAGAATGACACAAATATTAATTTTCACAGTCTGCTGCTTCAGTTTGTATGATGGCAATTTGCATATACTCCAGAATGTTATGAAGAGTGATCAGATGAATTGCAATTAATTGCAAAGTCCCTCTTTGCCATGTAAATGAACTGAATCCCCAAAAAACATTTCCACTGCATTTCAGCCCTGCCACAAAAGGACCAGTTGACATCATGTCAGTGATTCTCTCGTCAACACAGGTGTGAGTTTTGATGAGGACAAGGCTGGAGATCATTCTGTCATGCTGATTGAGTTTGAATAACAGACTGGAAGCTTCAAAAGGAGGGTGGTGCTTGGAATCATTGTTTTTCCTCTGTCAAACATGGTTACCTGCAAGGAAACACGTGCCATCATCATTGCTTTTCACAAAAAGGGCTTCACAAGCAAGGATATTGCTGCCAGTAAGATTGTAACTAAATCAACCATTTAACAGATCATCAAGAACTTCAAGGAGAGCGGTTCAATTGTTGTGAAGAAGGCTTCAGGGCGCATAAGTAAGTCCAGCAAGTGTCGGGACCGTCTCCTAAAGTTGATTCAGCTGCGGGATCGGGGCACCACCAGTACAGAGCTTGCACAGGAATGGCAGCAGGCAGGTGTGAGTGCATCTGCACGCACAGTGAGGTAAAGACTTTTGGAGGATGGCCTGGTGTCAAGAAGGGCAGCAAAGAAGCCACTTCTCTCCAGGAAAAACATCAGGGACAGACTGATATTCTGCAAAAGGTACAGGGATTGGACTGCTGAGGACTGGGGTAAAGTAATTTTCTCTGAATTCCCTTTCCGATTGTTTGGGGCATCCGGAAAAAAACTTGTCCGGAGAAGACAAGGTGAGCGCTACCATCAGTCCTGTGTCATGCCAACAGTAAATCATCCTGAGACCATTCATGTGTGGGGTTGCTTTTCAGCCAAGGGAGTGGGCTCACTAACAATTTTGCCTAAGAACACAGCCATGAATAAAGAATGGTACCAACACATCCTCCGAGAGCAACTTCTCCCAACCATCCAGAACAGTTTGGTGACAAACAATGCCTTTTCCAGCATGATGGAGCACCATGCCATGAGGCAAAAGTGATAACTAAGTGGCTCGGGGAACAAAACATTTATATTTTGGGTCCATGGCAGGGAAACTCCCCAGACGGGTGGACAAACAACAAAACACAAATTCGGACGAACTCCAAGCATTGATTATGCAAGAATGGGCTGCCACCAGTCATGTGTGGCCCAGAAGTTAATTGACAGCATGCCAGGGCGGATTGCAGAGGTCTTGAAAAAGAAGGCTCAACACTGCAAATATTGACTCTTTGCATCAACTTCATGTAATTGTCAATAAAAGCCTTTGACACTTATGAAATGCTTGCAATTATACTTCAGTATTCCATAGTAACATCTGACAAAAATATCTAAAGACACTGGAGCAGCAACCGTTGTGAAAATGTATATTTGTGTCATTCTCAAAACTTTTGGTCACGACTGTAGGGTTGCACATTTTGGGGAATATTCCGATGTGGAAACTTTCTGTGGGAATATATGGGAATTAACAGGAATATATGGGAAATGTATGCAAATGAATATTAATACCATTTAAAATGTAGATGTTTTTTCGCATTGGATATATTTACCATATCATATGGAGACTGAAACAAACCTTTTACCTTATCATAAGTAGGCATAATTGCAAATTATTAAATCCTTCCAATAGAAATAAACAACCACATTTAGTTATGAGTTGACTCTTCACATGGGATGATTTCACTGAACAACAAAATTAAGGGAGTATTGAATGATCCTCAATGAGCCATCGCATCTCCCAAAAACGTTTTCAACATGCATCTGTAAAATGATAGTCTAGAAACTAAAGCTTTGGTTGTCTTTCTCTCAGGCTTGTCTTCTCCCTGGACCTCCTCAATGTCCACCTCTTGAACATTAGACTCTGAGGCCTCATCTTCACTGTCACTTTCCAATCTTGTTGAAGATGGCTCGTTGTCAGGCTCACAAAGACTCAAATTTCACCGGATGGCCACACATTTTTCAACCCTTGTATTGGTCAGCCTGTTGCATACTTTGGTGTGTGTGTGTGTGTTCCTAAACAAGGACCAGTTGCGCTCTGAGGCAGCTGATGTTGGTGGGATTTGGAGGATGATGGAGGCAACAGGGGAAAGATCCTCAGATCCACAAAGTCCCTTCCACCAGGTGGCTGATAAGATATGTTGGTACGACTGTCATATTGCATCTCCATCCCAAAGTCCTTGCTTGGAAGTGTACTTTGCCAGACTGCCATGAACCTTGCCCTCATCCAGGCCAAGGCGTTGAGACACAGTAGTGATGACACCATAGGCCTTGTTGATCTCTGCACCTGACAGGATGCTCTTGCCAGCACACTTGGGGTCCAACATACGCTGCGGCGTGTATGGGCTTCAGGCAGAAGTCTTCACGCTTTTTAATGGATTTCAGAACTGCCGTTTCCTCTGCTTGGAGCAACAGTGAAGTGGGCAGAGCAGTATGGATTTCTTCTCTTACATCTGCAAGCAGAGTCTGAACATCAGACAGGATGACATTGCCTCCCTCAATCAGTGCAAGGGGTACTGCTATAGGTTTCAGGCTGCTTACCACTCTCTCCCAAATGACTTCATCCAGGGGGATCCTCTTGATGGGGCTGTCCATATCGGCAGACTGTGATATGGCCATTTCTTGGAGAGACTCCTTCCTCTCCAGGAGACTGATAAACATGATGACAACACCAGCCCAACGGGTGTTGCTGGGCAGCTTCAATGTGGTGCTCTTATTCTTCTCACTTTGCTTGGTGAGGTAGATTGCTGCTATAACTTGATGACCCTTCACATACCTAACCATTTCCTTGGCTCTCTTGTAGAGTGTATCCCATTGTTTTCAGTGCCACAATGTCATTGAGGAGCAGATTCAATGCATGAGCAGCATAGCCAATGGGTGTGATGTGAGGGTAGGACTCCTCCACTTTAGACCAAGCAGCCTTCATGTTCGCAGCATTGTCTGTCACCAGTGCAAATACCTTCAGTGGTCCAAGGTCATTGATGACTGCCTTAAGCTCATCTGCAATGTAGAGACCGGTGTGTCTGTTGTCCCTTGTATCTGTGCTCTTGTAGAACACTGGTTGAGGGGTGGAGATGTAGCTAATTATTTCTTGCCCGCGAACATTCGACCACCCATCAGAGATGATTGCAATACTGTCTGCTTTCTATATGATTTGTTTGACCTTCACTTGAATTCTGTTGAACTCTGCATTCTGCAAATGAGTAGATAAAACATGTCTGGTTAGATGGGGGTATGCTAGGTGAGGAACATTCAGACATCTCTTCCAGTACACATTGCCTGTGTGCATCAGAGGTGAACCAGTTGCATACACAGCTCGAGCAAGACATTCATCAGCATTTCTCTGACTACGTTCCTCCATTGAGTCAAAAAAAACATCTGATCTGAATCCAGGAAGACCATGAGCTGTTGCTATCGATAAGGTGTCCGATTCATCATTTTCAGTAGTGGGACTTTTGTCAGGTTCTCAAGATCTTGCACACTAGTGAGATGCTATTGAGGCCAGACTACTAAGCAGTTGTATTTAAAGGCCCGTGATGTCACCATGCAGTAAATGAGTTAATAGAACAATAGGAGTTACAGAGTTACAGCCCCCCCCCCCCCCACCCCCCCCCAACTCAGACCACAATATCTAAATTCTTGCTTGAGAAATGTTCCTTTGCTAAGAAGTTATATTTGTTTGTTTTTGACCATTTTAATTGAAGACGCTCACAGTAAGGTACCTAATTGTTACCCAGAAATGTAAAAACACCCCGGTCTACATTGGACCTTTTTTAATGTCTTCTGTGGCAATTGTTCACAATTGTGCTAAAAAAAATGGCTTCGGTGATCGGCTTCAATTATTACATTTTGAACCTGATTTTGAAATGGGACTTTTCTACCTGTTGCCCGTTTGAAACGCATGCGGGCGCACGCACACACCTACTCATGAGTGTGCTCCTTACTGTCTGCAGGGCGGCTGATGCGGTCTTCACAGGCCACTCGGACAACATCATTGCCTTCCACATGAACAACATCTCCAAGGGCAACAAGCCCCACCTACCTGTGGTAAGACAAACCCACTTCAATATAAACCACTTTTAACTATCCTATTATTTATCACACGATTTGGGGTATCATCAAAACCTGTCATTTTGCCGTTAGCAGACCATTTGCATTGTGCCCCTTGTTGGTCTGGTAATATAATGTTATATAACAATGTTATGATATTTGTCCAACTCAGCATAATTGTGTATTTTCTTCTTTTCTTTTTAAAGCTATGTTAATGATGCACCCTGGGATGCTTTTGATAAGTGTCTCTTAATGTGTCAGTGAGTGGGATCTTTTGGTAACCCAACCAACCCCTCTCTCACCCTGTCTTGTAGAATAATCAGATGGGACCCCCTCGGGGTGACTCCAAGCAGCTGGGTGGAGCCCCCCAGCAGCAGTCATCTCACCCTTCTGACCAGAACCACCAGCAGGCCTCCAAAGCACCTCCACCAGGCCAACAGCAGCCAGCAGAATCCCAGCCTCAGGGGGCCAAGCCTGGGAGCTTCCCCCAGGATGGGGCCGCCTCTGGGGGCATGGACTCTAAGAGCGGAAGCCCCCAGGACGGCACCCCACACGACTCTAACAGCAACCCTGGAGGGCCGCCCGGCCACCAGAACCCCTCTGGGGCATCCCAACAGAGCTTCCCCTCTCTGGACTTTCCCAATGGTGCCGACGCCAAACTCACGGCCCAGCAGCAGCAGCTGGCACACGAGCTGATGTCCAGCATGGGGGACAACTCTGAGGGCCTGTCCCAGGAGCAGCTGGAGCACCGCGAACGCTCCCTCCAGACACTACGGGACATCCAGCGCATGCTCTTCCCCGATGACAAGGAGTTATCCCTCAAAGACATGGTAGCCATGGGGCAGGGCAACCCGGGCGGGCCCCCCGGCCCCAACCCCGGCATGATGGAGGGTGGGCCCAAGAAGCCAGGGGAGCAGGGCCCCCTCCAGGCCATGATGGCCCAGTCCCAGAACCTGGGGAAGCCTGGTGGCCCTGGGGGGCCCCGGCCTGATGGTCCTCCATTTGGGCCCGGAGGCCTCAGAGACATGCCCTTCTCCCCAGACGAGCTGGGGCCCCTGCCGCCTGGGCCGCCTATGAACTCTCACGGAGGGCCCGGCGGTGAGCACGGGGATCACACAGGGATGAACCCGGAGCAAATGGCATGGCTGAAACTGCAGCAGGAGTTCTACGAGGAGAAGAAAAGGAAGCAGGAGCAGATGCAGCACCGGGGGCCCATGGGTGACATGATGATGCACCAACAAGGCCCCCGTGGCCCCATGATGCGCGGGCCCCCGCCTCCCTACCAGATCAATTCGGCTGGGGAGATGTGGGGCCCCGAGCACTTCCCAGAGCAGATGAGCATGGGCCCCCGGGGCCCCATGCACCCCCACATGCAGAGGATGCCCGGCGGCTTCCCTCCTGGCATGATGAACCCTGGTATGGAGGGCGGCCCCAACCCCAGGGGGCCCCGGCCTGGAATGAATTGGCCCGACGACATGGGACCCAACATGGGCGACGGCAGGGGCTTCCCGCCCGGACAGGGGCAGTTTGTAGGGCCAGGGGGTCGGGTGGAGAGGTTCCCCAACCCACAGGCGGTGCAGGAGGCCATGTTCCAGCAGGGCATGGGGGGTGACAAGCAGGGCATGGGGTTGCCCCCGGGCATGATCATGGAGATGAACAGGATGATGGGGGGCAATGGCCCCCGGGGGCCAATGGATGGCCCCGGCAACGGCCCTAACGGAGGAGGCATGATGTTTCCCAGAATGCCTGGCGACGTTGGCCCCATGAGTCCATCAACCAGGATGGAGTTTGTCAAGGGCCTGGGCAGGGACATGGGCCCTGAGTTCAGCATGGGCCCGGGGAACATGAACATGGGGCCCAATCCCCAGATGATGCAGGCTAAAATGAGGGGGGAGCCTCCCATGAACTTGAGCCCTGAGGAGATGATGAAGATGAGAGGAGGCTCCATGCCAGAGAACATGGGCCCTCAGAAGATGATGCAGGGGCCTCCCTTCCCTGACCAGGGGCACCACCCAGGGGACTTCAACATGGGCTCCAACCGCCACTTCCCAGGCATGGGGTCTCACGGGCCTGGGAACCCTAGGTGCCCCAGAGGTGAACCCCCCTTTGGCCCTGACCAGCGAGGACCCAACCACGGCAACAACGGTCGCCTCAGCCATATGCCCCCCAACTCGGGCCCGCCTCCCAACCAGAGGAACATGGGGGGCCGCAAGGGTCCCCAGGACATCCAGGGCGGCCAGGCTAACTCACCCAACATCAACCCCCTCAAGTCCCCTACGCTGAGGCAGGTCCAGTCCCCCATGCTGGGCTCGCCCTCTGGGAACCTCAAGTCCCCCCAGACGCCCTCCCAGCTGGCCGGCATGCTCCAGGGTCCTACGGCGGTGGCAGTGGCTGCAGCCGCGGCGGCTGCCTCCATCAAATCTCCCCCCATGATGGGTTCGGCTGGAGCCTCTCCCGTCCACATGAAGTCGCCCTCGCTCCCGGCACCCTCCCCAGGGTGGACATCGTCCCCCAAGCCCCCCATGCAAAGCCCAGGCATCCCTCAGAACAACAAGCAGCCTCCGCTCAGCATGACCTCACCCAACATGATGGGCAATGTGGAGCAAGGTGAGTCCCAGAAGTTTCTCTTTGTTAACCTTCCACCAATTCAGTTCAGTAGATTGTGCTTTATGGACTGAATCTTGATTTGAGATCTGTGCGCTTAACTCCGACTCAGGCAATGTGTGAAAGTTTGAGTTTAATTAGGATTCAGCCCTATGTGTTCTCTGCATAAGAAGATACAGTGGATATTTATGTAACTAATCTCTCCTCTCTTTCTCTCTCTCCTCTCCCTCTTCTCTCTCCCCTTCTCGTCCTCCTCTCCCCCTCCCCTTCAGGTGGGAATGGTCCCCCCACAGCACCCCCTTCCAGTAGTGCTTCCAGTCTTCCGTCTGGCAGCCCCTACGCCCTGCCCCCTGAGCCCACGATATCTCAGAACCCCCTGTCCATTATGATGTCACGCATGTCCAAGTTCGCCATGCCCACTTCCACGCCCCTCTACCACGACGCCATCAAAACGGTGGCGAGCTCGGACGACGACTCGCCACCGGCCCGCTCGCCGAACCTGCCGCCCATGAACATGTCTGGTAAGAGCTTCAACATGCTGTTATATTTTGCACACACACACACAGCTCTACCAGAGCGGTAGCTGTTTTAGACCAGGCCATTTTCCGTTAACGCATCACAAATACTTATACATATCTGTATCCAAATTTGCAACTTTGCAATTGCATTTTACACACACCCCTGGAGCCTAGAACTTTCACTATACTGAGGCGTAAGCGTATGACAACCATTTTATGTTTTTGCTCTTTGTTTTATGGTTTGAATGGAGTGATCTCACCCTGCCTGCCTCTCTGCTGCCTCCTATAGGTATGGGAATGAACCACCACCCGGGCCACAACCGCATGATGGCTCCCACGTCACAAGGCCCCATGCCCGCTCTCAGCCCCATGGGCATGAACACCATGGGCTCCCAGCCCCTCTCCCACGGCATGCCTAACCAGATGCCCTCGCCCAACCCAATGGGGGGGCCCCACCAGGGGCCCATGGGGCCGGGTATGATGGGGCCCCACGGCATGATGATGCCCGGCGGGCAGGACCCAGGGATGGGCAACCCTCAGATGATACCTCAGGGCCGTATGGGCTTCCCCCACCGAGGCCAGGGATTCCCCCCTGGTCACTCTCCTCCTCAGCAGGTCCCTTTCCCCCACAACGGCCCCGGGCCCCAGGGTGGTTTCCCCCACGGCATGGGCTTCCAGGTGGAAGGGGGCCCAATGGGCCGAATGGGGAACATGGGCCCTGGTGGGGATCCGGGCGGCATGTGTAAACCCAACACTCCCGGAGGAGGCCAGGACTTCAACATGTTCAACAATGACAACGACCTCCACGAGGTCATGCGAACGGGAGCTACCGGAATGCCGGAGTTTGACCTCTCCCGGATTATCCCATCAGAAAAGCCCAGCCAGACTCTGTCCTACTTCCCCCGCGGTGGCGACGGCCCAGGGGGGAAACCTCACCCCTCCGGCCCCCAGGGATTCCCTCCCCAGATGCAGGGGATGATGGTGGAGGGGAACCCCAGGATGGGGATGCCCATGCAGGGGATGGGAGGTCCGCCGGGCCCAGGCCACATGGGGGGGCCCCAAGACATGCCAATGGGTAACCCTGGCCACAATCCCATGCGGCAGCTACACCCTGGCCACCCCGGCTTCATGCCCCAGGGCATGATGGGACCCCAGCATCGGATGCTGTCGCCGGGACAGCAGCCGGGCATGATGGGAGGACCTGGGCATGGGATGATGCAGGTTAAAGAGAGGGGGGGGCTCATGTACAATCACCCGGGCCCCGTGGGCTCGCCCAACATGATGATGTCACTCCACGGCATGGGTGGCCCCCAGCAGACTATGATGATGCCGCCTCAGATGAGGCCTCGCGGGATGGCAGGGGACATGGGCATGGGCTTCAACCCTGGTCCTGGAAACCCCGGGAACCTCATGTTCTGAGCTGCTACAGCTAAGTAGAAACTAAAGACCTGACTCGGAACCCGCAGGAGTCTAGAACCTGGAGTCTAGAACCTGCGCCAAAAAAGGAATACACATGAGACTTGTGCTCTCTTTGGCGGTTGTTGTGTGGACTGGGGACACATACATTCACTCTGGCACATACACACACACACACAACACACACATCCCGAGACACTTTTGGGCTGGTTTAGCAGTCTGTCGGGTGTGGTGGTGCAACTGCAGCGTGTTCCATGGAGGGGAGGGCGGATGTACACCATTTCACAGGGGACTGATCTTTCTCTGTTTTGGAAAACGTAGAATGTACGGGACGAGTCTAGGCTCCAGTGTTCTACAGACGGATAGGAAGCCTCTTCATAAAAACTCCAGGGATGACCCGGGACCAGAGGTCCGTAGTTGTACTGTTATAAGAACAGCTAAACGACGAAATGTAAAGAACAATAAAGGATTAAAAACACAAGGAACTGAATGAAAAGACGAAAAGGTCACAGTTTTTTTTTGTTGTCTCGAGTTGCACCATTTTTGGCTGTATGTTTACATCTCATCTCATCACTACCCTCCAGAGATTCAATGCTATTTGTATTTGTGTACTGTATTTGTGTTGTTAAAGGGATTTTAATAGTGACTTCTAGTTTGTTTTCCCATCTTCTTTTGTAAAGGAGGGTGGGGGTATGGAGAGGGGGGGGGGTAGCCAAATGTCGCTGCAACTCCCACTCTGAAATGCTGTTTACCATGTAGGGGGGTCAAAGTATTTTAAAAACTGCATTTTCCTTTGTTACTCTGTATAATATGCCAAACGATGACCTCATACAGATAATAGTATTATTAAAAAAAGCACAAACATGATTTAACTGTAAAGAATGTTTTTTCTTTTTTTTCTCCTGTTTTTATTGTCAAAAAACACTCGGTAGGAGGGGTGATTCTGGGGCATACGCTAATGAGGCCTGGTTTAGAATTGGATATGGGTTTGGGGGGGGGGGGGGGGGGGGGGGGTGATGTCTGTCACACCTCAAACCCCTCTTAGCCCTAAACGGACAAACAGACACAGCAGAAAGCAAAGCCTCTGCTCTCACCTTTCCAGGCTAGGAGTACAGAGAGGAGAGTAAAAGAAGAAGAAGCAGCCTTAACCATGTCTGGATTACTTGGAGGGGGGGTGACCATGGAATTTTGCCGAATTAAAACCAAACAAAAATGATGACAAAAAAAAGCGAAACAGAAAATGAGCTAGTAGGTTGTATCTGTGCCCCTGCCTCTCCTGTGTTAACACGTCATGTGACTCCATTGAATTTGGTACAGGGCTGTGGTGTTGGAAGACTAATAAAAATATATTGTTTGGTAATACAGGTGGCCTGTGCTGTGTTGTATACTATTTTCCCCCTAGCGCACCAGAATTCCCATGACACTAGTCAATTGCACCTTTTGGAGGAGTAATCTACGTACCATGACTGTTATTTTCCATCAAAACAATATGGAAGAATCCTTTGTGTCGGTTGCAATGGATCTCACACACTGTGTAGAGCAATGTGGCCACCTAGTGGAGAAACACTGATCAGCGGTGCTTACATCCCATTCTTAGATTTCCAGGGCCCGATGCCAAGAAATATCCTTTTGTGGTACTCTACTCCAGTGGTTCGCTAACTTTTTGGGTTACTGTGCCACCAAGTTAATTTTGTTCCCTGAAGTACCCCCTCATTTGCATTTCACTAGTAACCTATGGTCTTTCAAGTATTCCCTGTGGATAGGTAAAGTATCCCCCAGGGATACCTGGTTGAACTACCGCTCTACTTAACAGAGCCTAGTGCATTAAACCTTTTTTTGTTATTGAAGTTCGGAACTGGCAGCAATATCCGACAGACTGGTGTTGGCAAATTGTTTTACTCCTGTGTAATGTTGAAATAATTCTTGAAGTGTATCAGGTCAAAATGATAACCATACAATTGGGGCCCTTATTAGCATCTCAAAGTACTAAGCTAGGATCAGGTCCCCCCTCTTATTCATTATAACATAAAAGGCTAAACTGATCCTAGATCGGCTCTGCTACTCAGATGCGATGTGAATTCAAGCAAAGGTAGTGACTATTTCCGATGAATGCCCATACATACTCATTGTATGTTTTTTATTATTACCCTTATTTAACTAGGCAAGTCAGTTAAGAACACATTCTTATTTTCAATGCCTGTTCAGGGGCAGAACGATAGATTTGTACCTTGTCAGCTTGGGGATTTGAACTTGAAACCTTTCGGTTACTAGTCCAACACTCTAACCACTAGGCTAACCAACCCCCCCATGGAATTTTCATTGGCTCCCGTCCAGGCCGTGCCCTGGGAAACGTTTGGGAATAATTCCCTAGCCTGCCTATTATCAAAACTTTAACGCTGGGAATCATTTCTCAAGGTTCTCTGGCTCCGAATGTCCACCAAGACACTATAATTACCCAGCATTCCAGAGAGCAGCCTGGTCAAGAGGACTTTGTCCTCGGCTAATTTTAGCGATGGTAAATTTGTCCTGCAGCTGTGAAAGTCTGGCGTTCATGCCTCTTGTTTTATACACACAGATTAAATATGGCTATAAAGAGGGGTTATAGAAGATAAGGACAAATGGAAATTGATACTGAAACTCAACAAATGATTGACCCTGTTGCTCGATAAGAAGCCAGTAAAATAAAATCCCAATCAAACCAAATACATCTGAAGTGTGTTCATAGGTTAGAATATATCAGTCAAATACAGTGCATGATACATATGGGGTGTATATATTGAGTTTGTGCTTGTTTTACATTTTGTCACAATTAGTACGAAGAGGATCAGTGGTCTTTACCGTACACAGTCAATATACAATATAGTGCAGGTAGAACAGTGAACGTTGTCATCCGTGTGTAAAATAGAATCGCTCTACTTAAAATATTAGTAGATAAGACATAGCTTGCAAATTCCTATCATGTGTCACGGGTAAATGTGTTTTTAATGGCAGACAATATCTACTTTTACATATAAAATAAACATGAAAACATTTGGAACACTAACGATACATATTTTCATTGTTTTTTGCTAAAGTGCGAAGTTTACAAAAATGTGATTGCAATGACACCACCCCAATACAATCATTCACGTTAAACAAAGATGCATTGAAAATGAGCTAGACAACGTTTTTTTTTTTTGTGAATTAGCAGTTAGATTTAGTTAAACATTTCAAAACATAAATCTGAGATGTTGTAAAACACTACACACACAGATTCGGTAAACCAGTGCAAAACGTTTTCAGTTTTCGACCACATACTTTGCCAGGTAAAAAAGATAGGTCCTATTACTTTCACAGTCTCCTAATTCACGAGCTGACAGTGATAAATTAAAGCGGTCTTTCCTTGACAATAGACATACACTTGTTTGGCAAGATCACGTTCAAGGTCTCCGCCCGGTTTTCCGATAACGATGTATGTATCATGCTTCTGTCAAAACACCACGCAGAGAGAACGGTCGCAAAGTACATCGTTGGAGCATTGTGTAGCTCCTGATAGGCTCGAAAGAAAGGGAGCGCTGCTCTCGGATCAGCTTTCTCCGTTCAAATATTTCCTTAACATTATAATTATTTCACAATACTGAAAACGGATCAGCTCCTGGAGAGATATTCCCACCTACTGCTGCAAATATTAAGGCAGCTTATTATGAATAATGCTTACCCAATGAAAATGCACTAAATCACCGATTTGACACATCATTGCGTATGTGTGAATATGTTGAGACAAATACTGACAGTAGCCTACAAGTAGCAAAATCAGGGGTGCAACTTTCACTGGCGATGGGGGGACATTCTGGAATTGCATTTTTTGTCCCCCCCCCCATGACATTGGAATATGATTCAAAATGATGCAGGGGTGTGCTTTAGGACCATGCGGACACCTCCGAGCTGCTGGGTAGGCTGTTTGGAGTGTTTATCCGATAGGATAATTTATTTTAATTTTTTTATTATGCCCCCCCCCCCCCCCCCCCCCCCCCCCCCCCCCCGTTTCTAAAACCAAAGTTGCGCCCAGGAGCAAAATGTAACTAAATTATTTGAACATTTTATAACATATTATTGATATAGGCCTTATAGCCTACTCTTTATATTTTAATGCAGTCATCTTGACTGCATTTTTCATTTGAAGCATAGTTTTCTACATCCCTTGTTTGTATCAATTGCAAACACATTGGCATCTTTGTATTTGTAGTCAACTTTGTTCTGAAGTTATCGATGTCACAGAGACACTATCACACTGTGATTCAAAGTTTAGCAGATATCTCTGTGTATAAGGGCGAAAAAGCATCTGACACACTTAGCTGTTCTAGAAGTTGTTTGATTACCAGCGTTTTCAATTGCAAAGTTAGTAACAATGGTTTTGGGAAGTGGTTTTGGGAGGTGATTACAACATCAGGATTCCCATGGTGTGTCTGCACGTTTGTATTGTATGCCAATGAAAGTGTCTGCGTGCCTCTGTAAATGTATTGTATGTGTATGTGTGCGTGCGTGAGAGAGCGCAAGCCTACACGTGTAGAGCATTTGTCTAAGCGTGCGTTTGTGGGTCACTGACAGGCAGCCGTCCTTCACATATCTCTCTCTCTCTGAGCAACAGACTGGCTGTCATCTGTCGCACTTAGCTGTCCCCAGCAGCCAGTCAGTGTCACAGAGCTGATAGTGTGGCAGTGACACACTCATTCTCAGGTTTGGCACAAGGCCCCACTGTCTCTCAGGGAGAGACTCAGAGACAGCAGTCAATGTCTCTGTCACAAATGGCACCTTATTCTCCTATATAGTGCACTACTTTTGACCAAAGCTATATGTGCCCTGGTTAAAAGTAAAGGGGACACCTAGTCAGCTGAATGCATTCAACTGAAATGTGTCTTCCACCTTTAACCCATCCCCTCTGAATCAGAGAGGTGTGAGGGGCTGCCATAATCAATATCCACGTCTTCAGGGAACAGTACCTTGCTCAGGGGCAGAATGACAGATTTTTACCTTGTCAACTCGGGGATTCCATCTTTTGGTTACTGGCCCAACACTCTAACCACTAGGCTACCTGCCGCTATATAGGCAATAGGGTGCCATTTAGGACGCATCCAGACAGATGTCTCAGACAGTCACATTAGGGATTAGTCCTGAGGGCTAAATATGAAGGCACTAACCCCTCTACAGCTGTGTCGTGCCCGTGGATCCATGTCTCAAAACCATGACTGAGACCCATACTAATGATATCTAAGTGCCAATGTGTATGTCAATTGTTCCTCAAGCATCCATATTTCAGAACTTCTGATTAGCTCGAGAATTCTGTTTCATGACTTGTGATACTTTGTAACTTTGTTGACTTGTGCCATGCAGTGCTCAAATTAGTCCCCGACAACAGACGAGCCATAGTCATCCCAGTCTTCTGTGTGTGTGTGTGTGTGTGTGTGTGTGTGTGTGTGTGTGTGTGTGTGTGTGTGTTTGAAACATTCCAGGAACAGTGTGTGTGTTGGGAATTGGGGCTACACAGCCAAGTCATCGGGTCGCACACGGCTACTGGAGCCGCTGGTCTTGCTCAGACGCCTCTTGTCTTTCAGGTAGCCATTTTGGAAGCCGTTTTGGAGCAGCGAAGGGGGCGGGGTGCAGGCGTTGGGCGTGTCGGCGTGCCCCTCATAGGTCATGTGCAGGAAGTCTTCCTTCCCCAGGTCATCGTGGACAACACGGTGGCGCTCAGTGGCCATGTTGGCTGAGTTCTGCTGGTGGGCCAGCCGGTTGTTGAAGGGAGGGCAGCTAGGATGGGGGTGGGATTGGGTGTGCATGGGGTGTGTGTGAGGGGAAGAGCTCACACACTGGCTGAAGTCTGGGGGCGGGGTGCAAGGCATGGACGGACGGGGTGGGCTGTCCGGTTCAGCGGCTATGACCGTAGCACTTGAGGGCGTGCGTCCTTGTAGCAGTTGATGTTGCTGTTGTTGTTGCTGTTGTCGTTTACTCCTCAGAAACCTCTGACACTGCTTAAAGGCCAGGTGGTAGAGCTCCACGGCGCTGAGAAACAGCGACACGCCCGACACGGCCAGCATGAACACGATGAACACATTCTTCTCCGTGGGCCGCGAGACGTAACAGTTAACCGGGTGGGGACAGGGCCGACTGTGGCACACGTACAGGGCGTTGAGGAAGACGCCGTAGAGGATGTACTGCACCACGATGAAGACCACCTCCATTAGCGTCCGGATCAGGATGCTCAACACGTAAGTCTGCAGCAGCGCCCCGCGCAGACGCACCCTCCCTATGCCGCTGCCCTCCTTCCCGCACTCTCCCCCCTTGTCTTCCCCGTGCTCCAGATAATGCTTCTCCTCTCCTCCTTCCCCTCCTTCCTCCCCGTCACCTCCCCCCTGGTCCTCCTGCTCCTTGCGCCGGCGTTTCTCCTCCATGCGCACCGTGTGCATGGCGTGGCCCATGTAGATGAGCGACGGCGTGGACACGAAGACAATCTGCAGCACCCAGTAGCGGATGTGGGCGATGGGGAAGGCCGTGTCGTAACAAACGTTCTCGCAGCCGGGCTGCTCCGTGTCGCAGGTGAAGTCCTCCTGCTCGTCGCCCCACGACGACTCGGCGGCCGTGCCCAAGACCAGAATACGGAAGATGAAGAGGATGGTGAGCCACACCTTGCCCACAGACGTGGAGTGTTCCTGCACCTCTTCCAAGAAGTTTCCCAGTAGACTCCAGTCGGCCATCACCCGTCACACACCACACACACCTCTGGAACGGCCTGGGAGAGAGTAGAGCAGTCAGGGAACAGTCAGTCATCATCTATAACTACCATCTAGCCTGGTCCCAGATCTGTTTGCGTTGTCTTTCCAACTCCGGTGGTCACTGGTATGCCATTGACGATAGGAGTTGGAAAGACATTACAAACAGATCTGGGACCACGCTAACTACGATCTACTGCACTGATCTACTGCACACAGATCAATGAATTACATTTCTGCATTGAATGAAGGTGCTGTTGTTGTTCTGTGGGATATTTGATTTGTGTTTCTTTTTTCAGGACGTTTGATTATTCTGTTTCATGGCTTGTCACACTTTGTGACTTAATTCACTTGTGCTACGCAGTGTTGACTTGTGTTTTTATTTGACTGGTTTCCAAGTATCTCTTCATTACACCAAAGTATTCTGTGCTATGCTGAGCTGCTCTGTGCCGCTCAGTACCTTACTGTACTGTACTGAGCAATGCTGTGCAAGACTATACTGAGCAATGTTGTGCTGAATAGTATTGAGTGATGCTGTGCTTTTACAATTCTATCCTGTTTTGTACCAGGCGATGTGTTTGGGGCTGTGGAGTGGGTATATTAATAGACTTTTCTCCCTGTGTGACCACAGTGGGCTCAGTAGACTGGCCTGATTTGGGCCAAGTATGTTCCCACAGCCCTGCCTGCCTGGCCCAGCAATCTGGGAAATCGGATATCAGTTTTAAGGAAGTCTAAAGTCAACAAAAACACAGAAATAAACATGTCACAGGGCTTCTCTTTGCATTACTTAGCCTGGGAAAGTGAGACATACTGATTTACATTTCCTTTGGTCAGAGATAGGTGGTGCATATTTCTTGACACATTGAAAACAAACAAAATCAATAAGGAAGTGATGACTGGTAAGATGTAAAAAAACAAAAAAAAGAATAAAGAGCTGAGTACTAATAAATCAATGCACTTTGTTTCTGTTGATGGAAATTCATCCGTTTCAGAACTGAGTCAAGAAATTTCCAAAGGACCCAATCCCTCAAAAGGATTTTCCAATAACAGACGTCATATGGTCATATGACAATATACAGTAAATAACGATATTATTTCTAGTATAGGAAATTCTTCTTCTTCTTCTTGATAGATGTCTTGGTAGATCATTTATGAACACCTGAGCTTTGCCATTTCATCACCCCCATGAACTCTACTGTCAGCTCTTCTCTCTGTGCATTTACTGTATATCTGCACTCGAACTAGCAGCGTTACCTGTCACGATACAAAAGCCTTGGCCCTTGCAGAACAAAGGAAACAGCTACTTCTATGTTGAACACTACTAGCACACACAGCTCACTAGCTGGCGATTCCACATCGGCTCCATGAGCACAGACAGTGCTGTACAGTAGTGTGTACTCCAGACTCCCCCCACTCACACGCAAACAAAGGATAAACTAACTAGTGTCTATTGAACAACGTTTCATAATACTTCATTTCATACAGTAGGCACACAGTGAAAACCTTTATTAAACTAAATAGCATATGTAAAAAGACAGCAATACAAACTTGATGTTTGACAAACTATCCAGTCCGATAATTACCGTTGTACAGGCTAATTGGTCGTGTTCACTGCTAAGAGGTCGTGTTCAGTCTTACCAGCAGAGACAATAAACCCTCCTTGGACTAAAATCCATCTGGCACTGAAGGTTGTATTATTTTTCAGACTATCAGTCTTTCTATCTAGACGAGACGGTGTATTACTGTAACTTTCTAGCATTTCCTGAAGGGCATGACCAATGGAAAGTATGGAGCTGCAGGATCCTTGCTCTTTAAGCTCAAGTGAGGGTGTTGATTAGACTGTGTGCGTGTTCGCATGTGTGTGTATGGGGGGCAGGTAGCCTAGTGGTTAGAGCATTGGGCCAGTAGATCAAATCCCCGAGCTCACACAGGTTAAAATCTGTCGTTCTGCCTCTGAACAAGGCAGTTACCCCACTGTTCTTAGGCTGTCATTGAAAGTAACAATTTGTTGCCTAGTTAAATAAAGGTTTTAAAAATTAAGTGTGTGTGTGCCTGAGGGAAAGTGTACCAGTAGTTTGTGTGGCAGTTCTAGTGGCCACATGACAGTGACCTCAGGCAAGTTATGGGAACTATGGCTGAGTGGAAAGTAGTTTATTTAAGACATAATATAAATAATACTGGCCCGTATTGGTGTATAGAAACAGTTATTCAAATATGGCAAAATAACCTGGAATTTATTTCTAGGGGGAAGAATAGGTTTTACTGCTGATGCAGTAAATCAGTTGGAGAACAGTCATTGAGACTGACTCACTTCCCATAGAAAGTCACCTCCCTTTACATTTCTGTCTGAGGGGTCTTGGTCGCCATCCTGTCTCCCCGTAGGCAGTTGAGGAAGCAATGTCAAACAATATGATTTCCTACTGCCAAGGCACTTAAAAGGAAATCGCCCATACTCAAGAAAACAAGTTTCAAAAAAGCTCATCTCTGCGCTATGAGAAAAAACACCAACCCTTCAATCGTTTTTTCTCACACCAAGCAGTCCGGCTGTGTGTTTACATTTTTTTTTTAAAACAATTATCCCAGACCAGCTTATTATGGTTTTCGTGCTTGTTGGCACTTTGCAGGCTCCGTCTTACTTAGATCAGCACCAGGACAATGTACCTGACTGGGGTCTTGGCAGCTGGGGGTACTTTAGGGAGGAAGAAGGTGTTCCCTCTGTCCTTCCGCCCTCCTCCTTCTGTTGTTTACCTCGGAAAGGAGAACAATGATGCTCACTTTACGGTGCTTGGTGCTTGTCTGGAGTCTATAGAAGTAGGAAAACTAGAATGGACAAAGCCCCTCAGACCACGGCAATTTCACGCTCATGGCTGGGAATGTCCCTTATGGTAATTGTATTTCTGTGCTGGTGACACTGAGGGCAGCTGTTGAATGGAGAGGGAAGGGGGAAATACCCTGAAAACACCCTGGGACACCTGATAGGAGAGGACAGGGTGGTTCTTTCTGTTCTGTGATATAAGGAAAGCACAGCACACAATCCTTTATTCTGCTTTTTGTCTTATGTCTGTGTTAACCAAGTAATGGTGTCATGGCATACATACAGTAGGGTCCCTCTAGGTCAGTCACAGCAACATGATGATTTTGACTCACGCTTTCCTAGCAGACTTGACTCTTAGCCCCTTGACTAATTTGAAATAGGGGAGACAGTCCACTGGGGCCTTCGCCTTTCCACCCTGCTCATAAATAAGTTATTATTAACATAATCAATCCTCATACAGACCAGTTAGTCACAAATGAACAATTTTCCCATCAGGGATAGTTCACATTTGAAAGTAGAAAATAAGATAAAGCTTCAAAAAAAGGTGAACCATCTCTCCAGCAGGGTTTACTCAAGTCTGGTACCTGAACGATAGCTTTCTGTAGAGGCACTGTAGTGGTAGAGTAAACCAGCCATGACTTCATTATGTTATGTCTTGGTAGACACACACACACCATTTACTCCCAGTTATTGAGACCTGGGAGCTACAGACTAAAGGGTTTGGACATTTGGATCATCTTTAGCCTATCCTTATAGTCTATCAGCAATTCCACACTTTACTTTTAGAAGTCTGACCAATGAGGGTATTGGACTCCTCCCGAATCGCTCAGTCCCTTTTACTTACTTACTTTTAAGAGACTATTTAAGACCATTTCTTTTCCAATTTCAAAGAGCATAGTCCTATATCTTTAAACAATTTGTAGAATTAGCTTTGACTGAATTAATTACCATTCATCATTCAAAGCTTCGTTATTATCCAGCGACTTGTTTAAGTGTCTAAGGTCAACTGCTTCTACAAAAGGTTAACGAGAAAGGTATATATAGTGTGTGTAAAGGTGTCAGCACCATCTAACTGTGGATGTCTCAGAGTTTGTCTGACATCATGTCATTTCCTTTCAGCTCCAACACCATCCTTTCATGTCACTCAAAGCCCATTGAATACTTTTGGCCACATTTTGCCCCAAGGTCACAGGACAATGTAATATTAAGAGATTACATCAGGATAAGGGTCCACCCATTACTAATAGCAATAGTCCAAGCTCTGAGAAAGTATGACTTCCTTATTTTGACTTTCTCCTGCTCTCTATATTGTTTGGCTTGCTGCTCTTTTCCTTCCTATGTCATGTTTGTTTTATTTTCGGCATGATCACCAGCAGCACAAACAAAAAAGTCTGAAAGACAAGGAGGGTTTTGTCTTTGGGGACAATGCCAGAGTAGTTGACGAAAAACTGCTTTTATATGTGTTGGCTGCAATCCCTTGGTCTAAAAGAGTCAACTTTAGATCTCAAATTCATCTGACAGGTCGGACAATATTTCAGTACTAACATAACAATGCTTACTCCTTCAACATCACAGCAGATGCTACAGATCTACATCCACGCACGCACCAGTGGTGTAAATTACTTAAGTAAAAAATACTTGAAAGTACTACTTAAGTAGTTTTTTTTGGTATCTGTACTTTACTACTTATATTTTTGACAACCTTTACTTTTACTTCGCTACATTCCTAAAAAAAATAAAAGCACTCATTATTTTGAATGCTTAACATCCCTGGTCATCCCTTCTTCTTCTGATCTAGTGAACTCACTAAACACAAATGCCTCAATTGTAAATGTGTCTGGTTTGCTTAATATAAGGAATTACAAATATTTTGTACTTTTACTTTTGATACTTAAGTATATTTTAGCAAGTACATTTACTTTTGATACTAAGTATATTTAACACCCGAATACCTTTACTCTAGTAGTATTTTACTGGGTGACTTTCACTTTTACTTGAGTAATTTTCTATTAAAAGGTATCTTTACTTTTACTCAATAATGAAAATTGGATACTTTTTCCACCACTGGGACACACACAGAGACAGACAGACAAGACAGACAGACAGACAGACAGACAGACAGAGTTACTCTACCTGAGATGCAGCTGCTTAGACCCGGCTGGTGCCTTTTCTGTTAAAAATGATAATGCAGAAAGGTTTTCTCAGTGTTCAGGTGACAGGGAAGAAAAGTGAAGGACTCGCAATATTAGGGGTAAGGAATATTGTAGTAGAACAGTCGTAATCTCCGTTTCTGTATTAAGGCAAAAAACTGTCCCTGAGAGGGTGAAATCCAGAGGTCTTGGTCTCTCTTTCTAGGCTGTGTGTCTCTGTTTAGACAGAAAACTGCTCGTCTTGTCTTGTCTTGACACAGAAGGTTGTGTCTCTCAAGGTAAAGCAGCAAACTTAGTCTCTTTCAGTGTCCTGGCTAAAGATGACTGGGTTTGTCCCCCAATGTCGAGTCTCTCGTCTAGAGTCCAGACAGAAAGCTGTTTATCTCTCTCCACTGGGGCAGAAAATTGAGTCTCTCACCAGTTGGCTTGATGTGTTGAGGGATCAAATCCACTATCTGTCAATTGATCAGAATAAAACAAACTCTTTCAACTTGAAAGAAAACTTAAACGTTTTCATCAACTATAATGACTATTTCCCTATCTTTCCCCTTTTTTCATTCCTTGGCAGAGATCAGGGTAGAGGGACTGGTGATGCAGACTTTGAGGACGGACGGAGTAGATGAGGGCACAGACCTCAGGCTGATGAGCAGGAGCAGCTGTTTGTAATGTTGGAGACTACCAGATGGACCACGGACAGAAATGCAGCCTTAAGCATGGGGGCAGTGGAAGAAATACCAGGCATCACTTGTGGCCTGTCCTCCTACCCTACCCAGTACCCTGCAGCCCTCCCACAGCCTCCTCCCTTCCTCCTCCTCCTCCTCTGCCTTCCTCTCAGCCCACAATGCCCTCGTTTTGCCTGCCTGGTTCTCATTTCTAGAGAGAGGAATATCTCAGGTCAGGAGGGGAAGTCAGATTGTATTAGAGCACAATGGCAATTCTACATTGGCCACTAACCACCATACATGTAGACCCACACACACGCATACAGGAGTGCACGACTCACACACACGCACGCACTCAAGAACACACGCACACACGCACACACACACATGCACACACATGCACACACACACGCACACACACACACACACACGGACACACACACACACACACACACACACACACACACACACACACACACACACACACACACACACACACACACACACACACACACACACACACACACACACACACACACACACACACACACATAAGCAAACGCACAGACTGGGAGAAAGAGAGGGGCTCATGCAATCTATTTTCAAGTAACCAAATTACAACTTGATTTTCCATGACTTCCTGATTTTACTTCCTGATTTGGTTCCAGGTACAACCCTTTTGGGTTCCATGTAAAAACCCTTTCCACAGAGGGTTCAACATGGAATAACCCTTTGGAAACCTCCCCCCCCCCCCCCTCTACCCTAAAAGGGTTCTTCAAAGGGTTATCCTATGGGCACAGCCGAAGAACCCTTTTAGGTTCTAGATAGCACCTTTTTTTCTAAGAGTGTACAGTGGTAACTTTAGAAATGGCCCGTAAGCTGTTGAATGTTAACATCAAGACAACATTAAAAACACATTATCATATAAGCCTTGTAATACTGTACTTACACCAGTTAAACCATTGACGCCCGTGGTCTCCCCTCCCCTAAAAGGGATAATTGCCTGTCCCACAGGAGAATCCTTTGGAGATCCCTTTTTGGTTACAGGAAGAAGCCTTTTGGGTTCCAGGGAGAACCCTGTTCACAGAGGGTTTTACCTGGAACCCGAAAGGGTTCTACCTGGAACCAAAAAGGGTTCTCCTATAGGGACAGCCGAAGAACCCTTTTGGAACACATTTTTAAATAATCAGACTGTAGGCTGCATTCGGGCGTTGACATGGACAGCTGCAGTATTCCAACAGTTCAAATTCAACTGATCGCCTACAGCTCTGGCATGATTCGACAACAATTATTCCTTCTACAAAAACAAATGTGCCTTTCACAAAGGACCACAGAGAATTTTCAGGCAAGCACATGGTTGGACTCAAAATTGTCATGTCAGTCATTGTAGACCAAACAGCATGGCCAGAGGAGCTCAATCGTAACCAACACAGAGAGTGTTTGTCTCCTGTTGTTGCTAGGTCTTTTATTTACCCCTTCTTCTCCAACCACAAATCAGAAAGAACAGCTTTGTAATGTTCAGACTTGTGACAAAACATCTGTCCGAGAGGGCACACATTTAGCCAGTTTTCTTGGTATCATGAGTATTCCTGTTCGGTGATTGTCTAGTCTGGAGTGTCATGACGTTGCCCTACACTATTCCCTCTCCCTCTGCACCATCCCCTTCTCTCTGCCTCTCCTACGCCCAGGCTGGTGCGACCTCAGGTCGTAAATTCCTGGAGGAGAATCCTGCCTCATAGCCAGACAGTATAGAGAGAGTGAGTTTTCATAGAGAGAACAAAGGAATGTCTTCCACCTCACAGAACTTGAGGTCCGAACAATATTCATGTTCTGAAGAATGTGTAAAAGATTGGTGAAGTAACGAGCTACGAACTGGTCCGTTTGGTACAATTTTGTGAAACTCATGAGAGACAATACCGCCACATTAACATAATCCTGTTTATACAACAGTCTCAGTTATGAGGCTGACATCTAATTGTTGTACAAAATGAATGAGTAAAGATGAAACTATTTGTGAAATGATGTGATGCTATGTAATGATGTTAATGTGAGAGAATTGTATTTCTCTTTAAAGTTTCACTTATTCATTGGCATGTGCCCCAGGGGCACAGACAGGACCCGGCGTCATGAGACAGCTCTTTTCTATGTTTCCGAATAAAACCCGCACCTGGGTTTTCTATCACCAGACCAAGCTTACCTCAATTATGAGGGGGGCCTAAGGGTTGAGACGAGACCAGTACCTCTATCACAGAGGGAAATAAGGCTTGAGTAGATTGTTGAATCTTTTAACCATCCATTAACCATGAATCTTTTAACCATGGTTCAACTCAGACTATTGATACCGACAGAATAAGAATAAGTCTTTGATATTAATTACTAGTCTGCAGCTAGGAATTCGGTATCATTGAACGCGAAGACCGACAACCTCCGAAACATTTATTCTATAATGACATGAATGAATGTCACTCTGAAATATCCATTCTAACCACGACAAAGAGAGAGATAGGGCAGACAAACTCTCCAACAGAAACAAACTTTTCAACAGAGATCGCAACGAAACACTGAGCGTAAATATATATATTGATTGCAGTTATTCCCAAATGAGTGAGCGTTCACGTGCAAAGGATTAGCATTTAAATTGTTATAATTATCAACTTTGTAGTGTCTCTTACCTTTCGCGCCCTTATCAGTCCCTCTGTCTAACAAGCCGCCATGCCGGTTTAGCCCACTAGGGCACATTCCACCTATAATTTCTTTGTAACCATATCTACTTTGATTATTTTTGTGTTATGCATGTCTGTGAGTACTTAGTTAGTAAATAAATGATTTTAAAGTGAAGACTGGGTTCGTGCAGATAACCAACAATTTACGACTTTTGGAAAGAGACTGTTGTGAGGTAAAGAATAATTCATTAATCAGAAGACTAAGTGATCAGATATTAAAATATCTGAAGGTATATTAGGAAAATTATAACTTTGTAATCTGAATATTTTCCGTGGTGCCTCGACTTCCTAGTTAATTACATTTACATGATTAAGGCAGTTTAATCACGCAATAATAATTACAGAGAATGTCGTGGCAGAATCAGAATTATTTAGGTTACATTTATAAATAAAATGTTTTATTTATTTTATTTCATGCTTATGTGAGATATGTCATTAGAATGTCTATTTTTGGATAATACTGTTGGCCGGTTGCAGTTATCTGTTCTCTGTCAGGGTTCAGTTACTTGGGCTGCAGAGAGGGGTGAGCTTGTCTTCATATGTAAACATATCTTTTAAACCATGTTAAAGGATGATTGAGGGGGAACCAATTATCTCTTGACTCCACAATGTCTGTGTGCCAGTCACTGTGTCTCTGTGAGCTTGTCCAGAATGGGAGTGTCTAAAATGACAATTGATATATATCCTAATGTCTTGGTACTATGTTGTACCAAGAACGAGAAGTAGAACCTCGTTTTAGGAGAGCAAACTGAACGATAATTTATAGCTAATGCTGTCTGGCTATGGAATACTCCTCTCTCAAGTAAAGTCTTCCTTTGTAATGTTCCTAAGATCTGTTATTCGTCATGTGAGTTGAGATGGGTGTGTCTTGGCTATAAATGATACTAAGAACTGTTTTGTAAGCACTCTCAGAGAATTCATTTATAGACACTGAATTGATCTGAGAGTCACAGGGTTGTGATGGAGCTCATATAATTAAAGATGGACTTTATGATAACTCTGACTTGTGTGTGGTTTGCTCTCATGATTTGGTAAATACAGGAAATTTCCACTACAAGAGTTATTTAATAAATCTTCAGTTTTAATGATGCCAAAGACACAACAGGAGCTAGGTCCTGGCACCAGTGTCTACACAAATCTGGGAGAAGTTACGTTACTTTAGACTTCCAATAACAAAATGGTTGTTTTCGTGCTTAAATGTTGACAATTATGTTAAAGGGGAAGTACATTCCAAAATCAAAGTTGGTCAGATGTTTTCAGACATTTTAAAAGTGGTCTTATGTTGAGACAAGCATCTGTCTGTAATGAATACGATGGGAGACAGAGAGCTGGTTTCAAGCGCAGGGCGCAGCAGGTATTTATTCGAAAATGACCACAGGAGGAGGCAGGTAGCTGGGTCCAGGGACAGGCAGAAGATCATACACAGGAGGAGGCAGGTAGCTGGGTCCAGGGACAGGCAGAAGATCATACACAGGAGGAGGCAGGTAGCTGGGTCCAGGGACAGGCAGAAGATCATACACAGGAGGAGGCAGCTAGCTGGGTCCAGGGACAGGCAGAAGATCATACACAGGAGGAGGCAGGTAGCTGGGTCCAGGGACAGGCAGAAGATCATACACAGGAGGAGGCAGCTAGCTGGGTCCAGGGACAGGCAGAAGATCATACACAGGAGGAGGCAGCTAGCTGGGTCCAGGGACAGGCAGAAGATCATACACAGGAGGAGGCAGCTAGCTGGGTCCAGGGACAGGAAGAAGATCATACACAGGAGGAGGCAGGTAGCTGGGTCCAGGGACAGGCAGAAGATCATACACAGGGACTCCAAAAGGGCAGGGAAAAGGCTAACGACGTAATCCAGGAGATCAGGCAAGAGGTTGACGACAGGAAATGTGTTAGGCAAAAGCACAGGAAGGTAATAGGCAAAAAGGCTAAATCGTTAGTGAGGATGGCCAAAAACTGTGATACATAGGAGGACGAATACAGAACTAAACAGACCTCCGACTAGACCGTATAACAATTCAAACAATACCTCTACAATACCTATACCTCTAATATCTTTACTCTTTACGGTTTCTCAATCTTTTCATGTCCTAGTTCGGTTGGCCACTCAACCGGCTTTGGGTTGGACCAATCACAGCTCTGTTAAGGAGCATGAGACAATGGAATGACCCAGTTGAAACAAATGGGAAACATCTAGGTTCCTCCTTCTGATGAAGTCGGTTGGTGGCCAAAACTTTATGTGATACGCATTAGGTGAGAATCATTAGGTTTAGGTGATGATCCTTCGCTCTCTCTCTTCCACTGTCTCTCTCTCTCGCTCTCTTCCACTGTCTCTCTCTCTCTCTCCTCCACTGTTTCTCTCCCTCTTCCACTGTCTCTCTCTCTCCTCCACTGTTTCTCTCCCTCTTCCACAGTTTCTCCCTCTTCCACTGTTTCTCTCTCTTCCACTGTTTCTCTCTCTTCCACTGTTTCTCTCTTCCATTGTCTCTCCCTCTTCCACTCTCTCTTTCTCTCCCTCTTCCACTGTTTCTCTCTCTTCCATTGTCTCTCCCTCTTCCACTGTTTCTCTCTCTCGCTGTCTTCTACTGTTTCTCTCTCTTCCACTGTCTCTCTCTCTCTCTTCCACTGTCTCTCCCTCTTCCACTCTCTCTTTCTCTCCCTCTTCCACTGTTTCTCTCTCTTCCACTGTTTCTCCCTCTTCCACTGTCTCTCTCTCTTCCATTGTTTCTCTCTCTTCCACTGTTTCTCCCTCTTCCACTATCTCTCTCTTCCACTATCTCTCTCTCTTCCACTATCTCTCTCTTCCACTATCTCTCTCTTCCACTGTCTCTCTCTCTTCCACTGTCTCTCTCTTTTCCACTGTCTGTCTCTTCCACTGTTTCTCCCTCTTCCACTGTCGCTCGCTCTCTCTTCCACTGTTTCTCCCTCTTCCACTGTCTCTCGCTCTCTCTTCCACTGTTTCTCCCTCTTCCACTGTCGCTCGCTCTCTCTTCCACTGTTTCTCCCTCTTCCACTGTCGCTCGCTCTCTCTTCCACTGTTTCTCTCTCTTCCACTGTCGCTCGCTCTCTCTTCCACTGTTTCTCCCTCTTCCACTGTCTGTCTCTTCCACTGTTTCTCCCTCTTCCACTGTCTCTCTCTCTTCCGTTATTTCTCTCTCTTCCAATGTCTCTCTCTCTTCCATTGTTTCTCTCTCTTCCACTGTTTCTCCCTCTTCCACTATCTCTCTCTTCCACTGTCTCTCTCTCTTCCACTGTCTCTCTCTCTTCCACTGTCTGTCTCTTCCACTGTTTCTCTCTCTTCCACTGTCGCTCGCTCTCTCTTCCACTGTCTCGCTCTCTCTTCCACTGTCGCTCGCTCTCTCTTCCACTGTCTCTCTCTCTCTTCCACTGTTTCTCTCTCTTCCACTGTCTCTCTCTCTTCCACTGTCTGTCTCTTCCACTGTTTCTGTCTCTTCCACTGTTTCTCTCTCTTCCACTGTTGCTCGCTCTCTCTTCCACTGTCTCTCTCTTCCACTGTCTCTCTCTCTTCCACTGTCTCTCTCTCTTCCACTGTCTGTCTCTTCCACTGTTTCTCTCTCTTCCACTGTCGCTCGCTCTCTCTTCCACTGTCTCGCTCTCTCTTCCACTGTCGCTCGCTCTCTCTTCCACTGTCTCTCTCTCTCTTCCACTGTTTCTCTCTCTTCCACTGTTTCTCTCTCTTCCACTGTTTCTCCCTCTTCCACTGTTGCTCGCTCTCTCTTCCACTGTCTCTCTCTCTCTTCCACTGTTTCTCTCTCTTCCACTGTCTCTCTCTCTCTTCCACTGTCTCTCTCTCTTCCACTGTCTGTCTCTTCCACTGTTTCTCTCTCTTCCACTGTTGCTCGCTCTCTCTTCCACTGTCTCGCTCTCTCTTCCACTGTCTCGCTCTCTCTTCCACTGTCTCTCTCTCTCTTCCACTGTTTCGCTCTCTCTTCCACTGTCTCGCTCTCTCTTCCACTGTTTCGCTCTCTCTTCCACTGTCTCGCTCTCTCTTCCACTGTCTCTCTCTCTCTTCCACTGTTGCTCGCTCTCTCTTCCACTGTCTCTCTCTCTCTTCCACTGTTTCGCTCTCTCTTCCACTGTCTCGCTCTCTCTTCCACTGTCTCGCTCTCTCTTCCACTGTCTCTCTCTCTCTTCCACTGTTGCTCGCTCTCTCTTCCACTGTTTCTCTCTCTTCCACTGTCTCTCTCTCTCTTCCACTATCTCTCTCTTCCACTGTTGCTCGCTCTCTCTTCCACTGTCTCTCTCTCTCTTCCACTGTTTCTCTCTCTTCCACTGTCTCTCTCTCTCTTCCACTGTCTCTCTCTCTTCCACTGTCTGTCTCTTCCACTGTTTCTCTCTCTTCCACTGTTGCTCGCTCTCTTCCACTGTCTCTCTCTCTTCCACTGTCTGTCTCTTCCACTGTCTCTCTCTCTCTTCCACTGTTTCGCTCTCTCTTCCACTGTCTCGCTCTCTCTTCCACTGTCTCGCTCTCTCTTCCACTGTCTCTCTCTCTCTTCCACTGTTGCTCGCTCTCTCTTCCACTGTTTCTCTCTCTTCCACTGTCTCTCTCTCTCTTCCACTATCTCTCTCTTCCACTGTTGCTCGCTCTCTCTTCCACTGTCTCTCTCTCTCTTCCACTGTTTCTCTCTCTTCCACTGTCTCTCTCTCTCTTCCACTGTCTCTCTCTCTTCCACTGTCTGTCTCTTCCACTGTTTCTCTCTCTTCCACTGTTCCTCGCTCTCTCTTCCACTGTCTCTCTCTTCCACTGTCTCTCTCTCTTCCACTGTCTCTCTCTCTCTTCCACTGTTTCTCTCTCTTCCACTGTTTCTCCCTCTTCCACTATCTCTCTCTTCCACTGTCTCTCTCTCTCTTCCATTGTTTCTCTCTCTTCCACTGTCTCTCTCTCTTCCATTGTTTCTCTCTCTTCCACTGTTTCTCCCTCTTCCACTGTCTCTCTCTTCCACTGTCTCTCTCTCTTCCACTGTCTCTCTCTCTTCCACTGTCTGTCTCTTCCACTGTTTCTCTCTCTTCCACTGTCGCTCGCTCTCCCTTCCACTGTTGCTCGCTCTCCCTTCCACTGTTGCTCGCTCTCTCTTCCACTGTCTCTCTCTCTCTTCCACTGTTTCTCTCTCTTCCACTGTCTCTCTCTCTCTTCCACTATTTCTCTCTTCCACTGTTTCTCTCTCTTCCACTGTTTCTCTCTCTTCCACTGTTTCTCTCTCTTCCACTATTTCTCTCTCTCTCTTCCACTGTTTCCCCCTCTCTTTCTCTCCCACTGTTTCTCTCTCTTCCACTGTTTCTCTCTCTTCCACTCTCTCTCTCTCTCTCTCTCTCTCTCTCTCTCTCTCTTCCACTGTTTCTCTCTCTTCCACTGTTTCCCTCCCTCCCTCCCTCCCTCCCTCCCTCCCTCCCTCCAGGGTGATGGGGTTTGTAACTTTAAGCGGAAAGTGTGACCAGGCCTCTAGCGCTTGTCATCAGCACCTCTCTGACTCCTGACACCTCTCATATTGCCTCTCTATATTGCTGGTCATGAGAACACAGATAAAATGCCTTCCCTTTATTTAGCCCTCTCTCACTCCACCCAGCATAGGCGAGAGCAATGCCAGGGCAACCGCCTGCCTTAAATGAGCCTGTCAGGGAGAGCCTTGCTTATGTCTTGATAAAAGGGGAAAGGGGAGAGAGAGGACACCCTAATATGGTGAGGATGGGTACACTGACTAGATTCAGCAACCTAATGTAATACTCAAGTACATATTTCATCTAGGGGTGGGTCCAGACCTGGGTTCAAATAGTATTTGTTTTCCACCCCAGTACATTAGCTGCACTTGACTGAGCCTGCCTAGTGCAATGGAACCAATAAAGTGTGCCAAAAGTGCAAACCCCGCACACCTGGCACCTCCAAGCTCAATCAAACAATCAAAGTACCTGAAATGGGACAGATCTGGATGGGATTATTTATATGATGAAAATTAGTTAATATGCAGGTATACACAATAGATGAAGCCAAAATATTATTATTATTTATTTATTTTCACCTTTATTTAACCAGGTAGGCTAGTTGAGAACAAGTTCTCCTTTACCAAGATAAAGCAAAGCAGTGCGACAGAAACAACACAGCGTTACACATGGGATAAACAAGCATACAGTCAATAACACAAAATAAAAAAAGAAAGTATATATACAGTGTGTGCAAATGGCATGAGGAGGTAAGGCAATAAATAGGCCATAGTAGCAAAGTGATTACAATTTAGCAGATTAACACTGGAGTGATAGATGAGCAGATGATGATGAGCAGATGATGGTGTGTAAGTAGTGATACTGGTGTGCAAAAGAGCATCAAAGTAAATAAAAACAATATGGGGATGAGGTAGGTAGATTGGGTGGGCTATTTACAGATGGACTATGTACAGCTGCAGCGATCGGTTAGCTGCTAAGATAGCTGATGTTTAAAGTTAATGAGGGAAATGTAAGTCTCCAGCTTCAGCGATTTTTGCAATTCATTCCAGTCACTGGCAGCAGAGAACTGTAAGGAAAAGCGGCCAAAGAGGTGTTGGCTTTGGGGATGGCCAGTGAGATATACCTGCTGCAGCGCATGCTACGGGTGGGTGTTGTTATCGTGACCAGTGAGCTGAGATAAGACAGATCTTTACCTAACATAGACTTATAGATGAGCTGGAGCCAGTGGGTCTGGCGACGAATATGTAGCGAGGGCCAGCCGATTAGAGCATACAGGTCGCAGTGGTGGGCGGTATAAGGCACTTTGGTAACAAAACGGATGGCACTGTGATAGACTACATCCAATTTACTAAGTAGAGTATTGGAAGCTATTTTGTAGATGACATCGCCGAAGTCGAGGATCGGTAGGATAGTCAGTTTTACTAGGGTAAGTTTGGCGGCGTGAGTGAAGGAGGCTTTGTTGCGGAATAGAAAGCCGATTCTAGATTTGATTTTGGATTGGAGATGTTTGATATGAGTCTGGAAGGAGAGTTTACAGTCTAGCCAGACACCTAGGTATTTGTAGTTGTCCACGTATTCAAGGTCAGAACCGTCCAGAGTAGTGATGCTAGTCAGGTGGGCGGGTGCAGGCAGTCTCTTAAAGGATAGTTCAACCAAATTACAAAATTACATTTGTTTACTGTGGAACGAATCCAATGCCAGTCTCTATCCCCGATATAAGCATGTTTCATGTTTCATGTCAAAATCATACCAAAGTGTCTAAAATTGATTGTGTAGCTCAATTAAGAGCTGGATTCTATCCGTATCGGGGAAGACCTCTATTAATAAGCTATCCTGTTGCGACTCTAGGGGCAGTATTTTCATTTTTGGAAAATATTTTGTCAGGAAAAGATGCTAGAATATGCATATAATTGCTTCGGATAGAAAACACTCTAACGTTTCCAAAACTGTAAAGATATTGTCTGTGAGTATAACAGAACTGATGTTGCAGGCGAAAGCCTGAGAAAAATCCAATCCGGAAGTGCCCCAGGTTTTGAAAGCGCTGCGTTCCAATGAGTCCCTATTGAGCTGTGAATGTGTTATCAACCAGCTTACGCTTTCTACGTATTCCCCAAGGTGTCTACAGCATTGTGATGTAGTTTTACGCATTTATGTTGAAGAATAGCCGTAGGCGGCTACATTGCGTAAGTGGTCACCCGATGGCTCCCAGGGTGACTCTAGCGTAAAATACAGAGGTAGCCATTACTCCAATCGGTCCTACTGAAAAACGAATTGTCCCGAAGGATATGTTATCGAATAGATATTTGAAAAACACCTTGAGGATGGATTATAAACAACGTTTGCCATGTTTCTGTCGATATTATGGAGCTAATTTGGAATATTTTTTGCAGTTTTTGTGACTGCAATTTCCGGGCGATTTCTCAGCCAAACGTGAAGAACAAACGGAGCTATTTCACCTACAAAAATAGGTCTCCTGCTATACTTCTGCGATACGGTTGAATCTAGCCCTAAGTTTATGACTTAGACATGAAATGCGAAAAAAATGAGCTAGTCAAATACCCAGTGGTGGAAGAAGTACCCAATTTCATACTTGAGTAAAAGTAAAGATACCTTAACAGAAAATGACTCAAGTAAAAGTGAAAGTCATCCTGTAAAATACTACTTGAGTAAAAGTATTTGCTTTTAAATATACTTAAGTATCAAAGTAAATATAATTGATAAAATATCCTTAAGTGTCAAAAGTAAAAGTAAAAGTATAAATAATTTCAAATTCCTTAAATTAAGCAAACCAGATGGCATCATTTAAAAAAAAAACGGATAGCCAGGTGCACACTCCAACACTCAGACACCATTTACAAATGAAGCATGTGTTTAGAGTCAGCCAGATCAGAGGAAGTAGGGATGACCAGGTATGTTCTCTTGATAAGTGCATGAATTAGACCATTTTCCTGTCCTTGTTACGGTGAGTGAATGAGGACCCAAAAGCGAACTAACTTAAACAGAGCTTCTTTAATAACCAAACATAGGTAGGCTCAGATAGACCGGCAGATTCCGACAGGACAGGACAAGGTTACAGCAAACATGACGATAGTCTGGCTCAGGCATGAAACACAACAAACAAGAATCCGACAAGGACAGGAACAAAAACAGAGAGAGATATAGGGGACTAATCAGAGGGAAAAGGGGAACAGGTGGGAGAAGGGGTGACGAGGTAGTCAAGAGGAGACAAGGAACAGCTGGGGGAAAGCGGGGGAGAAAAGGTAACCTAATACGACCAGCAGAGGGAGACAGGGTGAAAGGAAAGGACAGAAAGACACAACATGACAATACATGACAGTACCCCCCCACTCACAGAGCGCCTCCTGGCGCACTCGAGGAGGAAACCTGGCGGCAACGGAGGAAATCCTCGATCAGCGCACGGTCCAGCACGTCCCGAGAGGGAACCCAACTCCTCTCCTCAGGACCGTACCCCTCCCAATCAACGAGGTACTGGTGACCACGGCCCCGAGGACGCATGTCCAAAATCCTGCGGACCCTGTAGATGGGTGCGCCCTCGACAAGGATGGGGGGGGGGGGGGGGGAGACGAGCGGGGGCGCGAAGAACGGGCTTGATACAGGAGACATGGAAGACCGGGTGGACGCGACGAAGGTATCGCGGAAGAAGAAGTCGAACTGCGACAGGATTAATGACCCGAGAAATACGGAACGGACCAATGAACCGCGGGGTCAACTTGCGAGAAGCCGTCTTAAGGGGAAGGTTCTGAGTGGAGAGCCAAACTCTCTGACCGCGACAATATCTAGGACTCTTAGTTCTACGCTTATTAGCAGCCCTCACAGTCTGCGTCCTATAACGGCAAAGTGCAGACCTGACCCTCTTCCAGGTGCGCTCGCAACGTTGGACAAAAGCCTGAGCGGAGGGGACGCTGGACTCGGCGAACTGAGATGAGAACAGCGGAGGCTGGTACCCGAGGCTACTCTGAAAAGGAGATAGCCCGGTCGCAGACGAAGGAAGCGAGTTGTGGGCGTATTCTGCCCAGGGGAGCTGTTCTGACCAAGACGCAGGGTTGCGAAAAGAAAGACTGCGTAAGATGCGACCAATAGTCTGATTGGCCCGTTCTGCTTGACCGTTAGACTGGGGGTGAAAGCCGGAAGAGAGACTGACTCTTTAGCAGAAGGAAGCTTAGCAAGGGGAATGAAATGAGCCGCCTTAGAGAACCTATCGACAACCGTAAGAATAACAGTCTTCCCCGCTGACGAAGGCAGTCCGGTGACAAAATCTAAGGCGATGTGAGACCACGGTCGAGAGGGAATGGGAAGCGGCCTGAGACGGCCGGCAGGAGGGGAGTTACCGGACTTAGTCTGCGCGCAGACCGAACAAGCAGCCACGAAACGACGCGTGTCATGCTCCCGGGTGGGCCACCAAAAACGCTGGCGAATGGAAGCAAGCGTACCCCGAACGCCAGGGTGGCCGGCTAACTTGGCAGAGTGAGCCCACTGAAGAACGGCCAGACGAGTAGGAACGGGAACGAAAAGAAGGTTCCTAGGACAAGCGCGCGGCGACGGAGTGTGAGTGAGCGCTTGCTTTACCTGCCTCTCAATTCCCCAGACAGTCAACCCGACAACACGCCCCTCAGGGAGAATCCCCTCGGGGTCAGTGGAGGCTACTGAAGAACTGAAGAGACGAGATAAAGCATCAGGCTTGGTGTTCTTAGAGCCCGGACGATAAGAAATCACGAACTCGAAACGAGCGAAAAACAGCGCCCAACGCGCCTGACGCGCATTAAGTCGTTTGGCAGAACGGATGTACTCAAGGTTCCTATGGTCAGTCCAAACGACAAAAGGAACGGTCGCCCCCTCCAACCACTGTCGCCATTCGCCTAGGGCTAACCGGATGGCGAGCAGTTCGCGGTTTCCCACATCATAGTTACGTTCCGACGGCGACAGGCGATGAGAAAAATACGCGCATGGGTGGACCTTGTCGTCAGAGAGGGAGCGCTGAGAAAGAATGGCTCCCACGCCCACCTCTGACGCGTCAACCTCGACAACGAACTGTCTAGAGACGTCAGGTGTAACAAGGATAGGAGCGGATGTAAAACGATTCTTGAGGAGATCAAAAGCTCCCTGGGCGGAAACGGACCACTTAAAGCACGTCTTGACAGAAGTAAGGGCTGTGAGAGGAGCTGCCACCTGACCGAAATTACGGATGAAACGACGATAGAAGTTCGCGAAGCCGAGAAAGCGCTGCAGCTCGACGCGTGACTTAGGGGCGGGCCAATCAATGACAGCTTGGACCTTAGCGGGATCCATCTTAATGCCTTCAGCGGAAATAACAGAACCGAGAAATGTGACGGAGGAGGCATGAAAAGTGCACTTCTCAGCCTTCACAAAAAGACAATTCTCTAAAAGGCGCTGGAGGACACGTCGAACGTGCTGAACATGAATCTGGAGTGACGGTGAAAAAATCTGGATATCGTCAAGGTAAACGAAAACAAAGATGTTCAGCATGTCTCTCAGGACATCATTGACTAATGCCTGAAAGACAGCTGGAGCGTTAGCGAGGCCGAAAGGAAGAACCCGGTATTCAAAGTGCCCTAACGGAGTGTTAAACGCCGTCTTCCACTCGTCCCCCTCCCTGATGCGCACGAGATGGTAAGCGTTACGAAGGTCCAACTTAGTGAAAAACCTGGCTCCCTGCAGGATCTCGAAGGCTGAAGACATAAGAGGAAGCGGATAACGATTCTTAACTGTTATGTCATTCAGCCCTCGATAATCTATGCAGGGGCGCAGAGACCCGTCCTTCTTCTTGACAAAAAAAAACCCCGCTCCGGCGGGAGAGGAGGAGGGGACTATGGTACCGGCGTCAAGAGCTACAGACAAATAATCCTCGAGAGCCTTACGTTCGGGAGCCGACAGAGAGTATAGTCTACCCCGGGGGGGAGTGGTTCCCGGAAGGAGATCAATACTACAATCATACGACCGGTGTGGAGGAAGAGAGGTGGCCCTGGACCGACTGAACACCGTGCGCAGATCGTGATATTCCTCCGGCACCCCTGTCAAATCACCAGGCTCCTCCTGTGAAGAAGAGACAGAGGAAACAGGAGGGATAGCAGACATTAAACATTTCACATGACAAGAGACGTTCCAGGAGAGGATAGAATTACTAGACCAATTAATGGAAGGATTATGACAAACTAGCCAGGGATGGCCCAAAACAACAGGTGTAAAAGGTGAACGAAAAATCAAAAAAGAAATGGTTTCGCTATGATTACCAGAAACAGTGAGGGTTAAAGGTAGCGTCTCACGCTGAATCCTGGGGAGAGGACTACCATCCAGGGCGAACAAGGCCGTGGACTCCCTTAACTGTCTGAGAGGAATGTCATGTTCCCGAGCCCAGGTCTCGTCCATAAAACAGCCCTCCGCCCCAGAGTCTATTAAGGCACTGCAGGAAGCTGACGAACCGGTCCAGCGTAGATGGACCGACAAGGTAGTGCAGGATCTTGAAGGAGAGACAGGAGTAGTAGCGCTCACCAGTAGCCCTCCGCTTACTGATGAGCTCTGGCTTTTACTGGACATGAAGTGACAAAATGACCAGCAGAACCGCAATAGAGACAGAGGCGGTTGGTGATTCTCCGTTCCCTCTCCTTAGTCGAGATGCGGATACCTCCCAGCTGCATAGGCTCAGCTCCCGAGCCGGCAGAGGAAGATGGTAGTGATGCGGAGAGGGGGGCAACGGAGAGCGCGAGCTCCTTTCCACGAGCTCGGTGACGAAGATCAACCCGTCGCTCAATGCGAATAGCGAGTTCAATCAGGGAATCCACGCTGGAAGGGACCTCCCGGGAGAGAATCTCATCCTTTACCTCTGCGCGGAGACCCTCCAGAAAACGAGCGAGCAAAGCCGGCTCGTTCCAGCCACTGGAGGCAGCAAGAGTGCGAAACTCAATAGAGTAGTCTGTTATGGATCGATTACCTTGACATAGGGAAGACAGGACCCTGGAAGCCTCCTCCCCAAAAACAGATCGATCAAAAACCCGTATCATCTCCTCCTTAAAGTCCTGATACTGGTTAGTACACTCAGCCCTTGCCTCCCAGATTGCCGTGCCCCACTCACGAGCCCGTCCAATAAGGAGAGATATGACGTAGGCGACATGAGCAGTGCTCCTGGAGTAAGTGTTGGGCTGGAGAGAAAACACAATATCACACTGGGTGAGGAACGAGCGGCATTCAGTGGGCTCCCCAGAGTAACACGGCGGGTTATTGATTCTGGGCTCCGGAGATTCGAAAGCCCTGGAAGTGGCCGGTGGATCGAGGCGGAGATGGTGAACCTGTTCTGTGAGGTTGGAGACTTGGGTGGCCAGGGTCTCAACGGCATGTCGAGCAGCAGACAATTCCTGCTCGTGTCTGCCTAGCATCGCTCCCTGGATCTCGACGGCTGAGTGGAGAGGATCCGAAGTCGCTGGGTCCATTCTTGGTCGGATTCTTCTGTTACGGTGAGTGAATGAGGACCCAAAAGCGAACTAACTTAAACAGAGCTTCTTTAATAACCAAACATAGGTAGGCTCAGATAGACCGGCAGATTCCGACAGGACAGGACAAGGTTACAGCAAACATGACGATAGTCTGGCTCAGGCATGAAACACAACAAACAAGAATCCGACAAGGACAGGAACAAAAACAGAGAGAGATATAGGGGACTAATCAGAGGGAAAAGGGGAACAGGTGGGAGAAGGGGTGACGAGGTAGTCAAGAGGAGACAAGGAACAGCTGGGGGAAAGCGGGGGAGAAAAGGTAACCTAATACGACCAGCAGAGGGAGACAGGGTGAAAGGAAAGGACAGAAAGACACAACATGACAATACATGACAGTCCTGCTAAGCATTCAAAATGTAACGACTACTTTTGGGTGTCAGGGAAAATGTATGAAGTAAAAAGTATATTGTTTTATTTAGGAATGTAGTGAAGTAAAAGTTGTGTACGTGTGCTTCCTCTCCGGCCTCTAGGTCATCAGGCTTCTCGTTATGGCGCACACCTGTCGCCATCGTTACTCACACCTGCGCGTCATCAGACTCACCCGGACTCCATCACCTCCCGGATTACCTTCCCTATACGTGTCACTCCCTTTGAGTGGGATGGTTGCAAGTATCTTGCCGTCGACATTCTGGTTGCTGGACGCACGTACTGTAGGCTACTGCGGTAAGGACTGGCTTGAATAAGCTGATCAAAGAGACTCACAGAAAATGTGAGGCATCATTGTTTCTGTTCCTGTGTCATGTCTGTGCGTTGTTCATGTTTCTTATTTTGTATTATGGTGTGTTTAAACACTCACTCCCTGAACTTGCTTCCCGACTCTCAGCGCACATCGTTATAAGTTGTCAAAAAATATAAATAGTAAAGTAGAGTAGACACCCCAAAAAACTACTTAAGTAGTACTTTCAAGTATTTTTACTTAAGTACTTTACACCACTGAAAATACCATGAATACCATTATGTGTTGCCGTAAAAGCATATGCTAAGTAGAATATAATTATTATATGTCAAATCTTCCCAGAGAGAGAGAGAGTGTAGCACAATCACCAGAGTATTGGCAAAGTAATATGGGTTGCACCTCCATCACACAGTGACATTGCCATTGTTATCAACGTTCCACAGACGCTGCAGCCATTATTTTTGTTGGCGAAATTAACACGGCTGTGTTGCAATGTCAGCACAATCATGTCGTTTGACTTCTCAATGGCCAAACAAAAGACATAGGTGTCTCTTTAGGAGTTTAATACTTTGACCATTAAAAACTTTGTTTCAAGGACAAAAAGAGACAAAAATCCCTCAACCCTTTGGTGTTTGCATCCGTCTCCCCTGGTGGACCCGTGTCACCTCTCATTCTTTTCTTTAACCTCCCTGAACAATAGGGAGAAAGACAGCAGCTTTCCCTACTCAGCAAAAGGGTTCACTCTTATCGACTCTGCCCAACAAAAGTTCTGCTGATATTTCAGACAAGTCATCCTTTCCCCGAACTGACATCTGAACCTGCTATTAAGAATAGAAAGAACAGAGAGAAAGCGAGAGACAGAGATAGAGAGAGAGACAGAGAAGGGAAAGCACTTTGTGCGATGGCGACACGGCCCGGGAACGTTCTCACTGCAGAGAAAAGTGAATACCAGACAAATGTTCAACTCAATTTTCAATTTCACGGTACTCTGTCAAACCCATGCTCATCTCACAAATGTGCTGAATTACCTCATGCAAGATCAAGTGTGTGAAGTTGGAATGATTAGGAATTATTCCAGATTAAAGGAAGAGTTTGGCAGTGAAATTAACATTCAGATAGCATTCATTCTTCATTGATCTTTGGATGATTCTGAATTGCAGTTAGTCCAACTGAAAATACAACATTGCCCATTGCAGTTCAAACCTTTGAAGTATTCCTGAAAAGTGCATACAGGATAGTCCTACACACCATGGATATGGTGGTCGCACACCATATCCACTATAGTGACTTTTGAAGAGTAATGAAACTATAGAAAAAAAGAGATTAGAAAACCACAACCACACGCAGGAAAAACATTGTTATTCATATAGAGGTGCTCTTTAAGTGTTCCTTCACATGAGATATGTCAGATAAAAAATGTTTTTATAATTTATAATTGTTTTTTTTTTGTTGTTGTTGCAATTAAGTCGTTCTATGTGCACAAACACCTTTGAACTTGGTGTTACAAGGTCCTATCTGCAATCCAATCACACAAATCTGGGTTATCAATAAAAAATAATTGTATGTCAGGTGAGGTCATGAAAGAGGGAGACTTCAAAAAACAGTTCTGAGATCTGGGACTTGTTCACTCATCCAAAGCTAAGCTTTAGCAATGTTGCTAGTTCTCCAAAGGATATGGTGCATTTGTCATTTTTAAACTATCCTTTTTATGTGTGAACATGTATTAACATACTTGATGCTGCGATTAGAAAGAAGGAAGGGTGTTCTTTTATCTAATCATTAAATGTCTGTACTTCTCTATTGAAATTGAAATTATTTTAAAGGACCCTCCCGGAGAGAAAATGCACGTTTAGGTTCCACCTCCGAAGAATGACAAAGTCTACTTATACTTATTTTTGAATTGGGTGTGGGAATTTCAATGTCAGTGTATCTAGCTAGCATGCTAACCTTATCTATAGCTAGCTAACGTTATCTGTTGTTGCTGGTGTTTTTTTTACCTCACCCGTATTCAAAAGATTAGCCAGCTATGGCTGTTTCTGGAGCAGGATTTGTTAGAAGCATTGATTTAGGGAAACCACTGGCCTATCTTTGACTTGGTCAACTATTGTTATCTCCAAAGTTTTGTCAGCTTCCATAAATTGCGGACGCAAATTCGGCATAGAAATAGTTACAATAAGATGAAGTGCCTGTAATATGGATAGCTATTGAAAGATAGCTGATATGCGTTTTTCTACATTGTAATGGACATGGTGCAATCTTTGGTAGGTAGGCTGCTGGGAGGCTTCTGCTGCAGTACAACAAAGCTACATCAGCCCGTGCTCATGGTTCTCACATGGGAAGTGAAATGATAGGCTACAATGACTTCCCACTGGGCACAGAGGTCAGTTCAATGTCTAGTTTTGATTTACATTTGGTTGAGTTGTCAAATATTCCGAATTCAACGTGAAATCAACAAAAAACGGTTTGTTATTGGATTTAGGTTAAAAGTGACATAAAAAATGCCCTTACGTTGATGATTTTTGCAAATCTAATGTGTTTTCCACATTGATTCAACATCATCATATTTTTTTGTTGTTGGTTGAAATGACATGGAAACAACATTGATTCAACCAAATTATGCCCAGTGGGTCTGCTCATGATCATGCACGCCACAAATGGCATGTAAGTCCCTTAAACTTTCTTTTGTGGGTGCCTTTTCATTATCTGGATAGACACTTGTGGTTTCTAACGTTACACCAATCAAAACTACTACTACTGCTACTACCTCTACTACTACTATGACTGTACTACTCCTACTTCTACTACTACTACAACTACTACTACTACTACTACTACTCCTACTACTGCTACTACTACTACTGCTACTACTATTACTACTACTATGACTGTACTACTCCTACTACTACTACTACTACTACTCCTACTACTACTACTACTACTGCTACTACTACTACTGCTACTACTACTACTACTACTACTACTACTACTACTACTACTACTACTACTGCTACTACTACTACTACTACTGCTACTACTGCTACTACTACTACTAATGCTACTATTACTACTTCTACTACTGCTACTACTACTACACTACCACTTCTACTACAACATTCTGTAGGGTTGGGTCTCCTGATCTAGACACCTGACTCCCAGTCATCCCTCTGCCCTGGCCTGCTCTCACACTGCTGGGTGGGGCACCTCACCATCTGACTGCACATAACATACGTGCTAGACTCATAGAATCATTCAGTTTCTACATATTTATCCTGTTCAATTTATATGTCCACAAATAGCGTTTATGAAATGGCAAAAGTACATAACCTTGGTATAGATTACAGATCTAGATCAAAGTTATACATTTTTGAGTTTGAGGAAAATAAATGTACCAAGTTCCATTGTGATGTCTCTCAGGAAGCTAAATGTGTGTGCTAATGAGGATGATAACAATCTTTTGAACTGTGGCCTTTTAACAAGAAGTACTCAAGTTTTAGACATAATTACAATTTCCAGGTACTTCCCTCACATCCATTCACATCTTCAACTGTTACTTTTAGCCCAGATGTATTTTCTGTTAAATAAATCTAGAGTGTAGTGGGACATAAACCCTAACCTCTTGATACCCTATTTTTATAAAGACCCCTAGCGCTGTTAAACCCTGGCGTGTGATAGCCACACCATGCAGGGCAGGGTTATCGTCTGACAAAGTGTGTCCCATCCACATGGGTGGTGTTGAGGGGAGCTTGTATCTGAAACTTGATAGAATCCTGGCCCTGTGAAATGGTGTGTTGTGTGTGTACACCTGAGAGAATGATTAAGCGTGTGTGTGTGTGTGTGTGTGTGTGTGTGTGTGTGTGTGTGTGTGTGTGTGTGTGTGTGTGTGTGTGTGTGTGTGTCCAAACAGAACGGAATGGCCATTGCATGTGCACAGGCTGATAACATTGTGTTGCAGCAGCTGGCAACAGGAACTTGGGGGTGAACTCATATCTGACTGGCTGCTTTGGGTGGAACAAAAGCGTTGTTCTGATACTCCTTTAACTCTCTTCTAAAACAGTCTACTTCTCTTTCTTTCTTGACCCTTTCTTTCATCATCTCTACTTCCTTCTTTCATGTATTTATTTCTCTCCTCTTGTCTTTCTCATTGCTAAACACACACTTTCTTACTCTCCACCGCTCTCTCGTTCTCTCCACTGTGACGACAACGGCAGTTTCACTCTTTCTCTTTCCTCCATTGTATGAGCCATGAGTCTATCTTTCCTCCCACTGGCCCTTCAGCCCCACACAGTCACAGAGGAACCTCTGGATTCACTTCCGCTCAGAATGGAGGGAACAATCAATCACCCCTTTCTCCTCTCTCCTATGGCCTTGTCCCTTGTCCATTAAGTAAGTGTGTGTGTGTGTCTGTGTGTGTGCGTGCGTGTGTGTGTGTGTGTGGTTATGGCTGTGTCCAACAGGGTGAAATCTATAGCCAACACTGGTTGTTGGAAGCATGATTAGGGGTGGGACCATTGGTGACAATAGAACAGGGATAAGGTGTAGCCATGTAGGCCTATTGTGATGTACAGGGAACTAGGTATTTGGGATATCTGTAGTTTTGAAAGTGGTGACATTTCTCCATGGCCATCCCTGTGTGAAGTGTTTCTGTTTTGTTGTTTTTTATTTAAGGAATGGGCGTTTAAACTAGTCTCAAATGCTGTGATACCACAATTATTAGACACATTAATAATATTTTGAAGTACACAGTACAATGAAGATCAATTTCATTCAAATCAAGCAAGATAACTTCACTTCACTTTGCTTAAAAAGAAAAACTAATTACAGGGTTTTTCTTTATTTTAAGGAAGACCCATGGTTACCTCTACTGCAGAGGATGTGCATTAGAGTTCATTAACTACACCTCAGATTGCAGCCCAAATAAATGCTTCACAGAGTTCAATTAACACATCTTAACACATCTCAAAATCAACTGTTCAGAGGAGACTACACAAATCAGGCCTTCATTGTCTAATTTCTGCAAAGAAACCACGACTAAAGGGCACCAATCAGAAGAGACTTGATTGGGTCAAGAAACACGAGCAATGGACATTAGACTGGTGGAAATCTGTCCTTTGGTATGATGAGTCCAAATTTGAGATTTTTGGTTCCAACCACCCTGTCCTTGTGAGACGCAGAGTAGTGGAACGTATGATCTCCGCATGTGTGGTTCCCACCTTGGAGCATGGAGGAGGTGTGATGGGGTGGGGGTGCTTTTCTGGTGACAATGTCTGTGATTTATTTAGAATTCCAGGCACACTTAACCAGCATGGCTACCACAGCATTCTGCAGCGGTACACCATCCCATCTGGTTTGCGCTTAGTGGGAATATCATTTGTTTTTCAACAGGACAATGACCAAAAACATACCTCCAGGCTATGTAAGGGCTATTTGACCAAGAAGGAGAGTGATGGAGGGCTGGTTTGGGATGAGTTGGACCGCAGAGTGAAGGAAAAGCAGCCAACAAGTGCTCAGCATATGTGGGAACTCCTTCAAGACCGTTGGAAAAGCATTCCTCATGAAGCCTGTTGAGAGAATGCCAAGAGTGTGCAAAGCTGTCATCAAGGCAAAGGGTGGCTGCTTTGAAGAATCTAAATATATACTTTTTTGGTTACTACATGATTCCATATGTGTTATTTTATGGTTTTGATGTCTTCACCATTGTTCTACAATGTAGAAAATAGTTCAAATTAAGAAAAACCCTTGAATTAGTAGGTGTGTCCAAACTTTTGACTGGTACTGTATAAGTGGCAAATAACCAGATTAGCAATGGGTCCGGATATTTATTTTCCCTTGTATAATTTTGTCATGTTTGTGTTTTGGGGCTGAACCTGGAAATGGAAATGTGCAGCCAAAACAGAGGTGGCAATGCCAAACAATTTAACCTTCCAACAAGTATTCTAAATATTTATTGTGTCCAGATATGTACAAAGTAGACCAGTGTGGCTGCCTGGTCCCACAGGCAAGTTGCTTGTTCACGTCAGCAATGGTGCTTTTGTCTCTTTCGCCTAATTTATGCAATTTGGTTTTCTGTGTGTCTCTCTGTTTGCACTAATTCTGATGAACACCAAGATGGCAAAAAAATATATGATTTTTGCTTCTTAAGCAAAAGATTTGTCTATTTCCCTCCCATGTTGTTCAATGGTCTACAGTTTTCATAATTGGAGCAACAAATTAAAATAATGATAGACACATTACCAGTCAAAAGTTTGGACACCTACTCATTCAATGTTTTTTCTTATTTTTTTTTTACTATTTTCTACATTGTAGAATAATAGTGAAGACATCAACACTATGAAATAACACATGGAATCATGTAGGATCCAAAAATGTCTTCAACAAATCAAAAAATATTTTATATTATTCAAAGGAGCTTCCATTTGCCTTGATGACAGCTTTGCACACTCTTGGCATTCTCTCAACCAGCATTACCTGGAATGTTTCCAACAGTCTTGAAGGAGTTCCCACGTACAGTTGAAGTCGGAAGTTTACATACACCTTAGCCAAATACACGTAAACTCTGTTTTTCACATTTCCTGACATTTAATCCTAGTAAAGATTCCCTGTCTTAGGTCAGTTAGGATCACCACTATATTTTAAGAATGTGAAATGTCAGAATAATAGTAGAGATAATGATTTATTTCAGCTTTTATTTCTTTCATCACATTCACAGTGGGTCAGATGTTTACATACACTCAATTAGTATTTGGTAGCATTGCCTTTAAATTGTTTAACTTGGGTCAAATGTTTCGGGTAGCCTTCCACAAGCTTCCCACAATAAGTTGGGTGAATTTTGGCCCATTGCTCCTGACAGAGCTGGTGCAACTGAGTCAGGTTTGTAGGCCTCCTTACTTGCACACGCTTTTTCAGTTCTGCCCACAAATCTTCTGTCAGGGCTTTGTGATGGCCACTCCAATACCTTGACTTTGTTGTCCTTAAGCCATTTTTCCACAACTTTGGAAGTATGCTTGGGGTCATTGTCCATTTGGAAGACCCATTTGCAACCAAGCTTTAACTTCCTGACTGATGTCTTGATGTTGCTTCAATATATGCACATAATTTTCCGCTCTCATGATGCCATCTATTTTGTGAAGTGCACCAGTCCCTCCTGCAGCAAAGCACCCCCACAACATGGTGCTGCCACCCCCGTGCTTCATGATTGGGAGGGTGTTCTTCGGCTTGCAAGCCTCCCCCTTCTTCCTCCAAACATAACAATGGTCATTATGGCCAAACTGTTCTATTTTGGTTTCATCAGACCAGAGAACATTTATCCAAAAAGTATGATCTTTGTCCCCATGTGCAGTTGCAAACCGTAGTCTGAATTTTTTTATGGTGGTTTTGGAGCAGTGGCTTCTTCCTTGCTGAGCAACCTTTCAGGTTATGTCGATATAGGACTCGTTTTACTGTGGATATAGATAACTTTGTACAGGTTTCCTCCAGCATCTTCACAAGGTCCTTTGCTGTTGTTCTGGGATTGATTTGCACTTTTCGCACCAAAGTACGTTAATCTCTTGTAGACAGAACGTGTCTCCTTCCTGTGAGGTATGACGGCTGCGTGGTCCCATAGTGTTTATACTTGCAAACTATTGTTTGTACAGATGAACGTGGTACCTCAGGCGTTTGGAAATTGCTCCCAAGGATGAACCAGACTTGTGGAGGTCTACAATTTGTTTTCTGAGGTCTTGGCTGATTTCTTTTGATTTTCCCATGATGTCAAGCAAAGAGGCACTCAGGTTGAAGGTAGGCCTTGAAATACATCCACAGGTACATCTCCAATTGACTCAAATGATGTCAATCAGCCTGTCAGCAGCTTCAAAAGATATGACATAATTTTCTTGATTTTTCCAAGCTGTTTATAGGCACAGTCAACTTAGTGTATGTAAACTTCTGGCCCACTGGAATTGTGATACAGTGAATTATAAGTGAAATAATCTGTCTGTAAACAATTGTTGGAAAAATTACTTGTGTCATGCACACAGTAGATGTCCTAACCAACTTGCCAAAACTTTAGTTTGTTAACAAGAAATTTGAAGAATGGTTTAAAAATGAGTTTTAATGAGTCCAACCTAAGTGTTTGTAAACTTCCAACTACAACTATATGCTAAACACTTGATGGCTGCTTTTCCTTCACTCTGCAGTACAACTCATTCCAAACCATCTCAACTGGGTTGAGGTCCGGTGATTGTGGATGCCAGGTCAACTGATGCAACACTCCATCACTTTCCTTCTTGGTCAAATAGCCCTTACACAGCCTGGAGGTGTGTTGGGTCATTGTCCTGTTGAAAAACAAATTATAGTCCCACTAAGCGCAAACCAGATGGGATGGCGTATCGCTGCAGAATGCTGTGGTAGCCATTTTGGTTAAATGTGACTTGAATTCTAAATAAATCACAGACAATCTCATGGGCAAAACACCCCCACACCTCCTCCTCCATGTTTCATGGTGGGTACCACACATGCAGAGATCATCCGTTCACCTACTCCGCATCTCACAAAGACACCCCGGTTGGAACCAAAAATGTCAAATTTGTACTCATCAGATCAAAGGACAGATTTCCACTGGTCTAATGTCCACTGCCAGTGTTTCTGGCTCAAGCAAGTCTCTTATTATTGATGTCCTTTAGTAGTGGTTTCTTTGCACCAATTCGACCATGAAGGCTCTAGCAGTCTCCTCTGAACAGTTAATGTTGAGATTGTCTGTTGCTTGAACTCAGTGAAGCACTTATTTGGGCTGCAATTTCTGAGGCTTGTTACTCTAATGAATTAATCCTCTGCAACAGAGGTAACTGGGTCATCTGTTCCTGTGGCAGTCTTCATGAGAGCCAGTTCCATCATAGCTCTTCATGGTTTTTGCGACTGTACTTGAAGAAATTTTAAAAGTGTCGTTTCTCTTTGCTTATTTGAGCTGTTCTTAATATAATATGGACTTGGTCTTTTACCAAATAGGGCTATCTTCTGTATTCCACCCGTACCTTGTCACAACACAACTGGTTGGATCAAACAGATTAAGAAGGAAAGAAATTACACAAATTAACTTTGCAATGCATTGAAATGCATTCCAGGTGACTACCTCATGAAGCTGGTTGAGAGAATGCCAAGAGTGTGTAAAGTTGTCATCAAGGCAAAGTGTGGCTACTTTGAAGAATCTGAAATACAAAATATATTTAACACTTTTTTGGTTACTACATGATTCCATAGGTATTATTTCATAGTTTTGATGTCTTCACTATTATCCTACAATGTAGAAAATAGTAAAAATCCTGGAACGAGTAGGTGCGTCCAAACGTTTGACTGGTACTGTATATGTGCACATTTAGTTTGACTGCATTCCACGACACCAAATAACATCAAACAAAAAAAAATACCCACATTAAAGTTTGGTTGAGGGGGTGAGATAACAGTTTATTACACATGCATTGTATCATTGCTGCTCTGGTTTTGTCCCACTCCAACTATAACATCGCTTTCCACTGGAAGGCAGCAAAGAGGGAACCTCCGTCCATCCATTCGCTCTATTCCCATTCCCTATCCCCCCCACACACCAGGGTAAGCGAGCTGAATCAGACAAATCCTTCTTAATGTGGCTGGTATCTCTGGTATGCACAAAGAACCGAGAAGAGAGTGTCCCGTCTGGGTAGCATCAAACGACTGATCCGGGGATAGAGATTAATGGGATTATGACAGGAAGACGAGATGAGGGAAGTCAATGTGGGACTGGGATGTTCACCAGCTGAAAGATGGAGAGACCCACTGTGCAGCACCCAAAGATCAAGGAGAATACTTATAGCCGTATTGTTACAGAGCAAGAAATAGCTCTGAGAAATAACCTCAGTGCTTTGGGAATTGGATACTGCTAAATAAATTCATGCAGGTGGGATATCCTGAGAGACACATCTACATTGTTCTACCTGTTTAAATGGCTGCACAGTCCTATTTCCATATAGGGTGCAATGAAAGCCAGACCCACTCGCCCTAGCACACTTCTCCTCCAAATAACTACTACATGCTAGCGTGAGAGTCCCCTCTGGCCTTCATTTCCCCTAATGCCTTGCATCCTCTCTATCCCAAATCGACGCATAATTCTGGGATCGTCAGCTAAATCGCAACCCCAAGAGCAGGAAACGTGTGGCGCGACGGCGGGTAGGCAGATAAGCGTAAGATAACTTTGTTGGCAGGATGGTCCTCCGCTTAGCGACGAGTAGGTGCTTCATTGGCACAATCTGGGCTCACGCCTCAGCGCCCTTGCTCAAAAGAGCCCGCATGCCCCATCATGACATCATGCTTTTGTGCAAAATCCCTGCGCCATTCACAGCCCTGCTCTCGGCTTAGGCCGCTAGCGCCGGCAATATCAACAAGTAGTGCCCATAACAGACAAGTACAGCGCGGAGAACTAGCCCAGTTACTATCCATGTGTGTCTGTACCTGGATATCCTTTCAAATTCACTTAGGGAAAGTTCGGGGAAGATTGGCTATTGGCTACAGGATGTGGGGACAACAATGTAAAAGCTGTAAAAAAAAAAAAACGGCAGCTTCATTTTGTTCCTGAGATGAAACATTAACTAAACCACACGGTCAGAACTAGCAGTCCTTCTTGACCCACTAATGTCTGGTCTGACTCTTCCCTCAGTCTAGTGCTATGACCTCCATGACCCCAGCCTCAATGCTGAAGGGCTTTACAACTGCTGGCTGTCCTGTGTTCTCGCACAACCGATTTTTCTCACCGAAATATACTTAGAATTGTTATGTTTTGAAATATAGCAGTATACTTTTTATTCTGTAATATGATATAGTTGGACCAGATATACAATTGAAGTTGGAAGTTTACATACACCTAGGTTGGAATCATTAAAACTAATTTTTAAACCTCTCCACAAATTTCGTGTTAACAAACTATAGGTTTGGCAAGTCGGTTAGGACATCTACTGTGTGCATGACACAAGTAATTTTTTCCAACAATTGTTTACAGACAGATTATTTCACTTATAATTCACTGTATCACAATTCCAGTGGGTCAGAAGTTTACATACACTAAGTTGACTGTGCCTTTAAACAGCTTGGAAAATTCCAGAAAATGACGTCATGGCTTTAGAAGCTTCTGATAAGCTAACTGACATCATTTGAGTCAATCAATTGGAGATGTACCTGTGGATATATTTCAAGGCCTACCTTCAAACTCAGTGCCACTTTGCTTGACATCATGGGAAAAGACCTCAGAAAATAAATTGTAGACCTTGGGAGCAATTTCCAAATGCCTGAAGGTACCACGTTCATCTGTACAAACAATAGTACGCAAGTATAAACACCATGGGACCATGGAGCCGTCATACCGCACAAAAAGGAGACGCGTTCTGTCTCCAAGAGATGAACGTACTTTGGTGCGAAAAGTGCAAATCAATCACAGAACAACAGCAAAGGACCCTGTGAAGATGCTGGAGGATATGTATCTATATCCACAGTAAATCCACAGTAAAACAAGTCCTATATCGACATAACCTGAAAGGCCACTCAGCAAGGAAGAAGCCACTGCTCCAAAACCGCCATAAAAAAGCCAGACTACGGTTTGCAACTGCACATGGGGACAAAGATCAGACTTTTTGGAGAAATGTCCTCCGGTCTGATGAAATAGAACTGTTTGGCCATAATGACCATTGTTATGTTTGGAGGAAGAAGGGGGAGGCTTGCAAGCCAAAGAACACCATGCCACCCGTGAAGCACAGGGGTGGCAGCATCATGTTGTGGGGGTGCTTCGCTGCAGGAGGGACTGGTGCACTTCACAAAATAGATGGCATCATGAGAGCGGAAAATTATGTGCATATATTGAAGCAACATCAAGACATCAGTTAAAGCTTGGTTGCAAATGGGTCTTCCAAATGGACAATGACCCCAAGCATACTTCCAAAGTTGTGGCAAAATGGCTAAAGGGCTACAAAGTCAAGGTATTGGAGTGGCCATCACAAAGCCCTGACAGAAGATTTGTGGGCAGAACTGAAAAAGCGTGTGCAAGTAAGGAGGCCTACAAACCTGACTCAGTTACACCAGCTCTGTCAGGAGGAATTGGCCAAAATTCACCCAACTTATTGTGGGAAGCTTGTGGAAGGTTACCCGAAACATTTGACCCAAGTTAAACAATTTAAAGGCAATGCTACCAAATACCAATTGAGTGTGTGTAAACTTACCCACTGGGAATGTGATGAAAGAAATAAAAGCTGAAGTAAATTATTCTCTCTACTATTATTCTGACATTTCACATTCTTAAAATATAGTGGTGATCCTAACTGACCTAAGACAGGGCATTTTTACTAGGATTAAATGTCAGGAAATGTGAAAAACTGAGTTTAAATATATTTGGCTAAGGTGTATGTAGACCTCCGACTTCAACTGCGTAGTCGCTCAAAGACTCTAACCCATGCTTTCTACCTCCGGTCAATCATCAAACACTTCAGATGAAATGGGATATAATGAAGAGCTTATTTCCGAAACGCACCAATTTTTTACATTTGTGTTTTTTTTCATCAGAAATGATTGATTATGGGTACCTTCATGTGGTTGAAAAATGTATTTTAGATGTGCATGGAAATTATTGTTTTTTTTTTCTAAACACTATACAGTATTTAAATAGTTTAGCTGAATTTTCATATCCTGTATTTTTGACTGTGATATGTGGCTGTCTCACCAATCTTTTTTAAGAGGAATGCACTTACTGTAAATTGCTCTGGATTAGAGCATCTGCTAAATGACAAAAATGTCAAATGTAAATGTTTTACATAGAGATCTCATATTATTGTATTAATTAAGAAAACATTTTATTTTTAAAATATTGATGTCACCAATGTATCATTTGTACAGTTCTTTATAAAAAATTGTGTTATTTGTTTCATTTGACTGTGTAAAACCTAGCAGTACTACTTATTTATCTGAGAGAGGTGCAGATATTTAGCATTTAGCATTTAGCAAAAAACATGATTATTTGTCTCTTTGAAATGAAACCATCATGTGATATATTTTAAACATATACATATTTGTCATTGCACGACCATGCCATGATTATATAGTTAAAAAAACACATCTCTCTCATAATTTCTTTAAACAATAACTGCTTATTTGCCAACACTTCTGAAAATTGATATATAGAGTTTTGGAATGAAACTCTATCTAGAGGGATGATGGAACTTATTTTTGTCATTTTGCAATCCATAGAACTGATACTTACATCTATGGCAAAGAAAGGATGCAGCATTCTACTTAAAAACAAGTGGGTCATCAGCAAGCCCCTTCCTACCTGAGGCCCCACTGTTGCACTTCAGCCAATGAGAGACAGGAGGTATCATCTGCAGATTGCTTTCTCATTGGATGAAAGGTACGTCCTGTTGTGGATCCAATAGAATCAGCAGAGAGGATGTGGTTCGTGAATTATGACCCTGAGGACACACCCTGTTGAAACCGATTTTAGTAACACTTAAAAACATCTTAAGGATCGTACCCTTTTTTTTAAAATTTTCGCCTAAAATGACGTACCCAAATCTAACTCCCTGTAGCTCAGGACCTGAAGCAAAGATATGCATATTCTTGATACCATTTGAAAGGAAACACTTTGAAGTATGTGGAAATGTGAAATTAATGTCAGAGAATACAACACATTAGATCTGGTAAAAGATAATACAAACAAAAAAACATGAGTTATCTATTTTTTGTTGTTCCATTATCTTTGAAATGTGAGCGAAAGGCCCTAATATAATATTGCAGTTTAGGCACAATTTAGATTTTGGTCACTAGATGGCAGCAGGGTGTGGGCAAAGTTTCAAATTGATCCAGTGAAGCATTGCAATACTGGACAATATTTTGTATCAAGCCCAAATGTTTCCTGAATTGGTCAATTGTTACATTTGCAAGTACATAACTATAGAGAACATACAAACATGATAAGGTAATACAACATTTAAGTTAACACATTCCCAGGAATGTCATACATCATGGCTCATTAGCTTATACACTAACTTTCACACATCTAGATGGCCGGGCGGGGTGGGTGTGGAGCCAGAGACAGCAGGGGTACAAACTGCAGAACCCAGTTCCTACATTTGAATATAAACAAATATTTTATCGAACAAAACTATGCTACATTCAGCATGACAAATCAGAGCAAGATTACTGAATGTAAGTACATTATTTACCTTCAGAGGTCAATGTATCAAACCAGTTGCCATGATACGTTTTTTGTTGTTGTGCACTCTCCTCAAACAATAGCATGGTCTTCTTTCACTGTAATAGCTACTGTAAATTGAACAGTGCAGTTAGATTAACAAGAATGTAAGCTTTCTGCCCATATAAGACATGTCTATGTCCTGGAAAGTTTGCTGTTACTTACAACAGTCATGCTAATCACATTAGCGCATGTTAGCTCAACCGTCACGGTATAGGGACACCGATTCCGTAGAGTTTAAGGCATGTAGTTATGTGTTATTACTTGTTATAATATTATATCAATTAATAATATGTTACATCTTGCTGTGTCAATTTTTCAACTATTTCAAGATGACTGATATTAGCTCTGGTTCATTATGAGACTACTAACACATTATAAGCAGTTCAAAGGCTTATGTACTATGATGCACTCATATATGCATTATACCCCTGTACACCAAAGTGTCACCCCCATATCTAACCCATTAGGTAACCCATGTACAATCTCACATCTTATTTTCTGTTTGAGTACGACTAAACACTGCAGAAAATAACGTCAGATAATGTGGTAGTTTGTGTACATTTCATTTAAACACTGGGGCCATGCTAAATGTACAAATAAAATAAAGATGTCGATAACAAAAAATACAAATACAATAATCGCAATACAGAAATATTGGTAGCACCCTACGGTGTAGAATAAATTAGCAATAACATGGTAATAACAGAAGTAGGTAATTTAGCACTTTGCAGCTCTGATACAATTTTATTACATTACATAGTAACTGTATTTGGGTAACAAACCATGGTCTTGTGAGTTTAAGGCAGGATATAAAGCTATGATGCTTTATAATGCCTATTACTGGTAACTCCTTGTTTGTCAATCATAAGTTGATGATAACATGATACGATTCATTGGGATGAGTCTGGGGTATTGTGAGTGTTTGGATGGCTGATGAGGCCACTCTGTGGTACACTATTATTACCCTCTTACTCCAAGCCGTACATTTTTTAAACAAAATTCTCCCGAGATATCTGTACATAGCTGCTGTAAAGTTCGTGGTTGTCTTTGAGGGACACTTTGAGCCGTTGAGTGTACGATATCTTGATGAACATCCATATACACAGAAGTAGTGGAAATGGTCGGAAGACAAATTGCAAATAAATAAACATTTGCAAATGAGTGGTAAGTCTTTTGTCTCTTTATAACGTTTGGTCTGCTTACAGTTTCCTGGGAACATCATAAGATAAACTGTTTAGACGGTAGAACAATATCGTTCTCATAGTACATGTTGCCCACGTCTCAGTTTATATTTTCTATTTGTGTGGGTTACAGCTGACCAAACCAATGCCTGACCTTTTTGACTTTTTGACTAAAATCCAATAACAAAATTGGAAAAGCTTTATGCCTGGATGCTGTAAATAAAGTGTTACCAATTTTTATTTTGATGATGAGCAAACCAAAGTCCTTCTGTTTTTCGCTAAAATGTTAGATCATACATTCCTAGGCTTTTATAAAAGCCCACCGAAACAAGGATGACCTGACCTTACAATAAACGAAATGTAAACTTTCTCCAAAAAAATCACACACATATTTACTGCTGATCACAGTACATTCCACATGAAATGTCTAATTCACCAATAAACAATCTACGTCAGTTGCTATATCTCTCAGTCTAACCAAGTCAGTAAACAGCTTTATTGTCGGCAGCTAGTTCATTAGGATGTGCCTTGCCTGTCCTCCTTTCCCTCCCTAACATAAAACCATTCGATGGGACACACCGCGTATATTGTACACTACATGAGTTGGTATCATTCCCAACTGCGGTGTCCCATACGTTCCCATTTGTGTTGGGTGATCCTATTGTCTTCTGCGTCACCACACGTCGCCCGACGAATAAAGCCTGTCTGGCTCCCAGCTTAAATATTGCAGCAAACTAAAAACCAACCATCAGACTCAATTCATTCACTTCTGCTCAGTGGTGCGACAAGGACTGGGGGCCTTAGGTGGGAAAGAGAGAGGAAAAAAAGTTCACTTCACACCATTGGGTGCCAAGAGAAGGGGAAACACAACTACACTGGAGCTCTCACTGTGGCAAGTTGCCCATTTGTTAACTTTCACCAATATTATATTCGTGTTTCGGGAATAATATAACCTGGCATTGATTATTTCTATAGAGTTTAGAGAGTTAAGGTGTTTATTGCTATGGTGTTTGTTGCAAAAATGTGCTTTTGGACTGTTGGTTTTAGTCATTTGGGGTGAGGCAACGAGGCATGCAGCGATTTTATGTTTGCTCTCTTTGGATTTGACAAAGAGTGAGCGAGTGGCTCATCATTGCTGTAGTTACAAAATGTTATTAGCCACAGTGTAGCTAGCTACAAAGAACATTTTGGATTGTTATATGGGGATCGAAAAATGACAAAAGAGAGTTGTGGATTCAACACAAGGATTCTTTGCAGTCTTTGTCGCCAGTTCGATTTATAACTTGCTTTTCTCTTCTCCAACCCTCAATATGTAGCGCTGATTGTTGATCATGGGTGACTGGAGCTTCTTGGGAAACATATTAGAGGAAGTAAATGAACACTCGACAGTGATTGGGAGGGTGTGGCTCACAGTGCTCTTCATCTTCCGGATCCTCATCCTGGGCACAGCCGCTGAGTTTGTGTGGGGCGACGAGCAGTCGGATTACGTGTGCAACACCCAGCAGCCTGGTTGCGAGAACGTGTGCTACGACGAGGCTTTCCCCATCTCGCACATCCGTCTGTGGGTTCTCCAGATCATCTTTGTATCTACGCCCTCGCTGGTGTACGTTGGCCATGCTGTGCACTATGTCCACATGGAGGAGAAGCGCAAGGAGCGCGAGGAGGCCGAGCTGAACCGCCAGCAGGAGCTGAGTGAGGAGAGGCTGCCGCTAGCGCCTGACCAGGGTAGTGTGCGCACCACCAAAGAGACCAGCACCAAGGGTAGCAAGAAGTTCAGGCTGGAGGGCACCCTGCTGAGGACCTACATCTGCCACATCATCTTCAAGACGCTGTTCGAGGTGGGATTCGTGGTGGGCCAGTACTTCCTTTACGGCTTCCGCATCCTGCCACTGTACCAGTGCAGCCGATGGCCCTGCCCCAACACCGTGGACTGCTTCGTGTCGCGCCCCACTGAGAAGACTGTCTTCATCATCTTCATGTTGGCCGTGGCATGCGTCTCGCTCTTCCTCAACTTCGTGGAGATCAGCCACCTGGGCCTGAAGAAGATCCGCTTCGTGTTCCGCAAGCCGCCACCCCAGACCCAGGGCGGTCAGGGCGGCGAAGGCCAGAGCCCAACCGGGGAAAAGAGCCTGCACTCCATGGCAGTGTCGTCCATCCAGAAGATCAAGGGCTACCGGCAGCTGGAAGAAGACAAGCCCGCATCGCACTTCTTCCCCTTGACAGAGGTGGGCATGGAGGCAGGCAGGCTGCCCGCAACTTACCAGGTGGGAAGTGAGAACGTCTCTAAAGTGTACGACGAGTCTTTGCCTTCCTACGTCCAGACCACTGGGGCGGAGGTGAGGGTCCTACCGGAAAGCGGCGAGGACGAGGGCTCCGCGGATCCCGACGTGGAGGCTACCGACACGATAGCAGACACCAGACCACTCAGCAGTTTAAGCAAAGCCAGCAGCAGGGCAAGGTCAGACGATTTGACAGTATGAAAGTGAAAGCAATGTGAAAAAGCATGGGAGCAAAGCCTCACAGAGCCTTAACTCTCGCTGTGAGGGAAGTTAACATCAGCTTGTTATTCGGGAAAAAAGAGTTTAAAATGCTGTGCAATGTGCAAGGAGCCTTTAGTTTTAAAAGAAAGATAAACTTGTATTTTATAAGACAGCATTTTTTGTACAGTTTTTATCAATCTATTTAAAAGCTAACAAAAAGAAAAAAGGTCGTTTTCAGCAGGATTCCTATCGTACAGAGGAGGTTATTTAACAAAAACGTGCTGTTTTTTAATTCACATATTTTCTATCAAGAGTTTAACCAAAAACCAAACGCTTCCGATGTTTACATTTTTTGATTAGCCATTTAGCTTGATGTTAAATGTTATATTTCTATTGAACAAGTTGTTTTTTGCAATACTGTCAGGGTTGAGCGTGTGTATGTATTACAATCATTTCACATCTACTCACACATATACAACTCATTTATTTCACCTAATAGACCTACAGTATGTGTGCAAGTTGTATAATGTCCTTTAGATTTATTTATTTTATTTGTGAGGTGAAACATCACATTCTCATAGAATTGCCATCAAACATTTTTAAAAGAAAGGACCATTGGTTAAATGAAAATTGACATCAATCTTGGCATTTATGTTTTTAAATCCACAACATGTATCAAAAAGCCTTGATAAACATGTATTTTATTGATAACTATGGGAACCATGGAAACTACTGTGGGCAAAATACTTTCTTCCCTTCCTCTACACACAGCCGCCATGATGATAAAGATCTTGTCCCATCAGCACAAAGTATTGTTAAACAAGAGAGAATAAAAGAGCAAACTCATATTCACAAAACTGGCCTTCCTTGACAACGTTTGAAAGAAAACAACTTTTTGATTCCATCTCATGAAATGTGACAACCAATGACCAGTGTAGCCGAAGTGCTCAGTTCGCAATGTACATTTCAAAACTGGAATTAAATGTCAAACTAAGGGCCTCGCAATAAATTCATTTACACAGTGGTCAACACGCTAACGTCTATCACGTTGGTCAGATTTCGACACAGATCAACCAAGAGCCATATTGTCAGGCAATATGACATCTTGCTTTACCGATGTTCATATGTACAAATATACGATGAAGAGGTATTCCTTTAAATTGTATTGGTTATCTAGTTGATTCATTTGTGTTACAAATGAAGACTATACATATCAGAAACCCATTGACACTAATTCTGCTAACTGGACAGTGACAGAACATAAACGCTGAAGTGAAACAATTTACGGGCCTTCAAATCAAACTTGGTTTTGAAATACGGGAATCTGGAAGTGCCTGAAGGATATACTTTCTGATACTTGTCTTCAGTCTGTATGAGCCCTTCCATATTGTGACGTTGAAACATCATATTGTGAAATTGAAAGTTGAACTGTGTGTCTAAATAGAATGTCTGTAATGTTTTGATGAGCGCCAATTGATTCCATGTTAACGGTTGCTTTTATTTCTATTTTCATTATTTTACAAAAAAATGCTATTTAAAATGGCGTAGTGGTTAAGGCATTGTTGCCCTGGGAACTGCTCTACTGTTGTTCATTTGAATTAAATCCCAATTCTATTTTAGGTTATTCAAACATACAGTTTAGAGAAATAGAATCCCCCCCCCCTATCTTCCTTCCTCTAAGTTTTGCATATCTGTTACCCATCACCCTACTTCAGAAAAACACCAGGGCGTGTTGATTAGGCAACAAACGGATAAAAACAGACAAACAGAAAGGGAGTACTGTAACTGGCTTGGTTTCGATTGCCATGGCAAAAACATTTTAAAACATGTTCTGCTGTGTGTCCTAATGAACAAGACCCAGACCAGAGATCTGATGAACATTTCAATGGTGCTTTCATTCCAACCAAGTCCTGCCATTTTGCCAGAGGCCGAATGATTCAGCAATCAGTATCGCCATCAACACATTGCAACAAATAATGAGAGGCGTTTAGCACAATCACCAGTCAGAGGAGGTAAAGCAAATGTTTCTGAGTGTTGATATGATTAGGAAAGTAATGCTTCAGCAGAGGGGGAACATTGAGCCTTGTTCAGCCAACAAATGCAAACCATCTCAGTATAGTGCAGTGGTCCATCAAACCCCTGTCCTAGACAAGATGCTACAAGCTGCAAGGTTATCAACTTAGCCCAAACCTCAGTTCTGTACGTAATGTGAATGGGGCAGACATTCACTTCCTAGGGCTGCTCCAGATGGGGTGCTGTTCACTTGGATTAAATCTCATTTAAAAATGAAATCCAAAAGAATTCATGACGTTGGCAAGGTATCCAGTTAAACATTTAGCCATGCTGAAAGTCATCGGCCTTGCTGACCTGCTCACCTGAATGTCAGCAGGGAATATCTGAGGAATATTAGTTTCTTATCAAGCTGTATACATTCCCAATAATCAAGAGACAGACGAGGGCCTCATGATTTCAAACCTCACCATAGGGTTAAGTGTCCTAGCAGTATCAAAGTCAGTCTTTTACTGTTTTTACGATCAAAATAAGTATTCTTAGTAAAAAGAAAATAAACGTTTTACTAACTTGTAGTCCTATCTGCTCATAGTTGTGTGCAAGTATCATCTTTTGAAACTGTGAACAAATCCAATAAAAGGTCAGGTGTGGTCAAGAGGTGGCGCCTCCTTGTCTTTTCTGCATCACACATACACACACACACACACACACACACACACACACAGACACAGACACAGACACAGACACAGACACACACACACACACACACACACACACACACACACACACACACACACACACACACACACACACACACACACACACACACACACACACACACACACACACACACACACACACACACACACACACAGTATGTATTTTAATTAGCAAGTATAAAAGGCCATGACTTTCATCAATTTGTTGCCCGACAGGAGACAGGATGCTCTCAATTGTACATCTGTAAAAGTTTGTGATGGTTTTATGTGTAAAGCCACATTTCTTTAGCCTCCTGAGGTTGAAGAGGCTGTTGCGCCTTCCACACTATCTGTGTGGGTGGACCATTTTGGTTTGTCAGTGATGTGTACGCTGAGGAACTTGAAGCTTTCCACCTTCTCCACTGCGGCCCCATCGATGTGGATAGGGGTGTGTGTGTGTGTGTGTGTGTGTGTGTGTGTGTGTGTGTGTGTGTGTGTGTGTGTGGCTGCATTTACACACGCAGCCCAATTCTGATAATTTTCACTAATTTGTCTTTTGACCAATCCAGAACAGCTCTGAAAAAGATCTGATGTGAAAAGGTCTGATGCGATTGGTCAAAATACCAGTTAATAGAAGAAATATGAGAATTCGGCTACCTTTGTATAGACAGCCTCAGTGTCTCTGTGTGTTTCTGACATTTGGAAAGTTTACTGACAAATCTTCTGTTTCCATCAGGACTGTCATGACATTTTTTATCTGACATGTACTTCACTGGCATAAAAGGGTCGGATGGAAACCTGGTTACTGACTGCCAGCTCTGTGGGCGCACAGGTCATGTGAACATTGCCTAGATTGTTTTGCCAGCTATTTGCTATGAGGGGGAACTGCCCCAACGAAATAGCAGGATTTCATAGCATAAATTATAATAGCACAAAATAAATGCACCGTCCTGGGGTGCTCAAATGTGTGTCTGTTCAGTCAGAACTTCTGGCTCTGCTCTAGTCTCCCTCCCACATGAGTCGCTCGTGCCAGATGGCTTAATTCCACCCCAGTAAATTTTGGACTCTTGATTTTCTGAGTTCGATCGTCAAGGTCCTAGCATGATGAGAGTGATGTATCTGTTCTATGTGCGCTATTTCTATGCTTCCTGGTCTTAAGTTTTGTTTTTGCTTTCGGTTTTGTACACCATCTTCAAACAGCTGGAAATACAACATTTAGACGGTAACTATTTGAATTTTAGCAACCAGGAAATGGCAGAGGGATTTCTGCATTGTGTATCTTTAACAGAGACTAAAAGGAGGCATTGTGCTGTTTTCAGGTGGTTTAGGGACCATCGTAAAAGTGCAATACATGTGATTGCAAGTAAGCAAAAAAATATATGTTTTTGCATTCCCATGAAGATTACACACACTACATAGGGCCTCCAGTCGCAAAAGGGCCCAACATTTTTATTAGTTACCTCTAACTACTAAGGTGCTATATTTGACCCATTTACAAATATACTTTTCAAAAGGTCCCTATCCAGGTGAAATGGAAATGTACAACCACATAATGTGAAGTCACTGACCCCCCTCGTCCATGCTACATTCATTAGAAGTCCAGTTCACCACTTCCTTGATTTTATAGGCATATTTCTTCTGATAGGTCTAACTTTGAATACCTTTCTATCCATATGAGCTAAAGATATACAGACACGGGCTGTGGGTTCCTTCAACTCTCCTATCAAAATTACATTTTTTTTTATTCCTCCTGATTCTCTTCCAAATAGTTTTCCTAATACAGATTTAGATATTCATTAACATACAGATCTGATGTTCAATAGCTTCATATCCACATATACATCTAAAACGACTTGTGGTTATGTCTCTGACTACCCTCGTCCTTAGTTTGCCATGAATATTTCCTGTGATGGGTCAAATTGCTCACTGTCCATATGAGCTACAGATCTACAGACAAGTGTGGTGGGTTCCTTGACCTCTCTTATCAAAGGTACACCTTTTTATTTATTTTGTATTCCTCCCCTTTGATTTTCTACAAATATTTATCCTATACAGCTGTGGTTAATAATTCATGTACAGATCGCATTTCCATGAGCTTCCAGTCCAAATTACATAAACATCTAAAACCCACTTGAGTTTGGGTCTTTGGTGTCCCTTGTCACGTTCACTCCCACTCTGGCGCTCGACGTCGCCGGGCTACTATAACCACCGGTCCTGGCAACCCATCCTTACGCACACCTGGCAACCTTAATTACACCTGCACCTGATTAGGTAAACCTGGACTTCATCACCTCCCTGATGACTTCCCCTTTATATAGCACTCCGTTGTGATCACACACCAGGCAATATTGTTTGTGTTTCCATGTTTAGACGCTTATCTTGTTCTATATTGGTCTCCTTTCTTCGTCATTAAGGGTGTTTTCACACTTGTTTCCTTTCAGCCACTTTTTGTGAACTCAGTGTGGTGCACAAAAATGTGTTCAGATGATTTGTTTGCAATTATGTGATCTATAGGTTAAGAGAGTTTCACAAGCTGTTTATTCAATTGTGGGATTTGAATAGCATGAGAATCACAACACAGGCTTGGGACATGGGACCAACACTACCTGTTGAAATATTTCTATTTTTGTTCAGTATAGTATATTATTACAGTAATATTATAATATTATAATATTATATATTATACACATTATATATGTGTTCATATTGTCGGTGTAGACTGTTCTGTGGAAAGAATTTGTAGGTTTTTTACTTTTAAGACTGTGAAATTCAAATCAAATGTTATTAGTTATTTACACATATTTAGCAGATGTTATTGCGGGTGTAGCGAAATGTTTGTGTTCCTAACTCCAACAGTGCAGTAGTATCTGACAATTCATAACAATGCACACAAATCTAAAAGTAAACGATTTTGTGCCATGAACGGTTCATAGGGAAAAATATATATATAATCGCATAATGTAAAATGTTGGTCCCATAAACTGAAATAAAAGATCCCAGAAATGTACCATATGCACAAAATTATTATTTCTCTCAAAGTTTGTGTGCACAAATGTGTTTACATCCTGTTAATGAGCATTTCAGCATGATCATTACACAGGTGCACCTTGTGCTGTGGACAATAAAACATTACTCTAAAATATGCAGTTTTGTCACACAACACAATGGCACAGAATTTCCACCAGAGCTGTTGGCAGAGAATTTAATGCTAATTTCTCTATCACAAGCCGGCTCCAATGTCATTTTAGGAAATTGGCAGTACGTCCAACCAGCCTCACAACTGCAGACTACATGTAAACATGCCAGCCCAGGTCCTTGACATCAGACTTCTTCACCTGCGGGATCGTCTGAGACCAGCCACTTAGACAGCTGATGAAACTGTGGGTTTGCACAACCAAAGAATTTCTGCACAAATTGTCAGAAACCGTCTCAGGGAAGCTCATCTGCGTGCTTGTCGTCCTCACCAGAGTCTTAACCTGACTGCAGATTGGCATCGTAACCGACTTCAGTGGGCAAATGCTCACCTTAGACGGCCACTGGCATGCTGGAGAAGCTTGCTCTTCACGGATGAATCCCACTTTCAACTGTACCGGGCAGATGGTATTGTGTGGGCGAGCGGTTTGCTGATGTCAACATTGTGTCAACAGAGTGCCCCATGGTGGCGGTGGGGTTATGGTATGGGCCGGCATAAACTACAGACAACAAACACAATTCCATTTTATCAATGGCAACTTGAATGCACAGATATACCATGATGAGATCCTGAGGCCAATTGTCGTGCCATTCATCCATGCACGGCCAGATGTCGCAAAAATCTGTACACAATTCCTGGAAGCTGAAAATGTCCCAGTTCTTCCACGGCCTGTGTACTCACCAGACAGATAATTGAGCATGTTTGGGATGCTCTGGATCAATGTGTACGACAGCGTGTTCCAGTTCCCACCAATATGCAGCATCTTCGCACAGCCATTGAAGAGGAGTGGGACAACATTCCACAGGCCACAATCAACAGCCTGATCAACTCTATGCATGAAGCAAATGGTGTTCACACCAGATACTGACTCGTTTTCTGATCCACGCCCCTACTTTTTTTTAAGGTATCTGTAACCAACAGATGTATATCTTTATTCCCAGTAATGTGAAATCCATAGATTAGGGCCTAATGAATTTATTTCCATTGACTGATTTCATATCATGAACTGTAACTTTGTTCAGTGTAGAAATATGTTTAACAATATATTAAGGCGACACACAATGCATTCGAAACATATTCAGAACCCTTGAATTTTTCAGTCATATTACAGTCATATTCTAAAAAATAAAATAAAAAATAAAAAAATCTACACAAAATAACCCATAATGACAAAGCACAAACAGAAAATAGAAATACATGATTTACATATGTATTCAGGCGCTTTGTTATGATACTCGAAATTGAGCTCAGGGGCATACTGTTTCCATTTTTCATCCTTGAGTTGTTTTTACAACTTGATTTGAGTCTACCTGTGGTAAATTAAATTGACTGGATATGATTTGGAAAGACACACACCAGTCTATATAAGGTCTCACAGTTGACAGGACATGTCAGAGCCAAAACCAAGCCATGAGGTCAAAGGAATTGTCCATAGAACTCTAAGACAGGATTGTGTCAAGGCACAGATCTGAGGAAGGGTACCAAATAATCTCTGAAGCATTGAATGTCCCCAAGAACACAGTGGCCTGCATCATTCTTAAATGGAAGAAGTTTGGAACCACCAAGACTAGAGCTGGCCACTAGGCCAAACTGAGCAATCGGGGGGACAAGGGCCTTGGTCAGGGAGGTGACCAAAGACCCATTGGTCACTCTGACAGAGGTCCAGGGTTCCTCTATGAAGATGGGGGAACGATCTAGAAGGACAACGATCTCTGGAGAACTCCACCAATGGTAGAGTGGCCAGATGGAAGCCACTCCTTAATATAAGGTACATGGTTATGTACCCAACGCACAATAACACAGTTACCCAATAACACAGTTATTTCTCTCCTGCGTCTGACTTCTCTGCCGCCAGTTCGCACCCCTTACACACACGTACCTTGTTTTCCATGAACATTTGTGTTCACTCTCGTATGAGGCAGGCAATCAGGCAGGCAGGAAAGGAGGGTCACCACTAGATAACACAGCTTAAGTCAGATTCCACCAGGATCACTAGATTAGGTTATACATCAAAATATCTTGAATCACGCATTCCTGCTTAAATGTGTTAGTTGAAACAACTCATTTATTGAATACCTCAATTGTCTATTTATACCTCAAAAGTATATTTATCATACTTCCTATTAAAGCACTATTAATGACTTTCTGAGATGAATACTCATGATTTGAGTTGAAGGCACGCACAGTGATATGGGCAGGTATGGATAGAATGCCAGGGCTGGATTCCCTGTGTGTGTGTGTGTGTGTGTATGTGTGTGTGTGTGTGTGTGTGTGTGTGTGTGTGTGTGTGTGTGTGTGTGTATGTGTGTGTGTGTGTGTGTGTGTGTGTGTGTGTGTGTGTGTGTGTGTGTGTGTGTGTGTGTGTGTGTGTGTGTGTGTGTGTGTGTGACAGTGCTGATGCTCCCTGTTTGTTTTGTGGGTCTATGTATCAACAGGATGTGTGTAATGGCATTCCTCCTCCTCTTCTGAGGAGGAGAAGCGAGAAGGAGGAGGACCAATGCACAGTAAGTGTCCATAACGTTTATTTAAAGACATAAACTGAACACTACAAAACAATAAACGTGAAACGAACGAAACCGAAACCGTACCGTGTGGCATCAAACACACACACGGAAAACAAACACCCACAACTCAAAAGTGAAACCAAGGCTGCCTAAGTATGATTCTCAATCAGAGACAACTAACGACACCTGCCTCTGATTGAGATTCATACTAGGCTGAACTCAAAACCCCATCATAGAAAAACACACTGCCCACCCCAGCTCACGCCCTGACCATACTAAATAAAGACCAAACAAAGGAACTAAGGTCAGAACGTGACAATGTGGTAAAACACCAGTCGAGGTAGCTCACTGATCTATTTAATTAATGATTGAAAGGTGTTAAAATGACCAGTTTCTCATGGCAGGAAAATTATGTGAATTATTGTGTGGATTATATTTAATGGACATTTTGTTGGTTATATTTTTAGTTAGTGCAAATCAAGTCTGCCATTTTAAAGTGGAAATAAACTTTAGAGGCCTTTTTAAACCTCATATAAACTACATGTTTAGGACATTTCTGTGATTTAAAAAAAATTAACTAATCATATTTGTTGTGCCCTAAACCAATCAGATAACTTTTGCCCTTAGAACAAAGTTGACTGCACTTTGTCAACCTGTGGACATTTCCTGCAACAACAGGGTGATCAAAATAAGATTCTATCTGTATTCATGTGCCATATCCCCTGTTTGATGATGATGCAAAAACATGTGTCTGTTTAACAGAAAGTGTGTGATGATATGTAGCCTATCTGTTGTTGTGCATTCTCTTGTCTCTGGTGTGCGGAGAGGACAGTAGAAAGAGGACACCGAAGCTACAAACAGAAGATCAACTCAATCTACATGTGCATGCCTGACCAATACCAGCACAGGGAGGAGGACATGACCTTAAACCTGGAAACACTCTCTCTGACTGCAGTCTGGTTCTAGATTTGAGCAAGTCATTCATAACAATTACTGATTAATCATTCTCTTTCAACTAAATTAAGTGAATGATACATGTGTAGCACATGAATAAAGAGCAAATACATCTTTAGTCTCCTCGATATTCAAAGGCAAAGGAATTTGTAAAATATTAATTAGTAAAATATAATTGCTCTGATTTGAGAATAAATGAAAAATGGCAAACAAGTATTAATTAATCTGTATAATTACATGGTCAATTTCACATGTACTTTCCTGATCACTATATATACAGTCGTTTCTAAATTGGTATGATATAGATTGTTATTGGAATGTTGTATAAGGTCCACCTTATGGCAACACCTTTATGTAAACCACTCACAGACTGTGCCATACACACCATAATTAAAACGACAACATACGCCATTATCTACAGACAGCACCACACTCCATAATCAAAAGGGCAAGACATTCCATAATCCTGTTGCCTGCAGTTATGGCAAGGTGAGACTCTCACGAACACGTACATGTTGATTGTTTTGCTCTAGGATGCCCACAGACCTCACCAAAGGGGCTTGAATTTTCAAGCTCTACCTGTAGATTTAGCGGTGACGTAGTGTCACCCTAAGTTACAGAACACTGAGCAAAGCAAGGCGCAACTAGAGAAAATTAAGAACCCCTACGCTCTGCATTTTCTGCTGGCTGCCCCACCACCACAGAAAGCACTGAGCTAGGCTGAAACACCTGCATTTTGGAGCTTACTTACTCACGAAAGCAAAAAGAGACCAAGTTTGTATGAGGCTTTATTAACTCAATGAATTATATATATTTTTTTACATTGTTTGCTAACAGATGTGTGTCACGTATTAATGCCAAGATGTTAGATTATTTTTTTATTTAAAACAATGTACAAAATGTGTGGGACTCTGAATGATGGGTTGCCACTGCTGTTAATTATTATAATATATTTTTTTAAATGTGCCATCTGGATTGCTTAATATGAGAAATGTGGAATGATGTATACTTTTACTTTTTATACTTAAATATATTTTAGCAATTACATTTACTTTTGATACTTACGTATATTTAAAAACAAATTATTTTAGACTTTTACTCAACTAGTATTTTCTGGGTGACTTTTACTTTCACTGGTATCTTTACTGTTACTCAAATATGACAATTGGCTACTTTTTCCAACACTGACACATTGCAACATTATGGGAAGCGTTTGGAACAATTACCAGTCAGAGGAGGTAAAGCAAACGTTTCTGAGTGTTGATATGATTAGGAAAGTAATGCTTCCGCGGAGGGGGAGCATTGAGCCTTGTTCAGCCAACAAATGCAAACCATCTCAGTATAGTGCAGTGGTCCATCAAACCCCTGTCCTAGACAAGATGCTACAAGCTGCAAGGTTATCAACTTAGCCCAAACCTCAGTTCTGTACGTAATGTGAATGGGGCAGACATGCACTTCTGAGGGCTGCTCCAGATGCGGTGCTGTTCATTTGGATTAAATCTCATTTAAAAATGAAATCCAAAACGAATTCATGACGTTGGTAAGGTATCCAGTTAAACATTTAGCCATGCTGAAAGTAGTCGACCTTGCTGACCTGCTCACCGGAATGTCAGGGTAATATCAGGAATATCAGTAGTAAATATTAGAGGAAATATCTGTTTATTTTTCAAGCTGTGTACATTCCCAATAATCAAGAGACAGATGAGGGCCGTGTGATTTCAAACCTCAACATAGGGTTAAGTGTCCTAGCGGTATCAAAGTCAGTCTTTTACTCTGTTTTTACAATCAAAATAAGTATTCTTAGTCGTTGAAAAAAAAGAAACATTTGACTAAATTCTAGTCTTATTTGCTTATAGTTTATGTGCAAGTATCATCTTTTGAAATGTGTGGTCAAGAGGTGCTGCCTCCTTGTCTTTTCAGATACAAAATTGGTTCACACACACACATAATCACGCAGCACTTATCACACAGCACTCACGGACACATGGACACACACACACACACTTGCACATAGACACATTTGTGCATCACTCACACACACAAACATGAACACACACACACATTCACACATAGACACACACACACACACACACACAGGAATTCCAATAAAACATAAGCTACTGTACAACCTTAGAGTTTGAAAGCATACTATACTCTATGCCCTGCCATCATGTTGCTATGACTACACTACTACAACAATTTAAGCTGATAAGGAGTTTAGTTTTCTGCTGCTCCCTATTGGTCACAGTGTGATGAGACATGATGTCTTTTCAAATTGTTTATCTTTACACATGCTTCTCAATGCGAGCTCTTTGTGGAGTATGTTTGGCCTACATTAATAACCAAACATGTATTGCATTATCACAGTATTTGACATTAGCAGACACTCATTCAGAGTACCATCGAAGCTGTGAAATGTAAGGGTTTAGGTTGGGTGAAATTTTACACCAATACAAGTGGTGAAAGTCATGGACGCATGTGTTTGCGTTTATTTTTTATTGTGCCGTTATTTAACCAGATAAGTCCTTGAGAACACATTCTTGTCACGTTCTGACCTTAGTTCCTTTGTTTTGTCTTTGTTTTAGTATGGTCAGGGCGAGAGTTGGGTGGGTTGTCTATGTTCCTTTTTCTATGATTTGGGATTTCTGTGTTTTGGCCTGGTATGGTTCTCAATCAGAGGCAGCTGTCTATCGTTGTCCCTGATTGAGAACCATACTTCGGTAGCCTGGTTTTACTTTTGAGTTGTGGGTGATTATTTTCCGTGTCAGTGTTTGTTTCCACACGGGACTGTTTCGTTTATCGTGTTTTGTTGTTTTTGTTCGAGTATTCGTTTTCATTAAAAAGCATAATGAATACATACCACGCTGCACCTTGGTCCTCCTCTCTTTCTCCCAACGACGAACATTACAATTCTCTGTTACAATAAAGACCAAGATGAGAGCGATGAGAGGGTTAATTGTGTGTGTGTGTGTGTGTGTGTGTGGTGGGGGGACAGGATATGTAAATATAATCATTAGAATACGCAAAGTGCGAAGTGTGAGAAAAACATTTCCTTGTTTGCTGCTTCTTTGGGCTTAATGTGTCACTTAGTGTATCAAGACAGTCAAGATAACACTAGCCAAGAAACAATAAGGTGCTGCTTGGATATTGTTTAGTACTATTTAAGTATTAAGGAAGCAATAGAGAAGTTTTGAGATGATGGCCAATGTTTTTTTCATGGTTTTGTTTGTCCTTTCAACATTCCGAGGTAAGAAGTCAAAGGTTACACTCATATTATGCAAAGTCTATATTTTAGTTATGGATTTTTTATCTTTAAAAATAAATGACGACTCAATCAAATGTATTTCCACTTTGTAACACGATAAAATGTAAATGAATCCAAAGGGTCTATATACTTTTGCAAGGCACTTTATATTGTTTTATGTCCTGCGGATTCAAGAAGAAAGATGACAAGTTCAACAGGAAAGTGAGCCTGTCAGATAGCCAGCAGCCTTGATTCTTGCACAGAATCCAGATTTTTTTTTTGCAGAGATGTGTGCTCTTTTGTGTGATGAAAATGTCACCCACTGTATTCTGCTGATTTCTACTGTCTCTCGATATTGTTATTACATATTGTTGTGTACTAAACAGCACTATGATTAAGTTTTATTAACCTATTGGACACACAGGTAAATATTCTCTGAACCTAACCGAACCTTGTAAGAATGGAACCACTGGAACAACAGATGTAAAAAAGCTTGGTGAGTTACAGGATGGCATTTAGATATTTAATCCATATTATATGCACATCATATTCAAAACATAGATCCCCTTTACACACAACTGATATACAATACATTTGACACAGTTGTTGTGATATACACTCTTAGAAAAAAAGGGTTCTTCGGTTGTCCATAGGAGAACCCTTTTTGGTTTCAGGTATAACCCTTTTGTGTTCCATGAAAAATACTCTGTTGTATCACAATCAATCTGCCAAATGTGTTGTACATCAGTTGTAAAACCCTGACTGTGTACAAGGCCAATAACATTCATGATAAAGCAGTAGAATTGCCACAAAGCAACAAGTTAAACTTCCCCAAAATTGTATTTTTTTTTATTTCCTTGTTCTTCAGAACGTCTTGGCTTTATTCGACTGTCTATCACGTGTCTGGGTTTGTCGATCATGCTCATTCTCTCATATGCTGTCATCACCCTCCTTCACAAACTGAAGATACACAGGTTGGTGATACTTGCCCTTTTTGGATTTTAGAAGTACATTATCATATATGACCATTAACAAAAGCATTCAAACTGGATTTTCTAAATGAATGCATGGATTTTTTCAATTTCGGTGAGTCTCTTATTCAATGGGTAAAAGTAATGTATAGCAACCCAGTGTTGTGTTCGAGACCACCTAAAGCGAGACTGATTATTGACTAAGACTGGAGCAAATCGAGTCTGAGTCAAGACCAAGCCCGGAGGGGGTGGGGGGCGAGACCAAGTCAAGACCGGGAGGGGGACAAGGGGTCCGAGTCAAGGCCTATTCCTGAAAAATGCGAGTCCAATTCAAGACCATGATTGCAGTTTTGTCAAATTGCCACCATAATAAGAGTTCAAAATGTCCAGTATTTCAGTGTTCATTTTTCAGAACAACATTATTGCTAACCCAAACACAGTGGAAAACAATGGGTCTTCTAAGGATTAAAACAATTATGATTATAATAATATACTTAATGATTATACTATTACTGTTATTTTCAGTGATATTCTAATGTAATCTCTTCAGTTTTTATTGGGAAGGAAAGGGTTAACACTGAAGAGAAAAAAGACCCAATCAGGATTTTTTTTAGCTGGTCTCTGGGGAGATGAATCTAGCAAGCTAAATCAGACATATCCTAGGCCATCGGAAGCTAGATAAAGGCATCTGCCATTCAACTGTATCAGGGCCTAATTTTGCAGGGACAGTGGAATCAACCAATCACATTTTGACTTAATGGGTGGGAACATTTTTTAAAACCTACGTTAACTTCTGCCTTCTTGAAGACCAACAAGTCACTGCGCAATAGTGAGCAGCAGTTTTCCCACAGTCTAGCTAGCTTTTGTTGTCGCTAGTTTGCAGTGAATACAGCAGGTGTTATCAAAGAGGATGTTGGTGCTAATTTGTTACCTTCTCCCCTGTCAAAAATAACTTTAAACAGGAAGTTAAGTTTCAAATGATCATCAGCATCTGGGTGCTTGCTGTCTCTGAAAATAACTTGTGTGGAAAATTATTGCATTTAAAGCGGAACTGACAGAATTTTAGCAACATGAAATCTTATTAAAATCTTTTCATAAACACTTCGAGGAAGAACTGACACTTTGCACAATTGTTTTGGACAAGAGGCCACATAGATATGGTCATTTTCTTGTTTTCATAAATTCTTGTAATGTTTGGGAATTATGTAACGTTATACTAAGGCATTTGTGAAAATTCGAAAGCAATATCAAGTGGGAAAGTGGCTGTGCATTTGGACAATTAATAGATGCTGCAGTAAATTAAAGTTAATAAAAACATCTGTCTTGTCCAAATGCAGTAAGCCTTTATATAAACAAGAAATTTATATAAACTAAACAAGAAATTTGCCACATGACCTGGGATCCTTCACTTTGAACTGGACTGTGTGTTTTCAGGCAGTTGCAACAGCATGACTTTAGATCATTAGAACACATTCGCCAAAAGTCACAAAATAAACCTGAATGGATTTCTGCAAATATGTCAACACCACGGGAGTCCTTTTACATTTGGGAACTTTACATTCCTATTGATCAAACAACCATAAAAGATAGTCTCTCTCTCCCTCAGTTATGCAGATCAACAACAACAAGATCAACAACTAATCTTAGCCAGAGCAAGATGAGCTAAAATCTAACAAAGGAACATTAGATAAACCCTCTCAAACCTTTTCAGCTAGTTGGTTGTCAGAATTGCACTGATAAACTATTGGAAATTGTAGCCTCGTTATTCTTCTGCAGCTTGCCTGCCTATGCATGCTTGTCCCAAGCAAGCACCCAAGCTAACTGTCTAAAGTTGGCTAGCTTGCTAACTGGCTACTTCCAGACACAAATGAGAGTTCACCTCACCCTGACCATTTTACTCAACGTAGCAGAACGGGTTGTGCTGTTTAAATGGTATCTAGAGCGTTCTTGACTAACTATTACTTTTTTTGTCTACGTTTACTGACACCGGTCATATTCAGCGAGTGTTGCGCATTCATAAATTCATCAGTTGTTCTGCGCTCTGGCGAGAGGGTTCTGAAATCGGAGTAGATAGCCAGAGTGAATTTGCAAACGCAAGAGATAAGCTAACTGGATAACAGTTGTTCAAGTTCTTGCTAGCTAACCAAATGACTCCTGCATCTCTAGCTGTGTATAGCCACCGAAAACTTATATTTGGGGAAAAAGTAATTCACTTACCCACTCCTCCAATAGCATGACATGAAATCCTCCTAGCAGCTATCCAGCTAATGTTAGGCTCCTGTATTTTACATTGCTACATAAATAGATACGCTAGCCTATTAGCCACATTATGACTGACTTGTGAAAATTGCCCTTGCTAGTTTGATTGCACTGACATTCCCAGCCTTAGTTACATTCACCCGTTTTTGTCCAGAATATTGAGTCCTTGAAACTGAAACTGTCATGCGTAGATGTAATAGGTGGCAGGGAAGTCAGGCGCAGGAGAGTCAAATGGAGTGTAAAATGGAGTCTTTTAATAAAGTCCACGGAGTATGCTCCATAACACTAAATGTACATAAACATGGGTACAAGGACCCGACGCACACCTATACAACAATCACACTACACTGACAATAAAACAATCTCTGACAAAGACATGAGGGGAAACAGAGGGTTAAATACACAACAGGTAATGAATGGGATTGAAAACAGGTGTATGGGAAGACAAGACAAAACCAATGGAAAATGAAAAAAGGATCAATGATGGCTAGAAGACCGGTGACGTCGAACGCCGAGCACCGCCCGAACAAGGAGAGGCAACGTCGGCAGCAGTCGTGACAGTACCCCCCCCCTGACGCGCGGCTCCAGCTGCGCGTCGACACCGGCCTCGGGGACGACCCGGAAGGCGAGGTGCAGGGCGATCCGGATGGAGACGGTGGAATTCTGATAACATGGAAGGATCTAACACGTCCTCCACCGGAACCCAGCATCTCTCCTCCGGCCCGTACCCCTCCCAGTCCACGAGGTACTGAAGGCCCCTCGCCCGACGTCTCGAATCCAAAATGGATCGAACAGAGTACGCCGGAACCCCCTCGATGTCTAGAGGAGGCGGAGGAACATTACGCACTTCAGCCTCCTGGAGCGGGCCAGCCACCATCGGCCTGAGGAGAGACACATGGAACGAGGGGTTAATACGGTAATGAGTGGGTAGTTGTAACCTATAACATACCTCGTTCACTCTCCTCAGGACTTTAAACGGCCCCACAAACCGCGGACCCAGCTTCCGGCAGAGAAGGCGAAGGGGCAGGTTTCGGGTCGAGAGCCAGACCCTGTCCCCTGGTGCGAACACTGGGGCCTCACTGCGGCGACGGTCTGCGCCAATTTTCTGGCGCCTTATGGCACGCTGAAGGTGGACGTGGGCTGCCTCCCAGGTCTCCTCAGCGTGCCGAAACCAATTGTCCACCGCAGGGGCCTCGGTCTGGCTCTGATGCCAAGGAGCCAGAACCGGCTGATACCCTAATACACATTGAAAGGGAGTAAGGTTAGTGGAGGAGTGACGTAGCGAGTTCTGAGCCATCTCTGCCCAGGGCACGAACTTCGCCCACTCCCCCGGCCGATCCTGGCAATAAGACCGCAGAAACCTACCCACATCCTGGTTAACTCTCTCCACCTGCCCATTACTCTCGGGGTGAAAACCTGAGGTAAGACTAACCGAGATCCCCAGACGCTCCATGAACGCCTTCCAGACCCTTGATGTGAACTGGGGACCCCGATCAGACACTATATCCTCAGGCACCCCATAGTGCCGGAAAACGTGTGTAAACAGGGCCTCTGCAGTTTGTAAGGCCGTAGGGAGACCGGGCAAAGGGAGGAGACGACAGGACTTAGAAAACCGATCCACAACGACCAGGATCGTGGTGTAACCCTGTGAAGGTGGAAGATCGGTCAAAAAATCCACCGACAGGTGTGACCACGGCCGTTGAGGAACGGGTAGAGGTTGTAGCTTACCTCTGGGCAGGTGTCTAGGAGCCTTGCACTGGGCGCACACCGAGCAGGAAGAAACATAAATCCTCACGTCCTTAGCTAAAGTGGGCCACCAGTATCTCCCGTCAAGACAGCGCATCGTCCGACCTATCCCAGGATGACCAGAGGAGGGTGACGTGTGAGCCCAATATATCAATCGGTCGCGTACAGCAGACGGAACGTACAGACGACCAGCTGGACACTCAGGGGGAGAAGGCTCTGCACGTGACGCCCGCTCAATGTCCGCGTCCAGCTCCCACACTACTGGCGCCACCAAACACGAAGCTGGGAGTATGGGAGTGGGATCCATGGACCGCTCCTCTGTGTCATACAGCCGAGACAATGCGTCTGCCTTAACGTTCTGGGAGCCTGGTCTGTAAGAAAGAGTAAACACAAAACGAGTGAAAAACATGGCCCACCTTGCCTGGCGAGGATTCAATCTCTTTGCCTGCCGGATATACTCCAGATTGCGGTGGTCAGTCCAGATGAGAAAAGGGTGTTTAGCCCCCTCAAGCCAATGCCTCCACACCTTCAAAGCTTCTACGACAGCTAACAGCTCCCGGTTCCCCACATCATAGTTTCGCTCCGCCGGGCTGAGCTTCTTAGAAAAGAAAGCACAGGGGCGAAGCTTCATTGGCGTACCCGAACGCTGAGAGAGCACTGCTCCTATCCCAGCTTCGGATGCGTCCACCTCCACTATGAATGGCAAAGAGGGATCCGGATGAGCCAGCACAGGCGCAGAAGTAAACAGAGTCTTCAGGTGCTCAAAAGCCCTGTTCGCCTCAGCCGACCACTGTAAGCGCACCGGGCCCCCCTTTAGCAGTGAGGTAATGGGAGCTGCCACCTGACCAAAACCCCGGATAAACCTCCGGTAGTAATTGGAAAACCCCAAAAAACCTGCAACTCCTTTACCGTGGTTGGAGTCGGCCAATTACGCACGGCTGTAATGCGGTCGCTCTCCATCTCCACTCCTGAAGTGGAAATCCGATGCCCTAGGAAGGAGATGGATTGTTGGAAAAACAAGCATTTCTCAGACTTGACATATAGATCATGCTCCAACAGGCGACCAAGCACCCTGCGCACCAGGGACACATGCTCGGCGCGTGTAGCAGAGTATATCAGAATATCATCGATATACACCACTACACCCTGCCCGTGCAGGTCCCTGAAGATCTCATCTACAAATGATTGAATGCTCCATCAGTTTTCCATCAACCCATATGGCATGACCAGGTACTCATAATGACCTGAGGTGGTGCTAAATGCCGTCTTCCACTCATCACCCTTCTTAATACGCACCAGATTGTACGCACTCCTGAGATCCAATTTTGTGAAAAAACGTGCCCCGTGCATTAACTCAATAATCGTATTGAGCAGAGGTAGCGGGTAACTATATTTCACTGTGATTTTATTAAGACCTCGATAATCAACGCACGGGCGTAAACCGCCATCCTTTTTTTTCACAAAAAAGAAACTCGAAGAGACGGGTGAAATGGATGGCTGAATGAACCCCTGATGCAGGGATTCAGAGATATATGTCTCCATAGCCTCCGTCTCCGCTTGCGACAGGGGATAAACATGACTCTTGGGATATGCAGCGTCTACCAGGAGATCTATCGCACAATCCCCCCGTCGATGGGGTGGTAATTGAGTCGCCTTCTTTTTACAGAAGGCGAGAGCCAAATCGGCATATTCGGGGGGAATGCGCACGGTGGAGACCTGGTCTGGACTTTCCACCGTAGTAGCACCAACGGAAACCCCTAAACACCTACCTGAGCATTCTCGCGACCACCCTGTGAGAGCCCTCTGTGGCCAAGAAACAGTGGGGTTATGACAAACTAACCAGGGTAGGCCTAGCACCACAGAATACGCAGGAGAATCAATAAGGAAAAGACTCATCTTCTCCTTGTGACCCTCCTGCGTTATCATACACAAAGGTGCGGTTACCTCCCTGATAAACCCTGACCCTAATGGTCGACTATCTAAGGCATGAATAGGGAAAGGCATATCCACAGGAACAATAGGGATCCCTAAACTATGAGCTAGACTTTTATTAATGAAATTTCCAGCCGCACCCGAATCAACTAGCGCCTTATACTGGGGATGCAGTGAAAAGTCAGGAAAAGAGACAGAGACAAACATTAGTGCAGCAGAGGGCTCTAGATGAGAATGGTGCCTACTCACCTGGGGTGACGCCAGAATGCCCTGCCTGCCCTGTCTATTCCCAGAGGAACCAACCCGGCACCGACCAGCAGTGTGCTCTCTGCGACCTTGAATGGTGCTCGAGCGGGAACCCCCTCCGGTCTCCCTGCGCACCATCCCTCCCAATTCCATAGGTTCGGGAGAGAGGGTGCGGGAGGATGGAACAACCAGACCCCGATCTAGACGTCCACGAGTAGCCAGCATGTTGTCCAGCCTGATGGACATGTCCACCAGCTGGTCGAAGGTGAGGGTGGTGTCTCTACAGGCCAGCTCCCGACGGACGTCCTCGCGTAGACTACAACGGTAATGGTCGATCAGGGCCCTGTCGCTCCATCCAGCGCCGGCAGCCAAGGTCCTAAACTCCAAGGCAAAATCCTGTGCACTCCTCGTCTCCTGCCTCAGATGATAGAGAAGCTCACCCGCTGCTTTGCCTTCAGGTGGGTGATCGAATACTATCCGGAATTGGCGGGTGAACTCCTCAAAATGGTCCAGCGCCGCATCCTCCCTGCTACACACAGCGCTGGCCCATTCCAGGGCTTTCCCGGTGAGGCATGATACGAGGGCGTAACTCTTCTCACGGTCAGATGGTACTGGGGAGGCCGTGGCTAGATACAAGTTCAGTTTAAGGAGGAAACCCTGGCAGCCGGCAGTATCTCCGTTGTATCCCGTAGGTAGGGATAAATGGATCCTCGATTCCGGAGAGGAAAAATCGTTCACGGGAGATTCCGGTTGTGGTGGTGGTGGCGCTGGAGAAACTCCCTGTCTCTCCCAGCGATCCATTTTCATGGCAATGTGATCCATGACGGAGCTGATAACGTCAATCTCCCTAGCTTGTTCCTGAACGCGTTCCTCCAGCTCCATGGGCATAGTGTCCTCTCCTGCTGACTTCATATATTCGGTCAGAGATTCTGTCATGCGTAGATGTAATAGGTGGCAGGGAAGTCAGGCGCAGGAGAGTCAAATGGAGTGTAAAATGGAGTCTTTTAATAAAGTCCACGGAGTATGCTCCATAACACTAAATGTACATAAACATGGGTACAAGGACCCGACGCACACCTATACAACAATCACACTACACTGACAATAAAACAATCTCTGACAAAGACATGAGGGGAAACAGAGGGTTAAATACACAACAGGTAATGAATGGGATTGAAAACAGGTGTATGGGAAGACAAGACAAAACCAATGGAAAATGAAAAAAGGATCAATGATGGCTAGAAGACCGGTGACGTCGAACGCCGAGCACCGCCCGAACAAGGAGAGGCAACGTCGGCAGCAGTCGTGACAGAAACAGTGCATCCCGAATGGAGGCAGCAAACAATGTACCAGATCAGCTATGATTCAGACCCCTTGACTTTTTAAAAACATTTTGTTACGTTACAGCCTTATTTTAAAATTGATTATATAGTTTTTTCCCCTCATCAATCTACGCACAATACCCTGTAATAAAAAACAGAAATAGCCTATTTACATAACTATTCAGACCCATTACTTAGTACTTTGTCGAAGAACCTTTGGCAGCAATTACAGCTTCGAGTCGTCTTGGGAATGACGCTACAAGCTTGGCACACCTGTATTCGGGGAGTTTCCCCCATTCTCTTCTGCATATCCTCTCAAGCTCTGTCAGGTTGGATGGGGAGCGGCGCTACACAGCCATTTTCAGGTCACTCAAGAGATATTTGATCGGGTTCAACTTCGGGTTCTGGCTGGGCCACTCAAGGACATTCAGAGACTTGTCCCGAAGTCACTCCCACGTTGTCTAGGCTGTGTGCTTAGGGTCGTTGTCCTGTTGGAAGGTGAACCTTCACCCCAGTCTGAGGTCCTGAGCGCTCTGGAGCAGGTTTTCATCAAGGATCTCTCTGTACTTTGCTCCGTTCATCTTTCCCTCGATCCTGACTACTCTCCCACTCCTTGCCGCTGAAAAACATCCCCACATCATGATGCTGTCACCACCATGCTTCACCATAGAGATGGTGTCAGGTTTCCTCCAGACGTGACACTTGGCATTCAGGCCAAAGAGTTCAACCTATATTTCATCAGACCAGAGATTCTTGTTTCTCATAGTCTGCATCCTTTAGGTGCCTTTTGGCAAACTCCAAGTTGTCTGTCATGTGCCTTTTACTGAGAAGTGGCTTCTGTCTGGTCACTATACCATAAAGGCCTGATTCTATTTTTTAAAATACATTTGCAAACCTGTTTTCGCTTGACCATTATTGGGTATTGTGCGTAGATTGATGAGGGAAAAAACACATTTAATAAATTTAAAAAAAAGGCTGTAATGTAACAAAATGTGGAAAAAATCAAGGTGTCTGAATATTTTCCGAATGCCCTGTATGATTGTCTGTTTGTTTCATATCTGCAAATTAGTTAAAACACTGTCAGTTCCACTTTTAACTGTAGGTCACTGGTTACTTTGTGTGCTAAACGTGAAATGTTTTTTCCAATGGGAAGTAATAGTTGTACATCTCCATTGGGAAATGCTTAATGATGGTGTTTTTGCATTCTTATGATTGGGACATCCTGGCTCATTATGTCAAAGTTTATGGATTGCTCATCCTTAAACATCATACTGTGTGTGACTGCTGTCTTTCCATCAGCTCTATGCAGTGGTGTAGTGAATCCTGGAGAAGTGTGTATACTCAAATTTTGCCCACAAGTTCCTAAACGTCCGGCCCAGCAAAGGAAAGGCCTCCAGTCTGAAAAATCATATTATTTCTTATGTTTTTAAAAATTTGTTTTCCTATAGATTTTTTCAGATTTTCACTCTCAAAATGATGGTCTAAATCCACAACAATGCTTAAACCAAACCAATCTGATTGTGTGGGCCTGTCAGGGCCTGGCTCCCCAGTGGTGAGCCTCTTTCCACCCAGGCCTATCCATGTCTACTTCCCTGATGCAAACAAACAACACTTTGGACTAAACATTTTCAAAACCTGCTTTGCATACCCATTTTTGCCTAAGCATTATTTGGTAGGTATCATAAATTCAAACGTCTTTCCTACCCTACCGGCTACCGATGTCATTTTTCTGTGCCAAAACCAGTTGAGAGCTACTCATTCTTGCTGCCTGCGGATGATATTCAGCTGAAACTAGGCTGTGCGCAGCGTGTGTGAATATTTTTAACGTGCTTTGCGATTGTGTAGGATACTTTGTGCATGATTTCTCTATTGTACTACATAATTGATAAACTGTATACCTCCACTACACTACTTTGATATGCATTAGTAGGAATTAAGAAGTGAGTATACGCAATGTCCACTGAAAAATAATTTGGTATAGGGTTTATACTTTACTTGCGTATAGCCTCCACTACACCACTAAGCCTTTGTGTTTTACAAAAAGTGCAGTCTCCTACATGACTGCGCTGGTATTACGGTGGCTGTCTTTTCAGAATCACAAATCTGTCACACACTTTACTACTTCGCCAACATGTCTATAATACATATAAAGGCTGTTAAGATACCGTTTAATGTTTCAAGAAAGGAGTGTATATATTTGGCATGGCGAAGCGCTTTAATGCACTGACTGAATGGAAGCTGATTGTTAATTAGTTTTTTACTCCGCTAGTCTTGGCTGGTCTCTGAAGAAATAACAAGTCCTCACTGTCCAAGACCAAGTCAAGACTGAGTACAAATGTATCTAACACCAAGACAAGACCTAGACACTCAATATGTGGTCTCAAGACCGGTATCGAGACCAAGCAAGGTGTCAAGCACTACAACACTATAGCAACCGGCTTCTTCTCAGAGAGTGTGTGGCTCACTTGTTAGAGCATTGCGCTGGAGACAGTATTACAAATGTATGCACTCATCACTGTAAATTGTGCTGTATAAGAGTAAATTACTTAAATGTATGAAGTGATCTCTCCCTTTAAGGCTGCATATCAATCTGAAGCTATTTACCTACAAGTGTTATTGAATGTTGTGTGTGTGTGTGTGTGACAGCACTGATACTCTATTTGTGTTGTAGGACTATGTCTCAACAGGATGTGGTAGAACACCAGCCCGAGGTAGCTCATTAATCTATTTATTTGATTGAATCGTGGCCTTGAAAGGTGTTAAAATGAAAATACCAAATTATGTTTGTTCTGCAAAGCCAGCTATAGATGTGTCTGCTTAATATAAAGTATGTGATGATATGTAGCCTCTGTTGTTCTCAGGTCCCTGGTATGCGTGAGAAGAAAGTAGGCAGAGGGCACAGAAGCTACAAAGAGAAGATCAACTCAATCTACATGCTCATGCCTGACAAATTACCAGCACAGGGAGCAGGACATGACCTTTGACCTGGAAGGTCTCTATCTGGGTGCGTCCCAAAAGCATCCACACTTGTACTTTCCGATCACTTTATATGGTGTCTAAATTAGTTTGCTATAGCCTGTTAATGGAATGCTGCACAAGGTCCACCTTATGGCAACACCTTTATGTACACCACCCACAGACTGTGCCATATAAAAACACCCTTTGGATAATAGTAGAGAAAGAATGCACACATAAATCACTTTGGATAAAATCTGTGGATAAAAGCGTCTGCTAAATGGCATATATTATTATTATGTTACGAAACTCTCATTATGTGGTCATATGGCTCATCATGTGAACATATGAACATACAAGGAGGAATGTCATACCTCACACACACCAAATTGATATGTGCAATCTATGCTCTAGACTGCTTGGCCACTTGGAGTCAAGTCTTCAGTTTTAATCAGCTTTTAGACAAGTTAAGGCACACAGTATGCATTTGCAGTCCCACGAGCTAGCTCACAGTGTAGCAAGCCTGGCTCCTGAAAATGGTCACAGTTTGTGGCCAGGGCTTGAATCCCAGATGAGATATTATTTTAACACTTTATAATGTAGAATTATAATTATTGTGTTAGTGTGTTGCGAAGGGAAGTGCAGCCAACGCCTTGAAAAGATGAAGAATAAACGTAATGAGGAGCTACGTCTTTCTTCAGCCATATAGACAAAAATACATGGCTAATAATGATGTTTATTATATAGGCTATATTACATAGACGTGTACACTTAAATGTAGAATATATTAAATGCATTATTATAATAATCCTCCACTTCGTCACATGTGCAACCAGAAGTTAATCTTTTTTCCCTCTAACGCCCAGTTACTGCAACCCAAAGATTCTGAGTTTACCGCCTTAGTGGTGTATTCCACCTGGCAGCCTTAACACTGCGCCACTCAGGAGGCACATGCCAGTTATCTGACAAGGCCATTAACCTCTTTGACTTAAAAAAAACAAAACAATGTACAATGTTGTATAGACCTATGTATTTATCTTTTAAAAACGTGTGTGAAACAGATACGCAAACAGGTGGAATTTTATTGTACAGATGTCGGATCTTAATTTGAGCCTGTTTCATAGCAGGAGGAAATAATCCTGCAGCAGGAGGGTTTGAATAGCTGAAGAAGTATTTATACATAGCCTAACTATAAAACAGGGGTGAGCATGAAGTTTATCGTTCTACTTAGTAGACCTACATCTGTCAATCAACTGATGGGCCAAATCATCTCAACACCACCTTTCATTATATGTTTAGGCTAACGGGTAGCCGACAGAACACTTTGGATAAATGCGTCTGCTAAATGGCATACATTTTATTATTGGGATATAATCAAAAAACAAGGGGCCTGTTGCAACCATCTATGGCACTAGATGAACCATCAACGGCACGAGATTATCGCTAGCTGATGTTTTGTTAAATCATCACTTTGTGTGAAATTCACCCACAAAACTGATCTCAATTGCAGCCATTATTGGTCACATCATTACTGCTCAATAAAAGATTATGTAAGTGTTACTGTCACGTCCTGACCTTAGTTCCTTTTTTACGTCTCTATTTTGGTTTGGTCAGGGCGTGAGTTGGGGTGGGAATTGTTGTTCATTCTATGTTTGGTGTGTGGTGTATTTCTGTGTTTGGCCTGGTATGGTTCCCAATCAGAGGCAATCGTTGTCTCTGATTGAGAACCATATTTAGGTAGCCTGTTCCCACCTGTGTTTGGGGGTAGTTGTTTTCTGTCTCTGTACCAAACAGAACTGTTTCGTGTTGGTCTATTTTTATTATTTTGTCTTAGTGGTCTGAGTTAAAATAAATATTAACATAAACACTTACCACGCTGCGTTTTGGTCCGATCTTGACTACTCTTCATCAGACGAAGAGGATCATTACAGTTACCTCAGTCCTTCTTGCAACCAAAGTCCTTTAAGATTTGTTCACCCTCTGGTTGGTATTATCTTCGGAACTATTTAGTCCTTTTTAACAGGCTAAGGGTGATTTATCTAGTGGACAAGCATGCCATACAACATAAATCAAGTATTTGCTCATTTACCACTGCAAATCTACTGTGGCAATTTACCCGACACTTTGTATGAATGAAAACTTTTGGTGTAGCCTGTTATTATTTTTATTTGTGTTAGCCATTAAAATACTACTGTCTTTAAAATAAAAGTGTCTGTTATGGTCATTTCTTATCAATATTGTGGTATTTAAAATGTGTAACTAAATCAAAGGGGGGGATTGAGGTATTGTGCTAGAAGGGTATGGGTCGGAAATCAAATCCATACCCGCAGGCCTATACAGTTGAAGTCGGAAGTTTACCAACACCTTAGCCAAATACATTTAAACTCAGTTTTTCACAATTCCTGACATTTAATCCAAGTACAAATTCCCTGTTTTAGGTCAGTTAGGTTCACCACTTATTTTTAAGAATGTGAAATGTCAGAATAATAGTAGAGAGAATGATTTATTTCAGCTTTTATTTCTTTCATCACATGTACATACACTGAATTAGTATTTTGTAGCATTGCCTTTAAATTGTTTAACTTGGGTCAAATGTTCCGGGTAGCCTTCCACAAGCTTCCCACACTAAATTGGGTGAATTTGGGCCCATTTCTCCTGACAGAGCTGGTGTAACTGAGTCAGGTTTGTAGTTCTGCCCACACATTTTCTATAGGATTCAGGTCAGGGCTTTGTGGTGGCCACACCAATACCTTGACTTTGTTGTCCTTAAGCCATTTTGCCACAACTTTGGATGTATGCTTGGGGTCATTGTCCATTTGGAAGACCCATTTGCAACCAAGCTTTAATTAACCTCCTGACTGATATCTTGAGATGTTTCTTCAATATATCCACATAATTTTCCTTTCTCATGATGCCATCTATGTCGTGAAGTGCACCAGTCCCTCCTGCAGCAAAGCACCCCCACAACATGATGCTGCCACCCCCGTGCTTCACGGTTGCGATGGTGTTCTTCGGCTTGCAAGCTTTCCCCGTTTTCCTCCAAACATAACGATGGTCATTATGGCCAAACAGTTCTATTTTTGTTTCATCAGCCCAGAGGACTTTTCTCCAGAAAGTACGATCTTTGTCCCCATGTGCAGTTGCAAACCGTAGTCTGGCTTTTTTATGGCGGTTTTGGAGCACTGGCTTCTTCTTTGCTGAGCGGCCTTTCAGGTTATGTCAATATAGAACTCTGTTTACCGTGGATATAGATACTTTTGTACCTGTTTCCTCCAGCATCTTCACAAGGTCCTTTGCTGTTGTTCTGGGATTGATTTGCACTTTTCGCACCAAAGTACGTTAATCTCTAGGAGACAGAACGCATCTCCTTCCTGAGCGATATGACGGCTGCGTGGTCCCATGATGTTCATACCTGCGTACTATTGTTTGTACAGATGATCGTGGTACCTTGGAAATTGCTCTACAATTTATTTTCTGAAGTCCTGGCTGATTTCTTTTGATTTTGTCATGATGTCCATCAAAGAGGCACTGAGTTTGAAGGTAGGCCTTGACATACATGCACAGGTACACCTCCAATTGACTCAAATTATGTCAATTACCCTAACAGAAGCTTCTAAAGTCATGACATTTTCTGAAATTTTCCAAGCTGTTTAAAGGCACAGTCAACTTAGTGTTTGTAAACTTCTGACCCACTGGATTTGTGATACAGTGAATTGTAAGTTAAATAGTCTGTCTGTCTTTTTGGAAAAATGATTTGCGTCATGCACGAAGTAGATGTCCTAACCGACTTGCCAAAACTGTAGTTTGTCAACAAGAAATTTGTGGAGTGGTTGAAAAACGAGTTTTAATGACTCCAACCTAAGTGCATGTAAACTTCCGACTTCAACTGTATGTATACGCTGAAGGCAATGGCCCTAACCCCTAGACCATCCCAGGCCACGCTTGAACTACATTTTGACACTTGATACGTAACCTTAGGTTCACTAGAAACCATAAGCGTCCTCTTTTTCAATAATATAAACTGTAGATCTAAAAAATCCGGGGCTGTTTTTTTTTTGTTTTTTTTGCCAGAGTCACTCTCTTTCATGCGCCATTCCACTCCATTCCGTAGACTACCTCACTATTCTCAAATTCATCTTGTCTTCACATCTGCTATTATATTTATATATGTCCAGTGTGGATCAGTTGGTAGGGCATGGTGCTTGCAATGCCAGGAGACATATGAAGTTGCATATGAAGTTGCTCTGGATAAGAAATCAAACTTAATTTGTCCCAGGCGCCAAATACAACCGATGCTTGCTTACAAGCCCTTCCCAACTAGCCTTGTATGAACCATCCTGATCTTGTGAGTTTACAATCTGTTTTGCTAGATGGAAAGGCTCGCTAGATCAGGACGGTTCGTGCTCGTAAACAAACATTTCATGGTAAAGTCTTACAACCAGTTGTATTCGGCGCATGTGACAAATCAAATTTTTACGAATGGAGCTACAGTATATACAGGGAGTTCCAGTACCAGATCAATGGCAGAGGTAAATAGGTATTTTGAGGTAGATACTGTACGTACATGAAGGCAGGGTAAAGTGACTAGGCATCAGGATAGATAATAATGAGAGTACAATAAAGAACAGAGTAGCAGCAGCAAATCATGTGTGTGTGAGTGCATGTGTGTAATGTGTATGTATGTGTGTTTGTGTTACGTTGGTCTGCGTGTTTGTGTTATGTGTGTGTGTGTGTGCATATGTAGTGTATGTGCATGTGTGTGGGTTTTGTGAGTGTCAATTCAGTGTGTGTGAATGAGTGTGTAGATGGTTTGTATATATAGTTTAGTGAGTGTGCGTAGGGTCAGTGCAAGATATAGTAAGTGCAGATAGTTTGGGTACCATTAATTGACTATTAAGCATTCTGGCTATTTAACATTCTTATGGCTTGGGGGTAGAAGCTCTCGAAGCTTGTTGGTCTGAGACCCGATGCTCTATAGCACGGTAGCGGAGTGAACAGTCTATGGCTTGGGTGGCTGGAGTCTTTGCCCATTTTTCGGGCCTTCCTCTGACACTAATATAGAGGTCCTGGATGGCAGGGAGTTCGGCCTCAGTGATGTACAGGGCTGTTTACACCATCCTCTGTAGTGCTTTGAGGTCAGGGGCGGTACATTTGCCATACCAAGCGGTGATGCAGGCATTCAAGATGCTCTCGATGGTGCAGCTGTAGAAATGTTTGAGAATCCGAGGGCCCATGCAAAGGGGGAAAGAGGCGCTGCCGTGCCCTCTTCACAACTGTGTGAGTGTGTGTGAACCATGTTAAGTCTTTATTGATGTGAACGCCAAGGGAATTTAAGCTCTTGACACGCTCCGCAACAGCCCCGTTGATGTGGATGTGGGTGTGTTCTCCCCTCTTTCTCTTATAGTCCACGATCAGCTCCTTGGTCTTACTGACGTTGAGGGAGAGAATGTTGTCCTGGCATCACACTGCCTCTGACCTCCTCCCTGTAGGCTGACTCAGCAAACTTGATGATGGTGTTGGAGTTGTGCGTGACTGCACAGTCTTGGGAGTACAGGAGGGGACTAAGCACATACCCCTGAGGGGTCCCTGTGTTGAGGGTCAGCATGGCAGAGGTGTTGCTGCCTACCCTCACCACCTGGGGCTGGCCCATCAGGGAGTCCAGGATCCAGCTGCAGAGGGAGGGGTTCAGTCCCAGGGTGATGAGCTTGGCGATTTCTCACCTCGTACTGGACTAATATTTTTTCTTTAACTTGTCAGACGCAAAGGATTTACTTCAGACACCGGACAAGGCCCAAATCCCTGTCATTCGCATGAAGAAGAGATGGAGATATCGGGGTCGTAGGTCAGTGTGCCTTGTAAGGATCTGACGGCGAGTGGGTAATCCTCCTCTACCATCAGTCCTATTAGCCAAAGTGCAATCATTGGATAATAAACTGGATAAGCTCCGATCAAGACTATCCTACCAACGGGACATTAAAAACTGTAATATCTTATGTTTCACAGAGTCAAATCAAATTATATTGGTCACATACACATGGTTAGCAGATGTTAATGCGAGTGTAGCGAAATGGTTGTGCTTCTAGTTCTGACCATGCAGTAATATCTAACAAGTAATCTAACAATTTCACATCAACTACCTTAAACACACAAGTGTAAAGGAATGAATAAGAATATGTACATATAAATATATGGATGAGCGATGGCCGTGCGGCATAGGCAAGATGCAGTAGCTGGTATATAGTACAGTATATACATATGAGATGAGTAATGTAGGGGATGTAAACATTATATAAAGTGGCATTGTTTAATGTGACTAGTGATACATTTATTACATCCAATTTTTTATTATTAAAGTGGCTAGAGATTTGAGTCAGTGTGTTGGCAGCAGCCAATGTAATTGATGGCTGTTTGATATCTGTCTGATGGCCTTGAGATAAGAAGCTGTTTTTCAGTCTCTCGGTTCCAGCTTTGATGCACCAGTACTGACCTCGCCTTTGGATGATAGCGGGGTGAACAGGCAGTGGCTTGGGTGGTTGTTGTCCTTGATTATCTTTTTGACCTTCCTGTGACATCGGGTGATGGTAGGTGTCCTGGCGGGCAGGTAGTTTGCCCTCGGTGATGCGTTGTGCAGACCTCACTACCCTCTGGATAGACTTACTGTTGTGGGTGGAGCAGTTGCCGTACCAGGCAACTGGTACGGCAACTGCCCGATAGGATGCTCTCGATTGTGCATCTGTAAAATTTTGTGATTGTTTTCGGTGACAAGCCAAATTTCTTCAGCCTCCTGAGGTTGAAGAGGTGCTGTTGCGTCTTCTTCACCACCCTGTCTGTGTGGGTGGACCATTTCAGTTCGTCCGTGATGTGTTCTCCGAGGAACATAATACTTTCCACCTTGTCCACTACTGTCCCGTCGATGTGGATAGGGTAGTTCTCCCTCTGTTGTTTCCTGAAGTCCACGATAATCTCCCTTGTTTTTTTGACATTGAGTGTGAGGTTATTTTCCTGACACCACGCTCTGAGGGCCCTCACCTCCCCACTGTACGCCGTCTCGTCATTGGTGGTAATCAAGCCTACCACTGTAGTGTCGTCTGCAAACTTGATGATTGAGTTGGAGGCGTGCATGGCCACGCAGTCATGGGTGAACAGGGAGTACAGGAGAGGGCTGAGAACGCACCCTTGTGGGGCCCCAGTGTTGAGGATCAGCGGGGTGGAGATGATGTTTCCTACCATCAACGCCTGGGGGCGGCCAGTCAGAAAGTCCAGGACCCAGTTGCCCAGATTCTGAGCTGTAATCGATGACACTTTACATAGGTATTCCTCTTGTCCAGATGGGTTAGGGCAGTGTGCAGTGTGATTGTGATTGTATCGTCTGTGGACGATTCTTGCCATTCTCTTTCGACCTCTCTCATCAACAAGCTGTTTTTGCCCACAGAACTGCTGCTGACGGGATGTTTTTTCTTTGTCACACCATTTTTGGTAAACCCTAGACACGGTTGTGCTTGAAAAGCCCAGAAGGGCTTTCATTTCTGAGACCCTGGATCAGGCGCATCTGGCACCAACGATCATACCGCGGTGCAGGGAACAGATACAGGTGCAGACCTACAATAGAACTGAAGTAACAGTACAAGTTACTGTAATTAAGCACCATTTTTTCAAGATGTTGGAGGAAATCTATGCAAACACAGGAAGAGTGGAAGATGAGTCAAACGAAATGAAGATCATGGATATCGACAACAAAACATATGAGAATGTTGTAACTTTCAAGCCAAGCTTTTTTAAATGTATTTTATTTATTTCACCTTTATTTACCAGGTAGGCTAGTTGAGAACAAGTTCTCATTTGCAACTGCGACCTGGCCAAGAAAAAGCAAAGCAGTTCGACACATACAACAACACAGAGTTACACATGGAATAAACAAACATACAATCAATAATACAGTAGAAAGATCTATATACAGCATGTGCAAATGAGATAGGATAAGAGAGGTATGGCAATAAATAGGCTATGGTGGCAAATTAATTACAATATAGCAATTAAACACTGGAATGGTAGGATGTGCAGAAGATGAATGTGAAAGTTGAGATACTGGGGTGCAAAGGAGCTAAATAAATAAATAAGTACAGTATGGGGATGAGGTAGATTGGATGAGCTATTTACAGATGAGCTATGTACAGGTGCAGTGATCTGTGAGCTGCTCTGACAGCTGGTGCTTAAAGCTAGAGAGGTAGGTAAGAGTCTCCAGCTTCAGAGATTTTAGCAGTTAGTTCCAATCATTGGCAGCAGAGAACTGGAAGGAGAGGCGGCCAAAGGAAGAATTGGCTTTGGGGGTGTCCAGTGAGATATACCTGCTGGAGGCGCGTGCTACGAGTGGGTGCTGCTATGGTGACCATAGCAGCACCATGCTCTCTTGGAGCATGAACTGACATATTGTCCACCCAATCAAAGGATCAGAGAATGAATCTAGTACTGAAAGCATAATCTAAAGCTAGCTAGCACTGCAGTGCATAAAATGTGGTGAGTAGTTGACTCAAAGAGAGAGAGGGACAATAGTTTAGCAGTTTTGGACAAATTAATTTCTTCCAAAATGAAAAAGAAGCAAGAGAGAGAGATTTTTTAAACTTTCAGTTTCACTTACTTAGCTAGCAAATGCAGGTAGCTAGTTTAGCATACTCAAACACCCTGCTCAAACAGAGAGATGCTACTTTAGTAGCTGGCTATGACTATCCAATACGACACTGGAACTCTTCCAAGTCAAGAGATCAAGTGACACAGTTAAATGTTGATCCTGAAACCATAATCACTCATAAGGATTAAAGAGAAAACATTCTGACTAATGTGGAAAACATTTGTGATAAACTTGCGAAGGAGACAAAGACTAACAACCAGAAAAAGTTTGAAAGTGATACTGCTGACTACAAGGAGCAGAAGGTATATTTCTGGAGGGATGGCCAGAGACAGCCAATTGGCACTCCACCACCAATAAACTGGAAGTGTAAACGCCAGCCCAGCCATAATCCAAGAGGGCCATTAATGTAGCGATCAACCAACTCTCTCACATCTGACTCCAGTGACCAATCCAGAGTCAGAGCATCTTCTTTTTTGGGGGATCCCGATGGACGACGTCATCAAATAAGCCATCATCACGACCACTGCCCACCCTGTGTCCCCGCAAGAAATGCAGGAGAGGACTACGTATGAAGACGGCAACACCCAAAGTCCCCGCCCAACACAATGTCACATCGGCTCCTGCAATGCCATCTACTGCTCATCCTGTGTCTCCTTTACCTTCTGCCACTCCCCTAGTACTCTCTCCCTCTCTCTCTGTGTGTGTGTGATTGTGTGGGTGGAGACAGGTGTGTAGGAGTCAGAGCAGATCCCCACCAGCTGCAATCTGTTCCATAATTGTAACGACGTTCGTCTGTAGAAGGAGAAGCGGACCAAAAAGCAGCGTGGTGGTTACTCATGTTCTTTAATGGAAAATGAACGATACATGAAATAACTTAAATCTACAAAACACCAAACGGAACGTGAAAAACCTATACAGCCTATCCTGTGACAACAAACACAGAGACAGAATCACCCACCAACCAAAGACCAAGCAGCGTGGTAGAAAACAGCGGCGACAGCAGCAGCAGCAGCAGCAACAACAGCGGCCGGTATCACAGGACTCCTGGACATGGGAGGAGATACTGAACGGAGAGGGACCCTGGGCACAGGCTGGGGAATATCGCCGCCCCAAAGCAGAGCTGGAGGCAGCGAAAGCTGAGGCAGCACGGCAGTGCGACAGGTACGAGAGACAGCCCCCAAATTTTTTTTGGGGGGGGGCACACGAGGGGTGGAGCTAAGCCAGGTAGCAGACCTGCGCTCACTCCTCGTGCTTATTATAAGCAGCGCGATACTGGGCAGGCACCGTGTTATGCGGTTAAGCGCACTGTGTCGCCAGTACGTGTCTATAGCCCGGTGCGCTATAGGACAGCCCCCCGAGAGTGTCATGCGAGTGCGGGCATCGAGCCAGGGCGTATGATGCCTGCTCAGCGGGTCTGGTCGCCGGTACGCAGTTTTTGTCCAGGGTCTCCTGCGCCGGCTCTGCGTGCTGTGTCTCCGGGGCGCTGGGAGGGTGCAGTGCGTCCTCTGCCTGCGCTCCGCTCGTGCCGGGCGAATGTGGGAATGGAGCCGAAGGGAGAGGTGCGTGTAGTAAGCACTAGATCTCCCGTGCTTACCCACAGCCCGGTTCAACCTGTGCCTGCACTCTGGAGGGTCCGGGCTAGAGTGGTTATTCAGCCTGGGGAAGTGGTGCCAAGGTTGCGCACCAGAGCTCCAGTGCTCCCCCACAGCCCGGTCCTTCAGGTGCCTCCTCCTAACCCCAAGCCTCCTGAAGGTCTCCTGTGGCAGCCCCACGCACCAGGCTGTCTCTCTGTCTCCTCCCTGCAGGTGGTCCCGCCTGTCCGGCGCCGCTGCCGGAGTCTCCCGCCTGTCCGGCGCCGCTGCCGGAGTCTCCCGCCTGTCCGGCGCCGCTGCCGGAGTCTCCCGCCTGTCCGGCGCCGCTGCCGGAGTCTCCCGCCTGTCCGGCGCCGCTGCCGGAGTCTCCCGCCTGTCCGGCGCCGCTGCCGGAGTCTCCCGCCTGTCCGGCGCCGCTGCCGGAGTCTCCCGCCTGTCCGGCGCCGCTGCCGGAGCCTCCCGCCTGTCCGGCGCCGCTGCCGGAGCCTCCCGCCTGTCCGGCGCCGCTGCCGGAGCCTCCCGCCTGTCCGGCGCCGCTGCCGGAGCCTCCCGCCTGTCCGGCGCCGCTGCCGGAGCCTCCCGCCTGTCCGGCGCCGCTGCCGGAGCCCCTCTGCTCAGAGCTGCTGCCGCACTTCTGTCCCGAGCAGCTGTCCCTCTGTCCCGAGCAGCTGCCCCACCTCTGTCCCGAGCTGCCCCTCTGTCCCAAGCAGCCCCTCTGTCCAGTGGGGTCATTGAGTAGGGTGGCCATGGTGAGAAAGCCACGGAGGCGGACAATAAGGCGGACTAAGACAATGATGAAGTGGAGTCCGCGTCCCGCGCCAGAGCCGCCACCGCGGACAGACGCCCACCCAGACCCTCCCCTATAGGTCAAGGTTTTGCGGCCGGAGTCCGCACCTTTGGGGGGGGGGGGGGGTACTGTCACGTTCTGACATCTATTTCCGTTGTTTTGTATTTATTTAGTATGGTCAGGGCGTGAGTTGGGTGGGCAGTCTATGTTTGTTTTTCTATGTTTTGGGGCATTTCTATGTTTTCGGCCTAGTATGGTTCTCAATCAGAGGCAGGTGTCATTAGTTGTCTCTGATTGAGAATCATACTTAGGTAGCCTGGGTTGCACTGTTTGTTTGTGGGTGATTGTCTATGTTAGTGGCTTGTGTCAGCACAGGTCTCATTTTGTAGCTTCACGGTCGAATTTGGTTTATTGTTTTTGTTACTCTTTTGTATAGTCTTCAGTCTTTCTTTATTAAAGGTTTTACCATGGACACTTACCACGCCGCATATTGGTCCTCTGATCCTTCTCGCCTCTCCTCTTCAGACGAAGAGGAGGACGACCGTGACAATAATCAAGACCTCTACAAATACTCAGCCCTGCCACTTCCACGCTGCCAGATCGTAATCTCTGCTCAGTCAGTCTACGTTTCTAGCCGTTTGTTACTATTCAGATCCTGTTATTCTGTTGTGCCTGTTTTCCTTGTCTGACGCTGTTTTCCTCTCCACTACAGTTCTGCCCGCTCTGAATCTGGTCCATGTCTCCAGTCCCACGTCTCATCATCCTGCTACTCTGTCCTGGATTCTCCACTCTACTACTCCCTTGGATTCCCCTCCAGGCCTGCTTACCCTGTCTCAACCCCTCTCGCTCCAGCCTCAACCTCCGCACCTGGTTTCCAGCAACCCGCCAGAGCTACCCCTGACCTGCACTCCATCTCCTCCCTGTGTTTCAATAAAAACCTTGGTTATTTCATCCCAGTCTCCTCGTTTGAGTCTGCTCTTGGGTTCCGCTGTTCCACTCCGCGTAACACTCACAGCTTGCAAGACACAGTAATAAACTTGTCCAACATCTGATACATGTTCATCTACCCTAGGTAATGGACCATCATTTGTCCCAACATCACAGGCCAAGGACTATGATACAGTTATAGACTTTCAAAAGTTTTTCCGCAGTCTGAGTTTTTTGGTAATGGGGTTGCTCCCCATGCACCTGCCAATGTTAATCTATTGAACAATATTAGTAACGAGACAGGAAACAGTGCTAATGTTTTTCCCATTGATAACCTGAATGACAGCTAACCTGACTCTCGCCCTGAGGACATGACAAGGGAAAATATACAGTTGAAGTAAAAAGTTCACATACACCTTAGCCAAATACTCAGTTTTTCACCATTCCTGACATTAGATCCTTGTAAAAATTCCCTGTCTTAGGTCAGTTAGGATCACCACTTTAGTTTAAGAATGGGAAATGTCAGAATAATAGTAGAGAGAATTATTTACTTCAGCTTTTATTTCTTTCATCACATTCCCAGCGGGTCAGAAGTTTGCACACACTCAATTAGTACTTGGTAGCATTGCCTTTCAATTGTTAATCTTGGGTCAAACATTTTGGGTAGCCTTCTACAAGTGTCCCACAATAAGTTGGGTGAACTTTGGCCATTCCTCCTGACAGAGCTGGTGTAACTGAGTCAGGTTTGTAGGCATCCTTGCATGCACACTCTTTTTCAGTTCTGCCCACAAATCTTCTATAGGATTCAGGTCAGGGCTTTGTGATGGCCACTCCAATTCCGTGACTTTGTTGTCCTTAAGCCATTTTGCCACAACTTTGGAAGTATGCTTAGGTTCATTGTCCATTTGGAAGATCCATTTGCGACCAAACTTTAACTTCCTGACTGATGTTTTGAGATGTTGCTTCAATAAATCTACATAATTTACCCCCTCCTCATGAAGCCATCTATTTTGTGAAGTGCACCAGTCCCTCCTGCAGCAAAGCACCCCCACAACATGATTCTGTCACCCAGGTGCGTCACGGTTGGGATGGTGTTCTTCGGCTTGCAAGCCGCCCCCTTTTTCCTCCAAACATAACGATGGTCATTATGGCCAAACATTTCTATTTTTGTTTCATCAGACCAGAGGACATTTCTCCAAAAAGTACGATCTTTGTCCCCATGTGCAGTTGCAAACAGAAGTCTGGCTTTTTTATGGCGGTTTTGGAGCACTGGCTTCTTCCTTGCTGAGAGGCCTTTCAGGTTATGTCGATATAGGATTCGTTTTACTGTGGATATAGATACTTTTGTACCTGTTTCCTCCAGCATCTTCACAAGGTCCTTTGCTGTTGTTCTGTGATTGATTTGCACTTTTCGCACCAAAGTACGTTCATCTCCCTTCTGGAACGGTATGACGACTGCGTGGTCCCATGGTGTTTATACTTGCGTACTATTGTTTGTACAGATGAACGTGGTACCTTCAGGCATTTGGAAATTGCTCCCAAGGATGAACCAGACTTGTGGTAGGTCTACAATTTGTTTCTGAGGTCTTGGCTGATTTCTTTTGATTTTCCCATGATGTCAAGCAAAGACGCACTGAGTTTGAAGGTAGGCCTTGAAATATATCCACAGGTACACCTCCAATTGACTCAAATATTGTCAATTAGACTATCAGAAGCTTCTAAAGCCATTTCATAATTTTCCAAGCTGTTTAAAGGCACAGTCAACTTAGTGTATGTAAACCTCTGACCTCTGGAATTGCGATACAGTGAATTTATAAGTGAAATAATCTGTAAACCATTGTTGGAGAAATTACTTGTGTCATGCACAAAGTAGATGTCCTAACCGATATTCCATAGTTTGTTCACAAGATATTTGTGGAGTGGTTGAAAAACGAGTTTTAATGACTCCAACCTTAGTGTATGTAAACTTCCGACTTCAACTGTAGGCTAGACCTACACAGTAAATCAAATTAGAAACCATGGATGGCACATGTATTTTGGGACAACATTAAACTTTGAATCAACTCTCTCCCCGGCAACTGTCCATCCTTGAGCACTTCTCTTCTTGCTGCTGTTGCTCCGTCCAGCTTCGAATGCCTCGAGCGCTATTGGCCAAGTCAGAGAGGGGGGAGACAGACGAGGGAAATTCCTTCGTGGTGCTCAAATTTCGCCAATCTAATTTTCCTATCCTCCTTTGTCTCGGTCTGAACACTGACGTCTCTCCTCTGCCTTTGAGTCATCACCCGCTAACATGGTAAGTTTTTGGAAAAAGGATAACATCTTCGTTTTCATAAATACTCAAGTTTCTTCGGTTTTGTTTTGACTGTCAGGCCGTCACTGAAGCAACTGTCTTATTTGTGTTCTCTGCAGATGTTTCGAAGTGCCCTTTTATGTCTACTAGTCGCAGTCGTTTGCTGTCATGCCGAGGTAAATGCTTTTTATTATTTAGATGTAAAACAATATATACGCTCTAGAGGACGATTAGTCTGTTGACAAACGACTGTTTTCCTTTTTTTTTTTAAATGTATACTTTTTCATTATTTGGCTAATGTACATAATCCAACAGTAACGTGCTTGTCTGATTGGTCAATTTAACTTGGGACATTCTGATGTGTGTACGTTTTTATATAAATAACTAAACAGTAATTTAAAGAAGACAAAGAGTTTAGAAAAAGAAGGGGCAAAGCCTTGCACATCTGTCCAGCTTCAAAGGTGCAATGTCAACATTCACCAAACCAGTGCATTTGAGTGCATTTTGTGTGTACATTATGTGCCAATGAAATAGCAGCCTATTCTAATTAGCTCCAGACCGTCAGTATCTCTAGGAAAAGTCTTTATCACACATACTTGATATGTAATATATTTTAGAGAACATTAGAAGATAATTAATGTGCTTTCTGCCTTCCATTTACATCAAGCAAATCCTGATCACTGCTGTTGAATGTACTTCACTTCAGCATAGTTTTTTAAAAGTTATTTTTTTTGGGGGGGGGGGGTGTTTCACCCCTGTTTCCTGTAAACTACTTCTGATTGGTTGCCATGCAGGAACAGTTGTTCACAGTTGTTTGTAGAGGTGGCCACTTTCGTCATTGACCACCAGTGTAGTGTTGTTGACATGTTGGAGGCTCTGGCTAGGTTCATGGCACTTCTTAATGAACTGGTCTTGTGCTGCGATGGCCAGAGGGGTGATTGATGGTCTCAGAGAAAATAGACCAATATAACAGACAGTTGGGAAAGCCAATGAGGATTTTTTTTTTTTGGTCACACCTCAACCACACACACACAAGCACTGCAGATAGACAAGCGTGCACACCCACACACATGCACAAACGTAGGCACGCACACACACACACACACACACACACACACACACACACACACACACACACACACACACACACACACACACACACACACACACTCTCAGTTCCCTGCAATGAAAGACTCCAGGTGTTTTTTTTTTTACTATGTATTTGTGTGTGTTTTTTAAACCATCTTTCCCTGTTTAAACAGCTGTGAAATACACAGCTTGGCAGCTCTTAGGTGTTGACAAACGCAGATAACAGATGTGTCAGTCTTTTCATCTACAGCCCTGGGGCCACATCTTCTATATTTGGGATGTATGTGTGTGTGTGCCTGTGTGTGTCTATATCCTCATCTAGCTGCACATGTACACTGAGTCAGAGAACATGCCCTTAGACCTCAACATCCAAAGAGTGGCAGTCCTGACAAGGAAGAAAGAGGAAAAGTGATTGCTGTGTTCAATCATTTTGCTCTGTCTGTCTGGATTTTCCAGTTGTTGGTTTAGATTTCTAAAGGTTCATTTCAAAGCCAGCCTCCTTTCCTACCTGTTTCCCTACAGGTTATACTGTGGCGCAGACAGCAACGACAGTGTTGACTTTTTGAATACCATAGTAGTGAATGAGTATCATTGAATATGTTTTTTTTAAAACATGCTGCTCCAAGCAGAAACTAGGTAGTTATTTCAGATGTCCTCATTTCAGTTGTAATCTGTTAGTGTGGACACGGACAGTCAACATGGTCTCAGCTGTGTACAGTTTGTCCTGCTTCATCCATGCCCTCCCAGGCCCTGTGAGTTCATTCACAGCCAGCCTGAGGGACTGAGTTATCCAACCCTGGACATGAACATGTAACAGCACTAGAGGAATACATGCCAAATCTGTCAAACTCAAAGCTGTATTTGTGCAAAGGCCCTTGAAAAAGGATACCCAGACAGGGCCGTTTTCTATAGATTTCAGAATGGAAAATCGATGTGTTGTTGGAAGTAGGGCATAGCTCCATAACCTTTGACTGTTGTCTGAAAGAAAAATAGCTTTAGGTACCAGCTACTGACTGGTAGCACAGTCCTTCTGTAATCTAAAAGCAAGCATTATAGGCAGTACCATGATGCCCATAATGGCCCATAAGAGCCAAGGTGGCTGTTTGTCCTTCACCAGACTGATTTTACTGCTGTATGTCCTTCGGGCCGGTCCTACACAGAAGGCCAGGGTTCATGGTTTAGGGGTCCGAGTGGAGCAGGCTGGGATCTGACAGGCATGTGTGATGGCTGAGGAGCCAGCTAAGCCTTAGACAATGAGGAGATCCAACTACCTCTCTCTCTCTTTCCCTCCCTTCTTCCATCTTGTTTTGTGAACATGGTTATGGTATGTGTGCGTGCGTGCGTGTATGTGGTTGTGGTTGACAGGCATGTGGTGTGGTGCAGTGCACCCATTCCCTCACTTCTGGCACCACTTCAGAGCCATCCTTAATGCCCTCAGAGGAAAGGCTTGTTTGCTCTCCTACACAGAGCAGCTTGTGAAGCTCATTAAGGGAAGGTTGATGTTTTTCACTGTGTTTTATGCCAGTTTAAGGTCCGCTCTCTCCCTGGCTGGCATGTTTCCCAGATTCATAGAGCGAGAGAAAAAAAAGGGAGGGAGAGAGAAGGAGACAGAGAGAAAACCAGACGATTTCTAGCCCTATTAGGGGGGCAATTAGTCTCAAAATGTGGTCTGGATGACTGAAGCTGTTGCCTGGACGGCTGATAAGGAACACAGCACAAATGAGTGCCTAACCGCCAACTGATAAACACAACCTTGTAGTGCAGAAAGGCTATTTACAGCAAGGTTGTCTTGTATTTACACAATGGTCTATAACTGTTTATAACTGTGGCAGTTGATACGTCTATTAAGTGTGCTAGCTTGGCCCTCCTCAAGAGTGTGTGATTGGAACAGTGCTCTGCTTAAGAATGCATGCCTTTTCCTAGAGTGTGTCTCCTTCTTCTCCTCCTCCTCTAAACATCTGTCAGCCATTAGCTCACCCTCTCCGCCTGCACAGAGCAACACAGGAACAAGCCTGTTCTGCCATGACACCACTCAGCACCAGCCAAGACTAGCCAGGAAGAGAGGGGGGGGAGAGGGAGATGAGTTATAGACAGCAAAATTAGAGATTGAGACAGGAGGGGGGAAGAAAGTGGGTGGGAGAGAGAGAGAGTGGGATGACGAAGTGAGAAACAAGAGTGGGAGAGACAGATATAGGCGATGAGAGTTAGTCGAGAGACTAGCCGGGAGAGAGGGTGGGAGGACGGGGGAGAGGAGGGGAGAAGAGGGGAGCTATACACAGTTAGGGGGAGAGGAGTTGAATGGACTGAGCTTCCCAAGGATTTATGGGAGATGGTATATACATGGCTTTTGGGTGGATGAGAGGAGCACTGTAATGGAACTCCATTCACCTAGCCTGAGAATGAACTTGAAACAATAAGGCTATAGGCTGATTAGGCTGCTAGAGCCCGCCTTTTTGCTCATGACATCACCTTGGCTTTTATTGGTTCAAACAGCCTTTACGAACGAGACGCTCTATCTAAACCAATCACTTTTAATACGGTGAATGAATTAATGAAAGAATGCAGATGTGTAACCAATATTCAGACGTGTAAGAGGACATCTGGCCTGGGGTGGCCCAGCTGGGAGTGAAACTTTGTCTTTATTCAGACGTGTAACCAACATGACACGGCTAGCTAGTTAGCGGGGTGCGCTCTAATAGCGTTTCAATCGGTGACGTCACTCGCTCTGAGACCTTGAAGTAGTTGTTCCGCTTGCTCTTGCAAGGGCCGGCTTTTGTGGAGCGATGGCTAACGATGCTTTGAGGGTGGCTGTCGTCGATGTGTGCAGAGGGTCTCTGGATCGAGCCCAGGTAGGGGCGAGGAGAGGGACGGAAGCTATGCTGTTACAGACGCAACTTCCAAGAAAATCTGTGAAAAGAAATGGAAAAAGAGGGAGAATCAGAAAGAGCATTTTCAAATAGAATTTGTATCAGAAGTTTTTAAACCACGGAATCGAGTTGTCAGTGCTCAGGTCGAATGTGTGAGTGGAGGAAAAGGATGTGAGTTCTTGGGTTAGAAAGCTGGCCTTTTTGGATGCTAGCCGAGGTGTGAGAGACCCCTGGGAGGAATTGACTGCCCACCTTAACGCCCTCCTACCTCTGTAAAGCTTAATGTGAAAAAAACGCGTGATTTTTGTCCGAGCAGGACCCTCTGACGAAATGTTCAGGGAATCCCATGTTTTGATTTATTTATGCAAGCATTCTGCTTGTTGGGAACGCAAAACAAAACAAGACAGTAGAACAAAACTCATTACCAGCTTTAGAAAGAACTGGGGTTCATTGCATAATGAAATATGTATGCGTTGACTCAATTCTCTTTGTCAGGTACCATTTCAGGGGGGCACAGCGACTATTATTAGTACCTATTGACCTATCTGATGCCTGAGTCAGGGTCTAAAACGGAGAGGTTAACAAGTCACACATGCCAAAGAATCACTTTGTGCTAGTGCCTTCTAATCCCGACTCTGTCTCGTAAGTAGTGACCGCAAAACCTGGGGTTAAGCAGCTGCTTCTTCCCGAAGAAGTCTCATAAAGACAAAGTTTCACTCCCAGCTGGGCCACCTCAGGCCAGATGTCCTCTTACAAGCCAGGGTCACCTCCTCCGTGATCAGAGCCCTCTGACCCACCCCCCCTACCCCCCACAGCAGCTTACTTCCCAACATGGTGATGTTGTCACACACAGCTCAGACCCTTGCGCGTGCATGTGTATTAGGCCTGGGAATTCCCAGGGACCCCTCGACACGATATTATCACGACATCTATTGCGATTCTCACGATTCTATATGTATTGCAATTCCATACTGTGATTTTATTGCGATTCGGTGTTCCAAACGTATTGCTCACCATCTGATGCAGACAAGAGACAGCCATGATGAAATGCATTTTTGATCAGTCATGGAAATGAAAGTGCTGAAAACAAATGGGCTCTGTATTTAGAAAGAAGACGGAGAACAAGTTATGGAGGAACGTTTTGGCGCAGGTACAGCAAACTAGTTCAAAATAATATTGCAATAGGATATGATAGGATATGATATATCGTCAAAATGAATATCCCGATATGTAATTGCCTTGTTTTTTTCACCCATCACTGAAATGTGTGTGCGCTCATGCATGGGTGAGAGCATTCCAGTGTGTGTGCAGGCTAAGCAGCAGTAGCTGGGCTGTGCAAGTGCTAAATGGGTCAGCACAGCTGGAGCCCGCAGCCATGGCTCTGGAAGTCAGAGGGTTTGTCTGGGTGAGCAGTCCCCCGAATCAGGCCTTTGACCTGGGCAGGAATGTCTGGTATGTGGGGTGAGCTCTCTCATTTGGGCCTGATCTGGGAGATAGAGGGAAAGAAAGCTGTTCACTTTAGACACACTTATTAAGGCACGACTTAACGGATTGGTATTTTTTTTTTGTGTGTGTGTAGTTTAAACTAAAATCATATGTAGATGGATGAGACAAGTTTGAAGTTGTTCTGCAATTACATGTAGTTCAAGTTATGTGCTGTATGGAACTGTCACACCCTGACCTTAGATATCTCTGTTTTTCTATATATTTTGGTTAGGTCAGGGTGTGACTAGGGTGGGTACTCTAGTTTTTGTATGTCTAGGGTTTTCGTATGTCTAGGGGGTTTTGTATGTCTATGTTGGCCTGATATGGTTCCCAATCAGAGACAGCTGTTTATCGTTGTCTCTGATTGGGGATCATATTTAGGTAGCCATTTTCCTCATTTGTGTTGAGCGATCTTGTCTATGTGTAGTTGCCTTAGTGCACATCAGTAGCGGCATGTTTCGTTTGGTTGTTTGTTGTTTTGTTAAGTGAGTTTTGATTTTTTTTTAATTATGTGGAACTCTACTCACGCAATGCCTTAGTCCGATCCTTACGACGAACGTGACAGGAACGTAATTGCTGGAAAAATAAAGGATAATCAATGACTCAAGTAAAGGTGAAAGTCACCCAGTAAAATACTACTTAATTAAGAGTCAACAAGTATTTGGTTTTAAGTATACTTAAGTATCAAAATAAATGTAATTCCAAAAACATACTTAAGTATCAACATTAAAAGTGTAAATCATTTAAAGTTCCTTATATTAGTTTTTTTTTACGGCTAGCCAGAGGCAACATTATTTTGGCTACCATGGCTATGCCCCCATTAGATGACAATGCCCCCATCCACGGGGCACGAGTGGTCACTGAATGGTTTGACGAGCATGAAAACAATGTAAACCATACACCATGGCTGTCTCAGTCAACATATCTAAACCCAATTGAACACTTATGGGAGATTTTGGATTGGCGCCTGACACAGCGTTTTCCACCACCGGCAACAAAACACCAAATGATGGAATTTCTCGTGGAAGAATGGTGTCGCATGCCTACAATAGAGTTGCAGACCCTTGTAGAATTCATGCCGAGGACCTTTTAAACTGTTCTGGCTCTGTTCTGCTCTATTAAGATACTATGTTGGCAGTTGCTTGTATATTCTCTCTGCAGGGAGACAAGAGGCCTTTCTTTGCTGTTTGTCCTTCTGTTTAGATGTATAAGGCCCCCTTCCCCAATAGCCACAGACACAGCCTTACGTGAGACAAAAACAACATTTCCTCTACCTCCCATCTCAATTATTTTTTTGGTCTGATTGCAAAGGACTAATGTGACTCATATGTTCAGTCCACTGTGGGCCCTCTGATTTGGGTCATGGTGAGTTATGAAGTATAGACATTACACACACTCCTCTTCTGGAAAGCACTTCTGAATGAAAGGTCTCAGCAGTCAGCCAGCTGGAAAGATTAGTCATAGAGTGTAATCAGCCCCCACAGCCTTTTTCCTGGCTTTCAAAGAAAAGTATGACATTGGCAATTACATTTTATGTTAAGGGCTTTTGAAGCTTTGATGACGAAGGATCTTGAAGTTACACCTAGGGTGTGACTTTGGTTTGTTTCGTTGAACGGTATCTTTCCATTACTCATCCAAAGTAGTCCATGCATACACACACAGACACACACACAGACACACACACAGACACACACACAAACACACACACAGAACAGAAAGGAGAGAGTCTTTTCGTCCAATATGACATCGTAATGACCTAAATACAGTAATAGTTTATTATAACTCAAACCCTCACATTGTTGTTTATCAACCAATTAGGAGGATGACAGTGAGTGACACGTCCTTTGTTTGAATCGAAGAAAACTATGTTCATTTGTTTTTGGGACTAGGTCTGTTTCTTGTCTACAGCTGGGCGCTGGAAGGTTTCTCCAAAGTAATCACTCACGGTTGTGTAGAATTGTGCACTCCTTGTGTTTTGCTCACAGTCTGTCCACACTCACTTCCTGTGTTTGAGCCCTGCGGTTCTCTAGTAACTCTCTGTGTTGCTGGTATTAACCTCACCGAAACTCAGTGTTGGCCTTATAGCTCATTCTGTCTGTAAAATACCATTATCCAACACATATCCAATTAATGCACCTTTTGGTTGTCTGACAATGTATAGTCATTAGTCATAGTTTAGTGTAAGTTGTGGTCATCCCCACTACAGTACATCCCAAGTGATAACTCAATCATGGCGTTTTAGTCTTGGCCGCCGTTGGAGAACACAGTTGCTCTCCTCACCCTGTGGAGTGGCCGAACCAGGCCCATGTTTGCTGTCTGTCTCTCTGCTAAAGTAATCACTGTTCCCTGTGTGTTATTTCCTGCCTGGCCCCTTCTAGGCCTCTCCCTCCCAAAAAATCCAAAGCGGCTGTGAAATAAAGAGCAGAAACAGTTATACCTGTGTAGCCATTTTAACATCTTCCCCTGAGTCACCTCAGAAGGTGCTGGTGGAGCCAGAATATTTTTTATTGTGAAAGCCATGTAGGCAGTGTTGTGTAGAATTGTGTACCCGTTATGTTTTGCTCACAGTCCATTTACACTCACTTCCTCTGTTTGAGCCATATGGGCAAAGATGGTGGATAAATGAAGATAGTTCACTCAGGCCGTTTACCATTGGGGAAAGAATTGTCAGTCTCACATAGACACCAATGTGGCAGCTGGGTCTGGTCTAGTTAGTTCAGTGACTTTCATTGAACCAGAAAAAAAACTGGGGGAAAAAACAGCGATTGGGGGTGTCTCGCTTCCTTTTCCGTCTCTGTTATGGGTCTCCAGTAGCTCTCTGGATACACCAGAGAGGACGATGTGATGCGTGAGCATTTACTCTGCCCAAGATCTGTCCACGAAAAATAATACCAGAAAGTGAGGGATTTTGGTATTAGGTCAATGAGAGAGTGTCGCATTTGGGTTTAACCGCAGATCATTTAGGTCATTTAGAAACAAAGTTCCTTGGATAACAGATGGAAGGCTCTCTCCCCAACTGATTGGTTCATCTAGCGCTATTAAAGCCATGATTGGTTTGGTATGCCCCTGACTTACAGCTTTCTTTTTTCAGTGTCTTAACTTTGCCCTATAAAACAAGTTAGGATTGGATGGGAGAGTCACAGGTTGGACATGCTCCCAAATTCCTCATCTTGGCTCTGCAGGGGAATGTTTGCGCCCTCGTTTCCCTGAAGTGTCTTTCTTGTTGTTGTCTTCCACTCACGCTATCCATCTCCCTCTGGGCACACAGAGAGAGAAGTCAGTCCAGACCAGACACTCCAGCTGAGAATGCAGATCTGTGTGTGTGTTCAAGTGTGTGTGTGTGTGTGTGTGTTGATGGGTGTACAGCTCCTCTGTTAGACAGCTCGAAGACAGAAGTATTTTTTTACCATCAGTTCTTGGCCTGTGGACCGACCCTGCCATAAGTCTTCATGTGGACTAATGAAAATAACATGCCTGAGACAGGAGGTCTCGGCCTGACCTGCATATCGTACAGTGTTGTGTGTGTGTGTATGTCTGCGTGCTAGAGTGCGCACATACTGTACATGCCAGTGCGTGCATGTGTGGGTCAGGCCTAGGTTCAAATAGTATTCAAGAGAATTTCAAATGTTGGGTTTGATTGGGCTTGCCCAGCTCAATGGAACCAATAGAATCAAAAAACTCTTGATTGTTTCGCTGATGTATAAAAGGGTGATTGTGTCTCTATAAGGAGGGATATATATAGAGAGAGATTACACAAGGCTTCATATCGTGTGTCTGTGAAAATCTCACCACACACGCCAGCCAAGCAGTGACATACCAGCAGATACTTATGATTGTTACTAATCATGTCCTGTAATACTTAAGTAGGGCTGTGTGGCCTGGCAGGAAGAGTAGCTGTGGCTGTGTGGACCCTAATGGGGATCCTAATAAAATACCCCAAAATATCAATGGTGAGAGGTCGGGGGTCACAAGGCTCAGGCAGCTGGTGCTTTCTGACCCCCAGTCATGCCTGTCATATCTGTGACACCAGGCTACAGTCTATACATGGTCCCCCATTGGAACCCACTCATATATGCATAAAATATATAATAACATATTGGTGCCATATGTAATATACACTACCGTTCAAAAGTTTGGGGTCACTTAGAGATGTCCTTGTTTTCCGTGAAAACATACATGAAATGAGTTGCAAAAGGAATAGCAAATATAGTCAAGACGTTGACAAGGTTATAAATAATGATTTTTCATTTAAATAATAAATGTGTCCTTCAAACTTTGCTTTCGTCAAAGAATCCTCCATTTGCAGCAATTACAGCCTTGCAGACCTTTGCGATTGTAGTTGTCAATTTGTTGAGGTAATCTGAAGAGATTTCACCCCATGCTTCCTGAAGCACCTCCCACAAGTTGGATGGATGGGCACTTCTTACGTACCATACGGTCAAGCTGCTCCCACAACAGCTCAATAGGGCTGAGATTCAGTGACTGTGCTGGCCACTCCATTATAGACAGAATACCAGTGGATTGCTTCTTCCCTAAATAGTTTGTGCATAGTTTCATAGTTTGGAGCTGTGCTTTGGGTCATTGTCCTGTTGTAGGAGGAAAATGGCTCCAATTAAGCGCCGTCCACAGGGTATGGCATGGCGTTGCAAAATGGAGTGATAGCCTTCCTTTTTCGAGATCCCTTTTACCCTGTACATTTCTCCCACTTTACCACCACCAAAGCACCCCCAGACCACCACATTGCCTCCACCATGCTTGACAGATGTGGTCAAGCACTCCTCCAGCATCTTTTCATTTTTTCTGTATCTCACGAATGTTCTTCTTTGTGAAGACACCTCAAACTTAGATTTGTCTGTCCATAACACTTTTTTACAATATTCCTCTGTCCAGTATCTGTGTTATTTTGCCCATCTTAATCATTTATTTTAATTGTCCAGTCTGAGATATGGCTTTTTCGTTGCAACTCTGCCTAGAAGACCAGCATTCCGGAGTCGCCTCTTCACTGTTGACGTTGAGACTGGTGTTTTGCGGGTACTATTTAATGAAACTGCCAGTTGAGGACTTGTGAGGTGTTGGTTTCTCAAACGACACACTCTAATGTACTTGTCCTCTTGCTCAGTTGTGCAAGTGGTCTCCCACTCTTTCTTTTCTGGTTAGGGCCAGTTTGCGCTGTTCTGTGAAGGGAGTAGTACAGAGAATTGTACGAGATCTTCAGTTTCTTGGCAATTTTTCGCATGGAATAGCCTTAATTTCTCAGAACAAGGATAGACTGACGGGTTTCAGAAGAAAGTTCTTTGTTTATGGCCATTTTGAGCCTGTAAACCCACAAATGCAGATGCTCCAGATACTCAACTAGTCTTAAGAGGGACAGTTTTATTGCTTCTTTAAACAGAACAATAGTTTTCAGCTGTGTTAACATAATTGCAAAAGGGTTTTCTAATGATCAATTAGCCTTTTAAAATGATAAACTTGGATTAGCTAACATAATGTTCCATTGGAACACAAGAGTAATGGTTGTTGATAATGGGCCTCTGTACGCCTATGTAGATATTCCATTTTAAATATCAGCCATTTCCAGCTACAATAGTCATTAACAATGTCTACACTGTATTTTTTATGAATTTTATGTTATTTTAATGGACAAAAAATTTGCTTTTCTTTCAAAAACAAGGACATTTCTAAGTTACCCCAAACTTTTGAACGGTAGTGTATGTGTGGGTTTGTTTGTGTTCTTCACACTCCATGACATATTGGTCCAGTGTCTGTCTGTCTACCATCTGCCCTATAAAATTGTGGGTGTCTTTTGTCTGACTGCGTTGGCTGAGAGAACATGTGTCACTATGCGTGTGGGAGGGCATTTGCCGAAACATTGTTATGCTAAAGTCACTGTGGCTTAGCGGCCCTCGCTGTGAATGAAAGGTCACAGGTCAACGGGCTGTTCAGACTTCCATCTGAAACTGAGGGTCTGGATAGCAGTCTGGGGGACTTAGATAGCAGACAAAAGGGCAACACACTTCTCTCTCTCAATGTTGGTGTGTATGTGTTTGAGTGTAGAAATCGATATATACTGAAATTACATAGTGTTTCTTAAAATGTAACATACTGTTTATCAAGACATCTGAAACAGAACATAATTATAAGGGCGTAATTATAAGGTGAGACCCAAATGCAGACACAGGAGGCAGATGGTGGAGCTCCGATATTTATTATAACAAAGGGAGTAGGCAAAGGCAGGGGGGACAGGCGAGAGTTCATAAACCAGGTCAGAGTCCAAACCGTACCAGGGGAAAGGCAGGGGGGACAGGCGAGAGTTCATCAACCAGGTCAGAGTCCAAACCGTACCAGGGGAAAGGCAGGGGGGACAGGCGAGAGTTCATCGACCAGGTCAGAGTCCAAACAGTACCAGGGGAAAGGCAGGGGGGACAGGCGAGAGTTCATCAACCAGGTCAGAGTCCAAACCGTACCAGGGGAAAGGCAGGGGGGACAGGCGAGAGTTCATCAACCAGGTCAGAGTCCAAACCGTACCAGACGATAGGCAGTCTCGAGGTCAGGACAGGCAGGGGTCAAAAACCAGATCCGAGTCCAAAAACAGTACAAGGGGATAGGCAGGCTGGTAGTCAGAACAGGCAGAGTGGTCAGGCAGGCGGGTTCGGAGTCAGGACAGGCAAGGGTCGAAACCAAGGAGGACTAGAAACAAACAGAGACTGGGGAATAATAGGAGCAAGTAAAACCGCTGGTTAACTTTGCAAACAAGATAAACTGGCACAGGGAGACAGGAAACACAGGGATATATACACCGGGATATAATAAGCGACACCTGGAGGGGGTGGAGACAATCACAAGGACAGGTGAACCAGATCAGGGTGTTACAGTAATGGTATACACATTAGAAAACCCTACTGCTAGGAAGTGAAGGGCATTTCACCATCTAGTGACAGCCTTCATGAATGCGTACTGTCTGTCTGTCTGTCTGTCTGTCTGTCTGTCTGTCTGTCTGTCTGTCTGTCTGTCTGTCTGTCTGTCTGTCTGTCTGTCTGTCTGTCTGTCTGTCTGATACACCAGTGAGTAAATTGTGGTCACTTACTTGTGATCACAGCAGAAAATTATCAATCTCAATAACATTATATTATTTTATTGATTTAATTGTGCAGTCTTTACAAATACAATGTTATCTGACTCAAGCCAAGTAGACCTGGTTCTAGTAAAATCACCCTTTTTCTAAATCTAACATAACTGAAGAATTGTATAGTAATGCATATTGTTCAAATAAACCTAAAATGATTGCATTCCAGTCAAATGTTATACCTGTAAATCTAGCTATTTTAGTCAACACTAGATGGCGATGGCCACCTTCGATGAGATCGCTCTGTAGTTTACTTACGGCAGTAAAGAAGGACCCTTCCTTTATTACTTATTACTGTTAATTCTTTGGAATTTCCTTAGTGTTTCCTTGTATTTTTCTGATCGTGTAGATTAGAAGAATGCATTTAAGAAGTGGCATGTAATCTCAATGTCTTTGCGGGAGGAGATGTTCATTTTGTATTTACGGACATCATCACACAAGTAGAAGGCATCAGATGTATAATCTCCCATGTCTTCTGTGTCTCTGTGTCCCTGTAGGAGGGGAAGAGCAAGTCCAAGGTGTGTGCCAATGTATTCTGTGGGGCTGGCAGGGAGTGTGCTGTGACAGAGAAAGGGGAACCTTCCTGCCTATGCATCGAGGTGAGTCTTAGCCTATACACACTCACACACACACACACGCAGGCGTGCATGCGCTCACACAAACACGTACACACATACTCGCATGCATGCATGCACGCATGCATACACACTCCTGGCAAAGACCAAAGGTCTCACTGCACAGATTGAAAATGGGTGTGCTCTCTCTCTGTCTTCAGCAATGCAAACCTCACAAGCGCTCTGTGTGTGGCAGTAATGGTAAGACGTACCGCAACCACTGTGAGCTCCACCGCGACGCCTGCCTGACCGGCCTCAAGATCCAGGTGTACCACGACGGACACTGTGAAGGTAGGGGACCCTGAAAAGAATCCCCGGGTTGTCTTAAGGCATAGAAATATATTTCTAGAATGGACAAAGCCCCTCAGACCATGCACATTTCAATGAAACACATATGTACACTCAATATGACTGCTGGTCTTCCCATCACAGAGCATTACCTTGAATTGAAAGTCTGTTCTGGGAGTTCTATTTCTGTGTTCCAAGGAACATTCTGCAATAAAGAGGAGATTAAGCGAAGTGCTTGCAGTTGTTTTGATTGTGTTGTGATTTCTTTCAGAGAAAAAGACAGACAAAGCTGTTGCTGCTAGCCCAAGTAAGTATCCTGCCTAAGGTCATGAGGCCCATTGTCTCAGAGAGGTTAATGAATAATTGATTACAGTTTTTCTCAGTCACTTTGGTGCATTTTTCACATCATCCCTAACATGTGCAAAATAATAAGTGCATTTCTCAGAACTATTTGTACAAACTGCAATATACAATGGATGTGTTTCTAAAGCTAGTCAGTCACTAAAAATCCTGAGTACATCTCTCAAAAGTAAATATTCATGCCAATGATCATGTCAGTGTCATCAGAATGATAAGTCATTGAGTCATTGTTCACGAACAAGGTCGTCAAAATGTTTAGGCATGTTGTCAATGTAACTGTGTACTTTGACAGTATTACCTGATGTAAACTCAGGCTACAGTTTGGATGACAGTTACTGTATTGAAAATGCACAAGGCTGCACTTCTATGGCATATATCAATTTCAACAGTACTATTTACATATTACTGTATGTGGGTTATTGATTGAAGAGACTGGACAAGCCAAGGGGCACAAAGGAAAAAAAACTAAATGAGAAAGAAACACAGGAAACCACCCCTAAGGCACAACTTTGCCCGCAGCACTGTTGTGCTGTCTCTACACATCCAGACGTTCCTGTCTGTCGGCCCACATATTCTCATCCACATCACACCGGATATTTTCCCTTCCAATGCAACGTGGAAAGAATCTTTTGGAATGCCTTATCCATCCTCTGCAGGCGTCTACTGTGATGTCCTCACATGCTGCATCCATTGCAGCCAGCAGGGTCATCTGTGTGTGTGGCTGACGATCGTACACCTTCTACCTCCATGCTGAAAATAACTACTCAATTGAATTAAGGAATGGTGAATAAGGTGGGAGGAATTCTATGAGCATCCTCGGGTGGGTCACAAACCATTGCCTTATGATGTTTGATCGATGGAAACTCACATTATCACAAATGACCACATACTTTGGCAAATCCTCTCTAAGCAGACCCCTCTCATCATCAGGGATGAGAGCCCTGTAGAGAGTCTCTAAAAAGTTGAGTAGATGCTGGGTGTTGTATCGCCCTATAAGGTGGATATGGGTTAGGACACCATGCTCCAAAATAGCAGCACACATGGTGATATTTCCTCCCCGTTGGCCTGGCAAATCCACAGTAGCTCTGTGATCGATGATATTCCGACCCCACCTTCTGCATTTGGTCAGGTTGAAGCCAGCCTCATCCATGTATACAAAGTTGTGAGAGGGTTCACTTGATTCCAACTCCATTATACGCTATATCCCAGAACACACAGTTGAATTTGTTTTGGTAAGGAAGAGTGACATAAAATGTACATACAGTATATTGCATGTTCCTTCCACAGCAATGGACATGTGTGCAGTTTATGCTTACTGTACTATGTTGCTGTAAAGTAGTTACATAGATATATGTTTTACCTGTACATACTGGTACCGTAGCTCCTTAACTCTGTCCTCATTCCTTTGGAATGGTACACGGTACAGCTGTTTCATACTCATCTGGTTTCTATGCAGCACCCTGTCGATGGTTGAGATGCTAACCGTATGGATGTTTTCAAAGACATCGTTGTCTTCTATAATGGTCCTTTGTATTTCCCTGAGTCTCATGGCATTGTTTACTCGGACCATGGTGCAAATAGCCTCCTCCTGTTGAGGTGTGAAAAGGCGTCCTCTGCCACCGGTTTGAGGTAATCTTGCAGTCAGTCCTATGTGGGGAAATGCAGTGATGCATCGCACACTTTCACATAGACAAAAACTATGCGAACACACATTTTACTGTAAAACAAACAGGTGGGTGCATGTAAGGTGCAGTATGTATCTGTATAGAGTATATTTCTGTATGCTGTGAAATACAAGTGGACTACTGTAATATGAAGCATTGTAGGAAGTATACAGTATACTGCTTATATACAGTAACAGTGCACTGTACATTGGTGGACATACCTGTTCTCTCTTCGAAACGTTTGAACTATTGAGGACACGGTTGATCTCCCAATATTCGGCTGCATCCTTCGACCCGCCTCAGCCATTGTAAGACCATGATTGACAACACGGTCTACAATAGTGGCCCGTATGTCATCAGATATGCGCCTATGTCCTCTTCTGTCTCTTCCTCTGTTTTGCCTTCCACCACGCATCCTTGCTCCTCTTCCTCCTCCTCTTGGCTGTTGACCCTGTTCGTTTCCTGGTCCATCCATTATTGGAAAATTGCAACTGTGTTGTGGTCTGTCTATATATGCTTGCCGATTGATTCTTCATGAGATGCAACTTTGAGCAATTTAGACAACTGGTTGATTGTTGGTTGAACTAACACTTTACATTCCTTCATGAGTGAGGGTCAATTTCACCTGCACGATTCATCAATTCACGTTTTTGTACAAAAGGTCTAATAGAAAGGTGTAAAACTGTGCTTGACAGTTAATGACAAATAGTTCAACAATTTTGCATGTAATGGCTTATGCAAGGAACTAATGTCTAGATGTTTTGAGGGGTAAGACTATTCAACAGAGAACCATCTACTATATTTTGATCAACATGACATGAGCAATTGATAATGCTGACACCTGTTCAAAAGGAATAAGAAATTGCTTTAATGATGTGCACAAGTGACTCGACGATTTGGAATTTGTACAAGTAGTGTCAAGAATTGCACTTTTGATCTAAGAAATGCACCAAAGCGACTGAGAAAAACTGTAATAATAGCAGTATGTTCATTTCATGCTATCCTTACATGCACTGTGGAAGATACACTGTTGGATATTCCATTACACTTTCACACGACAGCTATGTGCTCAAGGGAGACACACACACACATACACACTCACACCCAGCCCCCCGAACACACACACACACATACACACTCACAACCAGCCCCCCCCCAACACACACACACACACACACACACACACACACTCACAACCAGCCCCCCCAACACACACACACACACACACACACACACACTCACAACCAGCCCCCCCAACACACACACACACACACACACAAACAGCAGTACTCTCACATATTTAGTTCCAGTAAAAACACGCGGTAAATATTAGCGAGTCTGTATAGTCATTCAGCTGTCTGCAGTACTGACCCTCTCTACTCTCTCCCTCTCTGCCTGTGTAGTCGTGTGCTACCTGGCCAACAGGAACGAGTTGCGCAGCCGGGTCATCCAGTGGCTGCAGAATGAGGTGGTCCCTGACGGCTGGTTCGCCAAGGGCTCCAACTTCTCCGACACCCTGCTCAAGTACTTCAAGGTAGGTCGGACTTGTGCGTGTTTGTGGGGTTGGGTGGGTGGATAGGTGTGGGTGTGTGTGTGTGGTTGTGGGCCCAGTGTGTGTGTGTGTGTGTGTGGTTGTGGGCCCAGTGTGTGTGTGTGTGTGTGTGTGTGTGTGTGTGTGTGTGTGTGTGGGCCCAGTGTGTGTGTGTGTGTGTGTGTGTGTGTGTGTGTGTGTGTGTGTGTGTGTGTGCGTGTGGTTGTGGGCCCAGTGTGTGTGTGTGTGGGGAGAGGTAATGATACTTTCATAGTTTAACTATTGTTGTAAAATCATGGAAAAACTGCAGGGGAAAGTACCGCTCACATTATTTAAAGTGGAATGGAGTATTTATTTCTAGTCCTGTACTTCTAGAAAGTCCTCCTCTGTCCTCACCTTAATAAAACGGCTAAGATTACAATCTGTTAGCATGTATGGACTACTTAATGACTCCGTAAGCAGCAGAATGATACATTTCACTTGCAGCAGTTCTACTGAGACAGAATCTGTTGAAAGTTCACCGAGTTCTCCCCCTCTGTCAGTTCGTTTGTTCTGTGGGCCAAGCTTCACAGCATAGAAAAGGCCCCACAGCAAGAACAGACTGTTTAACATTCTTCCCACTGCCCAGCACTTGAACACATAACAGCAGTTATGCAACAGCTCTCCTGCTCTGGCCCCCCAAAGAGTCAATATCATCTCCCACTTTTTGCCTGTGTGGTTAACACTTCTCACAGAAAGCCCATAGAGCTCTGATGGTCATCACCATTTATTTTCATACTCAATACAGCAAAAATAATCATACTAAAGAGTGGTGGAACTGTACTCCTTTAAAGAAGAAAAAAAACACATCTACTGCATCCTCATAGGCTCAAAATAAAATGTATGAATGAATATTCCTACAGGACTATGACAATGGAGACTCCCAGCTGGATTCCACTGAGTTCCTTAAGTTCCTCCAGCACAACGAAACAGCCATCAACATTACCTCATATGCTGACGAGGAGAACAACCGCCTGCTCAGGTGAGCCCCCACCACTGGCCCAGAGTCAGTAGCGCACAGCTGTCACTCGTCACAGACCAGCTCAGATGAGCTGCGCCCACTGGTCGATTCTCACTGAGCCCAGACCAGCTCAGATGAGCTGCGCCCACTGGTCAATTCTCACTGAGCCCAGACCATAATTGGGTAACACTTCACGTAAAGCCTGCAGGTATAATGCATTCTAAAGGTTATTGATAATGCACTGTAAGTCATGAGCAAGTATGACCTGATTATAATGTCTTATAATCATGTCATAATGGTCCTGACTAAATTCCAGACGTTTTGAGTCCGTTGAAATGTTTAGACATATAATGCCAAGTGTTACTTACTGACATTTGCTTAGTGCAGTGCATTCACGTCAAGTAGTAGCAACACCATGATTGTTTGTCTCTCAACATATTGGTATCTCGGTGTATTTCTGTGTTGAATAAGAGTACTTACTAAAAAGACTAGTGACTGTAACCTTGCCGTCATTGTTTTCAATTGCTGCTTGAAGAGAAGAGAAGCGATCTCTACCAACACCTGCTCATATTGTGAGTGGGGCCCAGCACTTATTGAGCTCCCTAAGCAAATGAACAGAGTTTTAATTTCCAGCACCTAACCAGGGACTTAACTTCAAAATAAGTTAAAATATCCATTTTTCTGGGACTAACACTAATTTAATTCAATACATGGAGTACATGGAGCAATTGAAAGCAATGGAAAGGCCACGATGAAGCTACTGCTTGCACTGCTAATACTGTAGGTATTTGATTGAGTTCTTTCAGTGAATCGGTTATTGCCATATTGATATAAAACTACCTGTATAATACATCAATATATGCTAATCACATTCTGTAGAATCCAGTTGTTCAGTTCTTGCCCTTATCAAAGTTTTCTAACTCTGATGTTGAACTGTTCAGTTGTCCGTGTCTAATCACCCTGCTGCACCTTTGCAGCCATGGTGAGTGTTCTGTAGATTTCTACAGTTGTGACTGTATGGAATCGTCAAAGAATGTAATTGATAAGACTAGGATGAGTGATGTAGATTTATTATATCACAGTTGTTTACATGGTGACCTCGAGACAGGGTGTACGGGGGCAGGGTTGGGGTAGGGGGATGGGTGATTTGGTGGGGCTGAAAGTGCTGTTTTGGCAGTTCTGTTATGGTGAGGCGGCTTGTTTTGATGGGAAGTGGTGGTGGGTGTGGGTGGCAATGGGGCTCAGTGGCACAACACTGGCTGTCCCGTGGGACCATACTCTTCTCCCATGCATCATGGGTCTGGGAGCGAGCGCAGAGAGCGGCACGGGGATTTGGGCAGTATCAACTCTCATTCATGTGTGGAACCTTCCTCCCAATGTGTGTCGGCTAGCTATCTGGGGTCATCTGTGAGATAGACCAGAGTTAAAGGGCAACTGGACTGGCATTAGCCTGATCCCAGATCTGTTTGTGCTGTCTTGCCAACTCCTGTGGTCATTGTCATTCCAATGTTTTAGTTTCAAAAGATGCCAAAAACAAAATAGTGAGGCATGATTTGGTTTCGGCGTGGTTTGTTTTAGGCCCAGTCTAAGGAACATTGAGGAACATTTACAGTGCATTCGGAAAGTAGTCAGAACCCTTCCCTTTTTCCACATTTTGTTATGTTACAACCTTATTCTAAATTGGATGACATAAATCCTCATCAATCTACACATAATGACATAAAAACGTTGTTTTTTTATGTTTGCAAATGTGTTAGAAAAAAAACAAAACAGAAATACCTTTGAACAGGGTATGGTAGTAGGTGCCTGGCGCACCGGTTTGTGTCAAGAACTGCAACGTTGCTGGGTTTTTCAACGCTCAACAGTTTCCCGTGTGTATCAAGAATGGTCCACCACCCAAAGGACATCCAGTCAACTTGACACAAACTGTGGGAAGCATTGGAGTCGACATGGGCCAGCAACCATGTGGAATGCATTCGACACCTTGTAGAGTCTATGCCCCTACGAATTAAGGCTGTTCTGAGGGCAAAAGGGGATGGGTTGCAATGTTTTGTCAACGCAGTGTATATACATTAGCTCCAGTGAAATGAGGGTAACAGTAGTCTGTTTTACTCTATTTCCCTCCTGTGTCTTATTGGCCCTATTGTTAATTCCCACACCTCTCCTGTTGGTCACTAGGAGCCTGTGTGTGGATGCCCTCATCGAGCTCTCAGATGAGAACACGGACTGGAAGTTGAGCTTCGATGAGTTCCTAAACTGCTTCAAGCCTGGTTTCAACCCACCAGAGAGAAGTAAGACTTACACCATATACAGTATCTTCCTGGTATGTTTTTTTATGTCCAATGTTCAAGCCTTACGTTTAAAAAAAAAATGGATTTGATTATTAGACCCTTTTAAAAACACACCAAAAAAGACACGTTCATAAATAAAATACTGTTACCAAAGAAAATATACATGAAGATGTCCAGAAACTGCTTCTCCAATCAAAATCACAGATTACGCTTGTAGGCGATGTCATGGCCGCGTTAGCTACCTAAGGTCATGCGCAGAAACACATCATCGGGTCTAACGATGTGCAGGTCGTCAAATCAAAAGCATTCCTTCGATATAAAGTTGTTTTTGACGAAAATGAAAACGTGTCAGTTTGTCACTTGCACAAAGTTGTAGTAATTACATGTTCTGCTTCCAACATTGGCTCGAATCTACTGTAGGTTGTGCCTATAGATTTAAAGAAAATGTACAAATAAGGAAGAATTTTCTCCTACTGATTTCCCAAAACCTGGTCTGGTCCGTTGAGACTGCTTCGCAAGGCGCTCCCGAACGTATTGACCACTTTCATTTCTGGGTTTGAAAACTGTTACTGATCAACATGTCCATTAACTTCCTGTTATCCACTTCCTGCTTCCTGTAGAGTGTGCCCTGGAGGATGAGACCTATGAGGACGGGGCCGAGACTCAGGTGGAATGTAACCGCTGTGTCTGTGCCTGTGGGAACTGGGTCTGCACAGCTGTGACCTGCGAAGGTGAGACTAGCTGTCTCACACCTGCTGTTATAGTAGGCCTTTACTTATCTGGGTCATAGTGTGAGGGGATTTTGAGTTAAGATTAGTTATGTTCTTTCTCTCTCACTCTCTCTATTTATGTCTGACTCTTCCCTCGCTTTATCTCCTTCTTTGTTGCTCTCTATCTCTGTCCATATTGGCTTGTGTCTCGCTTCCTCTGTCCTCCCTCCTCTCTTTATCTTTCTCTCTCTCTTTTTCTCTCTCTCTCTCTATTCCTCTCTCCCTCCCTAAGGCACAGATAAGATGCCTGCTGTGGAGAAGACTGAAGGTGCTGACCAGGAGATGACAGAGGAGGAGTGGACACGGAGAGTGGCTGAGCTCAACAAACATCAGGTTAGTCTGGCACCATGAACAGCACATGACGTTTCACTGCTACTTGATCAAGGGGCAATCTGCAGTTGCTACATCAATTTTTGGACTTAGAAATGAATGATATGTACCCATTGATTCTTAAAGAGTATAGTTTGTAAATGCCTCATGAACTTAGTTCAACTGTCACATTCCATCCGAACCCAACATATAAGCTTGTTTTACTCCAATGTTTGTGTAAGCAAAGTAAATGTAAACAAACATTGTATAGCCTTAAAACATGGTTAAAACTATAATTCTGATATCATGGACGGTCGGTCCTTACATCCATAGCTCTGTCTGTGAATTTGAGAGTGGTTACAGTACATTTCTCCAGCCAATCCCTCAGCTTTTAACCGAAACACTTGAGAAGTGTTCTTGTTTCAATTGTGGATTGCCCCTTTAAGTAACAGTATAGGTCAATGAGGCTGTGTACTTATACAACACACACACCTGTACTTAGAACTTTATGAGTCAATTACTGTCATAATCAGAGCCGATATTTGTCATAGTTTACATGCCCATGCTTCTAGGAATGTCTCACTTTTTGGCTGCATCTTTACTGTACATCAGACCTGGGTTTTGCTTTCTTTTTAGTACTAGGCACATTTGATTGGGCCTGCCTGAGGTGCCAGATGGGCGGGGTTTGCACATTTGGGACTATTTCATTGGTTCCATTGTGTCAGGCAAGCTCAATCAAGAGCGGCTAATGTATTTTAAAGGGGGGAAAACGATATGAACCCATGCTGTGTACACTGTGTATCATAACGGTACTTGTACTACAGTAGCCAATAATCTTGTTCCTTTAACTCTTGTAAGGAAACTGTGGAGAAGATGAAAGTGAGCACTAAGGACATTTAAGAGAGAGAGAGAGAGAGAGCCCTCCTTCAGTCCCACCATCAACAATCACTATCTGGCTGAGGCTTTGGAGCTTGTACTGTTGCTAAAGAAATGCATCACTTGTGTTTAGTTTTTATATTTTACAATGTGAATTATTGAGATTTTTTTTTTAAATGTACCAATGTCTATTATAATATTATTGTGTATAGGGGAGACTAGTTGAATTGTGTGTACCTACAAACACAGTACTGTTATCCTATTTGAGTAACACTCCCAAGCCTTGGTAAAAATCCCCATCACCTAGTGGTGGTTTAATATTTGTATTCATTTTAGTTCATTTGTTGTTTTCGTTGTTGTTTCTGTCAGTCAAATTAGCTCATCTGTAGAGAAGAGAAGAGTGTGGGAATTGGAGCTATAAAGAAAGCACAGTTGTAAAGAACTACTTTTCGCAGAAAATGACTTCACAGTTGCCACGACACACACCAACCACATCACAGAGGACAAGCGATTCGGCGAGAAAGCCTTATCAGATGCATTGACCTTACAGGGTGCTATTCCAGACACCTGAGTATTTTACAGGGCCAGTAAATCACATGAAAGATGAACACATGGCTCAGTTGTAAATGTACCTGAATACCATTGTAAATCCATCAACAGTGTGATTACACTTTCCTGGCAGTATAACTACTCATATCATATCTGTGATATATACAGTAAAACCCACTGACCCATAACATCTGATGGTGCCAGGGTTCAATCTGTTAGGAAAAGGAAAATGAAGAGTGTCCGCACTCAGTCTTAGACAAGAACATGTATTCCATCTCTATTTTCTTGTCTATGCACCAACAATATGACAAGAATCTATGATTAGATGTGTGCAGGGTTTCCTGCTTTTTCAAGGTAAAGTGATGATTCTAGGGTTCAATCTGTAGGCTACATGTCTACACTGATGAGGTAATGCTGTCCATCTATTTACAAATGGCTTTTCTATCATAGGGTTGTAGAGTTATTACACCATAAAATGAATCTAATGCCAAAACACTAGCCTGGATACTTGTTCGGATTGTGAAGTGAAACTGAAGAATTCAGTATGGATCCAGGCTACCAAAACACACAGATGGTAGTGACAGTACTGTATTGCTAGGAGAGTTTGTGATAACGCCTGTGTCTCCTCAAACCCAGCAAAAAAGATGATCAATTGTAGAATGTTTAGGGGGAAATATTTCAAGGATGCTGCAGATATGGACTAACTAATAGTACTAAAAGTACTTAATAACACAAGTACTCCAGTGCTATGGGTCCCTCCTACTAGTTTGAAATACACAATTGTCTGGTCCGTCTGAGACATACATAATCTGTGCATGCTTTGCCAACAGTACTGCAATCCGTTTCTTTTGGAAGCTGACGCATGTCGGTCTCTCAGGATATAGGTGCTTTGATGGGATGACTTTGTTAGGCACAAGGATTGGGAAAAACTGCCAAAACAACCTCTAGAAAACATTTTAGATTGCATTACTTAAACCAAAGTTCAAATGCAAGATACCTGAAGTACAGTATGTGTAATAACTTTTAGAAAATAGGTTCACAGCCTAGACTCGAGCTTTCCTTTCTTTGTTCAGAGCTGTATGTCCTGCATGTCAATATTTGAATGTGGTGGATCTCACTTCAATGTCTTTATAATGTGTGGTATTCAGTGCCTTAAATGTTCACTAAGACCTATGGGACATCCTGCTGTCGTTCTCTTAGAGCAATGGCTGTCACTATGAAACCATGCCAAATGGATGGTCTAATTGAAGTTAAAAGCCTGTGTTTCTTTTGTTTGTAATGATTTATTGTCTCACTTTTAGAATAATACCAGCTCGCGTTGTTCGCTGTTACAGTAGACTTTTAATAAAACATTTACTCCCTGTTGATTATTAACACTACTGTACCGTCAAAAAGGTATGCAAGCTTTATACATGTCAATAAATACATTTAATAGACGTAATGGAATGGTTAAGCACATTTTTATTGATACACTTTTGACTGAATGTGTGTGTGCTCCTAGACCTTAGTGCTGCTTTTGATACCATCGATCACCACGTTCTTTTGGAGAGATTGGAAACCCAAATTGGTTTACACGGACAAGTTCGGGCCTGGTTTAGATCTTATCTGTCGGAAAGATTTCAGACAGTTTGTCTCTGTGAATGGTTTGTCTGACAAATCAACTGTAAATTTCGATGTTCCTCAAGGTTCCGTTTTAGGACCACTATTGTTTTCACTATATATTTTTCCTCTTGGGGATGTCATTCGAAAACATAATGTTAACTTTCACTGCTATGTGGATGAAACACAGCTGTACATTTCAATGAAACATGGTGAAGCCCCAAAATTGCCATCGCTAGAAGCCTGTGTTTCAGACATAAGGAAGTGGATGGCTGCAAACGTTCTACTTTTAAACTCGGACAAAACAGAGATGCTTGTTCTAGGTCCCGAGAAACAAAGAGATCTTCTGTTGAATCTGACAATTAATCTTAATGGTTGTACAGTCGTCTCAAATAAAACTGCGAAGGACATCAGCGTTACTCTGGACCCCGATCTCTCTTTTGACGAACATATCAAGACTGTCTCAAGGACAGCTTTTTTCCATCTACGTAACATTGCAAAAATCAGAAACTTTCTGTCCAAAAAGGATGCAGAAAAATTAAACCATGCTTTTGTTACTTCTAGGTTAGACTACTACAATGCTCTACTTTCTGGCTACCCGGATAAAGCACTAAATAAACTTCAGTTGGTGCTAAATACGGCTGCTAGAATCCTGACTAGAACCAAATAATTTGATCATATTACTCCAGTGCTAGCCTCTCTACACTGGCTTCCTGTCAAGGCAAGGGCTGATTTAAAGGTTTTACTGCTAACCTACAAAGCATTACATGGGCTTATCTCTCTGATTTGGTCCTGCCGTACATACCTACACGTACACTACGGTCACAAGACACAGGCCTCCTAATTGTCTCTAGAATTTCTAAGCAAACAGCTGGAGGCAGGGCTTTCTCCTATATAGAGCTCCATTTTTATGGAATGGTCTGCCTACCCATGTGAGAGACGCAAACTCGGTCTCAACCTTTAAGTCTACTGAAGACTCATCTCTTCAGTGGGTCATATGATTGAGTGTAGTCTGGCCCAGGAGTGTGAAGGTGAACGGAAAGGCTCTGGAGCAACGAACCGCCCTTGCTGTCTCTGCCTGGCTGGTTCCCCTCTTTCCACTGGGATTCTCTGCCTCTAACCCTATTACAGGGGCTGAGTCACTGGCTTACTGGTGCTCTTTCATGCCGTCCCTGGGAGGGGAGCGTCACTTGAGTGGATTGAGTCGCTGATGTGATCTTTTTGTCTGGGTTGGCATCCCCCCCTTGGGTTGTGCCTTGGCGGAGATCTTTGTGGGCTATACTCGGCCTTGTCTCAGGATGGTAAGTTGGTGGTTGAAGATATCCCTCTAGTGGTGTGGGGGCTGTGCTTTGGCAAAGTGGGTGGGGTTATATCCTTCCTGTTTGGCCCTGTCCGGGGGTATCATCAGATGGGGCCACTGTATCTCCTGACCCCTCCTGTCTCAGCCTCCAGTATTTATGCTGCAGTAGTATATGTGTCGGGGGGCTAGGGTCAGTTTGTTTTATCTGGAGTACTTCTGTCTTATCCGGTGTCCTGTGTGAATTTAAGTATGCTCTCTCTAATTATCTCTTTCTCTCTTTCTTTCTCTCTCTCAGAGGACCTGAGCCCTAGGACCATGCCTCAGGACTACCTGGCATGATGACTCCTTGCTGTCCCCAGTCCACCTGGCCGTGCTGCTACTCCAGTTTCAACTGTTCTGCCTGCGGCTATGGAATCCTGACCTGTTCATCGGACGTGCTACCTTGTCCCAGACCTATTATTTGACCATGCTGGTCATTTATGAACATTTGAACATCTTGGCCATGGTCTGTTATAATCTCCACCCGGCACAGCCAGCAGAGGACTGGCCACCCCTCATAGCCTGGTTCCTCTCTAGGTTTCTTCCTAGGTTTTGGCCTTTCTAGGGAGTTTTTCCTAGCCAACGTGCTTCAACACCTGCATTGCTTGCTGTTTGGGGTTTTAGGCTGAGTTTCTGTACAGCACTTTGAGATATCAGCTGATGTACAAAGGGCTAAATAAATACATTTGATTTGATTTGCGTGCGTGTGTTCTTTGGATACTTAAGCAATAAGGTACGAGAGGGTGTGATATATGGTCAATATACCACGGCTAAGTGCTGTTCTTACGCACAACGCAATGCGGAGTGCCTGTATACAGCCCTTAGCCGTGGTATATTGGCCATATACCACAAACCCCCAAGGTGCCTTATTGCTATTATAAACTGGTTACGAATGTAATTAGAACAGTACAAAATAAATGTTTTGTCATACCTGTGTTATACCTCTCAGGGCTGAACCACCCAGTTTATAGTAGTCATTGTATCATTGCACATGTATTTTATGATTTCACATGTCTCCAGACTTTTGTGACATAAGGTCTACCACTAAAACTAGTAGGGCATATTACAAAATATTAGATATGGTTCCTCATAGGCTAATAGAAATGAGAGCTGGGGTTTCCTATTGCAAAGTTAATTGACCATATGTTTCAGCGTGAAAACATTTACAAAGCATCCACACACGCGCAGACTTGATTTCTGGACATGGAGACCTGTGGCACCAGAGCAAGCAGGCATGCACGGGTTAATTTAAACTGGGGGCGTAGAATCCAAAGTCTGACCAGCCTTTTTATACCGACTACATATGAACTTGATGCAAATGTGACAGCTGTGCGTGTGCGGTCTGTCTTTAATGGAAAAGGATTTGCACATGAGCAGAATGCATAGAGGCTTTATACGGTCGTGATCAGTGCTGAAAGAGCATATACTTTGTAAAATCACATTGTAATTCATTCATATGTTTGAACTAGGTGGATAGCAATTGGTATTGAATATGGAGCTATTTGCAACAGTTGATCAGGGGGGTTGCATTTTGGACATGTCCCATCTGAATCTGGAGAGTTTAAATTTGGACACTGTCGGTGACGAACGGAGGAGAGTGACCCAACAACTCTACCTGTATAACAACCGACTGACAGTGTTTCCCGCTTCGGTATGTCTGTTCTCCAAATTGGAAGTTCTGGATATAAGCAACAATGGATTAACGGTTCTCTGTGAGGACATTCAACGTTTGTCAAACCTCAAAACACTCATAGCCAAGAACAACCGTTTGAACGAATTTTCGTTCCCAAAGGAATTTGGGTCCATGCAGATAGACACATTGAACTTCAGTGGGAACATGTTTGAAGAGGTGCCCACTCAGTTTCTAAAACTCCAGCGATTAAAATATCTGTCTCTTGGGGGTAACAGACTCAAAGCTATCCCCGCAGAGATAGAAAATATTACCAGGTAAGAATACCGATACATTATAGCGGTAACAATTTAGGCTAACGGTATTTGTTACAAAGCAACTAACTACCTCCACGTTAATTACCATATAATCATAGGTTTTATAGCCACTTAATATAAAGGGGGACTTTTAACAAACAACTATCTGTACACAGCTATGCATGACGAAGGGAGGTTGCTGAAACTTAGATGAGCTTTAAGCTTTTAAGCTTCTGAGCTTTTAAAAACACTTAGCTTCTAATAACCCAACGTTGGGACACTCAAATGTGAATAAAGAAATTGCCATATCAAGGTTATGTTGCCCTTATCATATATATTTTTTGTAATTTAGCATACACTTATACAGAACGACTCCTAGGAGCCATTGGGGTTAAGTGCCTTGCTCAAGGGCTCATCGATAGATTGTTCACCTAGGTCAGGGGTTCAAACCAGCAACCTGTCACTTACTGGCCCATCACTCGTAACCACTAGGCTACCTGCCACCCTACCTGATAATAGCATGCTCATAATAACCATTATGTAGTAGCCGGCTAGAATAATAAGCTCTGTTGCTGTCTTAATGAAATGACTGGGCCTCCAGGACTGCTGCTGTGATTTCATAGTGTGCATTCAGGAACTAGATGGCGAGGGTTAAGATAACGGGCAAATACGTTTGCATAAAATCAATACTGTCGCTGTATTCACCTAGATAGGTTCCACATGAGCATGTGGTTCCTGATCATGTCCTGCATGATGGTGCAGGGGCCCATCGTCTCCGTCTTGGTGCTGCATTGACACACTTCTCTGGAGTCGGCTCGTCAGTGTGGCTTAGCCTGTCTGGCTGGCTGTGTGCCATGTTACAAAATCAGGTCATTTGACATATTGCCTTACCACAGTCCTAGGGACTGGCACCGTGAGAGGAACATGGGGGTTTGGGATTTGGAACAGAGTGGAGAATAAGTTATAGAGTAAAGACAAGATGAAAAGGTCCATTGGACTCCCCCCAAAAGCCCACAGCATCCTTCAAACGGTGTTGTAGCTAAGTTAGCAGCTGTGCTTTGCATCATAAGGCCTTCCCTCTTGACATTTCTATTGTAGGATCTCTCTTTCTCTCTCTCTCTCTCTCTCTCTCTCTCTCTCTCTCTCGATCCCTTTCTAAAAAGAGAAGACGTTTTACAATCAGAGTTATTTTATCATCATCTCACCTCTTCTGTATATCTTCCGTTGACATAAAATTGTCAATCAGCGGAGTTAAATTCCGAACGCTCCCTCTATCTCCTCTCTCTTTCTTCTGTTGTCAGCTTGATCAGAGATAGTTGGCAGGTGTTCTGGAGGTGTTCAAGAGTGTAGTATGTGTGTAACCTTATCACAGTGGTTCTCCAAAAGCAAACAGATCACTCAGTCAATACAGCCTGTCCTCTGGGATCTTTGAACCCCGGAATTTCAACATGCTTCCTCTGGATTTAAACTCAAAATGTTTAGGCCATTCTTGACCTTTGAACACTGTGCTTTATATAATCCACAGGATTATTTTTGGGCTGTAGAAAACTGGTTCAATTTAAGATCCTACATCTGTATGTTAATTTAGCAATGTTCCCTGTCATTCCAAATGTGAAGAAAAACACTTTTCTCTGATCTGATGCAGTCTGGAGATGCTTTATTTGGGTGGGAACCTCATCATCTCCATCCCCCCAGAGCTGGCCAACCTTCGCGGTCTCAGATACTTGGTCCTTTGTGATAACCGGATACAGAGTGTACCCCCCCAACTCACAAGGTGAGGGCCATCCCATAGGAGAAACACTGACTTTACATAATTTTCTCATGTGACCGACAGTTGTTTTTTTGTTTTTTACTTAGGTCTCCTGTGTGTCATAAGACTGTGTTAGCCTGCTGAGCTAAAGCCATGATTCACGGTCATGTCTGAATATGTCTGTTTGTAGACTCTACTCCCTGCGCTGCCTCAGTCTCCATAACAACCTACTTACCTACCTACCGCGGGAGGTCCTCAGCCTGGTGCACCTGCAGGAGCTCAGTCTCCGCGGCAACCCCCTGGTGGTCCGCTTCATCAAGGACATGACTTACGACCCCCCCTCCCTCTTGGAGCTGGCCGGACGGACCATCAAGTCCCGCAACCTTCACTACCACCCCAATGACCTGCCTGGAAACCTGGTACAGTACCTGGACCTGGCCAGCAAGTGTCCCAACCCTAAATGTACCGGTAAGTGGAGGAGAGGGGACAGGTTTAAGTTACATACTTATGTACTAGTATTTGTGAGTGGATCAGAGGAGGCTCGTCCAGGGAGGAAGAGAAGGCTGGGATTCTTCAATAATTTGAGGAAAAATTCAAATAAAACATAATCTTTGTAATAAAATCACACCTTGAGATATTTCTATTGCTCTCATATTGTTGTGCTTACTTGCCTTCTTCCTCTCAGGTGTGTACTTTGACTCGTGTGTGAGGCATATCAAGTTTGTGGACTTCTGCGGGAAGTACCGGCTACCCTTCATGCACTACCTGTGCTCCCCAGAATGCACCTCTCCCTGCAGCTCCAACCCGCAGAGCGACGCTGAGTCGGAGGACGAGAGATGCGTGTCGGCCGACAGGCTGCAGAGAGTGCTTCTGGGATAGAAGAAAGTCAAAGGACCTCGAGTTCAGTGACACACATACTGGATGATGGACAGTTTCCATGACTCCCAACTGACCTGACTAACCCAACTTCTCCTGTGCCAAACACGATAAACACTGACACTAAGCTGTTCACTTACAAAAGAGTGCCACTTTCAACATGAGATGTAGGATTCCTCAAGGACTGATTGTAATGTAAATTAACCACAGTTTATTATTGATATTTGGAGCCGTAGTGTTTTAAACATCTAACTGAAGCTTATGGAGTACTGATTTTGTTGTAGACCACTCATCAAATGTATTTTCATGTACATCCTCAGTTTGTAGTTTCTGTGTTAACATGAAGGGCTGAATGAATTGTATGTCAAATTGATTTTCTTTACAATATAGATTCAGAATCACCTCTCTTCTTAAGTTACCCTTTAATCGTCATACTTTTGTTGACATACTTTTGTCATACTTTTGTTGACGCATGCTCGCACATGCAGTCCTAATATACAGTAGTCTCTGTCGCCTGTAGCATTTACACACCATGCATTAATGCCTTCCCTTATCTCACAAAACAACAACTTTTGTTGTTACTAACCAAGGGGAAAGTTGTGTATGTTAATGAGATGATTTCTTGTTCAAAGAGACTAATCCAGAGCTTGTACTGTGAATTAAATGTTGGTTTGATTATTTTAAATTAACCATTTATTTGAATAAATCGAAATGAATATTTATATATTTTATCTGTTTATTTTATACATACAGTGTATCATTGATATGAGTACTGTTCTGTGAACTGGATACATAAGATAATGCTGTTTTATTTTCATTTTTATGTATTGAACCATTATTTAACTAGGTAAGTCATTTAAGAACAAATTCCTATTTACAACGACGGCCTACCAAAAGGCCTCCTGCGGGGATGGGGGCTGGGATTGAAAATAAAAATATAAGTCAAAACACACATCCCGACAAGAGAGAACACAACACGGCATGAAGAGAGACCCAAGACAACAACATAGCATGGTAGCAACACATGGCAACAGCACAACATGGTAGCAGCACTAAACAGGGTACAAACATTATTGGGCACAGGCAACAGCACAAAGGACAAGAAGGTAGAGATAACAGTGCATCATGCAAAGCAGTCACTGTCAGTAAGAGTGTCCATGATTGAGTCTTCGAGTGAAGAGATTGAGATAAAACTGTCCAGTTTGAGTGTTTGTTGCGGCTGGTTCCAGTCAATAGCTGCAGCGAACTAAAAAGACGAGCGACCCAGAGATGTGTGCTTTGGGAGACTGGCAGAACAGGTGTTGTATGTGGAGGATGAGGGCTACAATAGATATCTCAGATAAGGGGGAGGGAGGCCTGAGAGGGTTTTATAAATAAACAACAAGTGGGTCTTGTGACGGGTATGCAGAGACGACCAGTTTACAGAAGAGTATAGACTGCAGTGATGTGTCCTATAAAAGAGCATTAGGTGGCTAATCTGATGGCAGAATGGCAAAGAACATCTAGCCACATCTAGCTGTTCATACCCCTGGCAATAATTGTGTCAATAATTATTCCAATGTGAAGAATTTAGCATGATGTACTTTCATTCATAAAAAAAGTGTAGTATTTTATGATATTGTTTTTGTTCCATTTTATTCCATTTCTGTGTCCAGGTTGTGTTAAAGTTGGCCCTCAGGCAGCAAAGCAGTCCCAAACCATAATGCCACCGCCTCCATGCTTTACGGTTGGTATGGTGTTCTTCTGGTCAAAGGACGTTTATTTTTTGCCAAAGATGGCGTCTGGAATTTTCTCCATTTGTAGATGATCTGTCAGACAGTGGAACGATGTACTTCAAATTGCTTAGAAATTGATTTGTAACCCCTCCCAGACTCACAGGAATCAATAATCTTTCTTCTGAGGGCCTCAGATAGGTATTTTGACCTTTGCTCGATGTGTTACCACACACGCCCATATGGTTGAGACCAAACCAGACCAAGTTTCTAATCTTTGTGGAAGGCTGGACCCTCCCAAGGTACTCTCTAATGATTTCCTAATCATTGTCACCTGTTTTGGTGCACCTGATCCTAATTTTTGCCATTTTAGGTGACGGTAAAGGTAGGGGCATACACATTTTTTCTGCATTTGGAAATTCCATTTTTGTTTATTTTAATTGCATAACCTTTTCAAAGTTAATGTTTTTGTGTGTGATTTGTTAAATTCGGTTACCTTTATCAATGAATGTGGTTGGAATTTAGCTCAAATATCCATGTGTACAAATATGTAAAAAACACATTAAAAAAAGACCACTTTCCAAAGGGTGTATTTACTTTTTCACATGACCGTATTTAAGTTGTTAAGTTATTTTGTCTTCCATATTGTTGATGAACATGCAAGATAGCAACAACAAATTAAGCATTCCTAATCTTGTACCATGGCCATCCCTTTAACGTGTTCTTATTCCTAATCTTGTACCATGGCCATCCCTTTAACGTGTTCTTATTCCTAATCTTGTACCATGGCCATCCCTTTAACGTGTTCTTAAACAGCTCTTAATTGGGTGGTAAAGTAATCCTGCGGATAAAGACATTGCTCTGAATGCTCTTGCAAAAATCCCCATTTCTCTGTGCCCTGGCTTGCACTCATCAACCCTACAGAACTGAAGTGGCAGTGCCAGTTGTATGATGACACATCTCTATTGAGATACACTTATAGGCGAGTGAAAAAAAATTCCCAGGTCTTCTAATTTGAAGAGAGTGAGGATAGAAGTCGCAGGTGGCAAAGGGAAGTCCAAAGACAATTGTAACAAATGAAAAATAACACCTTGCTACTTTTGTAAAACTATCCATGGAAGGCTCTCCCCATTAATGTTAATCAACTCCTGGAACTGTAGAACTGTAGAATTCTGATATCAGGGAAGTGTTATCTCAATTATGGAGTTGAATTGCTTCATTTATGCATTCCACAGCAATGCTGTCACATTTGTGTCTGGGCTGAAGTACAGTACATCGATCTGGGCACTTTTTTCAGTAGTGTCCAACTGGGAGGCAGCTGCGTGGGAAGATAGTTGAAGATGGTATGGCTCATAAAGATACCTGAGGTAAAAGGATAAAAGAGTTTCTATGGATAAGACAGCACTATGAATGTGTAGAACTGCATATATGGGAATGTGCTGACTACAGTGGGTGGGACATGATACGTGACATTTTAAACTTAATGTGTAAAATCAGTGGTGGAACAAGTACTCAATTGTCATAGTTGATAAAAAAGTAAAGACACTGTACCTTTAATAAAAAATGACTCAAGTAAAGTATAAGTCACCCAGTAAAATACTACTTGAGTAGAAGTCAAGTAGTACATAGTTTTAAATGTACTTAAGTACAGTGGTGGATAAATGACTCAATTGCTATACTTCAAAATAAAAAAGTTAATGCTATAAGCAAACCAGACCACATGATTAACTTTTTTTTCTTTACAGACAGACGGGCACACTCCAACACTCAGACATCATTTTCAAATGCAGCATTTGTCTTTAGTGAGTCCACCAGATCAGAGGCAGTAGGGATTACAACGTGTTATATTGACAGGTGTGTGAATTGGATCATATTGCTGTCTTCTGAGTAACGTTTTAATTCCCAGAACTGTAGTAGCCTATCACCTTTCCTCTTTTATGTTGTGTCCAGGACCTCAATGAATGGAAAGCTGAGTAAATAATGCCCTCTTGTGGTGTAAAAGAGTCATGACACCATCACTGTAAAGTTGCAGCTCAACAGACCACGTGTTGTTAGATCCAGACCCTTTTACTGTCAATGGTTTGATCTTGTGAGTTGTAAGAAGAGGAGTTTTTTTGTATTGTTTAACAAAAACTACATCTCCATGCACAGTGTCAAGAAGAGCCATGTCTCTAGCATATGTCCTTCAGTCTTTCTGGATCAATCAAGAGAAAAAAAGATCATAGCACCTGAAAAATAATGTACCTTGTGTTGACTTGGGTTCTTATTCTTGTCCTTGAGCATGAATCAATGGTAAATTAGCTGTGCGACTCTGTGAAAAGAACATGTCATTACGGTGCTTTGTTATGAGTTTCCCGAATTACATAATTAATATTCTCTGACAAGATACACTCAGACAGAGGCAAAGAGGAATGAGGAGCACACAGACATTGCAGGAGAAAGGATTGTAGCAACCAGGGGCACAACTTTCACTGCCCCCCCACACACACACACATTCTGAAATTGCATTTCTGCCCCCCCCCCCCCAGTTTTATAATTGGAATGTGATACAAAACGAGGCTACAGTGTACTTTAGGACCATGCAGACGCCTGGGGAAATTATTTTACAAATAATAATAAAATGTCCCCCCCACAAAGTTGCGCCCCTGGTAGCAACTATGCTTTGACTGTATTGAACAGCCTCACAAAGAGTCTGCATGGCAAGCTGGGAAAGTATTCCTCAGGTCCTGCCACTGCATGAATGCCAAGTTCTGTCTATGTAAAGCCTAGTAGTTTCACTGAATGACACCTCCCACTGGGCACACACTGGTTGAATCAACGTTGTTTCCACATGATTTCAATGAAGTTATGTTGAACCAACGTGGACTAGACGTTGAATTGAAGTCTGTGCCCAGTGGGCTATGCTTCAGCAGCTCTGTAAATGTAAAAACACTATAATGAGTAGACCTAGCAGGCCTGACTTTACTGCAGCAGTCCACCCAAGTGAAAATATAGAGTAGGTCTAATCAGCACCACTTAAAAGCAGGTGCCCACCCATAATTTTATTAGGCTATAAAACTCTTGGTGGAGTTTCCCTCTGTGGATTTTGCAGTACTCCCGATTGGGACTGGAGATCCTCCTGGCATTTAAAAATGTTGATGGAATATGATTTATGGAACTCGTTGCTGCCTTGGCTCCATAATGACTCAGCAGGAATCCCACTCAATTACCTACACACATGGAGCTAAGCACCTAGTTACTGTGCAAAAAGAGCCTCCTCACTCAAACTCAGTCTCATCTGCAACACCTGGCAACACAATAGTCTCTCGGCAAGCCAACAAATAAAATACAGCAAATCTACAACTTACTGAACACTTTAATGAAATAGTGTGTCTTAGAGCATCAATCAATCTTCTGTCTCAAAATGCACTGTCCCGTTGAACACTGACATAACTTGCCCAAAAGCAAAATCATTATAGAACATTGTAGAGCCATTATTTTTGTTTCAGATTTTCTGCCATACTCCGGACTATGACTCTTTGTTTGGTTAAGGTGTCAGTTTCCATATAGCTATCAAATATAAATGTGACATTACAAAATGTTCAAGCAATATTGCAGGAAAATACATTTTAGATACAAATGTTGTTTGTGAAAATTTACTGGGGAAGGTCAATCAAGTTTTTTTTTTTCATGAATTCAAGACTTTCTGCGTTCCATTAGTCGTGTCTTGAACATCACAAAAAAACTCATATTCATTTCCTCAAGTGTTTTGCTTGACGGAATACCTAGACTTTTATTTCAAAAAGGTTTCTAAAATGACGACATGTCATTGTGACCAGAGATTAGAAATTAGCCATTAGCTTTTCAACACATTAAGCTAAAGGTGGGTGAGAGAGGAGTGGGTCATTAGGAACTTTTAAAATCTTATAACATTTTTGCGGGGTGGGGGGGAGTTTAAAGAGAGATGTGTTGACGATGATAGCTGGAGGCACTGTATTGCTAAGAAGGCAACACTGCTCCCATTATGGATGCAAACTTTTTGTGCTGAATTATGATCGCCAAGAGCCAGCCAAAAGCCTTAGAGACAGACATAAATATAGCCCGCCGCTGCTGTGGGTTATGAGCATGTGCGTTTACAGCACTTGAATCTTAGATCGACTGGATTTCTTGGTCAGTGGGAATGTATGTAATTGTTTTCATAGGGCCTATTACACATTGGATAACTAAATAAAATCACTCATCTAAATCTAATATTTTTTTTCTAGCTTAAATGATCCTGTTGTCCAAGTCCAGATGTGTTTGCCAACAATGCCACCATAAATGGTCTAGCTAGCCTGTGTCCCATGCCATTATAATCTGTAGCATAATGATAGGAACATTTCTCTCCCTTAACATTTTCCATTAAACTTTAATGTGTCCCGCATCTGACATCCTTGAAGAGGATCAACCTGCCTGTTACTCATACTGAGCTTACCTGAAGTAATTCATTGTCTACTCACACCAGGATGGACAATGAATGGATGAATGAATATATCAGGGTGAGGGAAATAAACTACACAGTTTACTTCTGGATTATCAATCAGACGACAATGTATTTAAAGAATGATGTGGTACAGCAACATCATTCCACTTGTGCAGTCTGGCTGGTGCACCCTCACCCTTCATGTCTACATCCTTCATGTAGCCTACCTGGTTCCACCGTTACAGTAGCGGTGTTTTGGTATAACCACTGAGGAAGATAAACCAAGCCAGTAAAAGAGCCATATTACAACCTATGTTGTGATAATTGCGTTGTTTGCTCTATAACCCATTCGTTCATGTGCCACCGTGATATACAATAAGGCAGTGACAGCAAAAAGACAACTGTCACACAGTGGCAGTGTCACGTTCTGACCTTAGTTCTTTTGTTCTTTTGTTACGTCTTTGTTTTAGTATGGTCAGGGCGTGAGTTGGGTGGGTAGTCTATGTTCTTTTTTCTATGTTGTGGTTTTGTGTTTGGCCTGGTATGGTTCTCAATCAGTTCGTTGTCTCTGATTGAGAATCATACTTAGGTAGCCTTTTCCCACCTGTGTTTTGTGGGTGATTATTTTCTGTTCGGTGTTTTGCTTCACCGTTCAGGACTGTTCGTTTTCTCGTTTTATTGTTTTTGTTCAGTATTCTTATTAAAACAATATGGACACTTACCACGCTGCGCATTGGTCCTCCTCTTCTTCCACCCACGACAGCTGTTACAGGCGGAATATGTTCAGCTACACACATACGTTTGATTTATCCCAAAAAACGGAGAGCAACATCTGTCCTGTGAAGTCCATAAAGCAAATATTTCATGTAACAAACAGTTATATCACCTGCAGCATGGTCGAGCAAGTTCATGTTTGACACTTAACTAATCAACTACTGATTTAGAACCACAGAGTTACTACAAGTCAGCACAAAGGCAACAGGAGCACTGCCTCCGCTATTCCAGCACCATTTTAACTTAAGCATCATCAAATCAATAAGGCTATATATGCTTTGTTTAATTCACTGAAAACAAACTTAAAGATACCAAAAACAATTTAGTCCAATCAAGTGGCGATTTTAGCATGCAAATCTTGATGGGGCAAAGCCACTACACTACACTACACTACACAACACTACACTAAACAATACATTCATTGCACTATAATGGTGACAAACGGTGCCCATAATATGAGAGCAGTCTTTTCAGCACCATGGAGTGAATCCTTACCACCGCTACACCTTTCTACCAGCGGAACCTTGTCTGCCAGTGAAACAGTTCATTCAGCCTCCTTTACTGCCTTTAAAAAAAACATAGCTGATACGGCTGACTTGCTTAAACAAATGTGGTTTCTACTGACATTTGAGATGTACAAACTATGAGCAGATTAGGGGAAATGCGTAATTTTGATTAAGACATTACTAAGCAAGCTAGGATGGACGTAGTCAATAAAACTATTTGTTCAGCACTTTTGAAATGTACAGCAACAGAATTCAGAACATGGTCTGTTTTACAATATTCTCCCTGTACACCAAGTCAGAAATGTAGGATAAATAAAGGGGGCACATCATCAGACAATGAAAGCTATTAGAATATTTTATGATTACGTTTCACTAAAACAGGCTTTAGGCTACATGTGCACCATCGAGTCAGAACAGTAGGCTAAGTTATGAGGGAGGAAAGGGACCAAATTATTAGGGTGAGGCACATGGGCTACTAACAGCTTACTACACAACATACACTTAGTATTACTTTCTTGGTTACAGTGTGCATATCTCCCTGGCATATTACTTCATTTATGTAGCAACATACAATACAATACATTTTTGGACTCACCTTGTTGTGCTGTGGTTACTTGAACAGGAAGGTTTTCACTATATATTTTACCTCTTGGGGATGTCATTCGAAAACATAATGTTAACTTTCACTGCTATGCGGATGACACACAGCTGTACATTTCAATTAAACATGGTGAAGCCCCAAAATTGCCCTTGCTAGAAGAATGTGTTTCAGACATAAGGAAGTGGATGGCTGCAAACTTTCTACTTTTAAACTCGGACAAAACAGAGATGCTTGTTCTAGGTCCCAAGAAACAAAGAGATCTTCTGTTGAATCTGACAATTAATCTTAATGGTTGTACAGTCGTCTCAAATAAAACTGTGAAGGACCTCGGCGTTACTCTGGACCCTGATCTCTCTTTTGAAGAACATATCAAGACCATTTCAAGGACAGCTTTTTTCCATCTACGTAACATTGCAAAAATCAGAAACTTTCTGTCCAAAAATGATGCAGAAAAATTAATCCATGCTTTTGTCACTTCCAGGTTAGACTACTGCAATGCTCTACTTTCCGGCTACCCGGATAAAGCACTAAATAAACTTCAGTTAGTGCTAAATACGGCTGCTAGAATCCTGACTAGAACCAAAAAATTTGATCATATTACTCCAGTGCTAGCCTCTCTACACTGGCTTCCTGTCAAAGCAAGGGCTGATTTCAAGGTTTTACTGCTAACCTACAAAGCATTACATGGGCTTGCTCCTACCTATCTCTCTGATTTGGTCCTGCCGTACATACCTACACGTACGCTACGGTCACAAGACGCAGGCCTCCTAATTGTCCCTAGAATTTTTAAGCAAACAGCTGGAGGCAGGGCTTTCTCCTATAGAGCTCCATTTTTATGGAACGGTCTGCCTACCCATGTCAGAGACGCAAACTCGGTCTCAACCTTTAAGTCTCTACTGAAGACTCATCTCTTCAGTGGGTCATATGATTGAGTGTAGTCTGGCCCAGGAGTGGGAGGGTGAACGGAAAGGCTCTGGAGCAACGAACCGCCCTTGCTGTCTCTGCCTGGCCGGTTCCCCTCTTTCCACTGGGATTCTCTGCCTCTAACCCTATTCAGGGGCTGAGTCACTGGCTTTACTGGGGCTCTCTCATGCCGTCCCTGGAGGGGGTGCGTCACCTGAGTGGGCTGAGTCACTGATGTGGTCATCCTGTCTGGGTTGGCGCCCCCCCCCCCCCCCCCCCCCCCTTGGGTTGTGCCGTGGCGGAGGTCTTTGTGGGCTATACTCAGCCTTGTCTCAGGATGGTAAGTTGGTGGTTGAAGATATCCCTCTAGTGTTGTGGGGGCTGTGCTTTGGCAAAGTGGGTGGGGTTATATCCTTCCTGTTTGGCCCTGTCCGGGGGTGTCCTCGGATGGGGCCACAGTGTCTCCTGACCCCTCCTGTCTCAGCCTCCAGTATTTATGCTGCAGTAGTTTATGTGTCGGGGGGCTAGGGTCAGTTTGTTATATCTGGAGTACTTCTCCTGTCCTATTCGGTGTCCTGTGTGAATCTAAGTGTGCGTTCTCTAATTCTCTCCTTCTCTCTTTCTCTCTCTCGGAGGACCTGAGCCCTAGGACCATGCCCCAGGACTACCTGACATGATGACTCCTTGCTGTCCCCAGTCCACCTGGCTGTGCTGCTGCTCCAGTTTCAACTGTTCTGCCTTATTATTATTCGACCATGCTGGTCATTTATGAACATTTGAACATCTTGGCCATGTTCTGTTATAATCTCCACCCGGCACAGCCAGAAGAGGACTGGCCACCCCACATAGCCTGGTTCCTCTCTAGGTTTCTTCCTAGGTTTTGGTCTTTCTAGGGAGTTTTTCCTAGCCACCGTGCTTCTACACCTGCATTGCTTGCTGTTTGGGGTTTTAGGCTGGGTTTATGTACAGCACTTTGAGATATCAGCTGATGTACGAAGGGCTATATAAATAAATTTGATTTGAAATTTGATTTGAAGGTGGCACGGCGGTCCTTCTTGTGGGCTCTAGAAAGAAATCCCGACTTGGAATTCCGAGTTGGACGACCATTCAAAATTACTTTCTGTATTTTCCCAGTCGGAGCTAGTTTTGTCTGAGTTCCCAGTTGTCTTGAACTCACTGAAGTCTGAGATTTCCCAGTTCCGAGTTTCCAGTTGTTTAAAAAAAGGCAGAAGTGATGCTGGATTGACAGCATGGCGAATGTATTGAAACTTTTCTGATCTATAGCGTTACCCCCTTTTTCGTGACATCCAATTGGTAGTTACGATCTTGTATCATCGCTGCAACTCCCCTACGGACTCGGTGAAGGTCGAGAGCCAAGCCGCACTGCTTTTTGACCCACTGCTTGCTGAACCCGGAAGCCAGCTGCACCGCTGTGTTGGAGGAAACTGCAGTGGGGGCTGCAGTGGTGCCTTAGCACTAATTGTTGAATTTACCATTTCCAACTTGTTGTGTAATGTTTATGACCAATGAGCACCCCGATACGCTTTATATATAATTTATCTTCATATGGCAAGGATTGAAAACAATTTGCCAGTAGATTGCCGACTTGATGCATGATGATGACTGCTAGCTTCCCAGCTAAGATTTTGAAAGTATGATGTTGACATGATCAGTCCCAATCAAAGCTATGATAGACATAACATGATCTGATGTAATTTTATCTGTGGCTAATGACCTTGAGTCTTCTTGGATGGGCACTTCTAATGTAAGTCTATGGCAGTAACCAAGGGGCTTGCTGTGACGTAGTGTCCCCATGAGTGACAGAACACTGAGCCAATCACGGAGCAACAAGAGAACATTATCAACCCCTACGCAACGTATTTTCCGTTGGCTGCTCCAACACCACAGAAAGCGCTGAGCTAGGCTAAAACACCTGCATTTTGGAGCTGCCTTACTCAGAAAAAAAAATACATTGTTTGTATGCGGCTTTATTAACTCAATGTTTTTTTCGTTTTTTTTACACTGTTTGCAAACTGATATGTGAAATGTATTAATGACACGTTAAAAAATATATATATATTATAGCTAAACAGGTGTGGCTCTGCCCTGAATGACGGGTTGCCACTGGTCCAATCAATTTAGCTAAATATCATGTGGTAGTCCATGGTACTGATTTATTTCTGTGTGTGTGTAAGTAAAAACACCCTACTTATAAACTAGTTGAACACCAATGCTATCCTCCTCATTCATGTTGGCAAAAAAGATCTATGGCTCTGTCATACAGTACACGTTTCATTTTTGTTGTCATAGGCTACCTAGCCAGAGCAAAAACCAAGCCATGATCGGGGGAAGGGTACCAAAAAACTTCTACAGCATTGAAGGTCCCCAAGAACACAGTGGACTCCATCATACTTAAATGGAAGAAGTTTGGAACCATCAAGACTCTTCCTAGATCTGGCCACCCGGCCAAACTAAGCAATAGTGAGAAAAGGGCCTTGGTCAGGGAGGTGACCAAGAACCCTATGGTCACTGACAGAGCTCTAGGGTTCCTCTGTGGAGATGGGAGAACCTTCTAGAAGGACAACCATTTCTGCAGCACTGCACCAATCAGGCCTTTATGATTGAGTGGCTAGATTGAAGGTACTCCTCAGTAAATGGCACGACAGCCCTCTTGGAGTTAGTCAAAAGGCCCCGAAAGACTCTCAGACCATGAGAAACAAGATTCTCTGGTCTGATGAAACCAAGTTTGAACTCTTTGGCCTGAATGCCAAGCGTCACGTCTGGAGGAAACCTGGCACCATCCCTACGGTGAAGCATGGTGGTGGCAGCATCATGGTGTGGGATGTTGTTCCGCGGCAGGGACTGGGAGACTAGTCAGGATTGAGGCAAAGATGAACGGAGCAAAGTACAGAGAGATCCTTGATTGAAAACCTTCTCCAGAGCGCCCAGGACCTCAAACTGGGGCGAAGGTTCACCTTCCAACAGGACACTGACCCTTAGCCCAAAGCCAAGACAACGCAGGAGTGGCTTCAGGGCAAGTCTCTGAATGTCCTTGAGTGGCCCAGCCAGAGCCCGGACTGTAACCAGAACGAAAATCTCCCCATCCAACCTGACAGAGCTTGAGAGAATCTGCAGAGAAGCATGTAGCGTCATACCCAAGAAGACACTATGCTGTAATCGCTGCCAACGGAGCTTCAACAAAGTACTGAGTAAAGGGTCTGAATACTTATGTAAATGTGATATTTAACTTTTTTATTTTTAATAAATTAGCAAACATTTCTAAAAAATGTTTTTGCTTTGTCATTGTGGGGTATTGTGTAGATTGATGATGGAAAAAACGATTGAATCAATTGTAGAATAAGGATGTAATGTAACCAATTTTGGAAAAAGTCAAGGGGTCTGAATACTTTCCGAAGGAACACATACTGAAACAGAAGGGAGCTGTTTCGCTCGCTTGGATGCTTTCTCTGGTGAGAATCAGACACTTGCCAATTGACGGAAAATTATTAAAAGAAAGCAAGAGACGAAAGGGAATGTTTTTTACATTTGTTTTATTTGTCAAATATTTGGCTAAGTCTGGCTTTCCTTGGCACCCATGAATACACTCTACTGCACCATTAGGTGGTATGTCGAAATACCTTTAAATACATTTTTTCTTGACAGTAGCGGTAGTAGACGCGCTCATCAACGCGCTCATTGGGCGTTCGTTCTCTACACAAAATTTCGTATGGATTCGCTTTGGATTGGTCGACGTGACCTCCTCGCGTCTGATTGAGCGTGCACAATTCGATATTCCCGTAGTTTAAGATTTGCGTAGAGGGTCGTCCCTAGTTACCACAGTCACAAAGTCATAAACCCCGCCCATTTCTAAAATATATTTTCTTAAAATGTTTTTTTATCCTTACCGTATACCTAACCATGGCCTGTAATTAAGACCAAAAATGTATGTTTTCTTTTAATGAATCTTTACAATAGGGGCACATTGACTTTGTGGCTGTGCTATCTAGTGGAAATCGTGAAAAGAGATTCACCCACTCAATAGTTTAAGTAATTTGCGTTGTTCTGCTCGTAGTCTGACAAAGAGAAGTAGCAGACAGAGAAAGAAGGAATCAAAGGAGAATTTCAGATTTAGTGGAGCTGTATCATAACTATTTTCAACAAAACATTTGCGATAGTCTTTCACGTCGCCGTCAGCCAGCAAGGACTATCCACAATTGCTTCCGTGTTTATGGGGGCGAAGTTGTCACTGAAACGTCCGTGCGTTTCTTTCGGCCTAAAATCGTGAATTTTGTTCATTTGTGTCCGATTTGAATGTTGGTCGGTCTGAGACTGGGAGCCGCCATGGCTGGTGCTGTCGGATCCTTTAGTCTCCATATAAGAATATGAAGATTTGTTATTGGACCTGATATTGGTTTCTTTGGGGAATCATTCAATGTAAGCAGACTTGACGTTCATGCCACTGTATGTAGCCTATTCCTGTTTACCGTTGTGTTTAAAAAAAAATGTACTGGCAACTTTGAGAGGCCCAATTTATGAGACACCTATCTCAGGACGTTATTTCATAGAATGCCTTTATAACGTTAGCCTAGGTAAGTGAAAAGAACATACAAAATAAAAGGAATGACAGATTCTTGCTGAATGTGGCTGGACGACAGCTCGAGACCTGACACAGCTGACCGGTTCGAAATTAGTTTGCTAGCTAGCTAGCTGGCTGGCTAGTTCGTGCTAGAACGATATAAGAAGAAGCAGACCTCTATCGTGGAATTAGCTACCAATTATCTTTTAAGTCAAAGACTAATAGAACTGGAAAGTCAAAAGACTAATAGTACTGGGAAAAGTACGATTCGACTGAAGACGAAGCGGGGATATCTTGGATTGGAATATGTCGGGTCGGCCCAGAACCACCTCCTTTGCGGAGAGCTGCAAGACAGTGCCGCAGCCCTCAGCATTTGGCAGTATGAAAGTCAGCAGTAAGTATGACCATAGAGTTAAACGCTAGTTTACGACAACAAAAAATCTGAAATGTTCTCTGTGCTTTTTTTTGTCATAATATTCTGCTGCTGCTATTATGAGAAAAGGGTAAATTATTGATATATTGAAGTGGACTAAGCCTAGCCTAATTCACATTTAATACTGAAATGCCATATGGGTCCACACATTTTCAGACAGTAACGTTACTCTCCCATTCACTGTCCAAGTCATATGCTTAGTTAACCGTTGTCACCTAGACCCAACCAGTGCACTTAGAGCCACCGTCTGGCATGACGTTATTAGCATTATGTCTGGGATTATTGAGAAACGTGATCATAAAAAATGTAAATGGATGGTAAGATACCATTGGAGCTTTCCAAATGATCACTGATCATATTATTAACGACCATAAAATAGCCTAGATGCAAAAGTATGTTTGCTTGTAGTGCTCAATGTGTAAACTAGTCAACATGCCTAGTGGCAGGAGGAGTGATCACTGCATTTGAGCCTTACCTCTACTTTAGAGATTTACCCCTTGATTTTTGGGAGTATTGAAACAATGGATTGGTGAAAGAGCTGATAGGGCATGCCTAGGGGAACACTGTCATGTCCAATCCACTCATTCCCCACCCTGCAGCTCTGAGGCAGACACACCATGGGTAGTGTTGATTGAGCTCTCTCGGGTATCGAGCAGGGTTAGGTCAGATGAAGCCCCGGGGCTGCAGAATTAATCCAGACCAGTAGATTGGAGAGCCTACAGTATGTACTGCAGGTCGGTTTTGCTAGACTGTTGGGTCAGGTGTCACCCACAGTATCATTGGTCTTTGCCAAAGGGTTTGTGAAAGTGGGATAAAAACCTAAAACGCCACTTAACTTTTCTGTAGGATTCCATTGTAGCTCCATTTCATTATACTCGCATCTAATGCCAATATAAGATTGCTTGGTTCATCAAAATAATAACTGGCACATAGAAGCATCAGCCTTTCACCAAATTCATTGATCTTCATCTAAATTCTCCATACTGGATGCTTTTGCTGCATAGGTCTACTTCTAGTAAAGCTTCAACATCTGGTAAATGAGGCTAGTTCTGACTACTACTACTTTTGGAGCTTCACACACAGCCAGCCAGGTCACACAGCTCATCAGCACTTTGTTCAGCTCAATAATTGACAAGTTGCTCAGCGCATGGAGAGCTGCTGGCCCCTGCTCTGCCGTGCAGCATCAGCAGACCCCAGAAAATGGGGGCAGCACCAGGACTTTCTGATTGGTCCGCAGAATCGGGTGTCTGCCTGCGTCTCTGAAGGTATCCATGGTTGGTCATATGACTCCAGTCAGTCCTGACCTGCTAGTGCTTTTTAAAATGTCTGTCTACTGAAAAGCCTGGTCAACCCTTGGAGAGCAAATAACTGTCTCGTTTCAACACATCGACTTAATTACTTTATAAATGGGTCAAAACCAAGTTCCCATCTTTGGAGAGTCATCCTGTTTATGTGTGCACATAAGATGACAGTGGGCTATGCTCTTTTCTCTCACATCAGTGTAGACTTACAGGGCTTGACATTAACTTTTTAGTCACTTGTCCTAGGACAGATTTTTTTTTACTTGTCCAAAATATCAAGTCACTTGTCCTCTTTACAAAATACAATACATATTTTTTACCATAGAGAATCAGACAAAAATGTAGGCAACATGCTTTTTACATTTTTTACGTTTATTATTATTATTATTATTATTATTATTATTTAGGCATTTTTAAGGCTCTCCTGGAGGATGGTTGGCCCCCCTTGGTAGCCTATAAAATATTGCAACATTACAATGACAACCAAGTACTTGTGTTTTTATGAAATAATTCCCTCCAGGGCTCGAAATTAAGAGTGTCCCGCCATCCCTGGGACGATAAAAAAACATGCCTACAGTCCAAAACAGACTCTGGGACAGTTATGGGACCACTGCACATATATTTTTTTATAAACAGCAATGAGGCTGATGCAGCAGGTCAGACCGTTTAGCTTAAAATGCTGATAAATATTTATTACTTCATATTATATGCTCAACAATACGCACATGGCTGTAGGCTATGCATGAATGTTCCAAAATGCAATAAGGGGGAAAACACTGTGCGTGCGGTACGCTTTTGAGACAATCTGTTTAATGTGACGGAGATGAAAATATCCTTTAGAAATTAAGAAATAGGGGAGTTTTAAAGATGCGTCAACTAGCATGGGTTACTATTATGACTAGAATTATGCCTTTGGCTGCTGGACAATAAAACTAAGTTGATTTGAAAACCAATGGAACATGAGAAATGCTGGTTTCAATAGCATATTAATCAAGCCTTTAGACATTAATGTTAATTATCCTTCATTATATTTGTCAAACATGACTGGCGTTTAACTTATATTTATTTCATTAAAAGTCTCATTAAAGTTTGCCTACATTTTCTGCCGCCTTCCTCATATCAGCACCGTTTTGGACATTAGACTAGCCAATATGCATATCACCTACATTTTGAAATGTAAACATTTTGAAAATGAAAAATTGATTTGAATATTATTCTGATCGAAGTAATTGTTTGATATTGTGATTTATATATATTTTTTACTAAAATCTATATTTTTACTTGTCCCGGACAAGAGGACAAGCGTTAATGTCGAGCTATGCCTTGGTGTTTGTTTGCTGATGTACAAATTAAAGAACCTGGACAAAGATGTTGGGAAATAGCTCACCATAAGATTACCTTTTTAGCCCTCATTTATATTCGGAGAAGGCTTTGCCCCCTAGTGGTGTATTACATAGTCTATTGTGTACTAGCCAAGAGGAAATGGAAATGGGGATCTGGACAAGAAAGCATCAGATGTAATGTCCAGCTGGGGAGAGGAGGAGAAGGAGGACGTGAAGGCTGAGTATGTGAACATGGACGGATGACTGGGTGATATGCGGGTGGGTGAGGTGGCGGCATTGATCATAATTAGATATGTTCTCCATATGTTCTCCAAGGGAAACGTTCAGTAGGCACCAAACAGTTGAAAACAGAGTAAACCCTAATCTTTGAGCAGGTAGCCTTGCGGTTAAGAGCGTTGGGTCAGTATCTGTAAAATCGCTGGTTTGGAATCCCAGAGCCGGCAAGGTGAAAATATCTGCCGCTCTGCTCTTGAGCAAGGCAGTTAACCCCCAACAACAACTGTTACCGGGCGCCAATGACGTGAATGTAGATTCATTTGGATTAAATGCGGAAGACACATTTTATGTTGAATGCATTCAGTTGTGCAACTTACTAGGTATGCCCAATTAGAAATACAAATCTTCATTTGTTTGCTATGGTGAGTCCTACTGAACATTAAACATGGTAATGAAGGTCAGTTGACATGCCTTGGGCTGCGTTTACACAGGCAGCACATTTCTGAAGGTCAGCTTTGAAAAAGATCTAATGTGAAAAAACCTGATGTGATTGGTCAAAGGACTAATTTAGGAATTGGACTGCCTGTGTAAACGCAGCCTTGAAGATGCAGTTAAAACAGCTGATAAAGAACCCTAATTGATTTGGGAGTCTACTGAAGGGAAAAGTACGTTTAAAGTCCTCATCTAATTGGATCATATGAGAAGACCAAAGTCCACCACATTTTCAAAAATAGCCTTTTTATGGTTGGTTCAAGTCATCATATATTATTTACCTCCATATGTTATCATCAAAAGCGCCTAATTTGTCTTATTCTTCCATGTGGCCTTGCGTTATGCTGTAACCTGTGAGATGCTCATAAAGAAGAGAGGTGCCGTTACGTAATTCCATTTCAGCTGCCCTTGATCCACTCTTAGTAACGCTTAGGGGAGAAAATTGGAGCCAGATATGAGACCTCAGCAGATCCTTCAAGACTGTCGCTAGCTGCCTGGCTCGTTGAATTGGCCTTTTTTCCCCCCCGCACCGACTCACTCCCCTCTGAATGAAAAATAGGATTACATTTGCTGTTTATTCTCAGCAGGCTTACTACGACCCGACTGTCACAAACATGCCAAGGGTCTTGTGACCAGTTCAGTGAGTTGTGCGTCTCCTCTGGTGTCCTGTTTCCTTCCTGTTGCTGAGCTACTGCTGCTCCGGCGTCAGGGCTTCTCCCCCTGGCCTTTGGGATTAACTTCGCTGGTAAGGAACCTCAAATAAATCAATGTCCTTATTGGCGGTTGTGCCACCGGCATACATATATTTGACTCGTGCACATGGTAGTCTTGACATCAGCTAATGTAGCCATAAGCAAAGTATAGCTGAATATGCACATTACATGTCAATGAAAAGGGTTTGGGATTTTGTTACATCCCCCAGGTGTTAAGCCCTTGGTCTCAGTGTGTGGGTTATGTCTGTGTTTATTTTGCGGGATTGGCCTCACCTACAGGGCAGTATTTTGGGCTGAGTGTGTGTATGTAGCAACAGAGAAGCATCCTCCGCTTACAACACTATACTTAGTGGCACGGGTGCTCTTTCCCTCCCCGTTGTGCTAAACCGCACCTTATCAGAGGGAATCACGTGCTGACTCACCGTGGCAGAGGCACTATGGCAACCTACAAACCAAGCAGCGTTAGGATACGTCCTCACCTGGTTGTGGTTTGTGTTGGAGAAGGAATGCCAATGTGTTAAGACACATTCTCATAAAAAAAGCTGAAATTTATAGAAATGATGAATTTCTGTCAGTTGATAGCTTATGAGTATTGTCCATCAACATTCTGAATGACGGCAAGAAAAGGCTGGTTCCACCCATCTCTCACAGCTAAACTGAAAAAAGTTTAGGGAATTGGATGATAATAGCAATACTTTCTTTAAAAAAAAAAGTAAAGGTGGCTCTGTATGAAAAAGGTTGTTCACAGCCTGTGTGTGTCAGAGAGATTTTGGGTGGGTGGGAAATGTGCCTGTGTTGTCACAGGCTCTGCTCTGACTCATCACATAGCAAAGTGCTGAGCCGGTATCGGAGCCGGTATCGGGCTCCTCGTCACTCTGCTCACTTTGTTCTCCGAGGAACAGCTTTTGATCCAAAGGCCCTAATCAAACATGCTGTAAGGCAATGTTGAATACTCACACACCCACGCCTACAGTAGTATCACTAACTTGTTTCAGTTCTCTTCACACACACACACCAGCTTTTGGCAGCATTGGGCTAAGACACAAAAACACACGCCTTTCCTTTACAGGATTGCTCAAGCAAATCAAACCCTCATTGCATTCATCCCCTCGCCACGTTGAAGTGAGACATTATTCCTAGTGGATAAGCTGTTGTGTGAGATGAGCTTCACTTTCTCCCCAGTGTACTGCCCTGCTACAGTGCGTGCAGAAGGTAGACACTTGTAATATAACGGCTAACCATATAGTGCTCAGGCCCTGCAGGCCTGCGCTCCAATCGTAATCGCATTTGTCTGTGTGAACGCATTGGTCTCAGTCTGTCTGCTGAACGTGGCGGTTGGGAACATGGCCCCAGATCTGAAGAACTGGTATTAGCAGCATCATGATGCAACTGCAAACCTAGAACAGCTTGTGGCTCGCTCGCTTGCTTAGTTACTCGCTCTGCTTCCTGCCCCCTCTGAGGAGTTTCCAAAGCAGCTGGCCATGAACAAAAAAAGTATTTAGCTGAAATCTATACTGCAGTCAATGACAGTACTCTGTGAATGCAGGGTTGGGTAGGTTACTTTCTAAATGTAATCTGTTAGTTACTAGTTACATGTCCAAAATTGTAATCAGTAATGTAATTTTTGGGATTACCCAAACTCGGTAATGTAATCTGATCACTTTCAGTTACTTTTGGATTACTTTCCATTAGGCATTAGAAGAAGACAAATTATCTATGAAATGTATTTGGCATCATCATAGTGGTCTCTGACTTGGGCCTTGTTTCAACGCTGAATTTAATGTCATTGAGAAAACAAAGGTGCGATAATATATTTTTTCACAAACATACTTTCTGAATGTAATCCAAGAAGTAATCGAGTTTTTCAAGTGTCTGTAATCTAATTACAATATTTTAGCTGGTCATGAAGCTGGTTAGTTGTTTCATAGTCAGATTACATGTAATCATTTACTCCCCAACCCTGTATTTGTGTGAGGAGGACCGTTTTGATTGCGAAGCTTGTTTTCAAGAACTGAGTGACCAAATGGCAGCTGTGTCTCTGAAACCAGATCTCTATCATTTCCAACCTAAGAGCATCATGTGTCTGTGTCCACTTGTTTGCGTTGCCTGCAAGTCTGTGTGAATGGTTCTCAGCTTGCATCCCTCCCTGCGTACATTTGATAATGTGCATCTGGGTAGTGTATCGACTCAGTGTTGATAATGGTAGCCAGTGTGATGTTATGATGATAGTGTGAGTCAGTGTACAGAAGGAAATGAAAGGCTTTGATGTAGCTGTTGACGTGGGCCGAGCCTCTGGTCCCTGTGGGGAGGGGAAATGGCTCACCACCAGTCAGGCTTTGGAATGTGCGAGGAAAATGTAGGTATCTGTGCTCAGAACTCGGTCCTACCGGGAACACATTACATGAGTTCTGCAATCCAAGAGGTTTCGCATTACCTTTCCATTACACAACTCTGAGAAATGTCTAATTGAAAGTTGTAAGATGCCTGGCTTTCATGTGTAGCTCATAGCATAATGTTATTCATGCTATGGAAAGTGTATCAGTGACATAACAATTTCAAACATAATATTTTCATAGTATTAACCCCAATGATTTTTATTTTTTATTTTTATTTTTTATTTTTTTTATTTTTATTTCACCTTTATTTAACCAGGTAGGCAAGTTGAGAACAAGTTCTCATTTACAATTGCGACCTGGCCAAGATAAAGCAAAGCAGTTCGACACATACAACGACACAGAGTTACACATGGAGTAAAACAAACATACAGTCAATAATACAGTATAAACAAGTCTATATACGATGTGAGCAAAGGAGGTGAGATAAGGGAGGTAAAGGCAAAAAGGCCATGGTGGCAAAGTAAATACAATATAGCAAGTAAAACACTGGAATGGTAGATTTGCAATGGGAGAATGTGCAAAGTAGAAATAAAAATAATGGGGTGCAAAGGAGCAAAATAAATAAAAAAATACAGTAGGGAAAGAGGTAGTTGTTTGGGCTAAATTATAGGTGGGCTATGTACAGGTGCAGTAATCTGTGACCTGCTCTGACAGTTGGCGCTTAAAGCTAGTGAGGGAGATAAGTGTTTCCAGTTTCAGAGATTTTTGTAGTTCGTTCCAGTCATTGGCAGCAGAGAACTGGAAGGAGAGGCGGCCAAAGAAATAATTGGTTTTGGGGGTGACTAGAGAGATATACCTGCTGGAGCGTGTGCTACAGGTGGGAGATGCAATGGCGACCAGCGAGCTGAGATAGGGGGGACTTTACCTAGCAGGGTCTTGTAGATGACATGGAGCCAGTGGGTTTGGCGACGAGTATGAAGCGAGGGCCAGCCAACGAGAGCGTACAGGTCGCAATGGTGGGTAGTATATGGGGCTTTGGTGACAAAACGGATTGCACTGTGATAGACTGCATCCAATTTGTTGAGTAGGGTATTGGAGGCTATTTTGTAAATGACATCGCCAAAGTCGAGGATTGGTAGGATGGTCAGTTTTACAAGGGTATGTTTGGCAGCATGAGTGAAGGATACTTTGTTGCGAAATAGGAAGCCAATTCTAGATTTAACTTTGGATTGGAGATGTTTGATATGGGTCTGGAAGGAGAGTTTACAGTCTAACCAGACACCTAAGTATTTGTAGTTGTCCACGTATTCTAAGTCGGAGCCGTCCAGAGTAGTAATGTTGGACAGGCGGGTAGGTACAGGTAGCGATCGGTTGAAGAGCATGCATTTAGTTTTACTTGTATTTAAGAGCAATTGGAGGCCACGGAAGGAGAGTTGTATGGCATTGAAGCTTGCCTGGAGGGTTGTTAACAGTGTCCAAAGAAGGGCCAGAAGTATACAGAATGGTGTCGTCTGCGTAGAGGTGGATCAGAGACTCACCAGCAGCAAGAGCGACCTCATTGATGTATACAGAGAAGAGAGTCGGTCCAAGAATTGAACCCTGTGGCACCCCCATAGAGACTGCCAGAGGTCCGGACAGCAGACCCTCCGATTTGACACACTGAACTCTATCAGAGAAGTAGTTGGTGAACCAGGCAAGGCAATCATTTGAGAAACCAAGGCTGTCGAGTCTGCCGATGAGGATGTGGTGATTGACAGAGTCGAAAGCCTTGGCCAGATCAATGAATACGGCTGCACAGTAATGTTTCTTATCGATGGCGGTTAAGATATCATTTAGGACCTTGAGCGTGGCTGAGGTGCACCCATGACCAGCTCTGAAACCAGATTGCATAGCAGAGAAGGTATGGTGAGATTCGAAATGGTCGGTAATCTGTTTGTTGACTTGGCTTTCGAAGACCTTAGAAAGGCATGGTAGGATAGATATAGGTCTGTAGCAGTTTGGGTCAAGAGTGTCACCCCCTTTGAAGAGGGGGATGACCGCAGCTGCTTTCCAATCTTTGGGAATCTCAGATGACACGAAAGAGAGGTTGAACAGGCTAGTAATAGGGGTGGCAACAATTTTGGCAGATCATTGTAGAAAGAAAGGGTCCAGATTGTCTAGCCCGGCTGATTTGTAGGGGTCCAGATTTTGCAGCTCATTCAGAACATCAGCTGAGCAGATTTGGGAGAAGGAGAAATGGGGAAGGCTTGGGCGAGTTGTTGTGGGGGGTGCAGTGCTGTTGACCGGGGTAGGAGTAGCCAGGTGGAAAGCATGGCCAGCCGTAGAAAAATGCTTATTGAAATTCTCAATTATGGTGGATTTATCAGTGGTGACAGTGTTTCCTATCTTCAGTGCAGTGGGCAGCTGGGAGGAGGTGTTCTTATTCTCCATGGACTTTACAGTGTCCCAGAACTTTTTTGAGTTAGTGTTGCAGGAAGCAAATTTCTGCTTGAAAAAGCTAGCCTTGGCTTTTCTAACTGCCTGTGTATAATGGTTTCTAGCTTCCCTGAACAGCTGCATATCACGGGGGCTGTTCGATGCTAATGCAGAACGCCATAGGATGTTTTTGTGTTGGTTAAGGGCAGTCAGGTCTGGGGAGAACCAAGGGCTATATCTGTTCCTGGTTCTAAATTTCTTGAATGGGGCATGTTTATTTAAGATGGTTAGGAAGGCATTTAAAAAAAAATATCCAGGCATCCTCTACTGACCGGATGAGATCAATATCCTTCCAGGATACCCCGGCCAGGTCGATTAGAAAGGCCTGCTCGCTGAAGTGTTTCAGGTGTTAGGGGCCAGTCAGTGAGTCCCTTATAGGAATGGAGGGAGGGTTGGGCTGTCAGTAGACCAGGGCTCTCCAACCCTATTCTTGGAGAGCTACCCTCCTGTAGGTTTTTGCTCCAACCCTAATCTAGTGCACCTGATTCTAATAATTAGCTGGTTGATTAACTGCTTCAGGTTAGTTACAACCGGGGTTGGAGAGCGAACCTATAGGAAGGCAGCTCCCCAAGAACAGGGTTGGAGAGCTCTGCAGTAGACCATTGAACTAATGGATCTGGTCATGTGATCAAATCAAATGTTATTAGTCACATGCGCCAAATACAAGTGTAGACTTGACCGTGAAATGGTTACTTACAAGCCCTTAACCAACAGTGCAGTTCAAGAAGAAGAAAATATTTACCAAGTAGACTAAAATAAAAAGTTATAATAAAAGGAACACAGAAATAACAATAACGTGGCTATATACAGGGGGCACCGGCACCAAGTCAGTGTGCAGGGGTACAGGCTAGTTGAGGTAGTCTGTACATGTAGGTGGGGGCGAAGTGACTATGCATAGGTAACAAACAAACACAGCGAGTGTACAAAAGGGATGCGGGGAGGGGTCAATGTAAATTGTCCGGTGGCGATTTTATGAATTGTTCAGCAGTCTCATGGTATGGCTTGTGGGTAGAAGCTGTTGAGGAACCTTTTGGTCCTAGACTTGGCTTGCCGTGCGGTAGCAGAGAAAACAGTCTATAACTTGGGTGACTGGAGTCTCTGACAATTTTATGGGCTTTCCTCTGACACCGCCTATTATATAGGTCCTGGATTAGAGGTCAACCGATTAATCGGAATGGCTGATTTAATTAGGGCCAATTTCAAGTTTTCATAACAATCGGAAATCTGTATTTTTTTTGCCGAAGATTTTGCTGAATTTTTTATTAATTAATTTTTTCACACCTTTTGTCTAGGCAAGTCAGTTAAGAACACGTTCTTATTTTCAATGACTGCCTAGGAACGGTGGGTTAACTGCCTGGTTCAGGGGCAGAACGACAGATTTTTACCTTATCAGCTCAGGGATTCAATCTTGCAACCTTACGGTTAACTAGTCCAACGCTCTAACCACCTGCCTCTCATTGCACTCCACGAGGAGCCTGCCTGTTACGCGAATGCAGTAGAAGCCAAGATAAGTTGCTAGCTAGCATTAAACTTATCTTATAAAAAACAATCAATCAATCATAATCACTAGTTATAGTAGTTGTACATAGTTGATGATATTACTAGTTTATCTTGCATGTCCTGCGTTGCATATAATCGATGCGGTGCGCATTCGCGAAAAAGGACTGTCGTTGCTCCAACGTGTACCTAACCATAAACATCAATACCTTTCTTAAAATCAATACACAGAAGTATATATTTTTAAACCTGCATATTTAGCTAAAATAAATCCAGGTTAGCAGGCAATATTAACCATGTGAAATTGTGTCACTTCTCTTGCGTTCATTGCACGCAGACTCTGGGTATATGCAACAGTTTGGGTCGCCTGGCTCATTGCGAACTAATTTGCCAGAATTTTACGTAATTATGACATAACATTGAAGGTTGTTCAATGTAACAGCAATATTTAGACTTAGGGATGCCATCCGTTAGATAAAATATGGAACGGTTCCATATTTCACTGAAAGAATAAACGTTTTGTTTTCGAAATAATAGTTTCCGGATTCGACCATATTAACCTTTCTGATCTCCCCATCCCGGATCCGGGTTCGTGAATACAGACTCAAGCTCATTACCATAACGCAACGTTAACTATTCATGAAAATCGCAAATGAAATGAAATAAATATGCTAGCTCTCAAGCTTAGCCTTTTGTTAACAACACTGTCATCTCAGATTTTCAAAATATGCTTCTCAACCATTGCAAAACAAGCATTTGTGTAACAGTATTGATGGCTAACGTAGCATTTAGCATTAGCATTCAGCTGGCAACATTTACACAAAAAAACAGAAAAGCATTCAAAAAAATAATTTACCTTTGAAGAACTTCAGATGTTTTCAATGAGGAGACTCTCAGATAGCAAATGTTCAGTTTTTCCTGAAAGATTATTTGTTTAGGACAAATCGCTCCGTTTTCTGCATCACATTTAGCTATGAAAAAACCCCTGTATCCAGGATTGTGTAAATCTATCAGCAAGCTCATTAGCATAACACAACGTTAACTATTTATGAAAATCGCAAATGAAATGAAATAAATATGCCATCTCTCAAGCTTAGCCTTTTGTAAACAACACTGTCATCTCAGATTTTCAAAATATGCTTCTCAACCATAGGAAAACAATAATTTGTGTAAAAGTAGCTAGCTAGAGTTAGCATTTCGCGTTAGCATTTAGCGTTAGCATTAGCGTTAGCATCCAGCACGCAACATTAACAAAAACATAAAAGCCTTCAAATAAAATCATTTACCTTTGAAGAACTTCTGATGTTTTCAATGAGGATACTCTCAGTTAGATAGCAGATGCTCAGTTTTTCCAAAAAGATTCCTTGTGTATTAGAAATAGCTCCGTTTTATACATCACATCACACAAATTCAGTCCTCAAAACGCAAACTTTTTTCCAAATTAACTCCATAATATCGACTGAAAACATGGCAAACGTTGTTTAGAATCAATCATCAAGGTGTTTTTCACATATCTCTTCATTGATACATCGTTCTTGGACACATGCTTTCTCCCCTGAATCAAATGGTAAAGTAGAAGCAGCTGGCAATTGCGCACCGAATTCGACGCAGGACACCAGGCGGACACTTGGAAAATGTAGTCTCTTATGGTCAATCTTCCAATGATATGCCTACAAATACGTCACAATGCTGCTAAGACCTTGGGCGAACGACAGAAAGTGTAGGCTCATTCGTTGCGCAATCACAGCCATATAAGGAGAGAATGGAAAACAGAGCTTCAGAAATTCTGCTAATTCCTGGGTGATGCATCATCTTGGTTTCGCCTGTAGAATGAGTTCTGGGGCACTTACAGACAAAATCTTTGCAGATTCTGAAACTTCAGAGTGTTTTCTTTCCAAAACTGTCAAGAATATGCATAGTCGAGCATCTTTTCGTGACAAAATATCGCGCTTAAAACGGGAACGTTTTTTATCCAAAAATGAAATAGCGCCCCTAGAGCTCTAACAGGTTAATGCCCTAAGTCTCGTATTTCTGTGTGTTATGTTATAATTAAGTCTATGATTTGATAGAGCACTCTGACTGAGCGGTGGTAGGCACCAGCAGGCTCGTAAGCATTCATTCAAACAGCACATTTGTGCGTTTGCCAGCAGCTCTTCGCAATGCTTCGAGCATTGCGCTGTTTATGACTTCAAGCCTATCAACTCCCGAGATTAGGCTGGTGCAATCGATGTGAAATGGCTAGCTAGTTAGCGGGGTGCGCGCTAATAGCGTTTCAAATGTCACTCGCTCTGAGACTTGGAGTAGTTGTTCCCATTGCTCTGCAAGGGCCGCGACTTTTGTGGAGTGATGGGTAACGATGCTTCGAGGGTGGCTGTTGTCAATGTGTTCCTGGTTCGAGCCCAGGTAGGGGCGAGGAGAGGGACAGAAGCTATACTGTTACACTGGCAATACTAAAGTTCTTATAAGAACATCCAATAGTCAAAGGTATATGAAATACAAATGGTATAGAGGGAAATAGTCCTATAATTGCTGTAATAACCTCAACCTAAAACTTCTTACCTGGGAATATTGAAGAATCATGTTAAAAGGAACCACCAGCTTTCATATGTTCTCATGTTCTGAGCAAGGAACTTACACGTTAGCTTTTTTACATGGTACATATTGCACTTTTACTTTCTTCTTCAACACTTTGTTTTTGCATTATTTAAACCAAATTGAACATGTTTCATTATTTATTTGAGGCTAAATTGATTTGATTGATTGTATCATATTAAGTTAAAATAAAAGTGTTCATTCAGTATTGTTGTAATTGTCATTATTACAAATAAATAAAATTTTAAAAAGTAATCAGCCGATTAATCGATATCTGCTTTTTTTTTGGTCCTCCAATAATTGGTATCGGCGTTGAAAAATCATAATCGGTCAACCTCTAGTAAACATGCAGGGGACACTATGTTTCTGTGCTTTTCGGGACCATAATGCAATTCTTCCATTTTAAGAAAATACCTCAAATAATTAAGAGAGAAGAATAACAAATAATTAAAGTGTTGTTCAGGAGTCAGGGGCAGGTCCACAGAAATATAATTACTCGAAGGGATAAAGACCCATCAGGCCAGTGCAATTTTACTCAATACTCATTGTAGAACAGGACTTAGGAATGTCTGTACTAGTAATTGTATTTCTGTGGTAGACTAGCCATTTGGATTCCTATCAGATCCAATCTCTTCATGCAGTGCTAAACTGAGAGCGAGCCGCCAATGGATAGACGCTCCAGTGTGTGACTAGAGGATTATTGCACAGCTGCCCAAAGCATGATGCAGTGGTCAGGGTAGGGATTTTCATTAAGGGCCTTTTGCTCTAATGTGCTTTGCTCTGTCTCTCCTTTCAGACCCAGAGATGAGTACGGGGGGTGTTGTTAGAGGATTTACCACAGGAAGAGGTGTTGAGGCCTACACCCTGGTGTCGGGTTTCTCTTTTGACATTTCGAGGATAAACAATAGTCACTGACTGTAGACACTGTCAAACACATTAGAATAATGAACAGTCTCGTCAAATCTGTAATCTCTGATTGTCAGTCTTTAACTTCAGTGATCACCATTATAATCAACATTGTCCTCATTACAATTCCATCCCCTGCAGTAGTAACATGGTGTCAGGCTTCCGGTTGGGTGCTTGTTTTCTGTGCGTGTGTGTTCAGAGGAGGAGGAGATGCCTAATTTGGCAGTACTCTCTGCTCTGTCCCTCCCTTCCCCGTCAGGCTTTGGCAGCTCTGACATTTTGCTCCACTTTCCTGCTACTCAGCACAGAAAGGGAGGAAGTGCGTGACCTGGAGTGGTCTGACCCGCGAGACCAAATTCCCATCTATATTCTACCGCATTACGAGCTCAGTGGCTTCCTACATAGAGATGCAGCGTGTTCAGACAGGATTGGCACATTGATAATGTGTATTTAACATTTTGTTAAAACTCTAGTATTTCCTCTATCCCTTGACTTCTGACCCAGACGGTAGCAACGCTGTACAGAGTTCAGTGCTGGATCCCCCGATGTAGCTGTTGTGAAATTCTGCTGCTGCAATGTCTCTTCCCTTGTCAAGCCTCTGCAGTAGCCAAGGCAGTAATATCAGAGGTCAGTGTTAGAGGGGCATAAGGGCACTCTCTGTGTGTGTGCACACAGAGATATGTAAGTTCTGGTTGTAAAACAGATTGCAGGGTGCTAAGAGGTCAGTGCTACACCAACACTCCTACATGGTATAATCACTAATATATAGGCCTAGAGCTAAATCTTCAAAGTATGGAGTGGCCATTTTAAAGCGTCTGGAAAAAAGAATCCCCCTGTATTTAACAAACCATCAAGCCCACTCTACGTTCCTTGCAAGATCTGAGATGCTAAATTATCTCTAGTAAATTGGTGAGAGTGGCTGCCAGGCCAAGGTCATGTTCATTAGGACTCGCAACTGGAATGCTTTAAAACATTTAGCCAAGGAAAGCAATTAGGCTTTTTTTTCTTATTGAACATGTCCAGGTAGTTTCTCCTTGTTCCAGAGTGTTTTCTAATTATTCCGTTTTGGTGTCTAATGGATAACCAGGACTAATATTTTCCAAGCAAGTCATGGATTTTACTTCCCCGCGTGTCTTCCTTGCAAACAGTGGCGTAGAAAGGCTCAATGGTAATAATGGCTCTTCTCCATTTCTCATGTTGCTAATTCCTATGCAGGGGGACTCTGTCAAGTCACTCATGGACAGAGGTCCAGCTGTTCTTGTGAGATCTGTTTTTTCATTCATTATGTTTCAAGACCAAACTCCTTCTGCATATCATTCACTTTATGGAATACTTCACCACAGGTGTCTTTCATGCCAATTGGAATGTGGCATGAATACTGTTGAATATCTACTGCCTGGTATGACAACTGCTCGGCCTCCGACCGCAAGGCACTACAAGAGGGTTGTGCGAACGGCCTTGTACATCAAGCTTTCTTACATCAGGACCTCTATACCAGGCGGTGTCAGAGAAAGGCCCCAAAAATTGTCAGACTCCAGCCACCCTAGTCATAGACTGTTCTCTCTGCTACCGCACTGCAAGCGGTACCAGAGCTCCAAGTCTAAGTCCAAGAGGCTTCTAAACAGCTTCTATCCCCAAGCCATGAGATTCCTGAACATCTAATCAAATGGCTACCCAGACTTTTGCAGTACCCCCTTTTGACAACAGAGAGTAGCAGTGGTGTAATCTATTCATAGTCACTTTAATAAATCTACCTACATGTACATACTACCCCAGCACATTGACTCCGTATCGGTACCCCCCTGTATATAGTCTCACTATAGTTATTTCACTGCTGCTCTTGAATTACTTGTTACTTTTATCTCTTATTCTTATCTGTATTTTTTAAACTGCATTGTTGGTTAGGTGCTCATAATTAAGCATTTCACTATAATACACCTGTTGTATTCGGTGCATGTAACTAATAAGATTTGCTTTGATGGGGCATGCTGGTGGAGTTTGCTAGCAGTTTTAGGCTGTATAATGTCGTTTTGGCTTGTCAATTTCCAGAAACAGCATTGTGGTAGACTTCATCATGATGATGCACTTCTTGGAGCGTTCAACCACATTTTAGTTCGTAGAAGAGTAGTACTTTAGGGATTGACAGGTTCTGGCACAGCTATTTATAAAGCTTTGTCAATCAATCAAATGTATTTATAAAGCCCTTTTTACATCAGACAATGTCACAAAGTGCTGTATAGAAACTCAGCCTAAAACAGCAAACAATGCAGATGTAGATGCACGGTGGCTAGGAAAAACTCCCCATAAAGGCAGGAACCCAGAAAGAAACCTAGAGAGGAACCAGGCTCTGAGGGGTGGCCAGTCCTCTTCTGGCTGTGCTGGGTTGACATTATAACAGTACATGGCCAAGATGTTCAAATGTTCATAGATGACCAGCAGGCTCTAATAATAATAATTACCACAGTGGTTGTAGAGTGTACAACAGGTCAGGAGTAAATGTCTGTTGGCTTTTCATAGCTGAGCATTCAGAGTTGGAGACAGCAGGTACGGTTGCGAGAGAGTCGAAAACAGCAGGTCCGGGACAAGGTAGCATGTCCGGTGAACAGTTCAGGATTCCATAGCCGCAGACAGAACAGTTTAAACTGGAGCAGCAGCACGACCAGATGGACTGCAGACAGCAAGGAGTCATCAGGCCAGGTAGTCCTGAGGCATTGTCCCAGGGCTCAGGTCCTCTGGTAGGGAGTAGGGAGAGAGAATTAGAGAGAGCATACTTCAATTCACACTGGACAACGGATAAGAAAGGAGAAAGACTCCAGACATAAGACTGACCAAAACCCCCCCGACACAAACTAATGCAGCATAAATACTGGAGGCTGAGACGGGGGGTCGGGGGACACTGTGGTCCTGTTCGACGATACCCCCAGACAGGGTCACCCAGGCAGGATATAACCACACCCACTTTGCCAAAGCACAGCCCCAACACCACTAGAGGGATATTTTCAAACCACCAACGTACTTCCCTGAGACAAGGCTGAGTATAGCCCACGAAGATCTCCCCCACAGCATGAACCCGAGGGGGGCTCCAAACCCGGACAGGAAGATCACGTCAATGACTCAACCCACTCAAGTGACGCACCCTTCCTAGGGACGGGATGGAAGAGCACCAGTAAGCCAGTGACTCAGCCCCCGTAATAGGGTTAGAGGCAGAGAATCCCGGTGGAGAGAAGGGAACCGGCCAGGCAGAGACAGCAAGGGCAGTTCGTTGCTCCAGTGCCTTTCCGTTCCCCTTCACACTCCTCGGCCAGACTACACTCAATCATATGACCCACGGAAGAGATGAGTCTTCAGTAAAGACTTAAAGGTTGAGACTGAGTCTGCATCTCTCACATGGATAGGCAGACCATTCCATAAAAATGGAGCTCTATAGGAGAAGGCCCTGCCTCCAGCTGTTTGCTTAGAAATTCTAGGGACAATGAGGCCTGCGTCTTGTGACCGTAGGTATGTATGGCAAGACCAAATCGGAGAGATGGGTAGTAGGAAACCCATGTAATGCTTTGTAGGTTAGCAGTAAAACCTTGAAATCAGCCCTAGCCTTTACAGGAAGCCAGTGTAGAGAGGCTAGCACTGGAGTAATATGATGGAATTTGGGGGTTTTAGTCAAGATTCTAGCAGCTGTGTTTAGCACTAACGGAAGTTTAGTGCTTTATCCGGGTAGCCAGAAAGTAGAGCATTGCAGTAGTCTAACCTAGAAGTGACAAAAGCATGAATTAACTCTTCTGCATCAGTTTTGGACAGAAAGTTTCAGATTTTTGCAATGTTACGTAGATGGAAAAAAGTTGTCCTTGAAACAGTCTTGATATGTTCGTCAAAAGAGAGATCAGGGTCCAGAGTAACGCCGAGGTCCTTCACAGTTTTATTTGAGATGACTGTACAACCATCAAGATTAATTGTCAGATTCAACAGAAGATATCTATGTTTCTTGGGATCTGAACTAGCATCTCTGTTTTGTCCGAGTTCACAAGTCAAAACATTTGCCGCCATCCACTTCCTTATGTCTGAAACACAGGCTTCCAGGGAGGGCAATTTTGGGGCTTCACCATGTTTCATCGAAATGTACAGCTGTGTATCGTCCACATAGTAGTGAAAGTTAACATTATGTTTCCGAATTACATCACCAAGAGGTAAAATATATATGTGAAAACAATAGTGGTCCGAAAACAGTGCAATCTAGGATTGTTTGGTGCTCTTTGGGTTTGTGTTGAGGTCCACGGCCAGGTGCCAGCCATAACGGTAGGTTAGAAGAGCCCTTGCGATCTGCATACAATGAAGGCTTAGGGCCAAGCGGGGTGGGTAAAGAGTGATTTCGGACCGGCTGTTAGTGTTCGACTTTGCCTGTCAACTCACACCTCCAGTAGACTTTCATTTTCATGTTGTCAAAAGTTGCGATGGCGATGTGCAGTTGTTGAATTGGAGCTGTTTTGTGGGGAAACATTTGGTGCCTGCAGCGCTGCTTCAAACTAGGAACAGTACTAGGAAAGTGCTTAGCTGTTTGCAGTGCACGCCACCCACACATTATCTTAGACTAAAACTACATCCTCATTTTCACCACAACCTTTACGCCTAAACCTTTTATCCTTCTACTGTACTTTCAGGCTGTCTTCATTACGGTGTCTGCCAGAGCCCGTTAACATGGGTAGCCCTGCTCCTAGGAAATTACTCATAGCAAAAAAAGTGGGTTAGTACAGCTTCCAATTTCTGGCTCACATGCTTCAGTCTGAGTCTACGTCTAGAGATGCAGTGACGAGAGAGGATGAGAAATGTTACAGGAGCTTCTTGGTGTAAAGACTGTGTGGCTGAATGAGTTGTCCTATACTGCATCTCTTGTGTGACATTGCTTTATTCTCTTTCTTTCTCTCAGGAGACAAAGATGGCAGTAAGGTGACCACAGTGGTAGCGACCCCAGGCCAGGGCCCCGACCGGCCGCAGGAGGTCAGCTATACAGACACTAAGGTCATCGGCAACGGCTCGTTCGGCGTGGTCTACCAGGCTAAACTGTGTGACTCCGGGGAGCTAATAGCCATCAAGAAGGTTCTGCAGGACAAGAGGTTCAAGGTGAGTACCATTTCACTGCAGAGGCGAATACATCGGAGAGTATTTGTTGCACCGTGTGTTTTTGAGTAACGACAGTTCTTTGTCTTGAGGCCATTGAGTCGCTGTCAGTATGACGTCACTGAAACTAGATCCCTAACTGGAGTCTCACATTAAATGGGCTCACATTTATACTGTCATTTGACTGAAAATACTAGGTTTGTCAGATCACTTACCGCTGTGAGACTGCTCTCTCATGGTGATCGTAGCCTGCCGTACCACACTGATAGGCGTTTGGTTAATCATCCTGGCAGTCGGTCTGTGCATGATGCCCTAGTCCCCAGTGATGTCATGTCTTGTGAGAACACGCCCCTTCCTGTTGGAGCTGAAACGGGGCGTCTCGTCCCTCCCTAGTCCATCTTCAGCTCAAGCATTGAGTTGATGATTAGTTCATCTCTTCTTGTCGCACCCGAAAGGAAACTCAACCCATGGATTTCCTTAGACTGACGTAACTGTGCTAATAAACAAGTGCTGCAATGGTTGCACAGTGCCAGTGTTTGAAATAGCTTATAATGTGTCTCTGTGGGTAATTTACTCCCTGTTCAGATATCACTGACATGATTTGACCCCCATTCAATTATGGCTGTCACTGTTTTACAATGATCTATGATAGTTGTAGCTGGCCTAAATTATCCTTGTGTGGGCTTCTAATTTAAGACCCTAACAGGGTGCCAAACTCAGACTAGATATTCTCAGTTTCTTATCTTGAACGTTTCATTAGCTCTGTGATGGACACACATGGTTGTGTTTTAGCTGTTTCCCAAATCTCTCCTCGAGTACCCCTTGCCATTCCACTTGTTTGATCTATTCTAATACTAGCACACCTGATTTAACCAACAAGGTGTTGAACCAGGCCTCGCTCGCTCGCTTCCTTCTCCTCTTGCTCGCTTCCTCCTCCTCTCTCTCGCTTCCTCCTCCTCCTCTCTCTCGCTTCCTCCTCCTCCTCTCTCTCGCTTCCTCCTCCTCCTCTCTCTCGCTTTCTCCTCCTCATCTCTCTCGCTTCCTCCTTCTCCTCTCTCTCGCTTCCTCCTCCTCCTCTCTCTCGCTTCCTCCTCCTCTTGCTCGCTTCCTCCTCCTCTTGCTCGCTTCCTCCTCCTCTTGCTCGCTTCCTCCTCCTCTCGCTCGCTTCCTCCTGCTCGCTCGCTTCCTCCTGCTCGCTCGCTTCCTCCTGCTCGCTCGCTTCCTCCTGCTCGCTCGCTTCCTCCTGCTCGCACGCTTCCTCCTTCTCGCTCGCATGCTTCCTCCTTCTCGCTCGCACGCTTCCTCCTTCTCGCTCGCTCGCTTCCTCCTTCTCGCTCGCTCGCTTGCCCCTTCTCGCTCGCTCGCTTGCCCCTTCTCGCTCGCTCGCTTGCCCCTTCTCGCTCGCTCGCTTGCCCCTTCTCGCTCGCTCGCTTGCCCCTTCTCGCTCGCTCGCTTGCCCCTTCTCGCTCGCTCGCTTGCCCCTTCTCGCTCGCTCGCTTGCCCCTTCTCGCTCGCTCGCTTCCCCCTTCTCGCTCGCTCGCTTCCCCCTTCTCGCTCGCTCGCTTCCCCCTTCTCGCTCGCTCGCTTCCCCCTTCTCGCTCGCTCGCTTTCTCTCTCTCGCTCGCTTTCTCTCGCGCGCTCGCTTTCTCTCGCGCGCTCTTTCTCTCTCTTGCGCTTTCTCTCTCGCTCTCTCTCTTGCTCGCTTTCTCGCTCGCTTTCTTTCTCTCTCTCTCTCGCTTTCTCTCTTGCGCTCTCGCAACAGCCTTTTCTCTAATCCTGGATCTGTCAGCCCATCTCCGATGAGCCTCCAAAAGCCTTTTAAGACTCATTGAAGAGAGTGTCTGACTGGTCCAGAATCAGAGGAATGTTTCTTCTGGGAGAGTGCAACTAGCTCAGTGTGACAGTAGCTTCTCTAGCCTGTTTGACTTGTCTAATGCTCACATATCAATGTCTCTCTGTCTCAGAACCGGGAGCTGCAGATCATGAGGAAACTGGACCACTGCAACATTGTGCGTTTACGCTACTTCTTCTATTCCAGTGGAGACAAGGTGGGTGGTTGCTGCTCATACATCAGTCTGTCTCTGTGTGTTGTTGCAGGTGATGGAGACTCCCTATTCAACAAGTTTTTGTTTGACACTGACTAGGCTAAATGTTGCTCCTGAACTTCTGTTTCTACCACTTATATTCTTAGGCTTTCCGAATATTTTCATATTAAGTTAAGCTGTTTAGGTTTATACTCTTATATTGTTGGGATTAGGGCCGACCCCATTTTAATAAACTAGTCAATTATTTGTTCAATAAGCTGTTGGTCGACCAAGATTTCTTTAGTCAAGCAGTAGCAAAAATAAAGATATATAATAGAGTATCAGTCAAAGGTTTGGACACCTCATTCAAGGGTTTTTCTTTATTTTACTATTTTCTACATTGTGGAATAATAGTGAAGACATCAAAACTATGAAATAACACATATGGAATCATGTAGTAACCAAAAAAGTGTTAAACAAATCCAAATATATTTTAGATTCCTCAAAGTAGCCACCCTTTGCCTTGATGACAGCTTTACACACTCTTGGCATTCTTACAAACAGCTTCATGAGGTACTCGCCTCGCTTCTAGTCCTTAGGAAACTATGCAGTATTTCTTTTTTTTAATGTATTATTTCTTACATTGTTAACATTTAAGATTTTCTGGGCTATTACATACGAGCGACGTCAACTTACCAACATTACGACCAGGAATACGACTTTCTCAAAGTGGATCCTTTGTTCGGACCACCACCCAGGACATTGGATCTAATCCTATAGGCCGGCCCAAAACGATGTCTTCGTAGAAGAGGTAGACGGAGCAGCCTCCTGGTCAGACTTCGAAGGCATGCACACCACCCACCGCTTCTGAGTATATTACCCGGCAATAGGGTTGCAAAAGGTCGGACAATTTCCAGTAAATTTCTGTACATTTTTGATGGGAGGTTAAGCCCGGGAATTTTGCTTAACTCCTTGACGCTACCCAACCTTGTAGCGGGATCATTTTCGTCAGCAACCTCTGAATAGCATAGCGCAACAGTCAAATAATATTACTAACAAATATTCATATACATGAAATCACAAGTGCCATATTGCGAAACACAGCTTAGCCTTTTTTTTAATCACCCTGTCGTCTCAGATTTTGACATTATGCTTTACAGCGAAAGCAATCCAAGCGTTTAAGTTCATCGATAGCATAGCATTATGTACACTTAGCATCAGGAAGCTTGGTCACACAAATCAGAAAAGCAATCAAATTAACCGTTTACCTTTGATGGTCTTCGGATGTTTTCTCTCACGAGACTCCCAGTTACCCAGCAAATGTTCCTTTTGTTCCATAAAGATTATTTTTATACCCAAAATACCGACGTTGGTTTGTCGCGTTATGTTCAGAAATCCACAGGAAAGAGCGGTCACCGCTATATTCCAAATAATATCTATAATGTCCATAGAAACATGTCAAATGTTTTTTGTAACCAATCTTCAGGTAGTTTTAAAAATATATATTCGATAATATTTCAACCGAGTGTGTAGCTTTTTCCATAACAGCGGGAGGAAAAATGGCGGCTTTACTCAATTGGGCACAAACTCACTCTGAGAGCCCCCAGCTCTCCACTTAGACAATCTGATCCTTCATGCTCATTTTTCTAAATAAAAGCCTGAAACTATGTCTGAAGACTGTTGACACCTCAGGGAGGCCACAGAAAAAGGAATCTGGTTAATATCCCTTTAAATGGAGGCTAGACATGCGTAGGAACAAAAGGGTTTCAAAATAAGAGGCACTTCCTGATTGGATTTTCCTCAGGGTTTCGCCTGCAATATCAGTTCTGTTATACTCACAGACAATATTTTGACAGTTTTGGAAACTTTAGAGTGTTTTCTATCCTAATCTGTCAATTATATGCATATTCTAGCATCTGGTCCTGAGAAATAGGCTGTTTACTTTGGGAACGTTATTTTTCCAAACAAAAATAGTGCCCCCTAGCTTCAAGAGGTCAAATTCATGAAAAAAGTCAGCTTATAACAGTGAACCTTTTTTTTGTGGGATACACATAAGGAAATTCTAGGTCTTGTGGCATATTTTGGTTCAACTGTCCCCAATTCAATGGAATTGCAACCCTCTCCATGCACAGTGCATTCTTCCATCACATGTGTAGCTGATTCTCAAGATCTTGCCGACTAATGAGATGCTATCGAGCCCCCATTACTACACTGTCTGAGCCAAGGACTGCTTTCTGGTAAGTTTTGATTACAATACTGGGTGGGTTGAATATATTTTATGACATACATTATTTTTTTGTTAACTAGTAAATAGTAACCTACAGCAAAGTGTTCAAATCATTTCTAACTTGTTAACAATTTCTGCTAGTTAGGTTTGGCTGCCATGTGGGTTTTAGCTTGCTTGAGCCTGCTAACTGAGGAGTGTTAATTCACCTGTTTCCATACATGTTTTATAAACTATCTTACAAAAGAGTTGTTTAATCTAACTGCTTAATTATTTATCTGTACATGAAATTGTATTTTATTTATTTTTTCATTTTATTCTAATCTTTACAGGAAAATGCCACTGGCGCACTATCTGATGTGTGGAGACGTTTCACTGCAGCTAATGTAGAAGGATGAGCTGTGTACATTTGCAAATACTGTGCCACATCATATGTGAAGAATGCAACAAAATGCAGAATCATCTGGCAAAGTGCATGAAGTTCCCTCGTCGCTCACAACAACCAACCTCTGACAAAAGTCCCTTTACTTCTGTTCGAGGTGAAAATGACAAAGCCGACACCTTATCGATAGCAACAGCACATTGTCCTCCTGGAATTAGACGTTTTTTTGACTCAATGGAGGAATGTAGTCAGAGGAATGTCTTGCTCGAGCTGTGTATGCAACTATTTCACCTCTGATGCTCACAGGCATTGTGTATTGGAAGGGATTTCTGAATGTTCTTTGCCCAGCATACACCACTCCAGCCAGACATGCTTTATCTACTCATTTGCTGGATGCAGAGTTCAAGTGAAGGTCAAGCAAATCATAGAGAAAGCAGCCTGTATTGCATTCATCTCTTATGGGTGGCTGAATGTTCGTGGGCAATGAATAATGAACTACATCTCCACCGCTCAACCAGTATTCTACAAGAGCACAGACACAAGGGACAACAGACACACTGGTCTTTACATTGCAGATGAGCTGAAGGCAGTCCATGACCTTGGACCACAGACGGTATTTGCACTGGTGACAGACAATGCTGCGAACATGAAGGCTGCTTGGTCTAAATTGGAGGAGTCCTACCCTCACATCACAACCATTGTCTGTGCTTCTCTTGCATTGAATCTGCTCCTCAAGGAGATCATGGCACTGAAAACAATGGATACACTCCACAAGAGAGCCAAGGAAATGGTTAGGTATGTGAAGGGTCATCAAGTTAAAGCAACAATCTACCTCACCAAGCAAAGTGAGAAGAATAAGAGCACCACATTGAAGCTGCCCAGCAACACCCGCTGGGGTGGTCTTGTCATGTTTGACTGTCTCCTGGAGGGGAAGGAGCCTCTCCAAGAAATGGCCATATTTCAGTCTGCCGGTTGGGAGAGAGTGGTAAGCAGCCTGAAACTCCTAAAACCTATGGCAGTAGCCATTGCATGGATTGAGGGAGACGATGCCCTCCTGTCTGATGTTCAGACTCTGCTTGCAGATGTAAGAGAAGAAATCTGTACTGCCCTTCCTACTTCACTGTTGCGCCAAGCAGAGGAAAGCTGTAATTCTGAAATACATCAAGAAGTGCGAAGACTTCTGCCTGAAGCCCATACACACCGCACCGTACCTGTTGGACCCCAAGTATGCTGGCAAGAGCGTCCTGTCTGGTGCAGAGATCAACAAGGCCTATGGTGTCATCACTACCGTGTCTCACCACCTTGGCCTGGATGAGGACAAGGTTCTTGGCAGTCTGGCGAAGTACACTTCCGAGCAAGGGCTTTGGGATGGAGATGCAATATGGCAGTCGTGCCAACATATCTCATCAGCCACCTGGTGGAAGGGACTTGTGAATCTGAGGTTCTTTCCCCTGTCGACAAACTGAAATGGTCCACCCACACAGACAGTGTGATGAAGAAGGCGCAACAGCGCCTCTCCATCCTCAGGAGGCTGAAGAAATTTGGCTTGTCACCTAAAACCCTCACAAACTTTTACAGATGCACAATTGAAAGCAACCTGTCGGACTGTATCACCGCCTGGTACAGAAAATGCACCGCCCTCAACCGTAAGGCTCTCCAGAGGGTGGTGTGGTCTGCACAACACATCACCGGGGGCAAACTATAGCACCCGATGTCACAGGAAGACCAAAAAGATCATCAAGGACAACAACCACCCGAGCCACTGCCTGTTCACCCTGCTACCTGTTCACCCCGCTTCCATCCAGAATGCGAGGTCAGTACAGGGGCATCAAAGCTGGGACCAAGAGACTGGAAACAGCTTCTTATTTCAAGGCCATCAGACTGTTGAACAGCCATCACTAACACAGAGCGGTTGCTGCCTACATACAGACTCGAATCGTTAGCCACTTTAATAAATGGATCACTAGTCACTTAAAAAAATGCCACTTTAATAATGTTTCCATATCTCACCTTACTCAGCTCATATGTGTATATACTGTATTTTATACCATCTATTGCATCTTGCCTATGCCGCTCGGCCATCACTCATCCGTATATTTCTATGTACATATTGTTATTCCATCCCTTTACATTTGTGTGTAGTAGGTAGTTGTGAAATTGTTAGATTACTTGTTAGGGTGTTACTGTACTGTCGGAACTAGAAGCACAAGCATTTCGCTACGCTCACATTAACGTCTGCTAACCATGTGTATGTGACAATACATTTTTATTTTAATGCTTTTTCAACTGTCTTGAAGGAGTTCTCACATGCTGAGCACTTGTTGGTTGCTTCACTCTGTGGTCCAACTCATCCCAAAGCATCTCAATTGGGTTGAGGTTGGGTGATTTGTAGAGGCCAGGTCATCTGATGCAGCACTCCATCACTCTCCACCTTGGTCAAATAACCCTGACATAGCCTGGAGGTGTGTTTTCGGTCATTGTCCTCCTGAAAAACAAATGATAGTCCCATTAAGCGCAAAGCAGATGGGATGACGTATTGCTCCATAATGCTCTGGGAGTCATGCTGGTTAAGTGTGCTTTGAATTCTAAATAAATAAGACCGTGTCACCAGCAAAGCACCATCACACCACCACCTCCATGCTTCACGATGGGAATCACACATGCAGAGATCATCCATTCACCTACTCTGCGTCTCACAAAGACACGGCGGTTAGAACCAAAAATCTAAAATTTGTACTCATTAGACCAAAGGACAGATTTCCACTGGTCTTATGTCTATTGCTTATGTTTCTTGGCCCAAGCAAGTCTCTTCTTCTTATTGGTGTCCTTCAGTCGTGGTTTCTTTGCAGCAATTCGAACATGAAGGCCTGATTCACGTCTCCTCTGAACAGGTGATGTTGCGATGTCTGTTACTTGAACTCTGCAGCCCAAATAAATGCTTCAAACTGAGGTCCAGTTAATTGCTGATATTTGAGGCTAAACTTCTGCAGAGGTAACTGTCTTCCTTTGCTGTGGCAGTTCTCATGAGAGCCAGTTTCATCATAGCACTCAATGGTTTTTGCAACTGTTCTTGAAGAAACTTTCAAAGTACAAAAATAAATGATGCACTGTCATTTTATCTTTGCTTATTTGAGCTGTTCTTGCTATAATATGGACTTGGTCTTTTACCAAATAGGGCTATTTTCTGTATACAACCCCTATCTTGTCACAACACAACTGATTTGCTCAAATGCATTAAGAAGGAAAGAAATTCCACAAAATAACTTTTAACAAGGCACAGCTGTTAATTGAAATGCATTCCATGAGACTACCTCATGAAGCTGGTTGAGAGAATGGCAAGAGTATGTAAAGCTCTCATCAAGGCAAAGGGTGGCTACTTTGAAGAATCTCAAATATAAAATATATTTTGAGTTTAACACTTTTTTGTGGGATACTACATTATTCCATATGTGTTATTCATAGTTTGTCTTCACTATTATTCTACAATGTAGAAAATGGTAATAAAAAAATAAATAAATAACCTTAATTAGGTGTGTCCAAACTTTTGACTGGTACTGTAAATATCATGGTGTACAAGACACTGATTTCTCGCCTGTCTGAAGTCGACTGATCCATTGTGGAGGTCATGGGGATAGCACGGTCCATCACTCAGACATGCTCCTGAAATTGTATATGGTTATATTACAAAAGAACAATGGTTCAACACCAATAAAAATAATATTTTATAACATGCGCTTTCTCCCGCGTTGGATAGTGGTCGCTGTCCGCGGTTCAGAAACATATCAACGGGCTGTTGAATTGGTGCCTTTTTCCTAGACCATGTTTATCTGTGCATAATAGCAAAGTTAACCAGCATATTGGTGTTGAGAACAATACGTTTGAGACAGCAGCCCTTGCCTTATTGTCTAAGAAAGGTGAGGAGAGCGGAAACCCCAACTTAATTGATCAATAGCCTAACTGTTAAATGTGCCTGGCTTTATAAATCATCAATATATCTGCAGAAATAAGACATGTCCTGCTTTTGTTACCTGTTTGAGTGTTTAATAGCCTACTGATTCCGTGCTCACGCAACATGTCAAGTAAACAATTTCACAAATTCGGCTGATTTTAATCTTTGCTTTGCTATAATAAAGGCTTCACACTTTTCTTTTGTTACAACATCCTCTCTGACATTATTTATCATTCATTTAGTGTTTACACTTCCAAATTGTCAAAACTATTTACAATGCTCCTTTTTCTTGATCTCCTTATTGTTGTTATTATTATGATCATAAGTAATGTCATTATCATTGGAAGGCTTAGTGTAGCAGCCTTGTATAACCACCACTGAGCTGTAGGCCTGAAAGCGCCTCCTGTTTAGTCTTAATACCGTAACTTACTTAGGCCTGTATTTCAATACTTTTATAGTCTACTGTATCTATCAATCAGTCATTCATTGTCCATGTCATCACACAGCATACGAGTCATTCATGATTTGAATTGTAGTCAAGCAGTTTAGTCAAATTAAATCAAGCGAGCCTTGAATAATTAGCTTAAACAATAAATAAAACGTTCCATTTTGGAAATTGCATTCATGAATTAATGCGACTGTTTTTAGTCTTTGCTGTAATAAAGGCCTAACAAAAAAAACGCTACAATAGACTTTTTACTGTTTACATTGTTCCAAGCGGTCAGGAAAATTATATTGTATTCTATACAGCATCTGTTTGGCACACATAATATACATGCAGCGCTTGCTCCTTACCTTCTTTTTCTTGATCTCCAGTGTTATCCAGTAGTCACATTTATTCCACACATCTGAATTGCCCTTCACCTCCTCAGCAACCAGTAAACATTCCCCTGTTTCGAGTTTATTTGTCATGTAATTTTCATTTTTGTAATTTAGCAGACACTCTTATCCAGAGCGACAACCACATATCACAGGAATAGAAAGTACATTTTCCCTCAACGTAGCTATCAGTAGAGTAAGAGCTGGAAGGGAGGTTGGGGGGGTCGAGTGCTGGTTAAGTGTATAATATTTTTTTTTTGGGGGGGGGGGGATTATTTAAGATACTGTTTGAAAAGTTAGGGTTTCAGATGTTTTCGGAAGATGGGCACGGACTCTGCTGTCCATGCTTCAGGGGGAAGCTGGTTCCACCGTTGGGGTGCCAGGACTGAGAAGAGCTTGGACTGGGCTGAGTGGGAGGGCCAAAAGAACCTGAGGTGGCAGAATGGAGTGCTCGGTTTGGGGTGTCCTCTGCATCCGTTTTGCTGTTACGGTGTTCAGAGTTTGTTATGACCAATGTATTGATGTGATTATGATATGCTATAAGTCAGGCCCCATTGTGCACTATTCAGACGGGATTAGTTTTACTAGGGGAGGACGGGTTACAATCTAAAATCTTGGGAACCAGTCTCAGTGGACATATTGAAATATATCTTCATTCCTAGAATAAAAACCTCCAGTCATAACTTTCAATGTATTTATAAAAAATTACAGGGGGCAGTTTTGAAAAAATCTCGCCCAAAAAGTTCTGTGGAATAACGGACATTCTGGGGTTATAATTGCATAACTAACGTTTTCTAATAATACTAGTCCCATGCCAATAGGTCTTTGTTCAAGTGCATGCAATACATACATGTGTCACGTAAAGAGAGCAAGGGTTGAGGGAATAGGGAATGTTCTTCCTAAACAAATTAGAGATTATGGTAACTTAACTTTACAGTCAGAAATGGCTGTAATTATATTGCAGCTTCAGCAACACGGACAGTACGATAAACACTGATATTCAGTGGTGGTCACTGCAGCAGGGAGGAGAGAGAGACAGTTACTGCTTTTAAAAAAAAAATTTACAGAGCGCAGCAAGTCTGATCCTGGCCTGGCCTGGTCGGACTTCCTCTAGTCATGCGTGTCATAATTATTTAATCAAACAGTGTGCTTAAAGCATCAGACAAACTCAGTGAATATTTGATTAAAACACATAGGATGTGTCAATATATGGAAAAATATACATTTTAAAATCTCGACCCATCAATTGGAACAGACTACTCTTGATCAAGCAATAATTTTTTTTTGGGGGGGGGGGGGACATAGTTGGGATATATACGTGAACAAGGGGACATTAGGGTTGTAGCATTAACCTGTTAATAAGAAAAAAGGCATGTTGTGCATTTATATTTGTGTCATTGTGGCTAGACAGACTGACATTGTGGCCTATGTTGGTGTGCAGTGAAGGTCTATTTGCATAGATAAAGTGATACAGTCAGTCTGCCACTATGACCTGTAGTGTGTGTTTAATGTGATGTGATCCTGCAGCCTGGCACAGTGTGGTGGGTATGCTGACACCGGGTGTCGGGCCTCTGGATGTGGGCCAGAGGGAAACGAAGCCTGCTATGTGACCAGACTAAAGGCTGCTGCTCTACCTTAAAAGAGCCGGCTCCTATTCTGCCCTGCCTTGCCCAGTGACGGTATTACGTCTCTCTGGCTGACCACGGGTGCTTCTCAAGGAGCTTCATCTCCTCGCCTCTTGTGATGGGAGAAAACATTTATACAGTTATTAGGGTATTCTTTTTGGTGGGGACTAGGAGAGGAAGCCACTTTACACTATTGAGATGTGACCCTTTAGCCTCAGCCAGACCGAACACCAGGACCTAGTGTCTGGAGGTCTGTACACTGATCTGCGTCCCTGCTTGCCCTTTCCCCTCCTCTGACTGTGACTTCATAGACACATGAGACTGTCTGCTGTGGAAGGGGAGTCACTGTCGTTCCATAGAGAGGGTGGTGCTCATTAGGGCATGCAACAGATTAGTATAATTTTTTTAACTGGGTGGTTGGAGCCCTGAAAGATGGTTGGCTGAAAGCCGTGCTATTTCATGTAATTTTACTGCTTTAATTACATTGGTGACCAGTTCATAATAGCAATTAGGCACCTCGGTAGTTAGTGGTATATTGCCAATATACCATGGCTAAGGGCTCCATGTTGCGTTGTGCCTAAGAACAACCCTTATACCACACCTCCTCGGGCGTTTTTGCTTAACTGTACCGTTCCGGAAAATACACAGAATTACTACTTGTATACTGTTTAATTCCCACCATCTTATGGTTAATCAGGGTCCTAAGTGGTCTTGTTCAAACAGATTTGCCTTTCCTCTTGATTGGTGAAGCACAGCTTTGTGTCATTTATAAGCATATACAAGGCTTGTAGTGAGACTCTGGAAAACAACATCTCATTTAGACACATGTAGCCATGGCACATAAACGACATCCCCCATCTAAAAAAAATCACATTGTTATGACATTTGTGCCATATTTTTCCAGCCCAACATCATAGCCTACCACATGATTTACAGATAATCTATGTTTTTCTCAGTTCATTTAGCGAATACTGGCAAATGCATAAAATAGACAGACACACACACACTGTTACTTGGGGCAGAGCACTAAGCAGTCACTACCTGTTGCTGTCAAACCAATAAGTTATTTACATGGTCAGGAGGGAACAAGGGAAGGATCCAATCACCTGCCTTTTGTGTGAGCCGATGAGCCAATCAGAGGTGTAATTTAGGGGCTGCTGTTGCCTAGTGAGAAAGGCAGGAGAGTGAGTCATCCTTTGTGTGGGGGCTTATTTTAGAGCATGGCTCTATCAGGAAGTGTGTGTGTGTGACTGTGTGGGTCTTGAGAAGACACATAAGGCACAGGGATCAAACACATCTCAGCATGACTTGGCCTTTTTAATTTCCTGTGTGGTAGGAACAGATGATATACAGTTAAAACATATACACAAAACATTTAGAACACCTGTTCTTTCCATGACAAAGACTGACCAGGTGAATCCAGGTGAAAGCTATGGTCCCTTAATGATGTCACCTGTTAAATCCACGTCAATCAGTGTAGATGAAGGGGAGGAGACAGGTTGAAGAAGGATTTTTAAGCCTTGAGACAATTGAGACATGGACCATTCAGAGGGTGGATTTGAATGGGGGATTTGAACAGACAAATGGGGGATTTGAACAGGGTATGGTAGTAGGTGCCAGGCGCACCGGTTTGTGTCAAGAACTGCAGCACTGCTGGGTTTTTCATGCTCAACAGTTTCTTGTGTGTATCAAGAATGGTCCAACACCCAAAGGACATCCAGCCAACTTGCCACGACTGTGGGAAGCATTGGAGTCGACATGGGCTAGCATACCGGTGGAACGCTTTCGACACCTTGTCGAGTCCATGCCCCGACGAATTGAGGCTGTTCTGAGGGCAAACGTGAGGGCTGGGTGGAGGGCATGCAACTCAATATTAGGACGCTGTTCTTAATGCTTTGTACCCTCAGTGTATATGTGATCATTCTTAATCTTTTAGTGGGTCATTGAAGACATCTGCGGGGACGGATTCGTAGAAAAAGTGTGATATCCCATTGCCCTAACTAGAACAGTCATCTGTTCCTCTGTTGCCCTGCCAAAAAAACAACCATCTGACTCCCTTGATGTTAAGTCTAGCTTACGTGTCTCTGCCAGATCATACAGTAACTGTTTTTCTTATTTTTTTTCTCTCTCACTTTCTGTCTGGCCAGCGAGACCTGGGTTGTGTTCATTAGGCACACAAAACGAAAATTAGCCTTTCTTATTGGTAGCCACTCAACGTTTCAGTCCGTTTTCTTCCGTTTGGTGCCTAATGAGCAAGAACCATGTTACATTGTGATCACTCCAAAGGAATTCATACATGCTTCTAACCTCCTCAGCCAACTGTCCCAAGTCTGACCCATACTCTAAATGTCTCTGCGTGTGTGTTACAGAAGGACGAGGTGTATCTCAACCTGGTTCTGGACTACGTTCCTGAGACTGTGTACAGAGTGGCTAGACACTACAGCCGAGCCAAGCAGACCCTCCCCATGGTCTATGTGAAGGTAAGACCCCCTCAAGTCTTATCGCGTCATCAAGATACTACTCTCTGTATGTTTCTTTTTAGATCAGTGTTTCTCAACTCAGGTCGCGCACCCAACAGCACACGTTTGTTGTAGCCCTGGACAAAAACACCCGAATCAACTCATCGAGGGCTTGATGATTATTTGGCAAGTTGAATCTGATGTTCTTGTCCAGGCCTTATAATAATAATGTTTACTGTTAGGGGACTGAGAAACACTGCTTTAGATGCAATTTTGTGGTAGACCTGGGTCAAATACAAATGTCAAATACTTGAGCTGTTCTTGATTTAGTTTGCTCGGTACAGGGCCTCCCGAGTGGCGCAGCGGTTTATGGCACTGCATCGCAGAGCTAGAGGCGTCACTACAGACCCGGGTTCGATCCAAGGCTATGACGCAGCGCACAATTGGCCCAGCGTGTTGGCCAGCCGGGATGTCCTTGTCCCATCGCGCCGCTGCTCATTGTGGCGGACCGATTTTGTGCATGCTGACTACGGTCGCCAGCTGTAGGGTGTTTCCTCCGACACATTGGTGTGGCTGGCTTCCGGGTTAAGCAAGCAGTGCGGCTTGGCGGGGTCGTGTTTCGGAGGACGCATGGCTCTGGACCTTTGCAACTCCCGTATGGAGTCGGGAGAGGCAGCGATGGGACAAGAATGTAACTGCCAATTGGTTATCACGAAATTGTGGAGAAAAAGGGGTACAAATAAAAATGTTTGCGCGGTACTGTAGAACCAACAGAATAGTCTTGCACAATGAGTGGTGGTGGGATGGTTGTGTGTCTGGGAAGGCAGACAGACTCCTTTGGGCATTTCCCTCCCGTCCTCCTCACCATGCTGTCCTGCGTCATTGTGTAGCGGCCAGTTGAGATGGGGTCAGCGGCCTTATTATAGCGCCCCCACCATCTCTGCCTTTCCAACTTGCCACTTAAGGAAGTGGAAGTAGTGGCATAAACAAAGGGCTGGACTGGAGTCAGAGCCAGGGACTGTTGGCTGAGGCTTCTGGGGGATTTGGACACTGGCACACTGTTATTTTTAGCCCATTGAATACGAGGGAGCATGAATTGCCTCTACTCTATAGGCCTACCACACATGTCATTATGTGTAGCTAGCTTAGAGCATGCACTAAGTTGTGTGTGTCCACATCTTTCTCTGCAGATGTACATGTACCAGCTCTTCCGGAGCTTGGCCTACATCCATTCCTTTGGGATCTGCCATCGGGACATCAAGCCCCAGAACCTGCTGTTGGACCCGGAGACAGCCGTGCTCAAGCTCTGTGACTTTGGCAGGTGGGCTGGAACATTGAAAGCCATATTGATGCTCATAGAAATATAATTACTAGAATGGACAAAGCCCCTCAGGCTTACACAACACCAATTTGCTGTGGTCTGGGCCTGAGTTCTAGTAAGATTTTTTTTTTAATGAGGTTAGGTTTGTGTCTGAAGATATGTCTGAGAACGTTACTAGCTTCGTTACCTTGCTTCCTCCATCCTTTTTTCCTTTGAGAGGAATTGCGCAAACTGCTAACTGGTATACATAAAAGAAAGAGCAGTTTCAAGTCTCAAATTCTCCTTTTGACCTTCCTTCCTTCATCCTTGGTTATCTTTGGCAGTGCGAAGCAGCTGGTCCGTGGTGAGCCCAATGTGTCCTACATCTGCTCACGGTACTACAGAGCCCCTGAGCTCATCTTTGGGGCCACTGACTACACCTCCAGCATAGGTACGCTTCCACTACTAAAACCTTATGCTGACTACACCTCCCATTACTAACACCTTACACTGACTACCTACACGTTACACCAACTATACATCCAGCATATGTACACTCCCACTACTAGTGTGTGTGGGTGTGCGAGTCTGTGTGTGAGTCCTCACAGTATTTCTCCATCCTCTGCAGATGTATGGTCCGCTGGCTGCGTTCTAGCAGAACTGTTGCTAGGGCAACCCATTTTTCCCGGCGACAGTGGGGTGGATCAGCTAGTGGAGATCATCAAGGTAAAAACACCTGCCTTCAAATGTCAACAGACGGACGGTAAGCCGGACCGTCAACCAAAATAATGCACAGAGATACATTGACGAGATCCTGAGGCCATTGTCGTGCCATTCATCCGCCGCCATCACCTCATGTTTCAGCATAAAGCATGGCCCCGTGTCGCAGGGATCTGTACACAATTCCTGGATGCTGAAAATGTTGCAAGTCTTCCATGGCCTGCATACTCACCAGACATGTCACCTATTGAGCATGTTTGGGATGCTCTGGATCAACCTGTACGACAGCTCTTTCCAGTTCCCGCAAATATCCAGCAACTTTGCACAGCCATTGTAGAGGAGTAGGACAACATTCCACAGGCCACAATCAACAGCCAACTATGCGAAGGAGATTGTGCATGAGATGTGTGCATAAGTTAAATGGTGGTCACATCAGATACTGACTGGTTTTCTGATCCACGTCCCTACCTTTTCTTTTAAGGTATCTGTAACCAACAGATGCATATCTGTATTCCCAGTCATGTGAAATTCGTAGATTAGGGCCTAATTTATTTATTTAAAATGACTTATTTCCTTATATGAACTGCAACTCACTAATCTTTGACATTTTTGCATGTTGCGTTTTATATTTGTGATCAGTGTACATAAAAAAATAAATAAATAAATAAATAAAATATATATATATATATATATATATATACACGCATATAAAATATTGATGAGAAAATGTATTTTCAGGACACTCTTAAAATGAATGATCAAGCAAAACAAAACCTGTATGTGAATATTGTAAGTTATTATATGTCATTAATCACTTACATTTGTTAAGTACTACATTTCCCAGAATGCATTAGTTTATCCCTCAAGTTGTCTCTAGAGCCTTCAAAAAGAAGCCAAACAAATGAAATGGGTTGTGGAAATATAATTGGCTATTCTAAGCACTAAGGTTAAGAGTGTGAACATTGTTTCCAGAGAGAACCAATGTATTCTTTGGTGTCTGTGTGACCTGTCAGATTCAATCGATTACCAAATTCTGAATTGAGAACAACCCTGGTGGTAATGTAACTAATGTAATGAGTGTTTAACTTCCGTTTTGACATACAAGTACTAAGTACACACCTGATACTTCAAATGTACATATCGATGGGAAAACGGTTCCTCTGTCTCCGTGTCTTCCCAGGTTCTCGGCACTCCCACTCGGGAGCAGATCAGAGAGATGAATCCCAACTACACTGAGTTTAAGTTCCCTCAGATCAAGGCACACCCATGGACTAAGGTGAGTCAACAGGTACAGGAACCGTTTTTTACTATTTTAAAATCTGTCGCCTACATCTGAGTGTCTCTTTCTCTGTCGCTGAGTGAAAATATAATTTAAGAGGAAGTTCGGATTCTCCCCCCGTCTTCAAATCTCACTCATGCATCAGTGTTCTTGAGATAAGCATGTTAAACATTTTCACACAGTCACCAGCCTCAGGGGCAAGCAGAGGAACAGCAGTGTACACACACACTCACACAGTGCTCATTTTAGAATCTGCAGGTTGAACAGCATGTGCTCAGTGGGTGCAGGACTCACTATGTACCTCACCACATTGGTGACAAAAGGGACAGCTGGTCCAAATTCGCTGATTATTGTTCTCTGCTGTAGACTCTAACCCTTGAGTATTCCACCTTTACAAATCTGCACACATCGAAGGGTTACATGCTGATCACACCTCTCGCGTCGCAAAATAAATGTACACGTGCATGTTATTCAATCATTGCACCCACACTGCTCGTGCCCGTCAGCGAGCGTCTTCATGGCTAGGTGCTAAAATAGAAATTGGTTCTATTTGTGAAGCTCAACTCTCTGCAAGTCCGACCTCTCGCATCTCCTCATTGGTTTTTAGGAGCATATACCCACGTGGGTGATTGAAAGATGAACTTAGGTCCACACTCCGGTCGGTTGTAGCAATGCTGTGAAGTTGGTTGCCAACCATCATATAAAGTCCAAAGAAGCCTGAAGGAAGGAGGAGAGATGACGAGAAAGGTATTCGGTTTACCTTTTTATCTGTGGATGAATCTTTCTAGCGCAGGCGTTCCGCTAGCGGTACCCCTCGACAACATTCCACTGAAAAGGCAGCGCGCAAAATTCAAAAATAGTTTTTAGAAATATGTAACTTTCACACATGAACCTCTCTGGGATATGTGGGACGGTAGCGTCCCAACTGGCCAAGAGCCAGGGAAAATGCAGAGCACCTAATTCAAATAAATTTCTATAAAAATCAAACTTTCATTAAATCACACATGCAAGATGGCAAATTAAAGCTACACTTGTTGTGAATTCAGCCAACATGTCAGATTTCAAAAAGGCTTTTCGGCGAAAGCAAACGATGCTATTATCTGAGGTTAAGCACCTCCGTAAACAAAGAGAGAAACCATATTTCAACCCTGCAGGCGCGACACAAAACGCAGAAATAAAAATGTAATTCATGCCTTACCTTTGACGAGTTTCTTTTGTTGGCACTCCAATATGTTCCCATAAATATCACAAATTGTCCTTTTGTTCGATTAATTCCGTCAATATATATCCAAAATGTCAATTTATTTTATTCCAACTTGCTCAACGTGACTACATAATATCTTAAAAGTTACCTGTAAACTTGGCAAAACATTTCAAACTACTTTTGTAATACAACTTTAGGTATTTTTTAATGTAAATATTCTATAAAATTGAAGACGGGATGATCTGTGTTCAATAAAGGAAGAAGACAAACTGAAGCATGCTTTCTGGTCACGCGCCTCTAACAGTACACTTCAAGTGACCCTCGTTTAAGATGGCCGTACTTCTTCATTACACAAAGGAATAACCTCAACCAATTTCTAAAGAATGTTGACATCCAGTGGAAGCGATAGGAACTGCAAGAAGGTCCCTTAGAAATCTGGATTCCCAATGAAAACCAATTGAAAAGAGAGTGACCTAAAAAAAAAAAAAGAATCTGAATGGTTTGTCCTCTGGGTTTTGCCTGCTAAATAAGTTATGTTATACTCACAGACATGATTCAAACAGTTTTAGAAACTTCAGTGTTTTATATCCAAATCTACTAATAATATGCATATCTTCTGGGGATTAGTAGCAGGCAGTTGAATTTGGGCATGCATCATCTGGACGTAAAAATACTGCCCCCTGTCACCAAGAAGTTAACAAGTACAATACAGCAAATGAAAGATTAACATCTTGTTAATCTACCCATCGTGTCCGATTTCAAAAATGCTTTACAGCGAAAACATATCATTTATGTTAGGTCATAGCCAAGTCAAAAAAACAGCAATTTTTCCAGCCAAAGATAGGAGTCACAAAAAGCAGAAATATAGATAAAATTAATCACTAACCTTTGATCTTCATCAGATGACACTCATAGGACATCATGTTACATGTATTGTGTATGTTTTGTTCGATAATGTGCATATTTATATCCAAAAATCCAGCAACCGCTGTGTCAGATTTCAAAAAAGCACTTACCTTTGATCTTCATCAGAAGGCACTCCCAGGAATCCCAGTTTGACAATAAATGACTGATTTGTTCCATAAAGTCGATCATTTATGTCCAAATAGCCACTTGTTAGCGTGTTTAGCCCAGTAATCCATCTTCATGAGGCGCAAGCACTTCGTCCAGACAAAAACTCAAAGTTCCGTTACAGGTCGTAGAAACAAGTCAAACGATGTATGGAATCAATCTTTAGGATGTTTTTAACATAAAACATCAATAAGCTTCCAACCGTAGAATTCCTATGTCTGAAGACAAGCACTGGAACAAGAGCTAACTATGAGCCCCTCCTTTATAGTAGAATCCTCAAACCAGTTTCTAAAGACAAGTGGAAGACGTAGGAAGTGCAACTTGACTCCATAGACACTGTATTCGGTAGGCCAAGCTTTGAAAAACTACCAACCTCAGATATCCCACTTCCTGGTTGGATTTGTCTCAGGTTTTCGCCTGCCATATGAGTTCTGTTATACTCACAGACATCATTCAAACAGTTTTAGAGACTTCAGAGTGTTTCCTATCCAATACTAATAATAATATGCATATATGAGCATCTGGGACAGAGTAGGAGGCAGTTCACTCTGGGCAAGCTATTCATCCAAAAGTGAAAATGCTGCCCCCTATCCCAAAAAGGTTAATTGTCGGAGTAGAGGACCTTGTGCATTTCAGGTAAAATGACAACCCAATGTTTATATACCAGGACAAACTAGCTAGCAACAGCAAACTTGCTAGCTAAATTGCCATACATGTTTAATGCTTTTTGACCTGTCCCCAAATTAATATTTTTTATTTTACCTTTATTTAACTAGGCAAGTCAGTTAAGAACAAATTCTTATTTTCAATGACGGCCTAGGAACAGTGGGTTAACTGCCTTGTTCAGGGGCAGAACGACAGATTTTTACCTTGTCAGCTTGGGGATTCGATCTTGCAACCTTTCAGTTACTAGTCCAACACTCTAACTACTAGGCAGCCTAGCTTTAATTGGTTCAGAGTTTGGTTTGATATTTCAACCTGCGTGTCCTGATCACTTCTGGTGTGGGTGAACAAAATCAACTTGTGCGCGTGTGGTTTGGTCAGCATGTTAGGGCCAAGGGGAAGGGATACAGTTAGGGAGGTAATTGGGACCGCAATATTTGTCCCACGGTTTTACACCAGCTCTCTCGTCTGCAGGAGACAATTTATGCTCGATCTGAAAATGTGGTCGGAGGTGCTGTATGGGTGGTGTGGCCAAGTTGAGCTCCGTACCGCATTTCTTTGCGCCTCTCAAATTCTGTTACAATGCAGAGGGCTCCGTATGGCTCCGCATTGACATGATTGGTTGACGGTAGGTGAGGGCGGGAGGTCCTGTATAAACACAAACTCACTTCTTCCTTCAAAACAGCTTTGGGCTGCTCGGTGAAGTGCAAGAAGTATGAATGCCCCACTTCTGCAGATGCCGTATCACCTTAAATTCTGCACAACCAATGCAGAGATCGGGATTGATGTAGCACCTTTAAGATATGTTTACACTCCCTCTGGTGTAGTACTGCACTGCACTGTCCTCTGGCCTGTTGGTGTCTGAATAAATGTGAATCTACAATACATTTTAGGTCCCTCTTTAAACAGCCACTTCAAAGGTTTGATGAAGCCTTTATAAACCCTTTATAAGTCTATAAATGCTTCAGAAAACATTCATAAGCAAAAAAACTACAGATGTAAGAACCATATGTATGTATGTATGTATGTGTATATGTATGTATGTATGTATGTATGTATGTATGTAAAGCTTTGTAAAGTTGTTTAAAGTGGAGCAAGATTTTAAAACCCTGTCATTCCACCTGTCGTGTGTGTGTGTATATACAGTGCCTAGTGAAAGTCTTCACACTTGCACAGTTTTCACATTTTGCAGCCTTAGATTTAAATAAAAAAATGAATTGGGATTTTGCACAGGCACTGTATAATATTTACCTGTCATTGGTTTAGCAGGTGTAGGGTGAAGTTGTCTCTGGACGCTGATCTTTGGTCAGTCTTGCATATTCCCCACTAATGCTTAAGGTTAGGATTGGGGGAAGCTGATCCTAGATCTGTACCTAGGGTAATCTTCACCCAGGAGCTTTAGCCGACATGTCACCTCTAACCTGTGTTATTGACCGGTTTCAGCCTTGTGTGATTGGCTCTCAGGTGTTCCGGCCGCGCACGCCCCCTGAGGCCATCGCTCTGTGCTCGCGGCTGCTGGAGTACACGCCCACAGCGCGCTTCACGCCCCTGGAGGCCTGTGCCCACACCTTTTTCGACGAGCTCCGGGACCCCAACCTCAAGCTGCCCAACGGGCGCGAGAAGCCCCTGCTCTTCAACTTCTCCACACAGGGTATGGCGGGAGCTCAGACACAGCTCTGTATCTCCTACAGAATTACTAGAATGGACAAAGCCCTTCAGACGACTGCAAATTTGACTGGAACACTCATGGGACCACTAAATATGGATGCCAGTCTACTCATCACAGAACTTTGACTTGAATAGGAATGTCTGTTCTAGTAATTGTATTTCTATACATGCCAAATTTGACTACTGATTAGCGTGGTGGTTGATAATGGGGAATGTGACTATTACTCCATTAAATAATTGTGATTGAGATTGAAATTTGATCACAGCGAATTAATGCTGTGACTATGGTTGATGTAATTGTGTCACTATTCCTTGCTGCTTTGTAATGCAGGGCTCCCTTGTAAAAGAGAGCTTGGTCTCAATGGCCCTGCTAAAATAAAGGATAAATATGCTATGAAGGGGAATGTGAAAGTTGGGCCTGTGGTTGTAGGCCAAATGGTAGAATGTGTGTATATAGGTAACTGTATTTGGGTGGTTGGCTCTGTGGTTGTAACTGGTAGATGTGGTTATATCCTGACTCTCCACCCTTCTCAAAGTGTGCACTTTCACACTTCTTGTTGTGGATGTGACATTGTTGGAAACACCCTCTAGTCACTATTTACACCAATCCAACTCTTTTAAATCCATGATGGGGAGTATGCAAATTTTGTCCATAGACACAGAATGTGACTTACTGAATTTGAGGATGGTGATTGATTACGATGTGGTCATCAATGCATGCTGTGACTCCGGTAGGATGGTGGTGATAGTCGGGTCTGTAGTTGTACATCTAAGATGTGCTCTCTGTCTATAGGTGATTGTGTTTGACGTGATGTTTCTTTCTCTATGCTTCCAGAGTTGTCCAGTAACCCCTCTTTAGCCTCCATCCTCATCCCCGCCCACGCCCGGAATCAGCCCGGGGCCTTCACCCCTACCAACACCTCCGCACCCTCAGGTCAGTACACCCTCCACCTCCCTGTCTTTCGCTTTCTTTCTCTCTCACCCTCTCTCTCTCTCACCCTGTTTCTCTCTCTCACCCTGCCTCTCCCACTATTGCCATTCCTAAATCAACCCCTAGACACGTTTGTATATCTGACAGGGTTGGATAGGTATAAACTAGGGTTCTTGTGGCAGGGGGCTAGGGGTCAGTGGAAGATTGGGAACCTCTCTCTCTCCCCCTCTGTCCTCACCCTCAGCTCTCAGTACTCCTGGCTAGTCTCTTCTCAGTACTAACCAGGACCTGTGTTCACAATGCGTCTCAGAGTATAGCGTCTAGAGTGCTGATTTTGGACCAGATTTCCCCTTTAGAATATAATGAATAACATGATATGGAAAGGGTGGACCTGATCCCAGATCAGCTCTGTTACTCTGAGACGCTTTGTGAATAGTGGCCCAGAGCTCTCCTCATTAAAGGCGAGTAGTGTAACGTACTGCTTCCATTTCCAGATGCCAACAGCGGAGACCGTGGCCATACCACCAACGCTGCCGCCGCCTCCACCTGAGACCTCTTCCTGACCCGTCTGCCCGCTGCCCATGCCCCAGCTCCTGGACAACAACAGTGGCATGGCTGCATACCAACCAACTAATGAAGCAAAGCAAGAAAACTGACGCCCGATAAAGATGAACGCAAGGAAAACCGAATCGGAACTTCGTTATTCCCCTACCACCTCCACCCTCTCCCATCGTTTTAATGTTTGATTATTTATTTGTACAAAAAGGACAACAGTGATATGTTCTCAGAGCTGCTCTTCATCTTTCTGTGCTTTGAAGAGGAGGGGACTGAGTGCAGGTGTGTTTAGTGTAGAGATAATGTATAGCTAAATAAGTATACAAAAGTACTTTGATGTGTTTGTTTCCATAGACAATCTTCCTTTTTTCTTACGCTTGGTATAGTCACCCACTCTCTCCGTGTGGGGGAGGCCTCTACATGCCTCTTGCAACAGCCTTACGTTCAGACTGTGGCCCCTTGGGGCCTCTGTCAACCCCATCCCACCCATTCATACATATACATCTGAAGACCTTGATGACATTGTGACTTTTATTGGTTGACCTCGATATCTGTCTGTGTTCAATGTACACATACACAGTTGATATATTGTAGAATTGTGTCAGCTACTCTCTCTCCTGCTTCAGAAATCACAATTCTGCTACTGTATGCAGCACCATTTTGTGATTCTGCTCGTAAGGCAACAGTTGTCTCGCACCTCCGCATGTTTTTTGGGTTTGTCCCCGTTTTAGCTGCCAGAAACGGTGCAGAAATGAGTTTTCCCCCGTTTTCCCCCTAAGGGTAATGCCGTACCCACAAAACTTTGCCAGAACAGACCTAAGAGCAAGAGATTCTGCTGGTCTTTCATGTGATTTCAATGAAGACCACGACCTCTGTTTTACTTTTCCTGCTGTTGTCAGATAGACATTATGACTAGTAAAGCCTGGTATTGTTCCATTTCTTGTTAGGTTGGGGTGGGTTTTGGGGACTGGCTATGAAGGATGCTTGGATGAGGGCGTATGCTGTTGATTGTGCTGAATTTCATCACAATCTTTCTTTGTTACCATCTGTGTCCGAATGTTCCCTATAATTTAGTGCACTGCTTTTGACCACAGTCCACATTGCGCTGGGCAAAAGTAGTAGGGAATAGGGTGTCATTTCAGACGCAGCCTCATGTCATTTTAAACCACTGTTGGAAGTCCTTCCTCATTCTGACTTCACCCTTTCCTGCTCTTCTTTTGCAACTGAAAGTCCTTCCATCCCATCCCTCAACACTTTGAAGACCTATACAAAAAGTACACACAAATGTGTTTGTATTTATGTAAGTAGATGCACCTCACCAAACTGGCTTACGTGTGCGTGTCTTCCTGTGGTATGTATGGTATGTAAATAGGCAGACCCAAGAACTGTTAACGAGCAAAAACAAAAATGAATGATAAAGAAGAATACAAAAGAAAAAAACATTCAGGTTAAAAGTTATTGTATAGTCAAACTGTAGATCAGCTTTGTTTTTCTCCTCCAGCCATTTAGTTCAATCTCGACTGTACAGTAGGTGCCAGCTGTATCATTGTAAGGATAACCAGTAATGTATAGTGTATCTATAGGTTGGAGTGCCTTTGCTTCCACTCGTTCGCTCCTCTCTTCCCCAGGTCTCCTCCCTCTATGGTCCTACCTGGAGGCTCTGTTGTAAAATTGCCCTTACGCACAGATCTAGGATCAGCTTGGCCTCCCGAAATCCTAACCATAGTGGGAAAACACAAAACTGACTCGAGACCAGCGTACAGGGCAGATTCACCCTATTCCTTCGTGGAGTGCTGTTGACTTCCCCTTTCCACCTCTCTGATCTTTCATGTTCCACAATTCACTGCAAAGCCAGGCGTCACACAGACCACACTCATCACATCACCTCGTCACTGTTTCTTTTTGTACGATTGGCTATGTGTCTTTGACTTTGGGATCCCCTTTGGTGGTGGTGGGTTGGGGGAGTTGTAGCATTGATTTTCTCAGACACTTTAAAAATACATTCTCTTTCCAGGAAGGTTTGGGGTGGGTTTTAAAATGTGTTTTTATGGTTTTATGAGCGATGCATGTACAACCCCACATGGTTTTGGGGGGGGGGGGGGGGGGGGGGAGTCTTATCGTATTCAGTATTACTTTCTCAACTATGGCAATAAACAATTTGTCTGTAGGATTTGTGTCCACATTCTCAACAGCACTCTGGGAGAGATGTCATGTAGCACCAATCCTTCATGTTTTTTATTACATTTTGTAAAGCATATATTTGTATGCTTGCATCCGTAAATGTGTTGCTATCCAATAATTTGGCCTGTAAAACAAACAATGTGACCACTTCTTGTCTTTAAGGATAATATATGTACAAAACACAATGTTTAAAAAAAATATATATATATATATATATATATATATATATATATATATATATATATATATATACAATTTTAAAAAGAATGAAGGACTGGGTTATATTCAGAAATTAAGACTTTACAACAGAAAAAAAACTAACATTACTTCTACTTGAATGCCTCTGACTGAAATTTTGATTTCATTTTGAATATAAACCTTTTGTTCTGTGAAGGTATGCTTAATGTCCCCTCTCCCTGTAAATATTTCTGTCTCTATGTGACTTGGTTCAGAGAAATAGTTACCTGGTACTGTAATTTGCATTAAATAAACCGTAGGTTAGCCTGGAAAGGAACAAACTGTGTCATGTCTTTTGTTATGTTCTCATATGCTACCTGGGTTGTGTTTAGAACAGAGAAAACATTGAAACTGAGTTACTTGAGCTTGTATAAGAACGCACGTATTTGTTATTCCGTTGCAAAACATTTGCAACAGTATGTTCCCTACTGAGCACGACCCTGTTTGTTGTTAGCTCAAAGTTGGATGTGTTCCAGTAGAAAGTAGCCTATCCAGTGACACGCTTGTTTTGAGCCCAAAATCAAGAAAATCCGTCAAATTGTAAGATGCAAATCTACCCCAGGTTGTGGCTTAAGGTATTATAATATAGATAGTTGGGACTCACTTCTACATTCCTCATCCTAAGAAGAGGATTAACATTAAATACATTCCAAATTAACAAAATACATTTCATTTTCAGATTTGACATGTATTACCTTGTTCCCTTAATTTCCTCTACCTTTCTGCAGTATTTACACATTTGCCTGAACAATTTACATGTTTTTGCATCTTCATTTAAAGAAACACAGGTGTTTATCTGGATCTGAGGAACTGCTGAACACAGTTGACTTGGATGGTTCTGTATACAATATTATATTTAACAGTACTGCCTCTTCGGTGGTCTGTGTCTGTTCAATACAAAAGACCGGTCATTACCGTTCTTAAAATATTTACAAGTGACAGACTGTTGCTGATAACAATTGAATAAAGTTTTTTTTTCTCGCAGGTTTGTAAATTCATCAGTTCTTCTGCGCTCTGGCACACAGACGAAAGTGCTCTGAATTGGAGTAGATAGCCAGAGAGAACTTACAAAACGCACCCAATGTGACCTACCTGTGTTGAACTGCGTTCCCTCATATTTAAACACTAGCGGCACGCCACTCTATGGGTGGTACATATTTGTGGCATCACAGTCACAAAACCCAGGCAAATAAACAAAAATACAAAACAGTGGAATTTAAAGTTGCCTACCCCATAGACCTGAATGATGCACTTCTTTTAAGACCAAAATTGTAGGACGCAAATTTTCCATGCACCAGTTTATGGCTTATGGTATCATAGGTCTAAATTAGATGTTTGCACCTTCAATATATACAGTGGGGCAAAAAAGTATTTAGTCAGCCACCAATTGTGCAAGTTCTCCCACTTAAAAAGACTTAAAAAGATGAGAGAGGCCTCTATTTTCATCATATATACACTTCAACTATGACAGACAAAATGAGAAAAAAAATCCAGAAAATCACATTGTAGGATTTTTTATGAATTTATTTGCAAATTATGGTGGAAAATAAGTATTTGGTCAATAACAAAAGTTTATCTCAATACTTTGTTATATACCCTTTGTTGGCAATGACAGAGGTCAAATGTTTTCTGTAAGTCTTCACAAGGTTTTCACACACTGTTGCTGGTATTTTGGCCCATTCCTCCATGCAGATCTCCTCTAGAGCAGTGATGTTTTGGGGCTGTTGCTGGGAAACACACACTTTCAACTCCCTCCAAAGATTTTCTATGGTGTTGACATCTGGAGACTGGCTAGGCCACTCCAGGACCTTGAAATGCTTCTTCCGAAGCCACTCCTTCATTGCCCGGACAGTGTGTTTGGGATCATTGTCATGCTGAAAGGCCCAGCCACGTTTCACTGGCTAGGCCCAGCCACGAAGGAGGTTTTCACTCAAAATCTCACGATACATGGCCCCATTCATTCTTTCCTTTACACGGATCAGTCGTCCTGGTCCCTTTGCAGAAAAACAGCCCCAAAGCATGATGTTTCCACCCCCATGCTTCACAGTAGGTATGGTGTTCTTTGGATGCAACTCAGCATTCTTTGTCCTCCAAACACGACGAGTTGAGTTTTTACCAAAAAGTTATATTTTGGTTTCATCTGACCATATGACATTCTCCCAATCTTCTTCTGGATCATCCAAATGCTCTCTAGCAAACTTCAGACGGGCCTGGACATGTACTGGCTTAAGCAGGGGGACACGTCTGGCACTGCAGGATTTGAATCCATGGCGGCGTAGTGTGTTACGGATGGTAGGCTTTGTTACTTTGGTCCCAGCTCTCTGCAGGTCATTCACTAGGTCCCCCCGTGTGGTTCTGGGATTTTTGCTCACCGTTCTTGTGATCATTTTGACCCCACGGGGTGAGATCTTGCGTGGAGCCCCAGATCGAGGGAGATTATCAGTGGTCTTGTATGTCTTCCATTTCCTAATAATTGCTCCCACAGTTGATTTCTTCAAACCAAGCTGCTTACCTATTGCAGATTCAGTCTTCCCAGCCTGGTGCAGGTCTACAATTTTGTTTCTGGTGTCCTTTGACAGCTCTTTGGTCTTGGCCAGAGTGGAGTTTGGAGTGTGACTGTTTGAGGTTGTGGACAGGTGTCTTTTATACTGATAACAAGTTCAAACAGGTGCCATTAATACAGGTAACGAGTGGAGGACAGAGGAGCCTCTTAAAGAAGAAGTTACAGGTCTGTGAGAGCCAGAAATCTTGCTTGTTTGTAGGTGACCAAATACTTATTTTCCACCATAATTTGCAAATAAATTCATTAAAAATCCTACAATGTGATTTTCTGTTTTTTTTTGTCTCATTTTGTCTGTCATAGTTGAAGTGTACCTATGATGAAAATTACAGGCCTCTCTCATCTTTTTAAGTGGGAGAACATGCACAATTGGTGGCTGACTAAATATTTTTTTGCCCCACTGTATCATCAGTAAATGTCTAATCATATAGATAAATCTCAACCTATACGTAAGTAACAGAGTTGAAAATGGCACCAGGGTATTGCTGCTATTCAAGTCTCAGGACTGTTGAGCCAAACGGAGGGTACTGCAAGCCGTCTTTCAATGCTAATTTGACTGTTATAATATCATATTGAGGAACATAATGTGAAGACATTTCCATTGTCCGAATGTGGCTTTAAAAGACTGCATATCAGAGATAGAGAGTTGATACACCATTTGAAATAATGCTACAGGACTTTCACAGGACAGTAAGTCAGACAAACCAGGATTCTGTTTTATGTGTTAGTTCGGTCTTCTCTGCTACAACGAGGTACTCCATATTGAACTGAACCCAGATCCCCTCAAACCAATCAGGTCAGTTTCCTTTTATTCCCAAAACTAGGAACTCTGTGTAGAATAAGAGTGTAGATGTAAGATATTACCTGATAAGTGTCTTTTTTCAATCGACGTCTGAGCAAGTGAATCATTCATTGTTCCCGTTTCAATCAAACATTTGTAGACTACATTAGAATTACTCACTATGTCTGTGAAAAAAACGTCATGAAGAAATTGTGTCAAAAAGCTTTCGCTTCAAATGTTTTATTTATGTGTAATTGATTGACTTTAATTACTTACTTACTTACCCTCTGGTGTTTTTATCCCTGTAGGATAAATACTTCCACAGCATTATGAGTAAATATAGAAAGTATAAAGATCTACTGAGAGATATTTCTCTCTTTCCAGGTCATGTATTTTATTTATATTTATATTATATCCCTGACTGTTTCTTAGTAATAACAGAATCATAATTGGAAAAACAATTCAAACTTTTTTTCAAAGTCCAAAACTGCAGCCCAGAAAACAGAATGGCCATAGGGTTGTTCATGCCCCCCCAAAAAAGGCCTCTTAAGAAATGTTATGATTTTTTGTAAAAAATTCTAATTTGGCTAATGGGAAGCTGTCCCATTTAAAACACTAGCTAAAAATAGTTTACTGGACTGGCCCATTTGACTCTGGTGGGCTGGTGTGTCAGATATGGCCAGGCCGATTTATTGGTAGTATTCAGCCCCTGCTACATTTTTAACACATTTCAGTATAATTTATAACAACCACTTCCAACTCATGTTCTATTTGATCAGCGTAGATGTTTGAATGTTTAGAAAATAGTTCAGCAGTTAGTGCCCGTTTATGTGAACGTATCATGTGTGTTTTTCAACTGTCATTCATTTTGGCACTTGTTTCACCTTGTGTATCGGACATTTTCACTAATGGAATAACACGCAATCTGGCGCACCCCAAGAAAAGCTTGATGGGCCTCTACACTAAGTTGGACATAGAGAAGTACAACAATGTGATGATCAAGAACGTTGTCAAACTGTGTCAGATCCAGGCCCATTGTGCTATCCTGGTGGTAACAGCTTATGTAAAACTCTTATACCTATTTCAGACAGAAGATGTGGTTACCTGTGAAAAAAATACAAAGCAATGTTTACATGACCCACTTTTAAACCCTTATGTCCCACTTTCTTGCAGGTACTGAATACCCATTTTATACATATCAGTCGGCAACTGGCAAATTGGGAGGGGTGAGGGGGCTGTTGTTAAACCATGTGGCGGTTTGCAATTCAAATTTGGGACATGTTAAATAATGGAAGTGTTAATGAATTTACCTGCAAAAAAGTTGAGGACCATTCACCTAGACCCGATACCTGTATTTTGGTTACAGGGTCTGTGAAAATGCAGGTTTCATGACTCAGTCTTGAGGTGGGACACACACACGCACACACACTCGCACACACTTGATCCAGTGCAATCAAATCTACTCTGTCCTCCAGGTTGGCTTTGGTCCAGGCCTGGGGCTCCAGGAGGCTTTGAAGTACCCGACGGACCCCAGGGGCAGGCTGTTAGGCCTGGACTCAGAGTACATGCAAAAGGTGGCCCTGGAGCGTCTGGGCCCTCAGCTGGCCTCGGGGAGGGTCCACATGCTCCTGGGCAGGGTGGAGTGTATTCCCCTCCCGGACCACTGCATTAGCGGGGTCTTCCACTCCATCTGCCACCTCTAATGGCCGGACATGGCCACCGCCGAACTGTTCCGTGTCATGAGGCCAGATTAGTGTAAACGCATTATCACAGGCACACACAAGCTGCAATTCCTGATTGCAAACAGTAGAGAGCAGTAGAGTAGCATACACAGATGACAGTATTTCAGTGTACAGCACAGAACCTGTTGGTGTTGTATCTCTGTATGACGGTTCATACAACCATTGCAATAGAAGAATCATTCTAAATCTTTGAATACAATCCCCTCCATTTCTTCCTCCCCGGTAGGAGGGAAGATGTTGGCCACGTGTGACCTGGGCTTCCTGCGTCATGGGGTGGAGCATGGCTTCTTCAAGGGCAAGACAGTGGAGCCTGAGCCCTACCTGCAGGCCCTGAGGGCTGTGGGCTTCCTGGGGGTCAGCATGAAGGACCTGACAGACGAGGGAAAGAGCTTCCAGGTCATCTACACCACTTCTCCACCTCCCTCCACCACCGAGACTCAGACCAGGTAGGGACACTTTGTGTGCACACTCCGGATGTTTGATGGATATAACAGCATGTGTGTCATATAAACAAATGTTACTTCCAAAAAGAGCACGTCTGTTACCGTGATATTGAGCACTTGTCTGTTACCGTGATGATTGGTTGTCAGAAATAATTTAAGAATAAAAGTATTTACCTGTCATTCACTTTGCATGGGAGGGTTATACATAGTACAAGCCTGAACTAGTAAGGTTTTTTGGTGACCACAGAGCACACGGTCACCTAGTGTTAAATACGAGGTTTACATGTTGAGGATTTTGTTATGGGTGACAAATGCACGTATGTTCAACAATTCATTTGATTATAATTTTCACTTATTTGCATATGACAGATTTCTGTCAATAAAAAGCAATCAATCAATCATTCAAACAGGGTCTCACAGTCCCTTCTCCAAATAGACTACATTTGAAGGAAACAAAAATATCAAGACATTAGAATATGTGGGTGAGCTATCTGATCTGCAGTATTTGAAGACAAGACCTTGGTTGTACTGCTTTTTCTGACCTCCGGCAGAGCATTTGGCACCACTCAGTGGGCCGTAGGGAATTTGGCGAGGGAGGTGGTGTTCAGGTATGTGGATCACGTGTCCTTCAGCCATGCTTGCTTTAATGCAGGTCGACTTGGGGTTCGATTCAATCCATATCGCTGAAGTTCAGCACTATAGCGCGATTGAAATGTAAAGGTAATTCCCGATTGAGCCGAAATATGTAGTGTTCACCGTGAGTGCAGTCTCCGCTAACGTGAACACATTGCCTTTACATTTGTATTGTGCTGTAGCACAGCTCTTCAGCACTACAGATTTAATTGAACGCTTGGTGTCGGCGAGGATCTCATTATAGGGTGCTCACTCTGTACTCCCAGGTTAACCTTAAGATGAGTTGGAGGCAACTGATGTGGCACGATTCCAGGATGATGTTGTGCTCCCTTAACTGGGTCCAGGTCTCTGAGCCATAAAGCAGACTGGAGACACAAACAGCGTTGCATACTACCACCTTGGTGTGGGTATTATCGATCTTCCAAGACCCTGGCCCGAGACATCCGAAGGAAGAGAAGGCTCTATTGACACGAGAATTAACTTCTGATATCAAATAGAGCAGGAATGTTTCCTCTCTCTGGGGTCTAGATGTGGGGAAGGATGCCAATAGGGTTTCTTAGAGACTGAGAGATAAAAGTTCAAAAGGAAAGGAGGAAAGACTAAGAGTGGTCAAGTCTGGTCCTTGGTTGTTTACCAGAGTTTTTTTGTTCTGTATTCAGGGCACATATGTTAGTGTTAGTTAGTGGCTGTGCCCTGATAGGCTCCCTGCTAAGTTAGCCACAGGCAGTGTCACCCCTGGGTGGAGTCAGTGTTGCTGGGGGGCAAAGCAGGAGCTGGGTTCAGTAGAGTGAACAGAGCTAGCATATCCAACACCGATGGAGCTGCTAGTCCATGATCAGCCACAGCTGGACAGAAGCCCCAGGGAGGAGTTGGGCTCTTTCAGGGGCATGTGAGAGATGCCTTCCAGGGGACTGTCCCCTGGGTGGTGACTATCCCCAGTGGTGTTGGCCTCAGAGTCTGTGGGCACCAGGTGGGGTTTGGGCACCAGGTGATAGCATGACACCGGGTAGGACTTGCTAGACATTCTGTGTGAGCCTGGGGGGAAAGCAGCAGAAGATCCATGCCTAAATAGTGTTTTCTGATTAGCTCAGACAGTTCATCTAGACATAGTTCTAACATTAAAATGTCTACCTAGATCTAGTGTACCACAGAGGATAATGTTTAACAATGGTCTAAGTAAACCATATAATGAATAGGTACGTGTGTGAATTGTTGTGTGTTTTCCAAACCCATCCCACTTGTCACCAATGTCAGTTCAACATCTAGTTTTGATTTACATTTGGATGAGTTGTCCACTAACGTGAATTCAACTTGAAATCCACAAGAAATGTCACCATGTCAATGGATTTAGGTTAAACGTTGGGTGAAAAAAAAAGACGAAATTCCCTTTTTGCAAATCCAATCAGTTTTCCACGTTGATTCAACGTCATCACAATTTCTTTGTTGAAATGACAAGGAAACGACATTGATTCAACCAGTTTTTGCCAAGCGGGATTGTCTAGCTACAGTACAATGAACTCCATTAATGGTCAAACTGAATATTTATATTAGTTATTGGACGTACCTACGGTGGAGGACTGCCATTTCCCTCCCTCTCCTTCAACACATCCATAGCAGCACAGGCTTCATTCTAGATATTAAATTGCAACTTGAAAAGGTCCAATGCAGCCCCTTTATCTGAATATCAAATCACTTCTGGGTAACAAATAAGTACCTAACTGTGATTTTTTTTCACCATTTTAATTGAAAACAAAATCAAATAAAAATAGTTTCTTAGCAAAGGGCAATTTCTCAAGCAAGAATTTTGCTAGGAGTGTCGGATTGGAAAAATGACCATTTGCAGTGACTGGCTGCAGTGGCAATTTTAGCATGGTGGGGGGGGGGGGGGGGGGGGCAAAGGCACCACAACACTGAACAATACATTAATTGCAATAGAACTGTGACAAACGGTACCCACAAACTGTTAGGGCCTAAATAAAGCTGTCCCAACACCTTACCACTGCTATACCTGGCTACTTAAGTGGAGCCTTGTCTGACAGCGAAACAGTTCATTCAGCCTCATTTACTGCCTTTTACAAAAACATAGCTGATATGGCTGACTTGCTTAAACAAATGTAGTTTCTACTGACAATTGAGATGTACAAACTATGGCATAAGGGGACGACAAGCGGATAAGAGGCAATCCGTAATTTGGATTAAGACATTAATGAGCGAGCTAGGATGGACGTAGTCAATATAACTTATTGTTCAGCACTGTTAAAATGTTCTCCTTGTACACCAAGTCAGAACCGTATGATAAATAAAGGGGGCACATAAAGCAGACAATGAAAGCTCTTACAATATTCAATGATTTAATTTCTTTAAAAACAGGTTATAGGCTACATGTGCACCACAAAGTCAGAACAGTAGGTGAAATTAAGAGGGGAAAATAGACCAAAATATTAGGGTGAGGCACATGGGCTACTAACAACTTACCACACAACATACACTTAGTATTAATTTCTTAGCAGTATATATATCTCCCTGGCATATTACATCATTTATGCAGCAGCATACAATACATTTTTGGACACCTTGTTGTGCTGTGCTCACTTGAACAGGAAGGTGGCGCCGTTGTCCTTCTTGGGCAAATTTTGTCATTAACTTTGTCATCAAAGTCTGGCATTCTCTGGATTTATGGTGCATTCAAGACAACTGGGAACTCGGGGGAAAAAAAACTCTTTTATCATGATGAAGTCAGCGATCTTCAGGTTGTAGCTCTAGAAAGAGGCCCGAGTTCCCGACTTACAATTCCGAGTTGGATGACCTTTCAAAAGGTATTTTCCCAGTTGGAGCTAGTTTTTTCCTGAGTTCCCAGTTGTCTTGAACTCACTGAGGTCAGATTTCCAAGTTCTGAGTTGACAGTCGTTTTGAGCATGGCAGAAATAATGCTGGATTGACAACATTGCCAAATGTTGAATGTCTATCATTTTAAGCTTGGAAAAGAGAACCTTAAACCGAGAATTGGGACCACACACCCACTCCACTGAATAGCAGGCTAGTGATTGCTTTGCAATGCTTGCAGTTAGCTACTGATTTCCTTCCAAACCACTCATTGTTGAATTTGCGATTTCCAACTTGTTGTGTAATGTTTATGTCTAATGGCCGATGAGCACCGATACATTTTATCTATAATTTCTCTTCATTATTTCTCTTCAAATGACAAGGATTAAAAAGGATTTCCCAGTAGATTGTCGACTTGATTCATGAGGACAGCTAGCTAAGATTTTGAAAGTATGACGTTGACATGATCAGTCCAATCAAAGCTACTGTAGATTTGACGTCATTTTATCTTCGGCCAATGACCTTGAGCCTTCTTGGATGGGCACCTCTAACGTGGCAGCACTGAAGGGGCATGCATTTTCAAGCTCTACCCATAGATTTGGCAGCGACGTAGTGAAAGAACACTGAGCCAATCACAGCGCAACTAGAGAACATTACCAACCCCTTCGCTCCGTATTTTCTGCTGGCTGTCCCAGCACCACAGAAAGCACTGAGCTAGGCTGAAACACCTGCATTTTGGAGTTGCCTTAAGAAAGCAAAAACAAGACCATGTTTGTATGGAGGCTTTAATATCTCAACGTTCCAAAAAACATTTTTACAAACTGATATGTGACACGTATTTATGTGAAAATTTTATGCAAAAGAGGCAACCCCACCCAAAAAAAATGACTTTACTTTTTTTGCAAAAAATATGAGAGCCCCACATGCCCTAAATGACGGGTCGCCACTGATTGGCAGAGAGGTTTGGAACGCTATTGTCAAACAGCTCTTACACTAAACGGGCATTATCATAATTGAATGTGTTTGAGGGAGACTGCCAGCCTTGCTTACATATTTTGTGTCCATTTCCTCCACCCTTCATTTCCAGACCTTGACCACATCTAATTCTTTGGAGAAGTCGGCCTCATTCTCTCGCTGCTCTTGGCTGTGAGACAACTTGCACTTGATGTGCAAAAATTACGCATTTAAAAACCTTTGCACAAGCAGATATGCAACCGTAATGTAATGATATCACAATAGTATTTTCAGTCAAGGAAACTTAGAAGTAAATCCTTTGCACCATCACACTTAAGCTCACAACTTCCAAGAATAACTTCTGAAAACTTCTTACTAAGAGTGGCAAATGTGCTCTGGAGAGCAGCTGGCAGACGGGATTGGGCCAGCCAGAGATGGCACTGGGAGGTAACCACCTGTGCCATGGCCAGTCTGTTGGCGCGGGCCACATCCCTCTGGAGCAGGGAAAGCCGGCAAGACACCTTCATAGGTTCCAGAAAGAGCTCCTCTGCGCCCTCCCGCAGCCGGGGCAACAGAGTCTGCAGGTAGGCCTGCAGCAGCATGGTAAGGCAGCCAAGAGAGCAGAGGGACCCATATGTGGCTTTCAAGTCCAGATCAAAGACTCTGGAGAGTCCCGGCTAGCTAAGTTCCCCCCTATAATCTCCCGGCCCCGGGACTTCCAGGGCAGCTATCATGGTGTCCATGGTCTGGTACTCCCAGAGGCCGAGTGACTCTGCCCCCGCAACATAACTCCATGGTCCAGTCTCTGCTGTGAGTCGGAAGCGCCCCCTGACAGAGGCCCAGCTCTCCTGCAAGGCCTCACGGAACTCAGCAGAGATGGGGACAGATGGAGTCATCACTGTCCACCAGTTTGATATCCAGTGCAGAGGCTACCTGAGTGAGTAGGCTCCTCATAGCCTCTCGAGCCGCTGGGGGAGATGAAGCCACGCTGCCGGCTTCGGATGGCCTGTCAGCCTGGTAGCCCAGCTCACGGTGGTGAACAGTGTCAGCATCTTCCCGCAGGAACAGCCGATCACTGGCCTACAGGGAACAGCTGTCGTCGTCATTGAAGATATCAACCTCCTGACGCAGGGCATGCGCCCTCCACTCAAGGTGATCCAAGCGGTATGACTCCTGTCCTAGCCTCGTTATTGTAACTTAATTTTTACCTATTTATTTTATTTTTTACTTTAGTTTAGTTAGTAAATCTTTTCTTAACTATATTTCTTGAACTGCATTGTTGGTTAAGGGCTTGTAAGTAAAGTGACAAATAACATTTGATTTGATTTTGATTTGAAAAAGCTCTGGGCTCTTCTGAAGGCCAGACTCCTGAACAATGAGAGAAAAGCCACAGAGCAGTGTGTGAGCAGGTTATACAATGTGTTAAGTGTTTTGCTAGCTATGAAGTAGAGCTTCATGTAGACATTGTTGAGGTTACTCAGACCTGTAATGCTCCAAAGTTGTCATGCTGTCATAATCACCCATTTCTCTTTTGACTGACTAGGCTATCATACAGGAGATGCATCAAAATAAAGAACTTGGCTGGGGTGTGTGGAGCCAGAGACAACAGTGGGGTTAAACTGTAGAACCCAGTTCCTATATTTGAGTATAAAAATAGATTTTTTCAAACAAAACTACTCTACATTTTACCTCTAGAATCCTCAGGATGACAAATTAGAGCAAGATTACTGAATGTAAGTACATTATTTACCTTCAGAGGTGAATGTATCAAACCAGTTGCCGTGATAAGTGTGGTATTTTTTGTTGTAATAGCTACTGTAAATTGGACACTGCAGTTTTATTAACACATCCTTTGCTCGCTTCAAGGCAAACAATACCGAGCCAATCAGGAAGACTCTCGTTGCTCCGGATGACCAGGCCCTTTCACACTCTGAGGCTGACGTGAGGAAAAACTCTCAAAAGAGTGAATACTCACAAAGCCGTCAGCCCAAACCCAGATGGCATCCCTGGCTGCATCCTCAGAATGTGTGCTGACCAGCTGGCTGGTGTCTTCTCTGACATCTTCAAACTGTCCCTGTCCCAAGCGGTAATCCCCATCTTCTTCAAGGAGACCACAATCACCCCAGTGCCCAACAAAAACAAGGTGACATGCCCAAATGACTATCACCCCGTCACACTCATCTTGGTCATCATGAAGTGCTTCGAGATATTGATCATGGCTCACATCAAGGCTAGCATACCAGGCACACTGGACCCACTCCAATTTGACTGTTCATTGATTACAGTTCAGAATTGAACACTATTGTTCCCTCCAAGCTGGACACCAAACTCAGACAACGTGGGTCTGGACACCACCCTCTGCAACTGGATCCTGGAATTCCTGACGAGCAAACTACAGCCTGTGGGGATTGGCAACAACACCTCTTCCACACTGACTCTTAACACAGGTGCCCCCCCAGGGGTGTGTCCTCCGTCCTCTGCTGTACTCCCTGTTCACCCACGACTGCATGGCTTTGCACGACACCAACTCCATCATCACGTTTTCTGACCACACAACGGTTATAGCCCTGATAACCAACAATGATGAATCAGACTATAGGGAGGAGACAAGTGAACTGGCATTGTGGTGCCGGGACAACAACCTCTCCCTCAACATCAGCAAAATAAAGGAGTTGATTGTTGACTTCAGGAAGCAGAGGGAACATGCCCTGATCCACATCAATGGGACTGCAGTAGAAAGATGCAGTTTTAAGTTCCTCGGCATCCACATCACAGAGGACATGACATGGACCATCAACATTACCACTCTTGTCACGAGGGCGCAACAGTCTACTTCCTATGTTTGCTGAAGAAATTCAGCATGCCACCCCAGGTCTACTCCAAATACTATCGCTGCACCATCGAGAATGTCCGACCACGACTGCAAGGCCCTCCAGCGGGTGGTCAAGATGGCACAGTACATCACTGAGGCTGTGCTGTCAGTCATCCAGGACATACTGAATATTCTGTATATTGAGGAAGTCCAGCAGTATCATCAAGGACCCCACACACAAGATGTTCACTCCCTTACCATCGGGCAGACGGTATCATAACATGAGGTCTGATACCAAAAGGCTTAGAGAAAGTTTCTATCTACAATCCATCAAACTGCTTAACACTTCAGCTGGACTGACCACCTGCACTGACTCTCTGCACCGTAGCACGCGCACACACACACACACACACACACACACACACACACACACACACACACACACACACACACACACACACACACACACACACACACACACACACACACACTGCTACAATACTCATATTATTATTGCTAAATACTGCACAGTTTAAACACTTGCCCCCTAATCCCACCTTCTACAAAACACGTGTAAATACTGGACAGCTTCTACCCAAGATTCTACCCCCAAGTAACAACATTGCCAAATACATTGACCAAAAATAGAAACGCAACATACAAAGTGTTGGCCCCATGTTTCATGAGCTGAAATAAAAGATCCCAGAAATGTTCCATACGCACAAATGTGTTTACATCCCTCTTAGTGCAGTTTTGTCACACAACACAATGGCACAGATGTCTCAAGTTTTGAGGGGGCATGCAATTGTCATGCTGACTGCAGGAATGTCCACCAGAGCTGTTGCCAGATAATTGAATATTCATTTCTCTACCATAGGCCACCTACATATCCAGGCTGTATCACAACCGGCCGTGATTGGGAGTCCCATAGTGCAGCGTGCAATTGGCCCAGCATCGTCTGGGTTTGGCCGGTGTAGGCCGTCATTGTAAATAAGAATTTGTTTTTAACTGACTTGCCGAGTTAAATAAATGTTAAATACATTTTTTTTTTAAACATTGTCGTTTTAGAGAATTTGGCAGTACGTTCAACTGCAAACTACGTGTATGGCGTTGTGTGGATGAGTGGTTTGCTGACATTGTGAACAGAGTGCCCTATGGTGGCGGTGGGGTTATTGTATGGGCAAGCCACGAACAATGAACACAATTGCATTTTATCGATGGCTATTTGAATGCCCATAGTGAGGCCCATTTTTTTTTAGGTATTTGTGACCAACATAGGCATTTCTATATTCCCAGTCATGTGAAATCCATAGATTAAGGCATAATGAATTTGTTTCAATTGACTGATTTCCTTATATGAACTGTAACTCAGTAAAATCGTAGAAATTGTTGCATGTTGTGTTATATTTTTGTTCAGTATAGTAAGCCAAATAGCTACTCAGAATATCTGCATTGACCGCTTTTGCACAAACTCGTTCTGACTATGCACACATACTTATATTGACACTCCAACACACACACATAATAGTTATGGTGCTTTTAAGACAACTGGGAACTCGGGAAGAAAAACGAGGTCATATCATGAAGTCATGAACGCGGCATTATTCTCGTTGACTTTGTGCCGGATGTCGTCAGCTACATACAGGAAATGAAAAGGAAGAGGAAAAAGGCCCAAATTCGATACAAACAGAAATGTACAGCTCTGATAACAACGCTAGTGATATTGTTCACTTTCAAATGGAGGACTAATGTTGACTCTCGGAATCCATGGAGACCCATGAAGAAACGCCAATAATCTACACAATGGAAAACAAGCCGATTGTGACATGTTAGTTAACCTTTGAGTTGTCTCGTTAACGTTAGCTAGCTAGCAATGTTAGCCTACAGTATACCTCAGTGGTTGCTGTGCGGTGTGAATCTGAGTGACACCTCAACCAATGCAGTGGCCGCTGCAGATAATCTATGTTGTCTAACCGGCATGCTAGCCAGCTACCGTATACAGTTTTTAAAGATTGTTTCAGAAGTCCTACATTGACAATTTTGAAAAGGGCATAGCTTGCTAGCTTGGCTACAGTTAGTAGCTAACTAGCCAATAAAATAGCCTATTCCTTATGCAGCATTTCGGCATCCCCTCACTTTCTTATTTTACAAAGTCGGCTCGTGATTTTTTAGCTAGCTAGTTAACAAGCTACTAATCAAACGAGGCCTGTATAAGAAGAGCAACAAGTAGTACACTGCGCTGGCTGTTCAAGTTTGAGCAGAGGACTGTCAATGTATAAATGACAAGTTCAAATCAAATTTTATTGGTCACATGGTTAGCAGATGTTAATGCGAGTGCTTCTAGTCTCGATCATGCAGTAATATCTAACCAGTAATCTAACAATTTCACAACAACTACCTTTTACACACAAGTGTAAAGGAATTAATAAGAATGTGTACATATAAATATATGGATGAGCGATGGCCGAACTGCATAGACAAGATGGTGTAGAGTACAGTATATACATATGAGATGAGTAATGTAGGAGATGTAAACATTATATAAAGTGGCATTGTTTAAAGTGACTAGTGATACATTTATTACATCCAATTTTTAATTATTAAAGTGGCTAGAGATTTGAGTCAGTATGTTGGTAGCAGCCATTCAATGTTAGTGATGGCTGTTTAACAGTCTGATGGCCTTGAGCTAGAAGCTGTTTTTCAGTCTCTCGGTCCCAGCTTTGATGCACCTGTACTGACCTCGCCTTCTGGATGATAGCGGGGTGAACAGGCAGTGGCTTGGGTGGTTGTTGTCCTTGATGATCGTTTGGACCTTCTTGTGACATCGGGTGGTGTAGGTGTCCTGGAGGGCAGGTAGTTTGCCCCCGGTGATGTGTTGTGCAGACCTCACTACCCTCTGGAGAGCCTTACAGTTGTTTTCGGTGACAAGCCAAATTTATTCAGCCTCCTGAGGTTGAAGAGGCAACCTAGACAATACCCTGACAGGACGTACTTTCGAGAACATATTTTCTAGCTAGCTAGTGTAGTTCGCTATTATGTAGCCTAAGGTGTGCAGTGAGACCTAGCTAGATGGCTAGCTAATAAAATGTAACGAAACAAAAGAGTCACAGATCTTGTTGATCCCTGAAAATGGAATAAGATGCTGGTTGGAAGCAGAGTACCTGTCTGCTTTCCCTTTCTCTCTCTCTTCACTACTGTCTCTCAACCCCGACACACAGGTGCTGGCGACCAGAGCCTGTTCACTTCCCTCTACACCTCTCTGGCACAGCAGTTACCCAAGGAGCCCATGGAGTGGAGGAGGTGAGCTATTGGGATGTTTGCAATTCGCTATCAGATGTGTGTGTGCAGGCATGCGCAACTGTGTGATCACCGCAAAGTTGTGTGTGTACCTGTTTGAGTGTGTGGCTGACTGTTTTAAGTTCCTTTGTTTTCAATGCCAATGTCTCCTCATCTGAAGGTCCTACGGACGCGCACCAAAGATGATTCACCTCGAGGCCAACTTTGTTCAGTTCAAAGAGGAGCTGCTTCCTAAGGACGGAAATAGAGCCTTGCTCACCTTCCCCTTCCTGCACATATACTGGACAGACTGTTGTGTGAGTAGTCAGCTAGTCACTATTTGATTTAGTAAGAACATATTGGACAGACCGGCATTGTTGGTCAGCTCCAATAGCGCTCCAATAGCGGTTTGTGTGCACGTCTTATATGGGTGTATTAATGCTATTTGTATTTCTAAATCTCAACATGTAAAGCACGCCTCCCATTGGCCATTTGGATGCATAGGCTGTAGCCTGTCTACCATTGACTATCAGCCCGTCACCCACCACTTTGCAATGTGAGCTTGAGGCAGTATAATTGTTTGAAACCTGTCCGTTTTACTTCACTTAAAATAATGAGGCATGTCTTACCTTGCTTCAAAGTAGCCTTGTGAAAATCCATCCATAGAAACGTGGAGGCAATTATTTTATATGGACTTTGTCATGCCGTTAACCAACGTTTCTCTCCTGTTCTAATGGTTTTCGTATCAACTTTCTTTCATTGTCCATAAGCCAATTTCACAATCCTAGTCATGTAGCAAGCCATCAATAGTAGTTGCTATTATATTCCCCCTCTTTCTAAGTTTCTGACAGAGATTTTCATCTCTGTCACATATGGAACATTAGGTACGCTGTTTTGAACTGTGTTTTCCACTAATTGCATTTTGGCAAATGTTTGAAAATGACGTTTTATTGGCTCCTCCATTACAGGAGTTGCATGTTCAATAATAGGCTATAGCCTTTTGACAGTAAGATGATAGGCTTGCTATTGTTGCATGTTTCCGTTAAGCTCTTAATGAAAAATGGCCAGTCCTTATATGCATGCATCGTATCAGAGAGGAAGAGGCAAAGCGAGAGGTTTCACTTTAGCCAAAATCTGTCCAATTCGTTTCTATGGGCTTATTTTGGGCCTAAGCTTGTCGCCAGCCTTCCCGCCTTGGGATGACTCACATTGTTAGGGCGGGAACATAAGCATCTCGTCATTATATACAGATCTGATATAATTTTTTGGGGGCACGTCATTTTACTGTTTGGAAAATGTTTTACTGTTTGTTGACCGCTTAATGAGGGTCAGTTTGTATCCCTAGCATGGAATCTACAAGGTGTCAAGCGTTCCACATGCTGGCCATGTTGACTCTAATGCTTCCCACAGTTGTGTCAAGTTGGCTGGATATCCTTTGGGTGGTGGACCATTCTTGATACACACAGGATATTGTTGAGCCAGCAGTGTTGCTGTTCTTGACACAAACCGGTGCGCCTGGCACCTACTACCATACCCTGTTCAAAGGCACTTAAATCAATTGTCTTGCCCATTCACCCTCTGAATGGCACACAATCCATGTCTCAATTGTCTCAAGGCTTAAAAATCCTTCTTTAACCTGTCTCCTCCCCTTCATCTGCACTGATTGAAGTGGATTTAAGAAGTGACATCAATAGGGAATCATAGCTTTCACCTGGTCAGTCTGTCATGGAAGGAGCAGGTGTTTTTAATGTTTTGTACACTCTGTGTGTGCGTGTGTGTGTCTCAGGACACAGAGATGTACAAGGCGTCGGTGAAGGATGACATGCTGCGGTGGCAGAGCACCCTGCGGCTGCACGGCTCGGTGGACTGGCTCATCGTGGTGGTGGAGAGCGAAGCCAAGAAGAAGAACAAGACCAACATCCTGCCGCGCACCTCCATCGTAGACAAGATCCGCAACGACTTCTGCAACAAGCAGAGCGACAGGTCGGCAACATCACCGCTCTTATGTCTTGTTAGAACAGAATCCGAGCTATTTTGTCTACCAAGGGACCCTCCTGGAGATCTACTGGGCGGGCATGCTCTCTTCTGATCCATTTCTGTTGTGTAACACACCAGATTCATCTTATCAATGACCTGAGCAACTAATTTAGTAGAATCAGATGTGTTAGATGAGGGATGGCGCAAAAGCCTGCAGGAGTGTGGCTCTCCAGGAGGACTTTTCTCTCTAACACCACCTCCCCCCACTCTCTCTCTCCCCTCAACATGGTTCAGGTGTGTGGTTCTGTCTGACCCTCTGAAGGAGTCGTCTCGGTCCCAGGATTCGTGGAGCTCCTTCCTGACTAAGCTGCGCACCTTGCTGCTCATGTCCTTCACCAAGAACCTGGGCCGCTTCGAGGATGACATGCGCACGCTCCGCGAGAAACGCACCGAGCCCGGCTGGAGCTTCTGCGACTACTTCATGGTGCAGGTGGGTCCCTCCCACCGCCTGTCAATCATCCATGCTCTACGGCAGGGGAAGCAGTTGTAACCTATTTAACCAATGGGGGTGTGTGTGTGTTGTGCAGGAGGAGTTGGCCTTTGTGTTTGAGATGCTGCAGCAGTTTGAGGATGCTCTGGTCCAGTATGACGAGCTGGACGCTCTCTTCACTCAGTATGTCCTCAATTTTGGGGCTGGAGGTAGTGGCATTGTTTACTACCCTTACCATGGCTCTACAGTGTGACCATTTTACATGCATATCCGCCTAAATATTTAGCCGTATGATCTAGAATTTTTATTTAGCAGCACCAGTGTGCTAAGAAATGAAGTATTCCAGCTTTATTACTCCCCAAAATATTTAATTGTGCTTCAAAATGTATTCATGTACGCCTACATTTTTCAACTTAGGTGCACACGTGCTCCTTGCAAAAAGGTCAGCGTAGAGCCCTGCCTACCTGTACTATAGGCCTATTTGTGTGTATGTTTACTGTACTACTCAGGGCAAAATCTTATTATTGTGTCCATGTCTGTTGTGTCTCTTTCTATGTTGTGTCTTTCAGACGGGGCCAACTGGCTGGGCTCGTTCTGTGCCCCGGTGAAGCGCTGGAGCGGGCTGCTCTTGCGGCGGCCCATCGACATGGAGAAGCGCGAGCTGATCCAGCGTGGTGAGGCCAGCCTGCTGGACCTGCGCAGCTACCTCTTCTCCCGCCAGTGCACCCTGCTCATCTTCCTCCAGAGGCCCTGGGAGGTCACCCAACGAGCCCTGGAGCTGCTGCACAATTGTGTCCAGGAGCTGCGCCTGCTCGAGGTATAGTGTGTTTTTGAGTACTGTATTGCAGTCCGACTGGGCCAAACTGCTGACATAAGAATCACCTTCGGTCCCAAATTACTACTCATTATGTGATGAAGATGAACTATTCTGCAGTGCACCTCATCTTGCTCAAACTGATCCCCTCAAACACTCTGATTCTGGCCATGCACATTCCAGTGTTTCCCCTACCATTGTGTAACTCTGTTGCCTCCTGACAACAAAAAGTTTGGTTGGAAACATTAATTTTGGTGTCATACATTGGCTTTGGGTTGTGTATGAGCGGTGTGTTTGTGTGTGTGGGGTGCAGATGGAGAAGGTTTGTGGACTCAAAAAAGTATATAAAATGTAAATCTAGAGATCCTCATCCTGTGTGTGTAGGTGTCTGTGGTCCAGGGGGCGTTGGACTGCTGGGTGTTCCTCAGCTGTCTGGAAGTGCTGCACAGGATCGAGGGCTGCTGCGACCGCGCCCAGCTAGAGGCCAACTGCTCCCACACTGTCGGCCTGTGGACCTACGCCACAGAGAAGGTACCCTACCTACCTACGTATACAGTGCATTCAGGAAAGTATTCAGACCCCTTGACTTTTTACACATTTTGTTATTGCACAGCCTTATTTTAAAATTGATTACATTTATTAAATAAAATGTTTTCATCAATCTACATAATGACAAAGCAAAAACAGTTTTTTAGACATTTTCACACTAGCCTGTGTAAGGGCTATTTGACCATGAAGGAGAGCGATGGAGTGCTGCATCAGATGACCTGGCCTTCAGAATCACCCGACATCAACCCAATTGAGATGGTTTGGGATGAGTTGGACCGCAGAGTGAAGGAAAAGCAGCCAACAAGTGCTCAGCATATGTCGGAACTCCTTCAAGACTGTTGGAAAAGCATTCCAGTTGAAGCTGGTTGAGAGAATGCCAAGCGTGTGCAAAGCTGTTTTGAGGTCTTGACTATAATTTTACAATGTAGAAAATAGTAAAAATAAAGAAAAAACATTGAATGAGTAGGTGTGTCCAAATACTTTTGTCTGGTACTGTAAGTATTCAGATCCTTTACTCAGTACTTTGTTGAACACCTTTGGCAGTGATTACAGCATAGTCCTCTTGGGTATGACACTATAAGATTGGCACACCTGTATTTGGGAAGTTTCTCACGTTCTTCTCTGAAGATCCTCTCAAGGTCTGTCAAGTTGTAGGGGAGCGTCGCTGCACAGCTATTTTCAGGTCTTTCTGGAGATGTTCGATCGGGTTTAAGTCCGGGCTCTGGCTGGGCCACTCCCGGACATTCAGAAACTTGTCCCGAAGCCACTCATGCGTTGTCCTGTTGGAAGGTGAACCTTCGCCCTTGTCTGAGGTCCTGAGCGCTCTGGAGCAGGTTTTCATCGAGGATCTCTCTGTTCTTTGCTCCGTTCATCTTTCCCTCTATCCTGACTAGTCTCCCAGTCCCTACTGCTGAAAAACATCCCCACAGAATGTTGCTGCCACCACCATGCTACACCGTAGGGATGATGCCAGGTTTCCTCCAGACGTGACCCTTGGCTTTCAGGCCAAATAGTTCAATCTTGTTTTCATCAGACCAGAGAATCTGTTTTCTTATTGTCTTGAGAGTCTTTAAGTGCCTTTTTTCAAACTCCAAGTGGGCTGTCATGTGCCTTTTTACTGAGGAGTTGCTTCTGTCTGACCATTCTACCAGAAAGACCTGATTGGTGGAGTCCTGCAGAGAAGGTTGTCCTTCTGGAAGATTCTCCCATCTCCACAGAAGAACTTCTCAGTTTGGCTGGGTGACCAGCTCTATGAAAAGTCTTGGTGGTTCCAAACTTCTTCCACGTAAGAATGATGGAGGCCACAGTGTGCTTTTTTTGGTACCCTTCCCCAGATCTATGCCTTGACACAATCCTGTCTCGGAGCTCTACTGACAATTCCTTCGATCTCTTTGCTCTGACATGCACTGTCAGCTGTGGGACCTTATATAGATAGGTGTGTGCCTTTCCAAATTATGTCCAATTAATTGAATTTACCACAGATGGACTCCAATCAAGTTGTAGAAACATCTCCTAGGATGATCAATGGAAACAGGATGCGCTTGGGCTCCCGAGTGGCGCAGCGGTCTAAGGCACTGCATCTCAGTGCTAGAGGCGTCACTATAGACCCTGGTTCGATTCTGGGCTGTATCACAACCGGACGTGATTGGGAGTCCCATAGGGCGGTGCACAATTAGCCCAGCGTCGTTAGGGTTTGGCCCGGACTAAGCCGTAATTGTAAATAAGAATTTGTTCTTAGCTGACTTGCCTAGTTAAATAAAAATAAATACATTTAGAGTCTCATAGCAAAGGGTCTGAATACATACAGTTGAAGTCAAAAGTTTACAAACACTTATGTTGGAGTCATTAAAACTTGTTTTCAACCACTCCACAAATGTCTGGTTAACAAACTATGGTTTTGGCAAGTCGGTTAGGACATCTACTTTGTGCATGACACAAGTAGTTTTTTTAACAATTGTTTACAGACAGATTATTTCACTCACAATTCCAGTTCGTCAGAAGTTTACATACACTAAGTTGACTGTGCCTTTAAACAGCTTGGAAAATTCCATAAAATGATGTCATGGCTTTAGAAGCTTCTGAGAGGCTAATTGACATAATTTGAGTCAATTGGAGGTCTACCTGTGGAATAATTTCAAGGCCTACATTCAAACTCAGTGCCCCTCTGCTTGACATCATGGGAAAATCAAAAGAAATCAGCCAAGACCTCAGAAAACAAATTGTAGACCTCCACAAGTCTGGTTCATCCTTGGGAGTAATTTCCAAATGCCTGAAGGTACCACGTTCACCTGTACAAACAATAGTACGCAAGTATAAACACCATGGGACCACGCAGCCATCGTACTGCTCAGGAAGGAAACGTGTTCTGTCTCCTAGAGATGAACGTACTTTGGTGCGAAAAGTGCAAATCAATCCCAGAACAACAGCAAAGGACCTTGTGAAGATACTTTTGTACCCGTTTCCTCCAGTATCTATATCCACAGTAAAACAAGTCCTATATTGACATAACCTGAAAGGCCGCTCAGCAAAACAACCATAAAAAAGCCAGACTATGGTTTGAAACTGCACATGGGGACAAAGATCTTACTTTTTGGAGAAATGTCCTCTGGTCTGATGAAACAAAAATCGAACCATTTGGCCATAATGGCCATCGTTATGTTTGGAGGAAAAAGGGGGAAAGCTTGCAAGCTGAAGAACACCATCCCAACCGTGAAGCACGGGGGTGGCAGCATCATATTGTGGGGATGCTTTGCTGCAGGAGGGACTGGTGTACTTCACAAAATAGATGGCATCATGAGGATGGGAAATTATGTGTGTATATTGAAGCAACATCTCAAGACATCAGTTAAAGTTAAAGCTTGGTCGCAAATGGGTGTTCCAGATGGACAATGACCCCAAGCATACTTCCAAAGTTGTGGCAAAATGGCTTAAGAACAACAAGGTATTGGAGTGGCGATCACAAAGCCCTGACCTCAATGCTATAGAGAATTTGTGGGCAGAACTGGAAAAAGTGTGTGCAAGAAAGGAGGCCTACAAACCTGACTCAGTTACACCAGCTCTGTCAGGAGGAATGGGCTAAAATTCACCCAACTTATTGTGAGAAGCTTGTGGAAGGCTAGCCAAAACATTTGACCCAAGTTAAACAATTTAAAGGCAATTCTACCAAATACTAATTGAGTATGTAAACATCTGACCCATGTGATGAAAGAAATAAAAGCTGAAATAAATAATTCTCTCTACTATTATTCTGACATTTCATATTCTTAAAATAATGTGGTGATCCTAACTGACCTATGACAGGGAATTTTTACTAAGATTAAATGTCAGGAATTGTGAAAAACTGAGTTTAAATGTATTTGGCTAAGGTGTATGTAAACTTCCAACATCAACTGTATCTAAATGAGGTCTGGTTTTTATTTTTAATGAATTTGCAATCAATTCTAAAATCTGTTTTCGCTGTGTCATTATGGGGTATTGTGTGTAGGTTTATTGGGGGGAAAAATTATTTAATCAATTTTAGAATAAGGCTGTCACGTAACAAAATGTGGAAAAAGTCAAGGGGTCTGAATACTTTCCGAATGCACTGTACCGACTGCACCTCTGATTTAACGCACACCACTGCAGGTACACTGTGTTATGTTAGCCCCTACCCTGCGGACCTACACTGTTCTAAAGGCATCAGTGCTTCTTAGTCCAAGACTAGGCTTAATCTGTGTCTGCGAAACTGGCCCGAGGGGTTTTACGTGGTCAAGAAACTCTGATAACACACTTTCTGGTGATCGTCGTAAGATTCCATTTCCAGCTTGTCATTGTGGCCCTATGTATGTTGTGACGCGTGTGTTGTTGTGTTCCCAGCTAAAGTCTCTGGGCTACCTGTGTGGCCTGGTGGCCGAGAAGGGCCCCACCTCCGAGGACCTAAACCGCACCGTAGACCTTCTGGCTGGCCTGGGGGAAGAGAGACCAGAGACGGGTATTACACACACTAATGCCCTAGGCTTTAGCTCAGCAGGCTAACACAGGTGTGCTGGAGACTCAGTTGGTTCACAATAGGCCCTTAGTTATAAAGTAGTAGTACCTGAGCATTGCATTAGAATGGATAATGTTGGATGGTGTCATTTGATAATGGTTGAGCTGTGTTGTATGCCATGTCAAAACCGCTTAGCCCTCTGTTGTGCAGATGACTCTGTTTGAGGTTGAAGTGGGTTACTTTTACTGTCAACGCAAACGCATCATTGTGAGGACTTGGAAGTTCTTTGCGCCAAGGAAAAAGCTGAAATGGTCTTTAGAGATAGTCTAAGTGTCTCTCCTGTGTTCTCTCTTACAGTCAACAGCCTGCAGAGCCCTTACAAAAAACTCAATGAGGCCTTATCGTCTGTGGAGGCATTTGAAAAACACTATCTGGTAAGTGCCATGTTGATTAGGTGGAAAATGGTGTAGCCAGTAACAGTAGTCCTTGTTTAGAGCTTTGATTATGCTTCATAATGTTGTGTGTGGGTGTGTGGGACACTTCCTAGACAGAGTGCCTCTGTTTATAGTTTTGGTATCTAGTTCATTGGGCCCCATTGCCCTCCGGGCCTGCTCTCTTTAGGCACTGGGGCAGAAAGCCATCACAGAGCTAAACATTCTTATTTAGTGAATGTCATCTTTGTCCTCTGATGAGCCTTCTCCCCCTCCCTATCTCTCTCTCTCTCTCTCTCTCCCCCTCTATTCCACTCTCTTACCCTTTCTCCCTCCCTCCCTCTTTTCAGGAGCTGTCTCATGCTGCAATGGAGATGTACAGAGCCATAGGCAGGATGCGCTCATCCCGGCTCATTGGAAAGAGTCTAGCTGAGTTTTACATGTAAGCCTTTCTCTCTATCTTTTTTTGTGTTCTCTCTGCCCTCTGCCTCCCACTCTCCATCTCTGAATGGTGTTTCCAGTGAGGGAATCATTTAGATTAAATGTAGTATACCTGTTGTAAGTTTTCAAACGATGAAGGTTGCTGGAAAAAATGATTAGCCCCAGTCAGCTAAATGTGCTAATGACTAATGAATGAAAGATTATAGGGTTGCTCTAATTGATTGATGCTAAATGAATAAAAACTGTGTTAACTGTGTGTGTGGTTTGTGTGCGTAGGAAGAAAGGTGACCCGGAGAGAGCAGAGGGCTTCCTTGATGACTCTCTGAGGTCCTACGTGGCAGAGGGGTGGAGCCTGCAGGTGACTCATACCCGGAAGCAGATGGCCGAGTGTCAGAAGCTCTTGCAGCAGACTGAAGAGTATCCTTCAAAAATGCTGCGTTCAAAACAACTGGGAACTCTGGGGGGGAGGGGGGGGGACAAGCTCCGACTGGGGAAAAATCGTTTTGAATGGTCATCCAACTCAGAATTCCAACTCGGAAACTTTCTAGAGCTCTGACTTGAAGATCACTGACCTCGTGATTTGACAGAGTTTACACACTGACCACCTCACTACAGGATCGTATTCATTATAGCACACTGTTGCAAAACAAAACAAGTGTTTGCCATTGGACAAGTTCAGGTAGTCCCTGTCTGTTTCCTTCTGTTTTTTTCTGTTCTGTGCCTTGTGTATATGACCCAATGTCAATCAGTCTCAGTGGACGTGTTCGACATTGAAACCAATTTTAAAGGCTAATCGAGACTGACTACGAATCACCTTGCATCATAAATAACTGCTCAATGTTATTTTATAGGTCAGTCAGCCACAATTTATCCTTAATACATCACGGTTTAGATGCTCTCAACATGGACAATGTCTTCATTGGTGTACATTCAATATGACCCAGGGTCATGTTCAATAGGGCCAACCGTAGCTACATTTTTTCAATGGAAAACAAAAACGTGGGACTCCTATTGGAAAGATGGTACCTCCCTGGTTCATACCTTTTCGGAGCATTATTTCTTTCCCCTATTTTGTGTCTACTGAACACAACCCAGCCTTCTGTGCTGTCACTTGTTTGAGAGGTCATCTGTTAATTGAGTGGGTGGACTAAAGATTTTCATCATGGGTAGCTAGGTGAATAATGACCACAAAGGAAGGTTGGCTACTATTTTACTCCTATCCAATCCGCATGCTCGGTAGGGAATCCTTTCTGAAGGCTTTCTCTCTCTCCTTTCACTCTCCCATTGCATTGAAATAGTCAAGATACAGACACCTGGCTATCTTCTAGTTCAGGTTTCCTTGACTCACTGTGCCAGCTACCTGCAGACCAGTGCCTTGCTGGCGGGCGACGCCAACCTGACAGAGGAGGAGAGGAAGCACTTCTACCAGGTGATCCTTACCTTCGCCAGCCAGCCCCCGGCACCCTCAGGTGAACACACACACACCACGTACACTCGAGACATGGCAGGAACAGTCAGTTGTTTGTCCTCATTGATGCAGGAAGAACTTCTGAGAGACTTTCCAACTAAACTGGTCAAACATGTAAACAGCGGCTAGCTTTTCGCCCAAGACTGATCAACATTAGCCTGGTCCCCAGATCTGTTTGTGCATTTTGCCTGCTCCATTGTCATTGTCAAGCCTAACAATTCCATAAGAGAACAGAAAGACTGGCACCCAGGCTAGACCAACATAACTCTGACTTCACAATGTTGCCATGTAATGCCATGCCCTCTGTCACTTCCCTCTCTCATCCCCCTCTTCCTCCTCTCGTCTCTCCAGACCAGACTGTGGCTCTGAGCATGGCGGCGTTTGCCCAGCTGCGCCAGATGCAGTTCAGCCCGCCTGGCGCCGTGGTGCACGTGGGTGCCGCCCTGCAGCTGGAGCTGCGCGTGCGCTGCCTGATGCCTGTGGCCGTGCAGGTAGAGCAGCTGGCTGCCACTCTCCACTTCAGCCTGGAGCAGGGCGGGGCGAGGGGCCGGGCGGGTGGCACCCAGAGGAGGACAGGCCAGGAACCACAAGGCCAGGGGGACGGGGTGGTCCTGTTCCCCCAGGGAAGCTCCCTAGCTGGGGCCGGGATGGGCGCTTCGCTACCCCCCGCACTGGAGCTTTATGAAATGCAGGACCGCAGCCCGTCGGACAGCTCGCTCAACTCCACGGGGGTGGTGTGTAAGAACATGCACCTGCTGCTGCGGCGCCACGACAGCTCAGCCTCCCTAGACACGCCCACCGCCGGGGCCCTCCCGGCAGCGGTTGCCGTGGACGACGGGGCCCAGATGCTGAGGGCACGCGACATCACGCTACAGCCCGGCGACAACAGCATCTTGTTCACGGCCCCTGTACGTTTGTTTTTTGTTTTTTCAGCCTCCTATAATATCAACAGTCATGTCTCGAGTCCACCCCATGGATCATTTTCAATTGGTCTAAAGAAATCTGTAATCTCCTTGCGTCCTCTCCATTAAAGCAGAATGGGGAACGCTGTCAGTTAGAGGTCAAGTGTCACTTTATCACTCCTTGTCGGTCTCTCTTTTTCTCTTCCCCCTCTCTCCACTCTCTCGCCCTTTTCTCTCTAGACTGGAGAGCCGGGCTCGTACACGTTACGTCAGCTGTGCGGGAGCGTGGGGAGAGTCCAGTTTGTCCAGTCTCACATCTACCCTGTGGTGCAGTACGAGGTCTACTCCCAGGAGCCTCAGCTCACCATCGAGCCCCTCTCAGGTCTGTCTGTCTGGCCCTCTGTCCCCCTCTTTTGCCATAAACAATGGATGCTAATCACTGCCTGTTGGACTGGGTCATCCTTGTATTTTGACATTTGTGACTGTGTAACTGTGTGTATCTGTGTTTGCCCTTCAGACAACCTGTTGGCAGGCATTCCCCAGAAGGTGAAGTTCACCATAGCAACAGGCCACTACAATGTGAAGAAGGGTGACGCGCTGCAGCTTAGCAATACAGACTCCATGCCCATCCTCCACTCTAGCTGCTGCTCTGCTACCATCCTGTCCAGCACGGGAGGTCAGCCTTCCTTCCATCCACTCTGGGTCAAGGGTCAGAGAGGTTAAAGGGATAGTTCATCCAGATGAACAAATTTTCCTCGTTACATTGAAAGTAGTCTATAGACGGGGAGAGACTGCAATCCACACCTTTTGTTTAACTAGACACTGCTTCCAATCACTAATATTAGCCCAGGCAGGTCTGGGGGTTACCATGGAGATCAATGACCCTCGGTCCTTAGGGGGAGACACCTTTAGCGTTCCATGCTGACTGCCTTTCCCTACTTATGCTGTTGCTAACTATTTTCTGTTCTCGCTCTCTCGAACCCTCTCTCCATCTCTTTGCAGAGCGCGTGGGGGAGCGTGCTCTTTCTGTCCAGTCATCGGAGAAGGTGACCAGCATTTCCCTGCCCCCAACCCCTCCCTACCACACCCTGGAGTTCCAGCTGGAGGTGCTGTGCCACATCCCCCCCACGCCCTTCAAGCCCGACATCGAGCGTCTCACCAATGGCGAGGTTCGCCACCGGCCCAAGAGCCACAGTCAGGCAGACAGTGGCATGATCCACATCGACCAGAAGGTTAGAAGACCGTTTGTCCTCCTAACCTATAGAACCCCAGGACCACCTTTATGTCATTTATTTGGGTCATGTTCATTAGGCTCCCAACGGAAGACAACAGACTGAAACGTAGGGACTACCTGGATTTGTCCAATGAGTATTCCGCCTCAAAATGTTTGAAAGTGTTTTGTTACGCTGTGCCCTAATGAACATGACCATGCCTAACAGATGTTTACTCTTTCTCTCTCCATAGGTCTCCATCGACTGTCCTTGGTCCATCTACTCCACGCTCATATCCCTCACCTTCTATGTCCCTTTCAAAGCCAAGCACTCAATACTCTCTGCTGGGAAAAGGTAGGGGAGACACTCCATCTGCTTTTACTGTATGGGGAAACATTTTTGTCACGCACAGTCACAGATGTGTGCAAAAAAATACAGCATGATTTCATTTGAACCTTTTTAAAATGTATTTACTGAGTGATGCACCAAATGCAAATTCCAATTGCAGTATTTGGAACCTGCGTTGGGTAATATACCTTCTCGTCTACAGGATTTGAAATGCCCCAAAAAATAAATAGCTGAGCCCTCGGTGTCTATTCATTGACGTGTCTGCTCAGTCATTTAGTAAGGAATCTATGGTGACGTTGAGAATCTGACTCCTCTGACTGGTCACACAGGAAGTATATACAGGTGTGTCTCCAGAACGTGTCCGACACAAACTTCCAGCTGGCGGACCCGGTCCTCACAGAGCGCCAGCCCACAATCCCGGTGGAGCTGCTCTCATTCAATGCTAAAACACAACAGGTGAGTAACTGACCGTGCACACACACTTCATCCCTCACTCACTCGCTCACTCACTCATCTGTTCGGATCCTCTTTGCCTCAGATGGTGTGCAGTCAGCAGTCAGTCTTCTGCCTGTGGGAGATGCGTTGGGCCAAACACCTCCCGCTGTGCCTGCAGTGTGCATTCTCCGCCAGCTTCGCGCCCGTCTCCGCCTCTGACGCACACACAGCCTTCAAACCCTACCGCTACGAGTTCCAGCTGGACCGGGTCTCTGTGCGTATACTCAAGACCCAGCTCTGGGTCCCCATCATTAGGCACCACATGAAAGAAAAACACATATTTTTTGTTTTTCATTGCAAAACGAATGAACACAACCCTGTTCTCATCACAAACAAACGCCGTTCTGGTTCTCGAACATTGTTCAATGTTGCTAACCGTGGACTCTGCTAAACCCTCCTCTCCAGACCCTTTACAGCTTGAAAGCCGAGATCTTGCCGTCGTCTGGTGACCAGCACTGTCGCACCGGCGCCCTCTGTGGCCTCGAGGTATCGATCACACGGCAGGCAGAGCCCAGCGAGACTGAAGGGGAGGAGGAGGAGTCTACAGAAATAGAGGGCCTGAGGACCACCAAGCTCATGTATGAAGGTAGGACACGGGAAGGTGTGTGTGTGTCCGTCCATGTCCGTTATTTACCTATCTACCCTGGTGTGTGTTGTCTGCAGTGGTGGACAACAGCAGTAACTGGGCGGTGTGTGGCAAGAGCTCGGGGGTGGTGTCCATGCCCGTGGCTGCCAGCGCCACACACAGGGTTCAGATGGAGGTCATGCCCCTGTTCGCTGGGCACCTGCCCTTCCCCAACATCAAAGTGTTCAAGTACCTGCCCCACAGTGCCGTTCCAGCCATTCAGCCGGACACAGGTATGTAACCCACAGCTGCAGAACGATACTTAAGCTCAGTCCGTAGCCATGTCTCCCATTACTTAACAAAATGGTGGTCAATATTTTGTGCCGTCTTTGTCAACCTCTTATACGCTGTTTATATTATTTGCTTACAAGCGTTATTACAGCATGTGTTGTACTCTCTCTCTCACACACACTCGGTCACATGCGCTCGTCTCCCTCTCTCTCTCTGGCTGCTCACAGACAGCTGCTTAGAGAACGACACCATGTCCCTGCTGGACAAAGGTCTGGACGACCAGGGCGACACGGCCAGCATCCGTAGCCGGGGCAGCATCCACTCGGTGGGCAGTGGGGAGCAGCAGAGGGGTCTGCCCATGCCCCGGCTGGAGCCCTTCAGTCCGGGACAGGTGTTCTATTGGAGCCAGGGGCGGCAGGTGCTGGTGCTGCCTGTTACTGACGACCACGTGATGGAGGTTAACGTCACATGACCCCTGTGGGCCGCTGCCCCCGCCCCTCGCTGTGCCCCCACCACGCCTGGACCTCTGTGGTTTGGTTCCTGGCTGTGGTTCTGGAACCGGGACGTGGCATGGCGGCAGAGAACTGACACTGGCTCTCCTCTCAGGACTCATTGCTGGGCGACCACTGGCCCTGCTCCTGTTCTGGCCTGAGTTCCATCTGCTCTATTTTTAACTTGTCAATCTTTTTCAGTATTCACTGAATTCTCATATGAAAATACCCCTCTCTCCCCCCACTGTCAGAGAAGAGGGTTTGGTGTACCTGTAATACTAGCTCTTTTATTGGTTCTTGCTCGGTGGAACCCCCCCACGCACCTGTGACTGGCTTGCTGGTTCCACTGATCGTCAACACAACCTTCTGTATGAGGCACACATGGACACACTGTGTTTGGACAGGGGTGCTTCGGTTTGTGGTTGTTTGTATTGGTTGGTGTGTGTCTGGCAAGTTGTGATAGATGAAAGGAAAGAGCGGAGCCAGTTAATTTGTGTGTGTGTGTGTGTGGGCAATATCATCTTCATATTTCCTCCTCACTCACTTTCAGCCCCTTGCCCCCCAAACCCTGCTGAATCCTCTATCCTTTGCTGTAGTCATAGCGCCACCCTGGCCACTGTACAAACTGTTCAATATGTACATATTATTCCAGAGGAATCACTGTACTGACTGACTGTGTGCAAAGGCTGCACCAAAAACAAATTGTCTCGAAGGAATAGGTTAGAGGTAAAATATTTTTGTTTTCGAGCAGGTGCGAGATGCACTTAATCTGAGTACTAACGAACACATGCTTTTGGCTCTGGAAGAGGACCTATTTTTGCCTTGTTTCTTGTTGTTCAGGTTTTAAGGTTCACTGAAATTCACTTATTCAAGTATTGGTGAAATCTGAGAACAATGGGATGAAATTGAACTTGGTTGTTTTCAGTGACTTTTTTTTCTGAAAGTGACCGTCTGTTTTGAAGTGTTACCATCATGTGTTCTGTATGACTTTGTGGTTTACTTGAATGCTGAGCAGGTAAATTCTATGTTTAGTAAATGTGGTGTCTGACCTTCTTTTTTTTTCATTTTTTTTTTTCAGACATTCGCTGTTGCTACGGTAACTGTCAGGGAGAGCACTTTCTTATCATAGCACAATTCTTTTAACAAAAACAACAATTTAGAAGGAGTGGAAATTCGCTTGTGTAAATGCGATTGACGTTGGTTTATTGACCTATTTTTGTACTGTGTCGCCGGTCAAGTTCTGTTTGTTGCTCTGTGTCTGTCGGTGTGGTTGGTAGGTATCTACTGGAGGCCGATGAGGGCTTTGGGCCTGAGGCCTTAGCACACCCCCTCAGCTATACTCCTGTCCTGTATTCCTCGACCTCTGGGCTTGTATCTAGCATAATCCCACAAACAGAAAGTAGTGCTCACCGCCAGGACGAAAGGCAGGACGATTGTTCCCTCTATCTGGCCATCTTAATGAAAGAGAACCCCCCCCCCACACTCAGAATCTACATACAGAACGTAGTTGCCCGATCCTACAGCAACATAACATGGGCCTGTCTTTCCATGTGTCCTCGGTGTGTACGAGGGTGTCTAACTGGTCAGGAAAACTATGATATATGAAGACTATGATATATCAGTGCTCGTCTATGTACTCATCTTATTTTATGCCCAGCTGTATTTATTGTCTTTTTTATATATTATTTAACGGCAAATAGCTGGAAGGGATGGAATCAGTCACTCACAAAAATAAATAATGCCATTGGGAATTGTCTGGTGGTCTTTTTTTTTCTTCAAGTCATTGGTCACTGAAATCAGATGAAAAATGTTTTTATGTAAATTATTCCATAGAAGTTCAGCACCACTGATTGTTTTCAGATGAATTATTTAAACGAATCATATGTATGCATTATACAGTTGAAATTAAATATACCTATGTTTTAATGTGACTGTGTTCTGGTGCTCAGTAGAGTATTTGTGCGAAGAGAAACTGGACGGTTTTTGGGGTGGCTCAAATTAAACACCTACAAGGCCTGATTTGGCTACTATAAGCCTGTATGGTATCAACTAACTTGATCCTCAATGTGTTTCCTCACTCCTAAGTCGCATGCAATCTTGTCACACCCATAGCTTTTGTATATGAAGGGTGAGAAGTCCAAGTCTGAGGAACAGAAGACCGCAGGAGGGGGGCAGAGCAGGTCAGAGGGGGCAAGCCATGGAGGAACTTGTTGGTGCACATGAGGCTCTTAGGTGATGGGAATCTGACAGGGGGATCCAATGTAAGGTTGGGACACATGTCTTACATTTTCAGTAGCCTTTATATATAGAAGAAATCCTCAGATGCAGGGCTATTGTGGCAAGTTATGTAAAGCAGTTCTGTAAAAAAGTATTGGTGTAGGCCTAACTGACACTTAAATACACCAATACTTTTTTACAGAACTTCTTTACAATACGTGCCACGGTAGCCCTGGAAAACAGTGTGCTATATTAGCCATTGTGTGTTGTGACTAGGGCTGTTGCGGTGACCGTATTACCGCAACACCTAGCGGTCATGAAGGGAGTCAAATTCCATGTCACGGTAATTAGGCTTCTCCCATCAGCTTAAATCACGTGAAAAGCATCCTCCATTTGCTATTTAAGTGCACAAAATATGTATTTTTTCCCGCTGCCCCTGTTTCGAGACAGATGCATGATTCTTCAATTTTTTTATTTGACGGCCTGGCGAAAGGCCTCCTGCGGGGACGGGGGCTGGGATTCAAAATAAATCAAATAAAAATATGGGACAAAACACACATCACGACAAGGGAGACAACACGACACCTACATAGAGACCTAAGACGACAACATAGCATGGTAGCAACACAACATGGTAGCAGCACAAAACATGGTACAAACATTATTGGGCACAGACAACAGCACAAAGGCCAAGAAGGTAGAGACAATACATCACGCAAAGAAGCCACAACTTTCAGTAAGAGTGTCCATGATTGAGTCTTTGAATGAAGAAATCGAGATAAAACTATCCAGTTTGAGTGTTTGTTGCAACTCGTTCCAGTCGCTAGCTGCAACGAACTGAAAAGACGTGCGACTCAGAGATGTGTGTGCTTTGGGGACCTTTAACAGAATGTGACTGGCAGGACGGGTGTTGTATGTGGAGGATGAGGGCTGTAGTAGATATCTCAGATAGGGGGGGACTAAGGCCTAAGAGGGTTTAATAGATAAGCATCAACCAGTGGGTCTTGCGACAGGTATACAGAGATGACAAGTTTACAGAAGAGTATAGAGTGCAGTGATGTGTCTGTTCTATATGGAGCATTTGTGGAAAATCTGATGGCCGAATGATAAAGAAAATCTAGCCGCTCAAGAGCACCCTTACCTGCCGATCTATGAATTACGTCTCCGTAATCTAGCATGGGTAGGACGGTCATCTGAATCAGGGTTCATTTGGCAGCTGGGGTGAAAGAGGAGCGATTACGTTCGTAATGGCTGCGATTTTACCCTTGCTGATAGGCAGTGGCTGAGACAGCAGATTGCTTTAGGACTTGGTCAGGTGGTTTAAGCATGTCCCAGTTTAGGTCACCTAGCAGGACACATTCAGACTAAGTGTAAGGGGCCAGGAGAGAGCTTAGAGCAGGTAGGGTACAGGCCGGTGCTGATGGAGAGACAAATCTGCCCGATTCCAGCCTTGTTGAAGCACCCCCAGATCATCACCGATCCTCCACCAAATTTGACAGTGGGTGCGAGACACTGTGGCTTGTAGGCCTCTCCAGGTCTCGCACCCACTGTGAAATTTGGTGGCGGATTGGTGATGATCTGGGAATGCTTCAGCAAGGCTGGAATCGGAACAGATTTGTCTTTGTGAAGGATGCATGAATCAAGCCGCGTACAAGGTTGTCATGGAAGAAAAATTACTTCCTTCTGCTCTGACAATGTTCCCGAACTCTGATGATTGGTTTTTCCAGCAGGACAATGCTCCATGCCACACAGCCAGGTCAGTCAAGGTGTGGATGGAGGACCACCCAATCTCCACACCTGAACCCCATTGAAAACCTCTGGAATGTGATAAAGAGGAAGATGGATGGTCACAAGCCATCAAACAAAGCCGAGCCGCTTGAATTTTTGCGCCAGGAGTGGAGTCACCCAATATCAATGTGAAAGACTTGCGGAGAGCATGCCAAGACGCATGAAAGCTGTGATTGAAAATCAGAGTTATTCCACCAAATATTGATTTCTGAACTCTTAAGTTAAAAAATGAGTATTGTGTTGTTTAAAACTGAATATAAATGTATTTTATTTGCATTATTCGAGGTCTGACAACACTGCATCTTTTTTGTAATTTTGACCAGTGGTCATTTTCTGCAAATAAATGCTCTAAATGACAATATTTTTATTTGGAATTTGGGAGAAATGTTGTCAGTAGTAAAGAATAAAACAAATGTTCATTTTACCCAAACACATACAGTTGAAGTTGGAAATGTACATACACCTTAGCCAAATACATTTAAACTCAGTTTTTTACAATTCCTGACATTTAATCTTAGTAGAAATTCCCTGTCTTAGGTCAATTACGATCACCACTTTATTTTAAGAATGTGAAATGTCAGAATAATAGTAGAGAATGATTTATTTCAGCTTTTATTTCTTTCATCACATGGGTCAGAAGTTTACATACTCAATTAGTATTTGGTAGCATTGCCTTTAAATTCGTTAACTTGGATCAAACGTTTTGGCTAGCCTTCCACAAGCTTCTCACAATAAGTTGGGTGAATTCTGGCCCTTTCCTCCTGACAGAGCTGGTGTAACTGAGTCAGGTTTGTAAGGCCTCCTTTCTTGCACACACTTTTTCAGTTCTGCCCACAAATATTCTATAGGATTAAGGTCAGGGCTTTGTGATTGCCACTCCAATACCTTGACTTTGTAGCCCTTAAGCCATTTTGCCACAACTTTGGAAGTATGCTTGGGGTCATTGTCCATTTGGAACACCCATTTGCGACCAAGCTTTAACTTCCTGATGTCTTGAGATGTTGCTTCAATATATCCACATAATTTGCCTACCTCATGATGCCATCTATTTTGTGAAGTGCACCAGTCCCTCCTGCAGCAAAGCACCCCCACAACATGATGCTGCCACCCCAGTGCTTCACGGTTGGGATGGTGTTCTTCGGCTTGCAAGCATCCCTCTTCTTCCTCCAAAACATAACGATGGTCATTATGGCCAAACAGTTCTATTTTTGTTTCATCAGACCAGAGGACATTTCTCCAAAAAGTACGATCTTTGTCCCCATGTGCAGTTGCAAACCATAGTCTGGCTTATTTATGGTGGTTTTGGAGCAGTGGCTTCTTCCTTGCTGAGCGGCCTTTCAGGTTATGTCGATATAGGACTCGTTTTACCTTGGATATAGATACTTTTGTGCCCGTTTCCTCCAGCATCTTCACAAGGTCCTTTGCTGCTGTTCTGGGATTGATTTGCATTTTTCACACCAAAGTACGTTCATCTCTAGGAGACAGAACTTGGTCCCATGTTGTTTATACTTGCGTAATATTGTTTGTACAGATGAATGTGGTACCTTCAGGCCAGACTTGTGGAGGTCTACAATTTGTTTTCTGAGGTCTTGGCTGATTTCTTTTGATTTCCCCATGATGTCAAGCAAAGAGGCACTGAATTTGAATGTAGGCCTTGAAATACAGTGGGGAGAAGAAGTATTTGATACACTGCCAATTTTGCAGGTTTTCCTACTTACAAAGCATGTAGAGGACTGTAATTTTTTATCATAGGTACACTTCAACTGTGAGAGAGGGAATATAAAACAAAAATCCAGAAAATCACATTGTATGATTTTTAAGTAATACATTTGCATTTTATTGCATGACATAAGTATTTGATACATCAGAAAACTTTGTTTGCAATTACAGAGATCATATGCTTCCTGTAGTTCTTGACCAGGTTTGCACACACTGCAGCAGGGATTTTGGCCCACTCCTCCATACAGACCTTCTCCAGATCCTTCAGGTTTCGGGGCTGTCGCTGGGCAATACGGACTTTCAGCTCCCTCCAAAGATTTTCTATTGGGTTCAGGTCTTGGAGACTGGCTAGGCCACTCCAGGACCTTGAGATGCTTCTTACGGAGCCACTCCTTAGTTGCCCTGGCTGTGTGTTTCGGGTCGTTGTCATGCTGGAAGACCCAGCCATGACCCATCTTCAATGCTCTTACTGAGGGAAGGAGGTTGTTGGCCAAGATCCCGCGATACATGGCCCCATCCATCCTCCCCTCAATAAGGTGCAGTCGTCCTGACCCCTTTGCAGAAAAGCATCTCCAAAGATTTTTATCCATGACGCCGTAGTGTGTTACTAATGGTTTTCTTTGAGACTGTGGTCCCAGCTCTCTTCAGGTCATTGACCAGTTCCTGCCATGTAGTTCTGGGCTAATCCCTCACTTTCCTCATAATCATTGATGCCCCACGAGGTGAGATCTTGCATGGAGCCCCAGACGGAGGGTGATTGACCATCATTTTGAACTTCTTCCATTTTCTAATAATTGCGCCAACAGTTGTTGCCTTCTCACCAAGCTGCTTGCCTATTGTCCTGTAGCCCATCCCAGCCTTGTGCAGGTCTACAATTGTATCCCTGTTGTCCTTACACAGCTCTCTGGTCTTGGCCATTGTGGAGAGGTTGGAGTCTGTTTGATTAAGTGTGTGGACAGGTGTCTTTTATACAGGTAACGAGTTCAAACAGGTGTAGTTAATACAGGTAACGAGTGGAGAATAGGGGGTTTCTTTAAAAAAACGAACAGGTCTGTGAGAGCTGGACTTTTTACTGGTTGGTAGGTGATCAAATACTTACAGTGCCTTGCGAAAATATTCGGCCTCCTTGAACTTTGCGACCTTTTGCCACATTTCAGGCTTCAAACATAAAGATATAAAACTTTATTTTTTGTGTAGAATCAACAACAAGTGGGACACAATCATGAAGTGGAACGACATTTATTGGATATTTCAAACTTTTTTAACAAATCAAAAACTGAAAAATTGGGCGTGCAAAATTATTCAGCCCCCTTAAGTTAATACTTTGTAGCGCCACCTTTTGCTGCGATTACAGCTGTAAGTCGCTTGGGGTATGTCTCTATCAGTTTTGCACATCGAGAGACTGAATTTTTTTCCCATTCCTCCTTGCAAAACAGCTCGAGCTCAGTGAGGTTGGATGGAGAGCATTTGTGAACAGCAGTTTTCAGTTCTTTCCACAGATTCTCGATTGGATTCAGGTCTGGACTTTGACTTGGCCATTCTAACACCTGGATATGTTTATTTTTGAACCATTCCATTGTAGATTTTGCTTTATGTTTTGGATCATTGTCTTGTTGGAAGACAAATTTCCGTCCCAGTCTCAGGTCTTTTGCAGACTCCATCAGGTTTTCTTCCAGAATGGTCCTGTATTTGGCTCCATCCATCTTCCCATCAATTTTAACCATCTTCCCTGTCCCTGCTGAAGAAAAGCAGGCCCAAACCATGATGCTGCCACCACCATGTTTGACAGTGGGGATGGTGTGTTCAGCTGAGTTGCTTTTACGCCAAACATAACGTTTTGCATTGTTGCCAAAAAGTTCAATTTTGGTTTCATCTGACCAGAGCACCTTCTTCCACATGTTTGGTGTGTCTCCCAGGTGGCTTGTGGCAAACTTTAAACGACACTTTTTATGGATATCTTTAAGAAATGGCTTTCTTCATGCCACTCTTCCATAAAGGCCAGATTTGTGCAATATACGACTGATTGTTGTCTTATGGACAGAGTCTCCCACCTCAGCTGTAGATCTCTGCAGTTCATCCAGAGTGATCATGGGCCTCTTGGCTGCATCTCTGATCAGTCTTCTCCTTGTATGAGCTGAAGTTTAGAGGGACGGCCAGGTCTTGGTAGATTTGCAGTGGTCTGATACTCCTTCCATTTCAATATTATCGCTTGCACAGTGCTCCTTGGGATGTTTAAAGCTTGGGAAATCTTTTTGTATCCAAATCCGGCTTTAAACTTCTTCACAACAGTATCTCGGACCTGCCTGGTGTGTTCCTTGTTCTTCATGATGCTCTCTGCGCTTTTAACGGACCTCTGAGACTATCACAGTGCAGGTGCATTTATACGGAGACTTGATTACACACAGGTGGATTGTATTTATCATCATTAGTCATTTAGGTCAACATTGGATCATTCAGAGATCCTCACTGAACTTCTGGAGAGAGTTTGCTGCACTGAAAGTAAAGGGGCTGAATCATTTTGCACGCCCAATTTTTTAGTTTTTGATTTGTTAAAAAAGTTATCCAATAAATGTCGTTCCACTTCATGATTGTGTCCCACTTGTTGTTGATTCTTCACAAAAAAATACAGTTTTATATCTTTATGTTTGAAGCCTGAAATGTGGCAAAAGGTCGCAAAGTTCAAGGGGGCCGAATACTTTCGCAAGGCACTGTACATGTACATATTACCTCAATTACATCGACTAACCAGTGTTTCTGCACATCGACGCTGTACCGGTACCCCCTGTATAAAGCCTCACTATTGTTGTTTTACTGCTGCTATTTAAGTATTTGTTACTTTTATTTCTTATATTTTTGATATATATATTTTTAAACAGCATTGTTGGTTAAGGGCTTGTAAGTAAGCATTTCACTGTTGTATTCTGCACGTGACAAATAAAATTTGATTTTATTTGATCACAGGAGCCAAGCTTCCTGCCATCCAGGACCTATTTACTAGGCAGTGTCAGAGGAAGTCCCAAAAAATTATCGAAGACTCCAGTCGCCCAAGTCATGGACTGTTCTCTCTGCTACCGCACGGCAAGCGGTACTGGAGCGCCAAGTCTAGGTCCAATTGGCTCCTTAACAGCTTCTACCTCCAAACCATACATTGACCCCCCCCCACACTTTGTATAACCAACTGCATTGTTGGTTAAGGGCTTGTAAGTAAACATTTCACTGTAAGGTTGTATTCGGTGCAAGTGACAAATTGTTATGGGATTTTTTTATGAATAATGACTAAATTATGTATACATTTAACGAAGAACTATAAGTAAACAGAATACTACCGTGTTACTGTATGATTGTATGAATCTTATTAGAATCATAATACTAAATCTGATGTGTGTCGTTTTAGTCAAGAATTAGATTAAGGACTTTCTGTTCCTTGTTAGAAACGAATGGAGCTATCCTCAGACCGGCTGGAATACTGTGTTTCTTACAGGACATTCTGTCCCCACCCAGGGAGGGGAGAGACCTTGGGCTTGTAGTAGATTGTTAAACAGGTGGCAGACAATGTGAGAAGACTTGTGAACTATATTGCCATCGTATCTGAGAGGAGGGACATTTCTGATGAAATGTGAGATATAGACCAATGTACAGGAAATGATAAGGGGAATGTTCCCGTGAATAAACATTTGACTATAGTGGCTGGGCCTTCGCCTGATTAATTTCAACCAGTTTCCTACAAATTCTGGGTTTCAGGCTGAGAGTAATATAATTAAATTGGATTATGTACCTGGAGAACAAAATTATCTTATCACAAATAACATTTGATTTGATTTTGATTTGAAAAAGCTCTGTGCTCTTCTGAAGGAGGCCAGACTCCTGAGCTCTGAGAGAAAAGCCACAGAGCAGGATGTGAGCAAGTTATACAATGTGTATACATGAACATGTTAAGTGTTTTGCTAGCTATGAAGTAGAGCTTTAATGTGTAGACATCGGTGAGGTTACTCAGACCTGTAATGCTCCAAAGCTGTAATGCTGTCATAATCAGCCTGGTATGATCACCCAGGAGATGACTGACCAAATAAAGAACTTGGCTGGGGTGTGTGGAGCCATAGACAACAGTGGGGTTAAACTGTAGAACCCAATTCCTATATTTGAGTATAAAAATAGATTTTTTCAAACAAAACTACTCTACATTTTATCTCTAGGACCCTCAGGATGACAATTCAGAGCAAGATTCCTGAATGTAAGTACATTACTTACCTTCAGAAGTGAATGTATCAAACCAGTTGCTGTGATAAAAGTGTTTTGTTGTTGTGCACAATTACATTAACAAGAATGTAAGCTTTCTACCCATATAAGACATGTCTATGTCCCAGAATTGGCTGTTGTTTACAACATCATTCTAGTCACATTATCGCATATTGAGCAACAACCGTCCCGGTTTAAAAGCACTGATTTATCAGCTGACTTAAAACATGTTTTTTTTCATAGCATCAGCCAATCGAGGCCACCACTCTTTTAACCAGAGACACCTTTGGTGAGTCTCCTGAGGCTGTGACATTGTCACGTTGACCGTTAGATGCTTTGCAGGTTCATACAGGACACCGATCTTTAGAGTTACACATAAAGTTATTCACTACACATTTCTGTGATAACATTGTGTTTGTTTCAGATTTAGAGTTCAGGGAAGTCATTTAAAGTAACTTCTGGATTTCACCCTCATAAGTGTTAGGTTGTTAGTAAGAGGTATTCAGAAGTTATTCTTGGAAGTTGTGAGCTTAAGTGTGATTGGTGCAAAGGACATGCTCCTAAGTTTCCTTGACTGAAAATACTATTGTGATATCGTCAAATGACTGTTGCATAACTGCTTTTGAAAGGTTTTTAAATGCGTAGTTTTTGCACAAGGCCAAGATGTCTCACAGCCAAGAGCAGAGTGAGAATTAGGCCGACTTCTCCAAAGAAATAGATGTGGTCAAGGTCTGGAAACAAAGGATGGAGGAAATGGACAAAAAATATATATAAGCAAGGCTGGCAGTCTCCCTCAAACACATTCAAGCTTTTTGCTAGACCCTCCCACATTTCCCATTGACATCAATACAGGACTAAGTGAAAATCGGTCAGTCAGGATTCAACCCCTAATGAATACTGACACAAACTCTGGTTCAATCACATCTGGGTCAAATTAAGCAGAAATGTTTTAATAACTTTTGTTACTTGTTTTTCTGGCAGATTAAGAACCTCGAGGACCAATTGGAGAAACGTGTGGTCAGTGAAGACATTAATTGAAAACACATTTTAAGTGGACTTTAAAAGGCACAGTGCAGTCAAATATGTGATTTCCCTGTGTTTTATATATATTCCGCACTATGAGCTTGGAATAATACTGTGAATTTGTGAAAAGAGACTGTTTTTGGGGGGTTAGTTAGGGATTAGTTAACAGACCAATAACAAAGTGTTCCAAACCTCTCTGCTGATAACAGCCAATTTAAATTTTCCCTTCCCCACTTGAGATATTGCCCTTTGCTAAGAAGCTATTTTAGTGAATTTTTGGGTGTACGTATTACCCCTTTTTTCTCCCCAATTGGTAGTTACAGTCTTGTCCCATTGCTGCAACTCCCGTACGGACTCAGGAAAGGCGAAGGTTGATAGCCATGCATCCTCCGAAACAAGACCCTGCCAAGCCGCACTGCTCACTTAACCCGGAAGCCAGCCACACCAATGTGTCAGAGGAAATACATACAACTGTCGACCAAAGTCAGCGTGCAGGCACCCGGCCAGTCACAACAAGGACATCGCTGGACCAGCGCTGGGTCAATTGTGCGCCGCCTCATGGGTCTCCCGGTCACGGCCAGTTATGACACAGCCCAGGATCAAACCCGGGTCTGTAGTGATGTCTCTATCACTACGATGCAGTGCCTTAGGCTGCTGCACCACTCGGGAGGCCCTTTTCTTTTTTTCAGCCTGTGCTGCTATGGATGTGTTGAAGGAGAGGGAGGGAAATGGCAGTCCTCCACCGCAGGTACGTCCAATAACTTATATAAATATTCAGTTTGACCATTAATGGAGTTCATTGTACTGTAGCTAGACAATCCCGCTTGGCAAAAACTGGTTGAATCAACGTTGTTTCCTACATAATTTTAACAAAGAAATTAATTGTGGCGACTTTGAATCAATGTGGAAAACTGATTGGATTTGCAAAAAGGGAATTTTGTATTTTTTTTCCACCCAACTTCTAACCTAAATCCATTGACATGGTGACAATTCTTGTTAATTTCATGTTGAATTCATTCTATTCTAAGATTTACATGCTAAAATCGCCACTGCTAAGCACAACATAGCTTCAGAGTGTAAATTAGCAAGAAAGATGAGTTGGCATCAAGTAATTGTCTCTGGCCCTCTCCCAGTTAGGGGGAGTGATGAGCTTTACAACAAAGTGTCACAACTCAATCGCTGGGTGAAAACCAAAAATATATAATTTGTATATACATTTACAAAAAAGAAAATGACTGCGTTTTTGTCTTTCGAGCTTCTAGTCTTGAAATCTATGTAGCCTACTCAATCACTTGTTATAGCTACTATTTACAGGCCTCCTAGGCCGTATACAGCGTTCCTCACTGAGTTCCCTAAATTCCTATCGGACCTTGTAGTCATGGCAGATAATATTCACATTTTTTGGTGGAAAAGTCCACAGACCCACTCCAAAACACTTTCGGAGCCATCAACAACTCAGTGGGTTTTTTCCCCAACACGTCTCCGGACCTACGCATTGCCACAGTCATACCCTGGATCTAGTTTTGTCCCGTGGAAAACATATTGTGGATCTAAATGTTTTCCCTCATAATCCTGGACTATAATAATCTGCTCAGACCCCAACCAAGGATTATCAAAAGAAGTGCTATAAATTCTCGGACAACCCAAAGATTCCTAGATGCCCTTCTAGACTCCCTCCACCTACCCAAGGACCTAACTGAGGATCTAAATGTAATCAGTATTCCCTAAGAGAGGATGGCTTTCACTTCAGCAGTGATGAATTCATGAACTTCTTTGACGAAAATATCATGATCATTAGAAAGCAAATTACGGACTTTATTTTTTAAAATGTCCTCTAAACCTTCAAGCTGCATACTGGACCCTATTCTAACTAAACTACTGAAAGGGCATCTTCCTGTGCTTGGCCCTCCTACAGTGGTTCTTCCCTTAAAGTTGTGTCATACCCATGCTACGGAATAGTATGGCAAGTTTGAGTGCATGGCGTAATATATTACTGTCAGCCATTGTTGCCATTAATGTTAGTTTGACCACCAGAGGGCATCTTTGAGAAGTTATTGAAATTACATGGAGTTGTAGGCTAAGAGTCCTGTTTACACTGTAGCTGTTTTAGCCTTTATGCCAATAGGTAAATTATGCTAACTTCAGTATACAGTATATCTATCAATCAATCATTCATTCATTTGTGCATGTCAACGCACAGCATACAAGTCATCCATGTCTTTAAATACAGTCAAGCATTTTAGTTATAAAATGAAATAGCAAAGGGAGCCGTGAATAAACAATGAATAAAGCTCAACATGTCGACTAAAGCAATTGAATTCACGAATGCATTTGACTGTTTTTAATATTGGCTGTACTAGACTTTAAAACATTTTTTGTTAGAACAGACCATATGGGATTGATTATAATTTGTTGTGCTGTTTATACTGTTAGAAATGTTGCATACATTTATTAAAATTATGGTGTTTCTATTCTCCGAAAAACAAAAATGTATTTTACATTAGTCTATGTAGACCTCAGGGTTTCCTAGGCTACTCTCGACTGCGAGTGAAGAGCAAAATAATCCTAACATTTCCACATCCTAATTTCACACCCAAACGGAGATTCAGTGAAAATAAATATCGGATTAATTTATCAAGACCAGGTCCCATGCTTGTCTCAGAGCAGCACGAAACTGTGCTGAAATAGTTGACCACACACGGGTAGTCTATTGTTTCAAATCCTATTATAACAATTGGATGACTTTGGGTGTTTCAGTAAGCAACAATTTGTTGCCTTCAAATACTTTATTCCAATAGCAGACATCACTTGCGTATATTCAGTCAACACATATATTTTAAGAATGAAATGGAATATAACAGACCATTTTCAGTGACAGGTGGGTTCAAGGTTTTTAATGAAATTACACTGAGATGTAGGACTTAGAGTCCTGTTTACTGTAGCTGTCTATCAATCAATCATTCATGCATGTCATCACCCCAGACAGCACACATACATCTCGCCTAAGTGTGCCCAATGTATACATACTAGATCGGCCGATGTAGTGATAACAGACATAATTAATCCTAGGCAACCGTACCACTGTGTGGCTGCCTTACTAACGTCTGTGTGATGCCTGCGTGTTAATGAAAGTCATAAGGTGCATAGTTGATATTTATATTAATTACATCTCAACCATAAATGTGATGAACTTACCATTTTCCCTGTGCAAGCCGACATTCCAAAGTAGCCTCCGGGTGTAGCCTACGGCTTGTGTATTTCCTGTTATCGCTAATGGCCTAGAAAAGATTATGTCCAATCTATAGGTAATCTGTCTTTCCTTCAACACCTCATGGCATGGTTTGGTATGTTATGGTATGTTAGCCAATCACAAACGGTGTTATTACCAGTTCCCAGTAGCCTACATCAGACAACCAATAAGAGTTGTGTCCACGGCTTTCAGTTGAATAGAGGAGTTCATAGGCTTTCCGAGAGGGTCCGTGTTATTCGTGATCCTTGGGATGTCTCTTCCTCTATCAAGTATGAATATAAAATGGTTTAGTGTTAGTTTCGGGTTTCGGGTTCAGGGTAAGGATGTCCCAAGGAATCTGGATAGCAGTGACCGTTCATAGAGTAGGAGACTGGCACAGTATTTGAGAGCTCGGCGACGACACAGACATTCATTTGTTAGTTTTCTTTACAAGTGGCAGAAGCGATTTTTGAATGTCTGCCCCAGTTAGTTTCCTTAGAGATGATGAAAATAATGACCAAGATGTCTTTGATCCAATTGAGGAGCAAGTAGGCTATATTTAAGTTATGATATCGTTAGGAAATATTTAGGGTTACTGTGTTTATAGGTCTAATTAGATTTATTTGAAAATAATACATTTTTGTTGATAAGTTGATAACATATGTATGGTCATATTTCTGATGTTTTATTTTGTTTGTTATATTATACATTTAATGAATGTATATAATTACTGCCACTAGGGGAGCTGTGACGTCAATGGAATGCATTAGTGAGATCGTGAGGTCTTGGAGATTTATTTTTCATTCTTGGAGAATGACTAGTTCTGAACACTAATGTTTTTCCTTCTCATCATTTTACTTTTAATTCAGGTATGTAATGTGAAAACGTGCAATATGACTCAAAATATTGAGGTAACATGGTTAATTACAAAGTCTCTGAGTTTGATGTTTGAAGGCAATTTTAACCGAGTGAAAAATTGGTTGGTACTTTACCCATTGTAAGTAATGGAGTTAGACAAGGTTGCTAATGGTTTACATGTAAGAGAAGGGATTAAGATGGCGACCAAACTTTCTGTACTTTTTTTCAACGACGTTTTCTTTTTTTATGAACAAAGGCTCAGTTTACTTTAGGTAATATATGTAAATATGTGATGTCACAATGTGTTAGTGCTAATATTCGTACGAAAATAGCGCTTAACAGTTTGCTAGTTTGATGCTAACTAAAGTTTGCTTGACTAAGAGCTAGTTAGCTCTAGGCTAGTGTTAGAATTGCGTCAATTCGAATCTGGTATCAGGATAAATATGACAATGAGTCACCGATTGTATACTATGTCTTTTTTATTAGCTAAGCAATAAGTGGTAAATGCAATTTTCGTATAAACGGGCTCTCTGTCCCACCTCGCAGGGCAAAACAGAGAACTGACAAGATGTATGTAAACAGTATTCGTTATACTGTGATAGACAGTTCCAACCCGTCTGTTGGCCTATCACAGTAGAGGCTGGGCGTGGTTTAAACTTGCTCAGCCTATTGCAGGCGCTCAGGCAGGTCCCCGCCTCTTGGCGCTTCTGTTGATAGATGTAACTGTTGCTGTGAAGAACATCCATGCGCTCATGCTCCATACCGTTATCTCGCACCTGGCTCCTGTTATCTAACAAAAGACTGCTTGTTCTGCAACCCCACGCTCTGAATGTGCCCTGTCTTCTGTATTTTTCCATCATGAGAAAGGCCCATGGCCTTGAAACTTTTAACAATGTTTCAAGTCAGCTATGTTGCATAACACATACATACATCCACACAAGCCAACAGCAGATAATAGTCAATCATATATATGGTAATGGCTATAATGTAAAACACAGGATCCAACACTAGTTGGTTTTAGTCAATGTCAGCTTACATGTAATGGTTGTTGCATTGTTTCACATAGGTGTCCAGTAATTTAGAGTTTTCGAAATGGACACTGATAGTACAGTGAGTTATATGTAATGTGCATATATATATGGTGACTCCAGGTTTGGATGAAGGGACCAACGGGACTGCCACGGGCAAGTCCCTTGACGGGTACCAGGAATGGTGGAAGGACAATCTGAAGGTAATTATCTTTGCACACAACAGCAGCGTCCATGCCTCCAGAGTACTCACGCCTGCTATACGGACGGAAGCTGCAGCTGTTTACTGAGGGAAACCATGCAATTGTATATGAAATTATTGCATATACTGTAGTGTCGTATCTTTGGCTATGCCGGATTAAGTGATATGACATGCTAATCTATAAAATAATTTCTCCGTCATCAATATTACCTGATTGAGTTAATCATGTAAATGTAATTTCAGGCACCACAAAATAATATTTATAGAGCTGTTATCTTCCGAATAAACTCTTAAAGACCTAGTAATATTTCACATCAATAGCAGTCAATATTAATCGTCATCTTAATTCAGTCTCATCTGAAAGTTCTAAATTCTTGGTTATCTGCACGAATCCTGGCTAACAAGTTGAACCAGCAATACAAAATTGGGTTTAATTATTTATTTACTAAATACCTAACTAATCACACAGAATTACACATAATTAAATCATAACTTGATTACAAATTACGTCATAAAGGAGAATGTAAATATTTACGCTGAGCTGCGCTTCGGTAGGTTGGTGGTAGATGGAAGGCCGTGTTGCCCCACAGAGTCCTTTGTCCTTTGAAGAATGTCTCTGCTGGTAAATACGTTGTAGTAACGTCGTTGTGTGGTAGACTGGATACTCTGTCTGTTCCTTCCTAACCTGCGTTTGCATCTGCTGTTGCTAACTCAATGGCTTGGAGGTATCATTTCTGTAGTGAATAAGAGTTCAAAGTTCATACCCTTCGCAACCAAAGCTCACACTGATGTTGGCTTCATTCTGTAGTTATTATCTGAACCATTCTGACATCGGACCGTCGTCCTCGGAACAGGAGGTTATATTGTCGCCAAGGGCTTATATAGGAAGGGAGAGGAGGTCGTGTTTGAAAAGTTTTATAGCCCATGTCCCTTCACAGGGGCGGGCCACTGATTGAGCAGAGATCTTATGAAAACCCAAATCTCACATTTTAGAAGCTAAAATCACATTTCATCCCATCACAAATAATTTCATATTCAAACGTTTAAATTGAACAACAATTCCATGTGAATCCGATAACCTCCACTGTAGAGTTTATGTCATCTTATCATTGTGTGTTTTACTTGCTATATTGCATTTACTTTGCCACCATGGCCTTTTTTTGCCTTTACCTCCCTTATCTCACCTCATTTGCTCACATCGTATATAGACTTGTTTATACTGTATTATTGACTGTATGTTTGTTTTACTCCATGTGTAACTCTGTCGTTGTATGTGTCAAACTGCTTTGCTTTATCTTGGCCAGGTTGCAATTGTAAATGAGAACTTGTTCTTAACTTGCCTACCTGGTTAAATAGAGAATGTCTCAGATGACAACCCGAACTGACATCATATTCATTAAGTACCACCGCATATGTTCAATTGTTCGGATTACCAGAATATAGTTAATTTCCCCCCACCTTCTGATGTTCCCAGAATCTCTATGTTAAACCAAGGGTTTTGCAAATGTAACATCAGTAGGGTAGAGAGAGGAAAAAGGGGGAAAGAGGCACCCTAAAAAAGTCCATGCCTCTTGCGCCAGTGGCCGTTGTGCCCTTGGCCCGGAATGCTGTGTTGTGCCCTTCTTTATGAGTGCCGCGCAGTTCGAAGTGCCTCTCACTCACATGGCTCTCCATCAGGTGATTGGGTCTTTCTCACAGGCTACAAGTGAAGACAGACACATCGGGGATGCAAATGCACGCGTCCTTATCCAATTCTGAGGTGCATATTGAAGATATTGGAAGAACAAGATGAGTAGGCCTAATGAACAGCAAAAGCACTAGCCTATGTCAATCTACTATCCCCATAGGACAAAAGTCTACCTATTCTGTGCGAAAAATAAATATTCCAAACATAGTTTGGAACAGTTGTGGGATGCAATAGATCCCAAATTAATACAACCACTAGCATAATTTATTTTTTTACGCAATGGGGTTGACGCAACAGATCAAAATGTTTAGCTTAAAAGTTTGATAAACTATTAGGCTATTTCTTCACATTATAAGTGCAGCAATACGCTCATGGTAAGCACAAATGTTCCATTAGCGGGAAAACACCATTATCAAAAGTGACCGCAAATGCAATTATGCATGTGATGCTTTTATTATAAAAGTGCATTTTTATGGTGAAAATTATCTTCCCCAAACTTGAAACTCATACGCTGCTTATGTATGCCAGTTAGGCTCTAAACCCCTTGTAAAGCTTAATTTTAAGAAGTTATTTGGCCACTTTGGTTGTGATACAAACTTTATCATATAAGCCTATGGGCTAGACTACATGAAGTGTGCGACTATGATTTGAAAAAGTTGCAAAAAAAAGACATGCTCTGTTTCTTGCCTTATGCTGGGCATCATTCACAAGTGATAATATATAATTCACAAGTGATAGGTTAATATTGTCACCCATCAGACTATTCTTGATTTAATCTTGTCTTTACACTAAATCTTATATGTGTGAAATATGTTTTGATTTAGAATGGACCATTATCATGCACCTGTCTCGAAATAGGGTCCGGGAAAAAAAAATGTCTATGCACCTCAATAGCAAATGGAGGAAGCCTTTCCAGTGGTTCCTTTTCATGCCAGCCAGGTAGGCTATACTCCTGCTGTAAAGATCAACAATGTGCTTAATATTAGGAAAGTTCAGAAATAAATATAGTAGGCCTAGTCTATAGAAAGCTAATGGGATTCTCCTCTTTTTAATAGAGGTCATCATTCTGTTTTCTTGCACAATTGCATAGCCTTTAGAAATGTTGTGCAACATGAGCTCATGAAGTGTTTGATTAGATTTTCGATTACATTTGCGTTGATGTCAGAGTGATTAGTTTAGCTGTTAGCTGTTTTCACACCATTGATCAGCACCTTCATTTGGAGATATTGGAAACCTTAATTGGTCTACACGCACAAGTTCTTGCCTGGTTTAGCTCTTATCTGTTGGAAAGATATCAGTTTGTCTCTGTGGATGGTTTGTCCTCTGACAAATCAATTGTAAGTTTGTGTTCCTCAAGATTCTGTTTTAGGACCACTATTGTTTTCACTATACATTCTACCTCTTGGTGATGTCATTCGGAAACACAATGTCAACTTTCACTGCTATGCACACAACACACAGCTGTACATTTAGATGAAACATGGTGAAGCCCCAAAATTGCCTACTTTGGAAGCCTGTGTTTCAGACATAAGAAATTGAGTGGTGGCAAATGTTTTATTTTTAAACTCAGACAAAACAGAGATGCTAGTTCTAGGTCTCAAGAAACAATTATATCTGCTGAAGGACCTCAGCGTTACTCTGGATCAAGAATATTTCAAGGGCAGCTTTTATCCATCTTTGTAACATTACAAAATTCTGAAACTTTTGGCTAAAAACTATACAGAAAAGCTAATCCATGCTATTGTCACTTCTAGATTAGACTACTGCAATGCTCTACTCTCTGGCTACCCAGATAAAGCATAAGATAAACTTCCATTAGTGCTAAACACGGCCGCGAGTATCCTGTCAAATCAAATGTTATTTGTCACTTGCGCCGAATACAACAGGTGTGGACCTTAGAGTGAAATGCTTACTTACAAGCCCTTAACCAAGAATGCAGGTAAGAAAAATACCCCCCAAAATAAGAAATAAAAGTAACAAATAATTAAAGAGCAGCAGTAAAATAACAATAGTGAGGCTATATACAGGGGGTACCGAAACAAAGTCAATGTGCGGGGTCACCAGTTAGTCGAGGTAATAATAACAGAGAGTAGCAGCAGTGTAAAAGAGAGGGGGGAATTGCACATAGTCTGGGTAGCCATTTGATTGAATGTTCGGGAATCTTAGTGCTTGGGGGTAGAAGCTGTTCAGAAGCCTCTTTGACTGAGACTTGGCACTCTGGTACCGCTTGCCGTGTGGTAGCAGAGAGAACAGTCTATGACTAGGGTGGCTGGAGTCTGACAATTCTTAGGGCCTTCCTCTAACAGTGCCTGGTAGGAAACTTGGCCCCGGTGATGTAATGGACCGTACGCACTACATTCTGGCTATGCTTCCCTTTGTAATCTGTAATAGTTTGCAAGCCCTGCCACATCCGACGAGCATCGGAGCTGGTGTAGTACGATTCGAT